>NC_092741.1:49642602-50303852 GCF_047496795.1 Chiloscyllium punctatum | reverse complement strand
ATTTATATGTAGTATATGTTATACTCAGGAGTTCAACTAAGGGAATCATACATGCATGAGTGTCCTGTTGCTGGGAGTTATGGACTGGTAGCTTCACTTGTGGATGAGTCGATCAATCAAGCTCTGCATTGTCAATTCTCAGTCACAGGGCATTGGGCATTCATCCTCTGTCTGCTACAGACACATATGTACTTGTTCGGAACAATAGAGGTTTTATCATGAATGTTTTGCAGACAAGTACCACATTAAAAAATAACTCCACTAAAATTTCAAATTGTTTGTTTTGTATGAAAATAAAATCTGTAGTTCAGCTCCAAGCTTTGGGTTTTAGTGCGCCTGTTACTTTTATCTTATTCATTCATGGATTTTGGGGCTTTTCAGACTGGGCCAGCATTTATTGTACAGACCGGGACTTATTATTCATGAGTTATATGGTCAGTTTTATTTCTGAAAATATTTATCAAATATTCCTAATGCTGATATACCCTTTATTAATTGCCATTTGGAACCCTTTTCATTTGAATTGTGCAGTTGCCACTTAACTTACTTAGTGCAGATGATGTAGTGTTACCTTTTGCACGAGACCTGATGAAGTTGTCCAGTTGCAGTCATCACAGTCTTGTCCAAGTGGCCAATCTTTATTTGTGAGCCAATTTGTAAACATCTAAAACTCAAAATAAGCCATCTGCCAGGAACTGGGGCAGCGCACTGATGGAAAACAAAATTTCCTTTAAGCCAAGTTTCTTTGCAGATTTTGAAGTGAAATGAGATTTGGTCTATCTCGACTAATTTTCTGGTGGACATAAATCTACAATGCAATACCAGCATAATTTGTACCAAAATGCTAATTTCATCTTTCCCACAAGGATGGTCATAGAATGAAAAAATGCTTTCCCACTCTGATAAAGGAATTCTGACACATTAATGGCTCAAAGCTTGGGGTGTTCCGGTGCATCAGTTGTGCTGGAACGATGATAGAGGATCTTATTTTTATTGTAGGTTCAAACAAAATTGGGAAACAAATTTAATTCCCTGGCTTAGTAAAGGTATTTTTAATTGGTTCTTTGAAGAAGTTGAATTGCTCAGCGAGCAATCACATTTCATTTGAGAAAAAGGTAATATGTTGCCAAATAAGAGCTGCAGCCTCACCTTTAGCTCTCACATCACAATTAGCAATGCTTGAAAAGTTGAGCACCCATAATTGAACACCTGATTATATTCTATAAAAAGAGCACTACCTGTTCCGAAGGTTCAGTACTTTCATCTTGGTGATTCTGACCACAACCTCCCACTGATGTTACCCAGTGCTCTTTAATGCCATTACTTTTGTTTCCTCTCCACCACTCTTATCAGGTTCCGAGCTAATGCCCAAGGCACTTTCAACCAGGATTGTGGGTGGCATTTGGTGGTTCTTCACACTGATCATCATTTCGTCGTACACCGCTAACCTGGCTGCTTTTCTGACAGTGGAGCGTATGGAATCTCCCATTGACTCAGCAGATGACCTGGCTAAACAAACCAAGATAGAGTATGGAGCAGTTGAAGATGGAGCTACTGTAACTTTCTTTAAGGCAAGTTCTTCAAGTTATGTGTATCTTTTCTTGCTTGGTATTTGCTGATTAGCACAAACAAACATTTGAAGATAAGCTGAGTTAGGATACAATATCCTTTTGTTCCATTTATTAAAATCTGAATTATATCATCCAAGGAAAACTGATAACCTTGATACTCAGTACATATTAGCTAATGAATTACAATCTGTTTTGACCATGAAACTAAAGATTTAATCTTTCGATGTTTTCATGCGCAGCCTGTGATACAATTTGCTTCTAGGTTGTTTCTGAATTATATGGTGATTTATACTTTCTATCCTTAAATTGAAAAGAAAGATAAATTATAACCACTTTATGATGTGTGGATATTAATTTGCAGTGATTATTTCAAATTTTTTTTCCATTATTCATGACATAGAAAGTGGATATTATGTTGTGTGCGTATGGACAAACTGGTCACATTCAGAGCTGTAATTTATCAATAGGGCAATTCCATTGGAAGCTTATCCTGCAATCAATCCTTCCTGCATAAGTGGCTTCCTGTCAGAAGACTAGTCCATTTACTGAATAAGGATGCTTGACATGCTGCCTTGTTGGGATCAAATTTTAGTTGGGAAATTTTGAGATCGAAGCCCTCCTTCCATGAAACTTTCAGATGACTAGCTGGCAGACATACCATCCAACTCCACAGCTGTGCTGGTGGAAAGCCAGGTGCTTTTTACATGACTGGCCTTCAGGACTGGTGAGCTGTCAGTTCTAAACAATCTCAGCAGGGCAGGCTATTGGATCAGGGCAATCTTGCACAGTGATGTTGGTTGAAAGGTTATTAATGTCTGACTTGCCAGAGAGAACTCCCTTCCTCTTCTTCTAATGATACCATAGCGTGTCTTCCACCTAGCTGGGAGTGCTAGAAAAGCCTTGATTTACCATCTCATTGGAAGTGTGGCACACTTAACAATGCAGCGCCGTATCTCTGCACAAGAATGTCAGTTTAGATTTTTGTGCTCATACATGTGTGCTGGGCTTTCCTTGTTTAGAGGCAAGAATGCTGCTCCTGAGCTCATGTTGCAGAAGTTACACATAAACATGGGAATAAGGGTTAAGAGGAAGTCTCTTGGCTGTCAAGCATGCTCCACTATTCAATAAGATCATAACTAATCTGATTCCACATTCCTGTCTACCCTAACAACTATTCAACAGTTTGTGTACCATCATGCAATCTATTTCTTTCTTAAAGATATTCAAGGATGATGTTTCCAGAGTCTTTTGAAGAAGAGGAAAAATGTTCTCCTCATCTCTGTCTTTAATGTATGACCCTTTATTTTGACAAATTTAAAAATCCCACAACATCAGGTTATAGCCCAACAGGTTTATTTGAAAGTACAAACTCTCAGAAAGCTGTTCCTTCAGCAGGTAGCTAGCCAGGTGAAACAGTGACCTCTAGTTTTAGATTTTCTCACAAGAGAAAACATCTTTTTCATATCTATTTTGACCAACCCTAGGTACACTTGAGAGGCTGCCTTCTTGAACAACTGCAGTCTATTGTGCTAAGTGTACACCGAGAATGCAATGTGAACCAGACAGAGACTGGCATCCTCCAAGAAAGGACTAGTGTGATTGTGCACATGATAAGCTGCATCCTGCTTTGACGCATGAGATAATTGTGGATTGAAGTGCACAAATTGACCTGGCAGTAACATGCAAGTGCTAGATGTCTCCAAGCTGCAAAGTAACATGTTCATATGGTGCCTGAGCATGTCAAAGAGCAGGCATGGTGATATGGTGAGGCTGCTAGTTTATCAATAAAGGATTGAGGAGGATGGTGGCCAGTGAGGATGCAGGGATGTGTTTCTGAAGAAGCAGTTACATGATGACTGGGCAAGCTTTTGACTAGCTGCAACTGGCAGGCATTGGATCTAATTTTCTGGTTGGGAATTTGTGTCATCTAGTTTCTCAGTGAAGGAGAGGAAATTTGAAAATGACATTTAAATAAGGTGCATTGGGGTTTTGATGAGACACAAATGCATCAAAATGAGGTAGTCGTCTCTCAGTGGGCGAGATTCTCACTGTCATTTATGGTCTGAAGGTCAAAATTGGAAAAACAATCGCCCTCGACACCGAGAATCAGATTTTTTTCATTCTCACCATATTTTTCACCTTTCTCTCACTGCTCATGCTACACCAGGGAAGGAATAATTCCATTCTATAAATTAGCTGTCAGCATTGATGAAAATCAATCAATACTCCTTCTGCTCCTGATCCTGAGCATCTGCTGCAAATGTATTCTGCTCCAATTTGAACTGACTCCAGTCCAGGTAAATTGAGTGTTAACTGACTTAGCGCAACAAATTCTGGTCCACCTTCCATATTAATTATGGTGAAGTTATCCATTACATTTGCAAGTTGTTATTCATAGGTTATTGTCAAATCCCTCTAATTAATTCAACAACTATCAAGAATTCATGGTGATTTGTTTTTGAAAAATATATAATCGCTACATTAAATGTTTCGAAAATACATGTTCCATCACAGATTTGGCAGAGACAAATTACCTTGTTCATCTGATTAGCCTTTCCCCCTTTAAACATTATTGGACACTCCAGCAGGTGAAGGTGACTTTTGGTGAATAAATGTGCTGCACACAGCCATGGTCATTTATCCAATTCTTTGTAATAGGGCACATAATGTTGTAATACATATTTTTACTTTGGTTTCCATTTGGAGGGATCTATTAATATGAAAAGACTAACCAGTCTTTCCAACAATTGTCAGACTTTGTTTCATGTCATTTAACTACCACCTCCTGATTTACTTAATGCGCTTGTCAACTCTTTTCATTGTCAATGGTGCCTTCGGCCCTTAGCTTTTAGAAAAAGCAACTTTCCCAATATTTCATGGTGGCTTAATTTCTATATTTCTTGTAATCTTCCACGTGAGCAATGTGATACAGTTTGCAGCTCTAATATCAATTCCACCAATCACAGCACAAAACACACACCATAAGATTGGTATCTCATTTTCTACTTTAATTGCCTCAGATGTGCTGACTGAAATCATTTCACAATTACATTTCTGAACAGGTGGCTTCCTACTTTGAAAATAATTTAGCATAATGCCTGATCAATGTGATTACTGTTGTTAAGCAGTTAAATTGCTTTTATATTATGTGGCATCCCTGTTTTAATCTGCTCCCACTGAAAAGGGTAAAACCATTTGCAGAAATTGTGCTATGTTTCACAGTTGTGACACACTTTTAATATTCGGTAGAATACCTTTGAAAAGAAGCAACTTACCAAGTTGGTATTTTGCTTCAGATGCAGTACTGTATGATCACATTCATTGTCCCTGCAGTGGAATATAATGTGTCAAATGATAATGTTCTGGGGACCCAGGTTTGAATCCCGCCACGGCAGATGTTGGAATTTTAATTCAATCAAAAAAAACTGGAATTAAGAATTTGCTGATGACCATAAAATCATTGTCAATTGTTGGAAAAACTCATCTGGTTCACTACGACCTTCAGGGAAGGAAATCTGCCATCTTCACCTGGTCTGGCTTACATGTGACTCCAGACCACAGCAATGTGGTTGACTGTCAGTTGCACTCTGAAGCGGCCCAGCAAGCCATTCAGTTGTACCAATCGCTACTAAGTCTCAAAGAAATAAAACCAGATGGATCACCTGGCATCACTGGGAAAGACAATGGCAGAAACATCCATGTCAACCCTGCAAAGTCCTCCTCACAAACATCTGGGTGCTAGTGCCATATTTTGGAGAGCTATCACACAGACCAGTCAAGCAACAGCCTGACACAGTCATACTCACAGAATCAAACCGTACAGACAATATCCCAGACACCACCCATCACCATCTCTGCATATGCCCTGTTCCACTGGCAAGGCAGACCCAGCAGAGATAGCGAAATAGTGGTACAAAGTCGAGTGGGAGTTGCCCTGGGAGTTCTCAATGTTGACTCTGGATCCCTTGAAGTCTCATGGCTTCAGGTCATACATGGGCAAGGAAGCCTCCTGCTGATTACTATGTTCTGTCCTCCCTTGGCTGATGAACAGGTTGAACAACACTTAGAGGAAGCACTAAGTATGACAAAGGCACCTCTGGATGGGAAATTTCAATGTCCAGCATGAAGAGTAGTTCGGCAGCAGCACTGCTGAGGGAGCTGGTGGGGTCCTAAAGGACATGACTGCTAGACCCGTCTAGCGGGTGGTGAGGGAACCAACAAGAGAGAAAAACATACTTGACCTCATCCTTACCAGTCTGCCAGCTCCAAATGCATCTGTTCATGACAGTATCAATAAGAGTAACCACCGTGCAGTCCTTGTGGTGACGAAGTTCGGCCTTCACATTGAGAGTAACCTCCATCATGTTGTGTGGCACTGTCACCGTGCCAAATGGGACAGAGTTTGAACAGATTATCAACTCAAGACTGGGCATCTATGAGGCACTGTGGGCCATCAGCAGCAGCAGAATGGTACTCCAGCACAATCTGTAACCTCATGGTCCAGCAAAACCCCCATTCAATCATTATCATCAAGCCAGGGGATCAACTCCAGTTCAATGAAGAGTGCAAGAGGGCATGCCTGGAGCAGCACCAGGCATAGCTGAAGATGAGGTGTCAAACTGGTGAAGCCACCAAACAAGCCTCCTTGCATGCCAAACAGCATAAGCACGATTCGTGATGAAGGGCTTTTGCCTCAAATGTAATTTTCCTGCCCCTCGGATGCTGCCCGACCCACTGTGCTTTTCCAGAACCACACTCTTGACTCGAAACAGCACAAGCAGCAAGTGCTAGATAGAGCTAAACAATCCCACAACCAACGGGTCAGACCTAAGCTCTGCTGTCCTGCCACATCCAGTTGTGAATGGTGATAGATTATTAAACAACTCACTGGAGGAGAAGGCTCCACAAATATTCCTATCCTCAATGATGGAAGAGCCCAGCACATCAGTGCAAAGGTCAAGGCTGAAGCTTTCACAGCAATCTTCAGCCAGAAGTGCCGAGTGGATGAGCCATCTTGGCCTCCTCCAGTGGTCCTCAGCATTACAGATACCAGTCTTCAGCCAAATCGATTCAGTCCATGTGATATCAAGAAACAGATGGAGGCACTGGAGACTACAAAGGCTATGGGCCCTGACAACATTCTGGCAACAGTCCTGAAAACTTGTGTTCCGGAACTTGCCACTCTCCAAGTTTCTGACAATGTGGGAAATTGCCCACGTATGTCTTGTACATAAAATAAGGACAAGTCCAACCTGGCCATTTACTACCCTCGATCATCGGTAAAGTGATGGAAGATGTCATCAACAGTGTTAGCAAGCAGCACCTGCTCAGCAATAACCAGCTCATTGGCACACCGTTTGAGTTCCACCCAGGCCAATCATCTCCTGATGTCATTACAGCCTTGGTTCAAACATGGACAAAAGAGTTGAATTCCAGAGTTGAGGTGAGAGTGATAATCCTTGACATCAAGACTATATTTGACTGAGTGTGGCATCAAGGACCCCTAGCAAAACTGGAATCGTTGGGTATCAGGGGTCAAACTCTCCAGTGGTTAGTCATTCCTGACACATAGGAAGATAGTCGTGGTTATTGGAGGTCAGTCATCTCAGCTCCAGGACATCTTTGCAGGAATTCCTAAGGGTAGTGTCCTAGGCCCAACCATCTTCAGCTACTTCATCAATGACCTTCCCTCCATTATAAGTTGAGAAGTGGAGGTGTGCGCTGATGATTGTACAATGTTTAGCACCATTCACAACTCCTCAGACACTGAAGCAGTCCGTCTCCAAATGCAACAAGATTGGGACAATTTCCAGGCTTGGGCTGACAAGTGACAAGTAAAATTCACACCACATAAATGCCAGTCTATGACCATCACCAACAAGAGACAATCTAACCACCGCCCCTTGACATTCAATGGTGTTACCACCATTGAGGCCCCCACTATCAACATTCTCAGAGTTATCATTGATCAGAACCTCAACTGGACTCACACATAAACACCGTGGCTACAAGAGCAGGTCGGAAGCTAAGAATACTGCAGTGAGTAACCAGCTACCTGACTCCTGAAAGCCTGTCCACCATCTTCAAGGTACAAGTCAAGAGTGTGATGGAGTACTCCTCACTTGGCTGGATGAGTGCTGTCCCAACAACACTCAAGAAGTTTGACACCATCTGGGCAAAGCAGCCTACTTGATTGGCACTTCATCAACAAGCATCCACTCCCTCCACCACCGACGCTCAGTAGCAGCAGTGTGTGCTATCTACAAGTTGCACTGCAGAAATTCACCAACGATCCTCAGACAGTACCTTCCAAACCCACAGCCACCACTTCCACATAGAAGGACAAGGGCAGCAGATATAGGGGAACACTACTGCCTTCAGGTTGCCCTCCATTCACTCACCATCATGACTTAGAAATATATTGGTGTTCTTTCACTGTCATTGGGTCAAAATCCAGGAATTTCCTTCCTAAGGGCATTGTGAGTAAACCCACAGCAGGTGGAGTACAGCGGTTCAAGAAGGCAGCTTGCCATTACCTTCCCAAGGGCAGTTGGGGGCAGGCAATAAATGCTGGCCAGCCAGCAACACCCACATCCCACAAACTGAATAAATAAATAAAAGATTAATTGTTATTTTACCATATTGTTTGTTATACTGCTTTTACATTTAAATATTGAAGGCTGTAAGTTTAAAATGCTTTAAGATTAATTCTCAGGATTTGGGTATCACTGATAAGGCCTATGTTATTGGTGGGTGGTCTTCATTTTGAATCAGCACAGTGTAGCACTTTAATAAAACCAAGTGGCTTGCTCAACCATTTCAGAGAACAATTAAGAGTTAACTTGTTGGAGTTGAACTGGTCAGGTATAGGCCAGTCCTGTTATGGAGCTTCCTTTCCTAAATGACATTAGTGAAGCATCTAGGTTGCTATGGGGGTAATTTGTGATTACTTTCATTCACACCTAGTTCTCAAGCATTTATATAGAAAAGCAGCCTTATTTTACAAAAAGGGACTTCCTATACAAGGTTCAGTGAATTGGTTTAGCTCAGTTGGCTGGATTGCTAGTTTACAGGGCAGTGTGATACCAATGGTGTGGGTTTAATTCCCATCACTGGTTTGAGGTTACCATGAAGGGCTCTCCTTCTCAACCTCTTCCCTTGCCTTAGGTCATGTGGCCCTCAGGTTAAATCACCACCAATTGCTTCTCTCTGTAATGAGGGAGCAGCCCCTCTGGTCTGGAAAGACTATGGTGCCACAACCGCAACACAAGATTCAACTCTAAATGTATATAGAACCCTCTTTACATTTTCTTAATTTAAAAAAAAGTTTCTTTGTACATAGTCTTTTTCCTAGGATGATGACATCAGCTTGTAAAAGTGGGCAGAGCTACAAATTGAGGGGTGATAAATTTAAGACAAATGTCAGAGGCAGGTTCTTTACTCAGAGAGTGGTAGGGAGGTGAAATGCCCTGTCTGCCATGTAGTTAACTCAGCCACATTTGGGAGATTTAAACAATCCTTGGCTAAGCACATGGATGATGATGGGATAGTGTAGGGGGATGAGCTTAGATTAGTTCACAGGTCGGTGCAACATTGAAGGCCGAAGGGCCTGCTCTGCACTGTATTGTTCTATGTTCTATATTTTATAGAAGTATGGTCAGACTCTTTGTGGAGAAAACTCCCAGATTCTGAAGAGCATTTTGGCACAAGTTTTACATTTGCCCTTTCTCTTTCAATGTGAGTGCCCAGTAATGCCATCTGTTGAATTGGGCTCTTGTATCCTCTTTGTTACTACTGTCCACATCATGTTCCATGGCTTTATGATTACTTTCTCAAATGCCAGCTTCTTATTCACTTATATTTTTAAACTGAATTCACATGCTCAAATTATAACAGTATGATTTGAACTCTCCAAATTACTTGCTGAATAACATAATTGCTAAACAAATGCATTGCTTATTAATAGCACGGACCTTTGACACAAAATCGACATTCTGACTTCAATGGGCTTTAATAGTCCTGGAGTGCATCAGAAGAAATAAAACCTGGACAAGCATAAGATATGATTACTAATAACAACTTACATTTATAGACTGACTTTCATAACTTGAGGTCCACCTAAAACCAATGATATATAATTAAATAGTTAGTGCCGGTGTAACACGATTGATAATAGCTCACTAACTATAAAATTAGGCTGTAAGTCTAGAGGCTAAAACTAGTGTCCATGACAATAAACAGTGACTTCAGATTCCATTATTTTTGTTTGAGAACTGGAGTTTAAAAACAAAATAAACAGGATGGTAATGTTAAAAATGTGATAATGAAGCTTCTATGTACAAGTAGAATTGAACAATAAAAGATATTGATCTTGCTAGTCATACCCAAATGTTGAGAAGCGATAATAATAATAATAAAAATAACAACCGCATTTCCAACCGCAGTGAGATAAGTAACCAGTTAATTTGTTTTTGAAACATAAATGTTGGTCCAGTAAAATGATCATTTCTTTATTGGAACAGCGTGATGGAACAATGTAGAAAAGACATTCAACTATTTGAGTTCTCCTGAATTATACCAAAAGTGGTTCACCATTTCCTCTGGCTGAGGACTGTGAGCTGGAACTGTATGAGGGCCCAATCAGACTTCCGTCCTGTTGGGTTTCGAGCTGAGGTAAACAATAGGATCCCGAGAAGTTGACTCAGATTTATAATAAATACAATTCACAACTGTTGACAAGAAAAGTAGAGGAGAAACAAAAGGTTGTGGGAGCATGGAATGCTTTGCGTGAGGCAATAGCAGAGGCTCCGAACATAACAATGTTTGCATAAGTATTTTAAGCAATGCGAGATTCAGGTCTGTAGAGGGAGAGAGAAGAGTAGTAGCAATATTAATGTTGAGCTTAACAATACAGGAATAGGAAAAGCTTTGCCCCTCAAGCCTGCTCTATGATTTGATGTGTCTGTCAACCCAATTCATCTGTCCTTGCTCCAAAGCCCATAATGCCCTTGCCAAATAAAATTTTATTGATTTTTCAAGCCAGCAAATTTCAGTTGACCTTGCATTTACACCCCATAACTGGAACTATTTTTGGATTGGGTCACTTGTTTCTTTACCATCAGTGACTTGTGGTATTAAATGCTCTCAATGATAGCCTTTCTTTGCAGACAGATATTGTATATGAGAGTAGAGATTTGTAGTGTCTTCAGCAAAGAGATCCAAGTTGTTTGACACTTTCTTGGGTAAATTCAAAGCAAAAAGATTATGCTACGTGCTCTCAAGCCCATCCCCATGATCTCATCAGATTTAGATGACCACTTGCCCCTCAAAACCCTACAGTCAACCAGAAACATTCTTTGTGCTAACAGTGTAATTGGGCAACTATTTATTAACAGAAAAAAAAATTGGGAAACTTGGCATTTCTGATTTTTTTTCATAAAGGATACCATTAGTCATCAATTCAGCGAAGATGGCAACTTGATGGGCTTTTGATTAGTGAACTGCCACAATAAGGATGCAGTCATTTCACATATTAATGAAATTATACTGCAGTGTTTTAATTACAGTCTGCAACTGGTACCAAAAAAAACACACCAATCGATCAACCAATCTATTTCACAGCCAGATATTTGCCTTACTCTGCTTTAAATGGATCAATCAACATTAACTGGCTTTCTACTTAAATCAAATTTGCATATTTGCTTTCGAGAAAAAAAATCTGCTGTTCAGTCTTTCTTCAGTTCCCATCCATGAAGCTCCTCCCTCAAACTTTCAATATCCCTTAAACTATCACTCAAAAACATCAACGGTATGAAACATTTCAGACTCAGAATTGCATGTCATTTACGTGGCACCTCTGTGATTGCTTTCCTTAGAAGTGTTTTATATCGTATTTATGAATAATGAAATTCGAGAGCCTTTCTTCACAATTTTTCATTCTGGACTGACTTTCAACCTCTTCACTGCGAGTGTTTTAAATCTCTTCAGTGCCTAACTCCTCCATTTTCTTATGATCCAGCTGCTCCTTCACATCATCTAACAACCATCCTCCCCCTCTCCCTCCCACACATTCTCTCAAATCCCCCGAACTTCTGATTCAAACTTCTTCCACATCAGGTCCCCTTTTTGCTCCATTATTGAAATGAGCTTTTAGCTACGTATGTCCCGCACTGCAACACCCACTCTGTAATGCTCCATCTCCTTATTCTGTAAGATCTCCATTAAATGCCACCTCTTTGTTCTAAGGTTTGGCCACTATTCCTTCTTCCACTTACTATCTATGTTTTTTTGTTCTGAAGATACTTTTGTGCAGAACTTTGGGATATTTATCCTTTTTAAAACATCATGAACATTAAGGCTAATGTTTTTGAGCTGTAGACAATTTATTTTTCAGAGAAGATAGTGAGGTAATAGTTATCAGTAGCTGAAGAAGTCTGTGGGTGTTATCTGGGAAAAAGGATATTGAACAGTGACATAATTAAAATTTTGAAGACTGCAAAGGAAACAGATAAAACTGCCACAGGCAAATTGCGCATGTTGGGGAAAGGTTCACATATCACAGAATACATCATTAAAAATGAGGAAATCATGCTTACCTAGAGTATAATTGTCATAGAATCAAGCTGGGTCTTGTGCCTTCCCCTTTGCTGATTTTTGTTTCTGGGGTCTGGGGAGCATCAAATCAGAAGGGAGGGTTTAGGGCCCCAGTTTCCCAACGTGGGACAGGATGAAATTATTCTCAATATTGGGAAAGTGGAATCCTTTTTAAAAGGCAAGAAGCAATATGTTTGCAAGGGACTTTGGAGTTTCTTGCATATTAGTTACCAAACGTTTGCATGCAGATACAGCAAACAAGCAAACGAGCAACAGGGACTTTAGCCTTTCTTGCAAGGTATTAGAGTTCAGTCAGTTCAACTATAACACAGTAGTTCTGTTCTTGTGCAATCCCGTGTTATATGAAAATTGCGGATAGCATCACCATGTAAGCTAATGGGGCCGGATTCACATTATAACCAATATACACTTTAAAAGTTCACGCTTTAGAAACAGTGTCACCAATTCGTCAATCATTATAGCAAATTTGCATTAATGAAACTCGCATTATCGCAGGATGACCTGTACAACATTAAAAAAGTCTTCCTGAGATTATATGGGGCAACAGGAAGGGCGCTCCTGGGTACAATTTCCAGGTTGGTCACTGTACTCAAGGGAGGATCTACTTGTCTGGGTTCAGTACAATGCAGGTTCATTCAGAGTAGCCCTATGAGACTGGACTGTTTCACACAGACATCGAGTCTCTGGAATTTAGAAGAATGGGAGATGATTGAAATATATTTTACGCTGAGATTATTTGTCATGGTAGATACTGAGAGACTGTTTTCCCAAATATACAAGGGGTCATAGTCTCAATGAGGAGTCAATCATAGAGGAGTGTGAAAACAGACATTTCTACAATTAGACTGTGTGTGTATTCAAAACAAAAACCAGTAGATTTTGGGTAGTGATGGAGCAGACCCGACGGGGTAAATGTTCTAATTCTGCTCCGATAGCATATGGATGCTAAAGTCATTGAGAGACACGGGGATAGGGTGGGAAAGCAAGACCAATGCCGTTGTTCAGCAGACTCAAAGGGGCATATAGCATACTCCTTTTTGTTGATTTTCTAATGTTCACACAATATGTATTGGCCTGTAAATAGTGTCACTGAGTGACATTGGATATATATTGAAGAAGAAGGTGCCAAGGATGAAAGGCTGTGTGTATAAGAAAATAGCTTTGTTTTATAGCAGGAGAAATTGTCGAGTGTTAGTGGTAGAGGAAAGAAGTGAGAATTGTAACATATATTTCCAGCATATACCTGAAGAACTTCAGGTACAAGAAACTGCTTTGAACTGCAGCCATTGTTGTTGTGTGTACAAACACAGGATTTATTTTCTCCAACTATTTGATTCAAAAACAACTACCAACTGAACTAGGCTCATTTCTGAGTCCTGATGTACTGCTGTAGTCTAGGTTGTGAATGTGATCACTTTAGTAGTCAAAGAG
The DNA here is from genome assembly GCF_047496795.1 of Chiloscyllium punctatum. NCBI lineage: Eukaryota > Metazoa > Chordata > Chondrichthyes > Orectolobiformes > Hemiscylliidae > Chiloscyllium > Chiloscyllium punctatum. The sequence continues at coordinate 50,290,236 of NC_092741.1, read as the reverse complement.
CCTCTTCTTGCTGTGGGTATTGACCCCGATGATCCGTATTTATTAGGAAGGTAGCAGGACCTTGGAATGTAACAATGAAACTCTGTGATAACATCAGAATCACTGTGTCTCAGACACACTTAATGATCAAATTAACAGGAGCCAGGCCTGATTTTCTTTCATTTAGACACAATGTCATCCTACAATAGACAAACATAAGCACATTGAGTGGGATTAATGTTCCACTGTGTAATCACATCCATTTCTGTTTTGAAAACATTGAGAAAATAAAGAGCACACATGTAATAATCAAGTTTGTCGCATTCTTAATGCAGACAGATTAACTCATTTTGCCATCTCCTGACTGACAAACTCTTGAAAGATAGTCATCTCTTGCTTTCTTTTAACTTGACTGATCCTCTTTGGAGTGTCCACGTTGATGCTTAAAAAAAAATCCCTTTAAAGAATGGCAGAGAAACTGATCAATAATTAGTCTAAATAGAATAGCAAAGTAAGACAGCAGCAAAGGAATCTACACCATTTCTAGAGTAGAACTATCAAATTAGTCACCTTCCCCTGCTCTTCCCCCAGGTCTACTTTTCCTCCTTTAAATATTGATTCAATTCCATTCCCAATTATTATTACATTATTGAATCTACTTCCAACAATCTTTTGACAGTGCACTCTAGATTGCAGCAAATTTTCCTCATGTTGCTTCTGTTCCTTTGCTAATTACCTTAAATCTATTTCATCTGGTTACTCACCATTCTATCATTGGAAACAGTTTCTCCTTATTTAGCCTATCAAACCTGGTAATTGTCATAATTGCTTCTTAAGCTTTATAGCTGTCTGAAGGTAAAGCCTATTTGAGTGCAGTCTCCTCTCTGAGACAGTTCTTTGTGGTTGAGCATAAATTGTTCCCACTCTTCCAGTGAGTTCTCAGGAGGCTGAAGAGTCTATTTCTCAAGCTGCAGTCTTGTCACAGATGAGGCATTAGGTGGTTTGGAGAATGGCAGGGTAGGCTGTCTGGGTTGCCATATGCTATGATCATTGTCAATGGTCAACTTCAGCTCCTCATCAACAATGAGGCTCAAGGTTTGCAGTTGACACCAAAATTGGAGGTGTAATGGACAACAAAGAAGGTTACCTTAGATTACAACAGGATCTTGATTAGATGGGCCAATGGAAATTAGTTTAGATGCTGCAATTTGGAAAGGCAAATCAGGGCAGGACTAATACACTTAACTTTCTTAGATTAGATTACCTACAGTGTGGAAACAGGCCCTTCAGCCCAACCAGTCCACACTGACCCTCCGAAGAGTAACCCACCCAGACCCATTTCCCTCTGACTAATGCAGCTAACACTATGGGCAATTATAGCAGAGCAAGTTCACCTGACCTGCACATCTTTTGGACTGTAGAATGAGACTCACGCAGACATTGGGAGAATGTGCAAACTCCACACAGACAGTCGCCCCGAGGCTGGAATCAAACCTGGGACCCTGGTGCTGTGAGGCAGCAGTGCTAACCACTGTGCTATCCAGTAAGGTCCTGGGGAGAGTTGTTGAACAAAGAGACCTTGGAATGCAGCTTCTTAGTTCCTTGAGAGTGGAGTTGCAAGTAGATAGGATAGTGAAGAAGGCATTTGGTCTGCTTTTCTGTATTGGCCAGAACAATGAGTAAATGGATTGGGAGGTCATGATGTGGCTGTACAGGGTATTGGTTAGGCCACTTTTGGAATGTTGTGTGCCATTCTGATCTCCCTGCTATAGGAAGGATGTTGTGAAACTTGAAAGGGTCCAGAAAAGATTTACAAGGATGTTGCCAGGGTTGGAGAGTTTGAGCTATAAGGAGTGGTGGAATAGGCTGGGCTATTCTCCCTGGAGTGTCAGAGGCTAAGGGGTGACTTTACAGAGGTTTACAAAATCATGAAGGGCACGGATAGAGTAAAGAGACAAGGTCTTTTCCCTGGAGTAGGGGAGTCCAAATCTAGATGGCATAGGTTTAAGATGAGAGTGCAAAGATTTAAAAGGGACCTAAGGGGCAAGATTTTCACACACAGGACAGTGCCTGTATGAAATGAGCTGCCAAAGGAATTGGTGGAGGTTGGTACAACTAGAAAATTAAAAGGCATCTGGACAGGACGGGTTTAGAGAGATATGGGCCAAATGCTGGCAAATGGGACTAGATTAATTTCAGATGTCTGGTTAGTTTAGACAAGTTGGACCGAAGGGCCTGTTTTCCGTGCTGTACATCTCCATGACTCTATGACTGTATGTGTAGATTCTTCCCAGATGTTTCTTTGATTAGATTAGATTCCCTACAGTATGGAAACAGACCATTTGGCCCAACAAGTTCACACCAACCCTCTGAAGAGTAACCCACCCAGACCCAATCCCCTGCCATATATTTACCCTTGACTATGGGCAATTTAGCATGGTCAATCCACCTGACCTGCACATCTTTGGATTGTGGGAGGAAACCAGCAGGAGGAAGCCCATGCAGACACCAGGAGATTGTGCAAATTCCACATAGACTGTTAGCTGAGGCAGGAATTGAACCTGGGTTGCTGGTGCTGTGAGGCAGCAGTACTAACCACTGAGCCACCATGCTACCCATTTTCCTTTTCCATCAGGCTGTCTTAGGCCAAGTTTTCTCAAATGTCAATGGGAATGTTGCACATTTTCAAGGAAGCTTCAAGGATGCAATTGAAATGTTTCTTTGGCTCTTTACTTGCAATGAAGAAACTCCAAGTAGACTGCACATTTCAGGAGTCTCATGTCAGGCATGCAGAATATGGCCGACAAATTTGTAGGATCTCATGGAGGCAGTGCTGACAATACTTCTCTGGGGTTTTAAAGTGTCTGCTGAACATAGTCCACGTCTCTGAGCCATGTAGGAGCTGGCATCATTACTGCTCTGTAGACCATATACTTAGGGTTGGGTTTGAGGTCCTGACCATCAAACATTTTGATCTTCAGGCAGCCAAAGACTGTGCTTACGGTGTGCCAGCGATGTTGTACCTCATCTTTGATGTCTGCCCTTGTTGTCAGTAAGCTCCCTTGGTCTGGAAAGTGGTCCAGATCGTCCAATGCCTTACTGTGAATATTGATAGCAATGTAAGTGTGGTGTGGTGGGGCAAGACTGGTAGAGGATCTTTGTTGTGGAAATGTCCTGTGCTCTCCTGGGTCTCAGTGAAGGTGTGGACCTTGGCTTGGAGCTCAGTCTTAGAGTGTGCACAGACACTAGTATCACCTATGTTTTGACAGTCAGTAACAGAGGATACAATGAACTTGGAACTGACCTGCAGGTAGTGGAGTTTGAACAGATACCTGTTTGTTTTGTAGATTAGCTCCACTCAAGCAGAAAGTTTATTGAGGGAGAGGTGGAGCAAAAGAGTGTGATAGCACAGTCTTCTCTGACTCTGCTCCAAATGTGAATTTGGTCTGTGATGGATCCACGTTTTAGGATTGCTTGGAGCAGACGGAGAATAGAGAGAAACCTTTGAGGGCCAGATACAAGGGTTGGTATTGCTCATTGCATTTCTCTCGTAATTGTGAAGTAGTGGTCAGACAGTTTTCTGATTCAGTATGTGGATGTACCTACTAGAGAAGGTGCAAACCTTGACCTACTCTTGGGAAATAAGGCAGGGCAAGTGACTGAGGTGTCAGTGGGGGAGCACTTTTGGGCCAGCGACCATAATTCTATTCGTTTTAAAATAGTGATGGAAAAGGATCATTCTAAATTGGAGAAAGGCCAATTTTGACGGTATTAGGCAAGAACTTTCAAAAGCTGGTTGGAGACAGATGTTCGCAGGTAAAGGGATGGCTGGAAAATGGAAAGACTTCAGAAATGAGATAACAAGAGTCTAGAGAAAGTATATTCCTGTTTGGGTGAAAGGAAAGGCTGGTAGGTATAAGGAATGCTGGATGACTAAAGAAATTGAAGGTTTGGTTAAGAAAAAGAAGGAAGCATATGTCAGGTATAGACAGGATAGATCGAGTGAATCCTTAGAGTATAAAGAAAGTAGGAGTATACTTAAGAGGGAAATCAGGAGGGCAAAACGGGGACATGAGATAACTTTGGCAAATAGAATTAAGGAGAATCCAAAGGGTTTTCACAAAAATATTAAGGACAAATGGATAACTAGGGAGAGAATAGGGTCCCTCAAAGATCAGCAAGGCGGCCTTTGTGTGGAGCCATAGAAAATGGGGGAGATCCTAAATGAATATTTTGCATCAGTATTTACTGTGGAAAAGGATATGGAAGATATTGACTACAGGGAAATAGATGGTGACATTTTGCAAAATGCCCAGATTACAGAGGAGGAAGTGCTGGATGTTTTGAAATGGTTAAAGGTGGATATATACCCAGGACCTGATCAGGTGTACCTGAGAACTCTGTGGGAAGCTAGAGAAGTGATTGCTGGGCCTCTTGCTGAGATATTTGTATCATCGATAGTCACAGGTGAGATGCCGGAAGACTGGAGGTTGGCAAACGTGGTGCCACTGTTTAAGACAAGGCAGAGAACTATCGACCAGTGAGCCTGACCTCGGTGGTGGGCAAGTTGTTGGAGGGAATCCTGAGGGACAGGACGTACATGTATTTGGAAAAGCAAGGACTGGTTCGGGATAGTCAACATGGCTTTGTGCATGGGAAATCATGTCTCACAAACTTGATTGCGTTTTTTGAAGAAGTAACAAAGAGGATTGATGAGGGCAGAGCAGTAGATGTGATCTATATGGACTTCAGTAAGACGTTCGACAAGGTTCCACATGGGAGACTGATTAGCAAGATTAGATCCCATGGAATACACGGAGAACTATCCATTTGGATACAGAACTGGCTCAAAGGTAGAAAACAGAGGGTGGTGGTGGAGGGTTGTTTTTCAGACTGGAGGCCTGTGACCAGTGGAGTGTCACAAGGATGGTGCTGGGCCCTCTACTTTTTTGTCATTTACATAAATGATTTGGATGCTAGCATAAGAGGTACAGAAAGTAAGTTTGCAGATGACACCAAAATTGGAGGTGTAGTGGACAGTGAAGTCGGTTACCTCAGATTAGAACAGGATCTGGACCAGATGGGCCAATGGGCTGAGAAGTGGCAGATGGAGTTTAATTCAGATAAATGTGAGGAGCTGCATTTTGGGAAAGCACATCTTAGCAGGACTTATACACTTAATGGTAAGATCCTAGGGAGTGTTGCTGAACAAAGAGACCTTGGAGTGCATGTTCATAGGTCCTTGAAAGTGGAGTCACAGGTAGATAGGATAGTGAAGAAGGCGTTTGGTATGCTTTCCTTTACTGGTCAGAGTATTGAGTACAGGAGTTGGGAGGTCATGTTGCGGCTATACAGGACATTGGTTAGGCCACTGTTGGAATATTGCGTACAATTCTGGTCTCCTTCCTATCGGAAAGATGTTGTGAAACTTGAATGGGTTCAGAAAAGATTTACAAGGATGTTGCCAGGGTGGGAAGATCTGAGCTACAGGGAGAAGCTGAACAGGCTGGGACTGTTTTCCCTGGAGCATCGGAGGCTGAGGGGTGACCTTATAGAGGTTTACAAAATTATGAGGGGCATGGATAGGATAAATATACAAAGTATTTTCCTTGGGGTCGGGGAGTCCAGAACTAGAGGGCATAGGTTTAGGGTGAGAGGGGAAAGATATAAAAGAGACCTAAGGGGCAACTTTTTCACGCAGAGGGTGGTACGTGTACGGAATGAGCTGCCAGAGGATGTGGTGGAGGCTAGTACAATTGCAACATTTAAGAGGCATTTGGATGGATATATGAATAGGAAGGGTTTGGCAGGATGTGAGCTGGGTGCTGGCAGATGGGACTCGATTGGGTTGGGATATTTGGTCGGCGTGGACGGGTTGGACCAAAGGGTCTGTTTCCATGCTGTACATCTCTGACTCTATGATTAGTGGTCATCGTATCTACTGTGCCCCTTAGACGACGGAATCTGCTTTGCATCTCTGGAAGGAGTTCTTCAGGGAGTATATGACTGAGGAAAATTCCTGCGATAACATATGCTGTGGCCAATTTCAGGGAAATTCTTAACAGTTACTGTAGTTCGACCTTTCTCCTTCCTTTAAGATGGTGATGATTGCAACATCTCTTCAACCTCTTGGCATGATCTCCTCCCTCCGCTGAAGGAAAATCAGGTCATATAATCTCACCAATCTCACACTCTTCCACCATATTTCAGTGTTTCTACAAGGATTCCATCTGCTCCTGATGCCTCGTCATTCTTTAACAGCGGAACATCGTTTTCTACCTTGTGCCAGATTGTGTTTGCTGTGAGATGGCAGTTGGTGGCATGCAATAATGAGGACATTCAGGTTGAAGACAGAGTCTCTGTTACAGAGATCTTCAAAGTGCCAACTGGCTGTCTGACCTTAATGAGCATCTCTCTGGTTTAGCCTTACCTGGAGTGGGCTTGGGGTGCTAGGCCCATGGGTAGTCTTGACTGCATCAATGAAACCATACACACCATGGTTACCAGCTACCTGTTGGATCCTGTGGCAGTAGTGGCAACAGAAACAATGCCAATGCTGATGTGAATGACAGTGAGAATTTGGTGATGGTCAATGCAACAGTCATCAGCTCCTGTCATGTCTTGGGTAAAAAGCTTTGTCCTTGTGATCTCTCACTCAGGCACTAATGTAATCTAGCAGGTAGCACTGTTTGCAGTGAGGATGCTGCCATGAAATCTTGTGATTGTGTCTCCAGCAGGAAGAGGGGCTTGGTTATACAGGCTGTGTTCTAGGTGTTTTGTCAGGAATCGGGTATGATTGTTGTTGGATTTCCCTAGACTTCCTCTGCCAATTACATTACTCAGAGAGCTGTGTACATTTCAATTCAGGTGTTAGAAGTAACCAAGGAGGATTAGCTTGTTGCCCATTGAGCATCTGGTCAGGGATGGTTTGAGATCAGTATACAATTTGTCTTTGGACTCCTATAGTATTCAGTATTATGATGTATGTGTCGAGGAGTGCTCTGGTTGTGGGCAAGGGTGAACCGAAGAGGTATATATCCTGCAAGGAGAGTCTCTGAGGGTGGGAGTTAAGTGAAAACTGTGAATGTTGGAGAGTCAGAGTTGATAAAAGTATAGTGCTGGAGAAGGCACAGCAGGCCCGGCAGCATCTGAAGAGCAAGAGAGTCAACATTTTGGGTATTACCCTTCTTTAAGACTGGGGAAGAGGAAGGAGGCTGGGAAATAAATGGGGGGCAGGGCAAAAAGAAAGGTAGGTGGGCAAAGGTAGGAGGTAATGGAGAAGGTTGGTGGGAAGTATGGAGCGGATAGGTAGGAAGGAAGATGGACAGGTAGGTCAGATCAAGAGAGCGGAAGTGAGTCAGAAGGTTGGACCTGGGCTGGGGTTAGGTAGAGAGATTTGTAAACTGATGATTTCACTGTTGAGGCTGTGTGGTTGTCAGCACCCGAGGCAGAAGATGAGATGTTCCTCTGCCAGTTTGCGGGTGGTGTTGTTTCAGATCTGGAGGAGGCCCAGAATGTACATGTCATGGGGGAGTGGGAGGGGGAGTTGAAGTGGATGTCCACAGGAAGGTGGGGTTGGTCGGTGCATTGATTATCTCATTAAATCTGAGTCTCTGAGATTGCCAACTAGCTTGCTTCCGTTGGGGAAGCCAACTACTTCACCTGACCTATCTTTCCAGAAGACGGTATACCTGATATCTTGTTCCTTGACCTTGCCTTCATCTGGCCTGCTGAGCATTGCATCAGGTGGCAATGCCAATGTTGATAAGACTGAACTCCTGGGCAACAATAGCTGTGCAATGATTCACTCTGTTGCTATTAGATTTCACCACGAATGTTTTAATGCTTCAGGTTCTGTTCCAACCCTATTTACTGTATCTTGGGTCTCAAGCTCAGAATGGAATTTAACAATGAGAGTGTTTACCACAGCAGACTCAATGACATTTTTCCTCAAGGATAATAGCTCCTGAACATATGTAGACTTGAACCAGGATTCCACATTCACTTGCAAGGAATTTATAACCCTAAGTTGTTAGAGCCCATGTGGGAAAGTGCATTGATATTTGAGACCCACTAAACCCACGGTCATCACAGTAGTGAACAAATTAATTAATTATTCAAAGTTCCCAAATTTGCCTGTCTAATGGACAGGAGTTAACAGAAAACACTGGCCAGATTTCTGTACCTATTAAGAAACGATTATTAATTACAAATAAATCAATTTTAACCACAGGAATACAAAATATGGACTTGAAACTCTACTAACTTAAGCTTTATCCCTTCTTAAATCCCTACACTCACATGCAGACGGACACAGACATGATGAGTGTAGGGAAAATACTGGGGAAATACAGTTTAAGAGCACCAGTTCACAGGTTCAATGAGATATCCCTTTTGTTCCTGCTGAACTTTGATTTCCTTATTTTAAGATCCTTTTAGTTCTCTAAAGACAGTGGTTGATTGATACATTAATTGTCCAATCATTCAGTCTCTAGTTAAAGGCAACAGTGTATGATAAATGATAAGGGAGAATAGCTAGCTATCTTCCAGTTGTTGGTTACTTCACTGCAGAGAGAGAAAAAGAAAAGGATATTATTTCTTGCAACCTGGAAACCGCCTGCTTCTGTCTTGTTCGCACGCACTCTTGTCAAACTGTCCATGATCTAATCAGAGGGCTGTTGTTATGCTAATACCTCCTGGTCTTCAGAATGAGTCCTAATTGAAAACCCAATCAGCAATCTGACTCTGGGCAAAATTTGGTTTGCACACACAGTCAAGGTACCATTGGCTCTAAACCATGTTTGAACAAAGCAATAGTGTAACTATTACTCAGTGTTTCAGGAACTTCTTTTTAAAAGTGCAGCAACTCAGTCATTGGTTTGAATAATCCTTTTCCCATTTTATTCCTCGATCAAAATTAAATAGAAATTAAAAATGCTTTATTTACACAGTAATTTAAAGTTCTCTTAGATCCTAGTTAGCTGATTATTCCTTTGTTGATTGCTTTAAATTGTTCTCTCCCCTTTGCAAGCTCTCTCTACCTTTATGCAAACTTTTTCACCCCACTCCAACCTCTTTAGAAGTGTCCTTCTTCCAATAAATCTCCCTTACAGTGGTCCCCCATTCTCCTTTTCTTTCCCCAGTACCCTCAGCACAGTACACCCTACCTTCCCCTTGCTGATGGCCTCACTGCAGATCTAGCAGATAGAACTTCTGAATCTGACAAAACATCCTTCTTTGATCAGAAAAACTCATCCACATAAGCCAAGGGTGGCTTGAGGCTGTCTGTTTTTCCCCCTTCCTCCTATCACAGCTCTTTCACCTCCCACTGCTCCCAGATCTTAGCTCCTGGACCTTGGTTCTCCACCTTCAGCTTCCTACTCTCTGTGATTCTATCACTGCTGGCACCTCTTTACCAAGCCATTCACTGTGTGGCTCCAACCAAAGGCTGTTACTGTACTCTTTCTGCTGGTAGACCCATCCCTGAAGCATGCATGGGGAGAACCAGCCAGTGATTGGAGGAGCATTTCTTCCACATTTTCTTCCATTCTATTGGTTTGGGTGACTTTTGTCTGATTGGCCACCCCCATGAGTGAATTTTCATTGGTGATTTAGATACTTATGGGGGTGATCCATCTGTCACTCATCTGTACCTTTGTCATTGCTTTGCGCTCATCCTTTTCCAGCTGCAGCACTTGATGATCTCACCTTTTAATCTAATCTCAACCAGCCTCAGTTTCCCCAAAGTCCAAAGTTTCTATTTCATTTTCAGTTTTGGTTTTAACTTTAGACTTAATGGAAACCTGAATGCCCCGTTTCTTTACCAATAAGGGTCTGATACCAATAATGCAAACTTTGAGACCATTTATAATCTCAACCTTTTCAAGGACAATAAGATGGATAATTAGAGATGGACAATAAATACTAACCATGCCAGCAATGCCAATGTCTTATGAATACATTTTTTTCAAAAGAGTAATTGAGCATTTTGAACAACATGGTCAGTATGAGGTTGAATTGAATTGTAGTCTGACAGGAGTCAGCCTATTCAGCAGAGGAAATAAAGTGAAGAAGACGAACCTTGTTGATCTTTACCAACATCAACTTCTACATTGCTTTGAACATCAATTTGTTTAGGATAATTGTAACAGTTACTACTGACATTGGTGATGATAAACCTTAACTCTATTACAGACTGTAATAAAATTAATCCTTCTCTTGACTACCATAATCTCATGTTTTTCTGTTGTTGGTCACTGTAAACTTTGCCTTCATTATTAACTGATATAAACTCTATTTTATAATAAGTTGCCATAAAATCTATTTCAGTTCGACTTGCTATAAACTCTACTTCTGTCACTAAATACAATAAATACTGCATATGCCTGAACTGCAATAAACTTTATGTTTGTCATGTTTCCATAACTATATTAATACAGTACACAGGAATTGTTATTAGCTCTAATCTTCCTTGCTCATACACCAACTGAGATCACATTTGAAGGCAAGAAGGAAAGCAACACTAACTATCTTTGAGAAAGATGAATCCTTCTGTTAGACTGACATGTTTATTATACAACAAAAAAATAAATTTAGATCCTCGTAACACCTGCTCAAGTATGATTTTCTTTGTTTTTCTGACAAGGACTCTTAAAATTCTGAGAAGTTGTTTGCTTGCAGTATAAAACTGCCATTGAAATAAAGTTATATGGATTATAATGCAAATTCTGCCTATTTAGGCTGTTGCATATACTTCACAAAGTGGGCTTAAATAAAATTCTGTCCTGTTGACTCTAAAAGTTTATAGATATTGTACTTAATTGAGCTTCAGTTTATTGGCTGCTGTAACAGCATTCTGTTGATGTCTACTGGAAGTAGTTATAGTGAATCCATACGCATTATCTCCCCAAGCCAGATTGAACAGTCAGTGCTTTGTTTGCAAGAATCACTGAGCATGTACTCATCTCTTTGCGAAATTGATCTGTACAGCAATTTGTGCTGAACCCTTTTTTCCCCAAACAGGCAGACATTGACATTTTCCAAAGACAAGACAGTGACTTAGCTATATTTTTCAAAAAGTAATGCATTGTTGAACAATGCAGGTTTTTTAAACTGCCTTCAGAATACCAACTGAAGAAAATTTAACCCAAATGATTAAAGTGTCGTCGATTAAAATAGTTAATCTCTGACATACAAGGTGTTAAAAATATGCTATCTTCATTAATTTCTCCAATGTAATCTGCTATTTTGTTGCCATGATTTCACTGCAGTGAAGAAGTTAATTCACTGTGTAGCAGACAGAGACACACTGTGGAGGGGATAGTGCAAGACTCCATTATTGAGCTGAGCACAGCTGCAGTAGCCTTGAATAGTACCCAGTATAGGCAGCACGAGAAAGTAAGCACAAATATGCAACAGCTCAGTGTATCACAATTTCTAATACATTATATTTGGATGCGGAATAAGTGTAAAGTCAGCAATTTACCTCTGTATATTGCATGTTTTCTTGTACAGGGTGCAGGTCAGCAACGGGAGCAGTTATTTATGCAATATAGTCTCAGCTGGCTTTAAAGATTTTATTAAAAAAAAAGTTGTAATACACCATTATGAATTGGATATGATAAGGTTCATAAAAAGAAACTATTTCCTCTTTTGGAATTTGGCCCTGCAGCTTCATCCTTTTTGGAGGAGTGAATTCCAGTTTATTTTTATAATTAATTTGCAAGATGTATGCCTCATTAGTTAGGGCAGCATTTATTATCCATTTGTAGTGACCCTCGAGAAGGTGGAGGTGATCTTTGCCTTGAACTGCTGCACTCCATGGGTGGGATAGGGTATTGTAGGTACGTCCACAGTACTATTAAGAAGGGAAATCCAGTCTGGTGATCCAGCAATGGTGAAGGAATGGTGATATATTTCCAGGTCAGGATGGCATGTGGTTTGGAGGTCAATTTGCTGATGGTGGTGCTCCAATGTAGATGCTGCTCACATTCAGTTAAGTGGTAAAGATCATGGATTTGTAAATTGCTATTGGAGGAGCCTTGGTGAGCTGATGCTGTGCAGATGGTAAACACTGTCTGTATGCATGCAGACTCTTAAATCACATTGATCCTAATCAAATCTCATCTTTCATCTAGAAGAAAATATGCTAATTTATTATTCTCTGATCCAAAGTGAATGACCTCATGCTTCCAAATGATCAATACCACTTTGCCCTAATTTTCCTACTTAGGTCATCAGTCCGCATCCCTTTATAAATTTCTGAAATAACTCCATAGAGGCCAGGATCCCATAACTAAGTTACCCTTTATTTACATGTGGAGAATCTTTGACACTGATCCAGCTCCCTCAGACAAGCTCTCAGAGTAAACAGAACCTCTAACACTCCTGTTTATTTATTTTTCTTTTACCCCCACACTTCCGCAGTAGTGCTTATTTTTCCCCAGCACCCATGGTGTGTGTGTGTAGGTGTGAGACACAGTGAAAGACACAAGGTGCACGAATCTTTATTCAGTTTCCACCACCAGGAAGATAGGAAAACACCCGAGTGGCCAGTGACAAGCACTGCCCTTCACATCAAAGGGCAATGCTGTATGATCAAACAGTGAAGGGGAGGGCAGGGATTAAATCAAAATAGATTTGGAGGGGGAAATAATACACTCCACTCCCTGCAGCACCCACCTCTCCCTGAACGACTCCTGGGTGTTGGTGGACACCGCATGCTCCTTCTCCAGAGACACTCGGGCTCTAACGTAATCTTGGAAGAGGGGCAAGGCAGTCAACACTCCTGTTTATCCTTTTTTTAATTTTATTCCCCCAGCGCCCATGATGTGTGTGTGCAGGTGTGAGACACAGTGAAAGACACAAGATGCACGAATCTTTATTCAAATTTCCACCACCAGGAAAAAAGGAAACACCCAAGTGGCCAGTGACGAGCAGTGCCCTTCACATCAAAGGGCAATACTGTGTGATCAAACACACTGCTGTTTATAGCTGTCAGCCAGGGCTCCCTGATAGGACCAGATTAACAGCTCCACTCAGGGAGCACCTATTCTATGAGGTCCACCTGGCTGACCTCATTACAATCACTGCACTTTCTCCTCCCAGCTACATAGCTTCCTGACTTCGATAGTATCGATAATGGGTAGCATCAACCAGCAGTAAATCAGGTAAGGTTTGAGGGTCAGCCACACTCATTTTCTGCCTTCATTTATATTCAATCAAAGGGTTTCCAGGCAGATCACTGGCAAATTGACATCATTTTCTTGCAGCTATGCCCCTCAGTAGGACAAGGGTTGATGCTTGGGAGCAGTGAGTGACAGTGATTTTGAGGTTCCAAGTCCTCCTGAATCCACAATCAGGTTAAAGAAAATGAATCTTACCTTTTTGATGAGATCCTCGAGGAATCCCTGTCATGACCACTAGTAAAATACAAGGCAAACTTTGTTATCCTGAACTTAGCCAACCTAATGATAACTGTGTTCAATGTCACTGGTTTACAGAATCGGTCTGCAATTAGGCTTTAGATCCTCATTAAGATAAGCACCAAATATTTGTTTTAGCTGCATAGGACATCAACAAAATGACACCCGCAAACTTAGCAGTGTGTGCAACTCTTGTGGAGATAGGTTCCAGGCTAATCTACTTTACCTCTGAAAAAGAAACAAAAAGCATATCATTTCTTGACCTTAATGTCAACTGCAAACCTGATTAAATAGCTCTTCATAACTTCATAAAAGTCATTCAAATGTATGTTGCGTAAAACTCAGTCTTCAGTACCAATCTCCAGAGAACACCACTTGTCACATCCCATCAATCAGAGATTATTCTATTTATCTCTACTCCCTGTCTGCTACCTTCCAATAAATTATCAACCCACTTCACAAGTTTGCTTCCAGTTCTGTGTTCTTTCATTTTTGTCTCGTTATCTCAGAACCATAGCAGATACCTCAAAACATTAACTAAGTAAGTCAGACAGGATCTATCCAAAAAACATTTATACTGACTCTCTTTGAAATAGGACATAATTATCTAAGTGATAGTTTACTTAATCTGAGAAACACGTAATAATTTATGATACAAAAAAAAGCATGTTTGGGAGCAAAAGATCCATTCAGCCTAATCCTATTTCCCTGGTTTTATAGATATAGATAATACATTCCAGTACCTTTCCAAAATTTGTATGAAATGGGCGATAACCTGGTTGCATCTATGGAGAGAAAAATGCAGTTAGTGTTTCAAGTTGATAATCTTCAGCAGAACAGATTGTGATTGCCACTGAGGGCTTTGGAGGCCAAGTCATTCTGTGTATTTCAGACAGCGATAGATAGGTTCTTGATTAATAAGGGGAACAAGGGTTATGGGGACAAGGCAGAGAATGGGTTTGAGAAAATATTGGTGGAGCAGACTTGATGGGCCGACTGGCCTAATTCTGCTCCAAATATTATGGTCTTCTGGCTTTATGGCTTTGTATTGGCTTCAAGGATAGAAATAAGAAGCTGTATATATCTTCCGTGGATATGAACAACTGAGTTTACATTTCTGTGCTTATTGTGTAGTTAATAATCATAAGGAGTGGATTGGTTGTACATTTATGAAAGTGACATGATTTTTACTTCCATTGATTTTGTTGGATTCAGGTGTATTCTACAACATTCTGCCAGATTACTACTGACACAAAGAGGATATAACTTGAACTACTGTTTTCCATTAATTCTTGAAAATAATTGGGTATTTTTCCTGGTTTACCCATCTGACATTTATCCTTTAATCAACAGCACCAGAAAAAGTTGACTAACTGTTCATTTCTCCCATTGGTGTTTCTGGGACTTTGCAGCGACCAATATGCAGACAGCAGTTACCTGCGTAACAACACTGACAGCATTCTGTTAGTAATTAATTCATAATCAAGTGCTTTGCAATATCCTGGGGATATGCTGCGTGCTATATACATATGAAATCTTTTATTTTCAAATTAATAAAAGAAAGTGTTTGAATTTATGTATTAATTCTCAGCAATGGAAAGAAAAATCTTCAACGACATTGCTCCTTTTTTAGCAATATTCCAGTTCTTTTCCACCAAGCGACTGTTTCTTGCATTTTGTGAACTCAGGATGGTCCACTGGGATTCCAATGTCAATGAAGTACACTTGAAGTCACTGCTTTAAACTAAGGATAAGCAGTAATTTACATACACGGTATCCCAAAGAATAACATTGATAAATGACGTAGCCATAAAGTCATACAGTATGGCAACAGAACCTTTGGTCCAGCTAGTCCATGCTGAACATAATCTCAAACTAAACTAGTCCCACTTGCCTGCTCCTGGCCGATAGCCCACCAAACCTTTCTTATTCATGTACCTATCCAAATGTCTTTTAAACATTGTAATTGTAGCCAAATCCACCACTTCCTCAGGAAGTTCATTCCACAAGCGAACCACCCTCTGTGTAAAGAATTTGCCCCTTGTGTCTTTTTTAAACTTCTCTCCTCTCATTTTAAAAATGTGCCCCCTTGAAATTCTCCATCTGAGGGAAAAGACAACTATCGTTAATTCTATCTATGCAACTTGAGGTAGTATTGATGATGGTTTGGTAGTCCCGGTTATGGCAGATAAATGCGGGGAAGAAAGTTTAGAGAATTTTCTCTCATTTCTTTGAAGCCTCCCCTTTCATCTGACATGCCCATTTTGATTAACATCCCATCTATAAAAGGAAGCACTCCAACAGTACCGTGTCCCTTCAGTACTGAACTTCAGCATTTGCCTGGATAACGTGTGAACCATTCTCTATGATGTGGAGGTGCCAGATTTGGACTGGGGTGGACAAGATCAGAATTCCGGTGGACCAGGCTGTTATCCAACAGGTTTATTTGAAATCACAAGCTTTCATAGCGTTGCCCCTTCATCAGGTGAAGGGCTGACTCTCCTGATGAAGGGCTTTTGCCCGAAACGTCGATTTCAAAGCTACTTGGATGCTACCTGAACTGCTGTGCTCTTCCAGCACCACTAATCCAGTCTCCAAAAGCATGCAATTTCAAATAAATGTGTTGGATTATAGCCTGGTGTCATCTGAATTCTGACCTAAACCAGTGTCTGGAGGAAACTTTGAGCCGACAGACTTCAAGCTCTGAGATGAGGATTTTACCACTGAGCCAAGGCTGGCATCATTTCATTCAAAACTGATGTAAATTAGCATGTTTAAGCTCTAGAATCATCAATCAATGAGAATGAACCAAATAGTTACATAAAATATTAAAAAGAAATAAAAATTAGGTGATGTGTTTTGTTTCACATCAAATCTATTTTAATAAATATGTTACACGAAATGAAGTCTGTTTTCATTTCGTAGGTAAAATAATCAATGCAAAGATTCACTTTGTTATATGTTTCTAAATTTTAAATAGGAACAATCAGGCAGAATTTTATTGATCCCCTGTGGATGATTTTGCAGGAAGGTGTGAGTCAGAGCAAAGATGACATTCCCTAGTTGGCCTTCCTGCTCACTCCTGACCTGTGTGCAATATTAAATTGGGTGGCGAGCGGTGTTGGAGGGTGGTGGGGGTGGAATGGGGAAGGAAGACTGGGGGTAGAATTCAGGGCCAGCGATGAAGCCCTGCAGCTTCCTCTCCTCGGTTGACCTTGTTGAATCAAGCAGTTGGCACATGAAAGGTTTAATTGGCACCTCAAAATAAACTCTGAGACATTAGGTTATAAAGATCTGCCTCTGGGACAAGCTGACCAATGGTACAAGGCGTGTTGTACAGCCTCCAAGGTCAGCTTGTTGTGTTTACTGAATGCTTCAGAAGCAGTCATGTGGACTAACTCTGAGGTTGAATCTGATTTCCCAAAAGACACAATCATGGATTTTAGTTGTAAAGTAACTAGCTTTAGTTGTAAAGTAACTAGTTGTAAACCTTTACTGTTAATTAAGCCCATCTTCTATCATTGAGCCTTTCTTCTGCTGAAAAGTTTATGTGGGCATCTTTCCCCAACAGTAACATAGACTGATACCAATGCAAAGGATTGGTGTTTGCAACTCTATCCAGGACAGTTCAGGTGGGTGGCCATTTCACTATTAGAGGCACCTCCCTTAAACACCCCCTTTCTGGCATCCCCTCCCCTACGAGGTCCCAAGTTTTGACCCTTGCAGGTGCTCCTGACCCCTCTTCCCCTCCTACATGCCCTACTTTCCCAATTAAGGCACCAGCCTGCACCTCCCCTCCTTCACCCCGTCTGCCAGAGCCCTCACCCCACCCCCCACCCCTGGGGTTAACCTCCCCTTGCTGCTGTGAGGTGCCCCTGTATTTAGCTGATCCTGGACTCCAAGATTTAGAACGGGGGCCACTGCCTGTCACCCACCATTCCAGTCCTTGCCATGGCTGCCATTTTCAAACCACTGTGCCAGCCTCTCCAGGAGGAACATTAAGTGACTTTGGAGCTGCTGCACTCAGGGGACAAGAGCAAAGCCTGCCATCCGAAACACTTCTGCCTGTGAAATCAAAATAAATGGCAGTCACTCATGTGTATGTGGTGTTTACAATGCTCCAATCCACTCTCCTGTATAGCTCTGAGGTGAAAAGTTTGAAAGAATCTGCCACAGAACATTTCCCAAGCTCATCATTGAATTTCCATTTCCTTTCCAGTGTGTAGCTCCACTTGTGGGTTTGAAATCCATTCCTTTGGTTTTCTATTTGTGTTCCATGAACCATGAAAACTGCTGTCAGCTGTAGAAAAGGAACATTTTGTGAAGAAGTTGTGATTGTTTGTGCGCTGGTATTAACCTGACCATCCTTTCAGGCTTTTTTTTTACAGCCAACAGCTGCTGTAGCTATTAACATTTTTTTTTAAATTTACAATTTGAAAGGTATCTTATTCAGTTCCTTTGTTGCCTTCTTTTCCCAGGACCACTGCAGCAAGTTTTATTTTCCAGTCAGAAAATCATTCATCCGTGTTTTTCTTTCTTCCCTTCTCCATGCACATCTCTTATGCTTCATTGCAGAAATCCAAAATATCAACCTACGAAAAGATGTGGGCCTTCATGAGTAGCAGACAACAGACTGCGCTTGTCAAAAATAATGAAGAAGGAATCCAGCGTGTCTTAACCACAGATTATGCCTTGCTAATGGAGTCAACGACCATTGAGTTTGTCACGCAGAGAAACTGCAACTTGACACAGATTGGAGGCCTCATAGATTCCAAAGCTTATGGAGTTGGCACTCCCATGGGTATGTAATACAGCTGACGTGGCCTCTGGAAATTAATCAGAAAGCCAGTAAAATTAAAACTGACCTGCCACTGAATCTCATTAGCTATTTGTACAAACATTATTTACCATAAGCTTTTTTAATGCTGTAATGCATCAAAAAGGACTTAAGACTATGTTTCTGCAGGAAGGCTTTATAATGATGATTCTCGTTATTAATTTTGCACTCAAAAAATACTCATAATTTAACCTAAAGACTAATGATTTTTTTTTCTGCACGTTGTGGTTTACAAATGTTTTTTCTTTACCCAACGAAAATAGAAGTGTGTGCCGTTATCAAAGTCAGAAAATTCTAATGGTGTATATTTCTACATTTGGGAATATGTGATGTGGAACAGGGTATCTTGTAATTCTGCTTCTTAAGTATTGTCAGAGTTAATAAATACCTCCGAGAAATTTGTTTGATATCAAATTTATGAACCCCTTCAAAATTATGCATTTTTTTATATTGAGGAATCAGGCCATGCATCTAACTTAAATTTGGGCCAATATATCAATTCTAGGAATTGGATAGCACTATTTTAGACGAGTGTGGGAGTTCATGATTTGCAACCAGCCTGCACTCATTTGGATTGAGTTGTGCAACATGCAATTTTGGTACACAAATCCCATCTGAATGATGGCAATGTTTGTGTGCAGTGTCTGTAGCTCCAAACCAACCTGGAGCCTCCACATGCAGCAGCATTTGGCCATGTCATTTGTAGACTTGGTGGTAGGGACAACCTGATCTTCTTAAATAAAACTGAAAGAACTGTGGATCAGTAAATCAAAAACAAAGTCAGAAACTGCATGAAAAGCATCATGTCTGGCAGCATCTGTAAAGGGAAATCAGAGTTAACATCCATTGACCCTTCCTATGTGCGGTTTCAACAATTTCTGATCTGGTCTTCCTAAAGGCAGGCTGTACCTTAAAGGAAACCTGCACACAAAAATGGCTGCAATGTAAATTGTTCAAGCGTTAACAGTAGATCAAAGGGAGAGTTCTATAGCTGGGAAGTGGTGCTCGAGGCAGGAGTCCAGTGGGGTGCTCTTTTGCTCAGGTCATGCATTACCTCAAAAAAATAATTCATTTATTTGAGATAAAATTCCATTTGAGCAATACTTCCACTACCTTTGCTCTAAGGCAACTTGTCTTTATATCCAGCCTTGAATGAGACATAATGCTGCCAATTACAATTGGGAGAACTTCCCTCGGTTTCTTTGACTTATGGCAGATACTCCATTGCCTTGCTGCTGGCCCTCTTTCTGGCTAGTGTCCCAGGTTATATCCCTGATTTTTGAAATTGATTTTAATTCTTTCATTTTTTGTAATATTGTTCACCTCTGTCCTTTCCTTAGCCAATAAGACATCAAAATAATCACTTATTCATCTGTCACATCCATGTTCAACTATTCACAATTCCCTTTGATTGACCTTCACACCTCCATCCTCCATAACTTCCTCACTGACCTGTGTTAGTTGGTTGTGCCCGAGTGCTTCAATTTTAAATCCATGTAGTTGTGCTTGAATCCTCAAAACTCTGGCCCTCCATATCCCTGAAACCTTCTTGACTGCCACCACACTGAGCACCCAGTGAGAACCTGTCCATTTCTTTGACTCAATCTTCTTAATAGAATCCCTACAGTGTAGAAACACGCCCTATGGCCCCATCAGGTCCACACCAACCGTCCGAAGAGTAACCCACCCAGACCCATTCCATTATTAGTCTACATTTACCCCAGACGAATGCACCTAACTTATACATCCCTGAACACTATGGACAAATTAGATTAGATTCCCCACAGTGTGGAAACAGGCCCTCCAGCCCAACACGTCCACACCGAAGAGTAATCCACCCAGAATCATTTCCCTCTGACTAATGCACCCAGCACTATGGGCAATTTAGCATGTCCAATTTACCTGGCTTGCACATCTTTGGATGGTGGGGGGAAACCGGAGCACCCGGAAGAAGCCAACGCAGACACGGGGAGAATGTGCAAACTTCACACAGACAGTTGCCCAAGGCTGGAATTGAACCTGGGAGGCAGCAGTGAGGCAGCAGTGCTGATCACTGAGCCACATGGTTAATTCACCTAACCTGCACACCTGGTGCATCAAATTTTTTATTTATCTCACTACTTGATGACCATGCCTCCATTAACTTTGGTTCCACATTCTGCAAATCCCTCTCTTCACCTTTGCTCAGAAAGATGAACTGAAAATACCCAATTCAGCCTTTGGTTTAGTCTCCTCAGATCTGTTTTTATTGATGACATTGCTCTGGTTAAACCTCTATCAAGAATCTTTGAAATTTTTTCTACCAGTAAGTGATAAACCAATATTCTTACTGGAATTAGGCAGCAAAAGTCTTTCAAGAATTTATGAACTTTATATGTTAGTTCAACCATCAGTTTTCACTTGTCCATTAATGACCCTTTCCCTGTGCAGAGGCCAAACCCTAGGAGGGAAGAATATAGTCCTTTCTTTAAAAGAAAATAAACTTACCATCAAATTAACAAAACACTCAATCAGCATGTAATTAACAATAAAATTTCTGTTTCTTTTACATCAACTTGTTATGACACACCTCCACAGTAAGTGAGGTTTGAACCCAGATCCTCCAGGTTTGAGGTAGGGCCACTATCATTGTGCCACAACTCAGTCTTAAATATAGAAGTCCAATGAGCAACATTCACTCTTTGCAGCTGATCTGTTTGAGTCTAAGCAGGTCACACATTTCTAACTCTGACACTTGCATGTTGAAATTGATCTCCACGTCGGTGAGACTCAGGGAGAGCAGAGGCAAGAACTCAGAGGTTTGGAGAGAGCAAGGGATGGCATGGACATAAACTAGGATCTTAGAAATATGATGAGGTGCAGAAGAATCGAATTGTTAAAATTGAAAGATCACTTCTAAGACATATGGGGAAGGCATCAGGGAAATAACTCAACTCATCAGATGTGTACATAGGGAGGTACATTAGTTTATTGTGTTTTGGCTCATACCAAATTATTTTTTAAAAGTAATCTAACTTTCCCAGTTATCTTTCCTGTTTTTCCTCCCTTTCATTGGGTTTGAGGTCTTCACCCATGTTGCTGTCAAACCAGCTACAAACACAACACTAAAATGAATCAAAGAGCTGGGAATGCTGGAGAGTTGAAAGAAACAAAAACAGAAATTGTTGGAGAAACTCAGCAGGTCTGGCAGTATCTGTGGAGAGAAAACAGAGTTAACATTTTGAGTCCTGTGACATTACTTTGGAAGTAGTGAGGGAAAGCTGGTATTTAGACAGTTGGTTTGGGTGGTGTGGGCAACAGGAGCATTGGTGGTGAGGATTGGATGGGTGGGGGGAAAGGAGTGAGTGGACTGGTGTACATAGAGCCCAAATGGAGAGTGAAAAAGGGGGTAGGCAGACAAAGGGATCCTTTGGAATAAGCCAGGGAAGAAGAAAAGCTGGATGGGTGACAATGAAAAGTTGAAAATAGGCTTTTTATGCTGAGAGTAACCCATTTCATGACAGGCCTGGGTTGTGGGAGGTAGGTAATAGACAAGGAAGGAAGTGTTTATACTCTGAAATTGTTAAACCTGACATTGAATTCAAAAGCCTTTAAAGAAATGAGTTGCTTTCAGCATAGTCAACTCATTTTCAACTACTCATAGTCCATTACCACCTATCTAGTTTTGCTTCTTGGCAAAAGTGAAGACTACAGATGCTGGAAACCAGAGTTTAGATCAGAGTGGTGCTGGAAAAGCACAGCAGGTCAGGCAGTATCCGAGGAGCAGGAAAATCGACGTTTCGGGCAAAAGCCCTTCATTAGGTTTGCTTCTACCTTGGCTTGCTGACAATGATCCCTTTGGCTGTTTACCCCCTTTTTGTGCTTTCTCACAGCGGGCTCCACCTCCACCTATCTGCTCACTCCTTCTCCACCTCCCCATCATCATAAATACGAAGTTGACTAGCTGCTTCTGGTTCTGAAGAAGGGTCACTGGACCTGAAATCATAACACTGTTGCCTCTCCACAGATACTGCCAGACTTGCGCGTTTCTCTAATAACCTAACCTAGAATTTTACCCCTGAGGTGGCTGCTTAGAGCCTGGAGATATTATGGCTTGCCACACACACATTTGGAAAAAAGTGGCTTGAATTATGGAACCTTCATTCTGGGGGAATAGGGTGTAGGATATGTATGGAATAGAGTTGGCTTACTACCCTGCAGTTCAGAGACAGCCACAGAAGCTGCCAAGTGCTACCCATCACATTTCATCCTTATCCTTTGTATTCAATATCCTTTGTATTCAATATCCAACATAAACAGATCTCAAGAGCTTGCCACAATGAAATAACATAAATTTGTAAATAGTTGTTACTGCCTTCACTGTAAAAAAAATTCCTTATTCAGAAAGAATCTATTAAATGTATTTAATTCACTCAAGCATGTAATCCCTTACTAAAATTAACATTTATATTCTAATTCCACATTAAACATGGCTGTTTCAGACAGGAGATGGCAAGATGTACCCCTCCTTTTCCCAACTATCGACAAACCATGGATAGATGTATTTTAAAGAAACATTATTTTAAACCATTAATTTCTCCTGTGAATGCCATAATTGTTCAGATCAAAAATGGCAGATTTTCTTATACTTTTTTTTAAAGACACATGTTTGTTATCCAGCACTCAAATATATTTGCAACTTCATTTACTCACCCATTTATTTAAATATTCACATTCAAGAAGATATTGGCATTTCACAAAGGCAATGTGTCCCTCGATCTTAAAATTAACTGTCGCAATTGCTTCTCCCGAGGTTAAGTGTTGAAACGTTGCAAGCTGCTATTCCTTTTCAATCCACTGAATAATTAGAGTCTGGAGATTTATGAAGATAAATCTGCAGTTCTTTATTGCTTGCAGTTACAAGTGTTGCTTGCTTCATTCTACTTTGTTATGCAGTTGAACCCCTGCATTGAAACCTGCTCTGTTTACTTCAGATAGGTAAAGGCCAACTCAGCTTGTCTGCACGATCATGGTTCTCAGGTAGCATCCTGTTCCTTCTTTGCTGCAAAAATTGTGCATTCTTAAATGCCTTGAATCAGAAACCTAGTTTGTGTCATGTTACCAGAGTGTCTGCTCATAAATGGTGTGTGAGTTTCACTTTTTACACCTACCATTAGGATAAAAGAAGATATTTTCACATCCATTTTTTTTTAAAAAATCAATTCAAAGCCAAAATGTCTAATGGTTGCATTATGAACAACCTTAATTATTTAGAGAGGGCAGCAATTAGTTCATAGAAAAGTTGTTCCATTTTAATAAAGTTAAAAACCACATAACACCAGGTTATACTCCAACAGATTTATTTGGAAGCAATAGCTTTCAGAGTACTGCTCCTTCATCAGGTAGCTTTGGGACAAGATTAAAATTTATAGCAAACAATTACAGTGTCATGCAACTGAAATGAGACATTGAACAAACCTAGATTATTTTAATGACTCTAAGTCTTTCTTCTTTTAGAATGGATTGCAGGTTTCGGTTCATTAATATGTAAATCACAGAACCTCTTTTAGTCACTTCGCGAGATAACTTAAGGTTTTATAAAATAAAGGTGACATCTCAGCTCAGACAATGCATTAAAGGTGTGAGGTTAGAGTCTGTCTGTATCCCAATCTTGAATCAGACTGGTTCTATTTCCAAAGTAGGAATTTATAAAATATTCCATGGCTTGACTGCCTGCATTGACTGCCTGCAGGTTATGCACTTTTTGAGCAAAATAGAGTGTATCTGCAAACACAATTCTGCACATGCAAGTTCACCCCATAGACCTATTTGTGTTTATGTGTGTCTGCATGAAAGAAAGAGAGTGTGAGTGTATGCATGCGAATGTGTGCATGTGAGTGTGACTGCATGTGAAAGTATGTGTGTGTGTTTGCATGTGTGCATGCTTGGTAAAGTGTGTGTGTGTGTGTGCGCGTGTGCGTGTGTGTGTGTGTGTGTGAGAGTGTGATGGAGTATAAGCCGGTAAGAGGGTGTGTGCTTGGTTGTGAGTGTGGGTGTGTATGTATGTGTGTATGAGAGAAGGGCTGCATGTGTGTGTGAGTATGTAAGATTGTGTGTGTATGCGAGGGTGTATAGTGTAGTGGGGTCACCTGTTGTGTGACATGAACCCAAGATCCAGTTGAGGCCGTCTCCATGGGTTCTAAACTTGGCTAACAGCCTCTGCTCAGACACTCTGTACTCAAATACAGACTTAACCAAGCAGGGACACACACAAACACATACACTCTCATGTGCACTCACACTCACACTCTCACATGCACACGCTCACACTCACACTCTCTCTCGCTCTCTCTCATACACACACACACACACACACACAGAGACACACACACACATAAGTCATGGGGTGAATTTGCATTTGCAGAATTGTATTTGCAGATGCATTCTATTTTGCTCAAAAGTGCACAACCTGCAGACAATCAATGCAGGTAGTCGGTCCACGTAATATTTTATAAATTCCAACTTTGGAAAAAAAAACAGTCTGACTTAAGACTGGGATACAGACAGACTCTAACACACACCTTTAATGCACTGTCTGAGCTTAAGTTATCTCGAGAATGTGACTTAAAAGGAGTTCTGTGATTTACATGTTAATGAACCGAAACCTGCAACCCATTCGAGAAGATGAAAGACTTAACAACGATCTAGTTTTGTTCAAAATATTGTTTCAATTGCATGACACTGTAATCTTTTGCTATAAATTCTGTGTCTTATGATCCTTTCCCACAGCTACCTGAATGAAGGAGCAGTGCTCTGAAAGCTAGTGCTTCCAAATAAACCTGTTGGACAAAAACCTGGTGTTGTGTGAATCTTAGCTTTGTCCACTCCAGTTCAACACCGGCTCCTCCATATTTGAATAACTTCTCAAATCTATTGTTCATGTTTTTATGACTAGTCCAGGAAAGAGACTTAGTTCAAGGGATTTATTCAGTTATATATCGACAGGAAAGAAAAGAAAATATGACTTTGCAACTCCATTTTGTTCACAGAAAAGTGTTCATTCTCAACTCTGTTTTAAAGTGGTGTCCATCTTGAATTTATACACAATGTGTCTATCTTGTGTGAGTGTAGTTGTTTAGTGGCTCTTGGGGCTATCCAACTGTGAACTTACTCAACAGTGAGTTCAAATGGTCTAGCTGAATTGTGCCCTTATTATCCCCATTGTCACAAATAGGATGTGTCAGAAATGGGCAGGCAAAAGCGGGGGTGGAGGGGTGTACTTCAGATCTTGGCTCTGATTTTGGAAATGCTGTATTCTTCATGAACATCTCGGCATCCTGTCTACTTTTGGGTAATTTTAGCCTCAATCAGAAGGTGGTGGGTCAATCAGAAAGCTCGTTCTTCTCTAGAAGCATGCATATTTGCTTGTACTTTTAATTGTGGAATTATGCATTAACATTGAAAACATGCCCAAGTTGTTTTCATGCCTTCTACATTTGTTCTGTAGCTCCTTCTGATAATGATGATTGTTTAGATCCAGTTAATTCAGGAAAAAAAAATTAGTCACTTGCTCAGCTCACAACCACCTTCTCAAGGGCAACTAGGGATGAGTGATAAATGTTGGCCCAGCCAGTGAAGCCCATATGAATTAAGTGAATGAATTATAAAGTAAACTTTTTTTTATTTCTCATTAAATTGCACAGCAATTTGGGCAGAGTATGGAAGAAAATTTCAGTGCACATAGAAAAATTGATGTAGATAAATACATAGGAGGGCTTTTAAATTAAATTTTGTAGATCTTTTTATGTTCACACGTATCATTCTATAATGAGAGAACGCATGAAAACACCATAGAAATGAAGCCATCCTATCATACCCTGAGTTGCTGGAAGGATTCTATTAAAGATAAGGCACTGTCGTTTCCATATTTTACTTTGCGAGACTTCTGCCAGTGTTTTTTATTTGCAAAGAAGTGAATGCAGAGTTATAAAACTGAGCACTACCAGTCAGGCCAAACAAGTGACATGTGTGTTTTCTTGAATGTAACTTGATTTCAAACAATCATCTTTGTGAGAAGGAGCTACAGATTAATTAAAGGCCCCATCTCTGAGACAAAGCGAAAAGCAATTCTCTGTCATTTTCAGAATTAACTATATAGATGCAAAAAGGGGACTTGGAAAGTCCCTATGCAGGCTAAACTGAAGAGTGAAAGATGCTCTACTGCATTGCAGAGATGCTGAGTGTAACGTGAACATTAGAAATGAATCATATTTAAACCCATAAGATGCACAGAACCCGATGAGGATTTTATCTAAACTGCTTTTTCTGACTTGACACAGGTAAAAAAAAACTTCTTCCTTGAGGTAGGGAGAGAGAGCCATTTGGTTGTATAAGAGATATTATGTATCAATGACTATTGAACAAGATGCTTGCTCAGTTCTGAAGAACTCTTCATACCACTATAGGCGTTTTAGGTTTAAATTCCTCTATTTGCTGCAATAGCCCTTGAGGATACAGTCAGTCAAACCATAAAGGACAGTGTCCAGACAATCATTTCCAAACACAGTATGATTCAGCTTTGATTCAATATTCACCACCACTAACGCTTCACAGATTGCAGCACTGAACAAGTGTTAAGAGAAGTGCTCACAGAGTGAAATATTACAAATGTCTCACTGTATCAAGAACTATTATTCTGTACTTTTAACCTGGCCAGCTCAATGCTGTTGATGGAACAAAAGACCTTATTTTATGAGACCTCCCTAACTCTCACTGACTCATACTACAGTCAAAAACATGTCGTCATGAATTATTTATCCTCGATGCAAAGGTCACACTCCAAACTATAATTCATCAAAACAAGATGCTCATATTATTTGTAGATATTTACAGGAACAAAGGGCTGCAAAATAACATGAGTACCCTATTATAACATTTAATGATATGTAGCACAATATTGAACTAACAGTAATTAATCTCTCAGATTGTGATAACTGATGGCTACAGACGACTGCCAATTGAGAGAGTTCAAGCCATCGCTTCATTTGTTGAAGTTAAAGTAATGTCAAAATATTGTCTCTGATGTCATCTCAGAGGTCAGTAAGTGGTTTAGGTTGGGGCAGTTCTGCAGTCAGGCACTGACCCTGTTGAATTTAGAAGCAGGGTCTGATCATATTTCACCTCCCTGCCTCCCAGCCACAATCCGCCAGAGCAAGTCACCGGCTGGATGTTACTCAGAGAAGCCTTTGCTACCTGACTACAGCCAAGGAGTAAAGAGGAGGGAAGCGGAGGTTGTGAGTTGGAAGAAGAATCAAGATTTGAGGAGGGATTTGAAAGATAGATTGGGAGCTCAAGGTCCAGAGAAGAAGGAGACTGCAAGGCCAATGACGATGATCGGAAATGTTGTTGGGGTGGGTGTATCAGAATGGTCTGTATGGGAATCAAAATGGCTGGAGACAGGGAGCTGGAAGGGTCGGGGAAGAAATTGGAAGGATTGGGGGTGTTTGACCATGGGGTTCGGGGATGGGTAAATGCAGCAGGTAAACGGCATTGGGCAGGTAAATGTAAAGGCACTTGCCTCCAGGGTCTAGACATCCAGTTTCCATTAGGTGTAAGAAACCTAGCTGGCTGAGGTTAAATTTATAAATTTGGTAAATTTATAAGCAAGCAATCTCATTGGAATTTTTTTATGCTCGTTCACGGATATGGACATTGTTGGCTACCCCTAAATCCCAGAGGGTAGTTAAGGGTCAATGATATTGCTGTGTCTTGGGAATCACATACAGAACAGAAGTTCCCTTCACTAAAGGAAAGGACAGTAGTGAATCAAATGGGTCTTTCCGACAATCAACAATGGTTTCATGGTCATCATTAGACTTTTAACTTCAGATTTTTGTTGGATTCAAATTCACTTACTAGGGCAGGATTCAAATCCTGATCCTCAGAAGATTACCCAGCTCTCTAGATTAGTAGTCGAGCTAACTCGACTCACTCATTACCTCCCTTACGAGGTGACCAGACTGTTTCCTGTGAGCAGGCTAGCTATCCACCCCTCATGTCACCTCCATTCAATGTGAAAGTAGGCAGTTTGGTCCCAAATTCCAGATTTTTAACATGTTTTACATCCCAGTTACTTTTGTGAGTTAGAGTTCCTTCATTAAGTTCCACATTGCTGATGGAGGGCTTTTCCAGCACCACACTCTTCAACTCTGATCTCCAGCATCTCTAGTCCTCACTTTCTCCTACATCTGTAACAGTAAACTTTGTTCATTTTGTGTGACCAGCAAGTGAGTATACAATGCAGTCAGTGAGCTGTGAGTTAATAAAGCTCATGCCTCCGTGGTTTATATGATTCAAGTTAAAGTAGATCAGCAGCTAATTTTTTTTTTTAACCTTGTTACGGTCAGTTTATTACAAGCTATTGCTGAAGATTTCTCAAAATTAAACAAATAGAACTCAACAAAAAATTACAAATTAAATCAAATATGGAAACAACAAAAACATTTATAAAGAAACATTCCCAAGAAATCACTGCAGGACAAGGTCTTTTCACTGGGGTAGGGTACTCCAGAACTAGAGGGCGTAGGTTTAGGGTGTAAGGGGAAACATTTAAAAGGGACCTAAGGGGCACATTTTTCACACAGAGGATGGCGCGTTTACGGAGTGAGCAGCCAGAGGAAGTGGTGGAGGCTGGTACAATTACAGCATTTAAAAGGCATCTGGATGGATATATGAATAGGAAGGGTTTAGTGGGATATGGGCCAAATCCTGGCAAATGGGACTAGATTAGATTAGGATATCTGGTCAGCATGAATGAGGTGGATCAAAGGGTCTGTTTCTGTGCTGTACATCACTATGACTCCATGACTCCATTGTTATGACCACAGCTGATATAATTACTGGACAAGTCAGATCCCAGAATGAAACCTGGCTGATAGATCATAATTTGATTTGACTTGGTGATATTGAGATGTTTCTTACAAAAATATAAATAATGTAAATTTTGTTTTAACAGTAAAACAAGAGTATTTTGCAAAAGAAATGAAGAAAGATTGAATGAATCATTCTATCAACTTATAGGACAAACTAAAAGAGCCTTAAACAAGTAATATAAAATCTCTTTAATCCTAAAGTACTCCTTTAGAAATACCTTAAAGAAAACCCTTCTACAGTACCCAACATCAATTCTGTTCATAGGCATATTGTCCGCATGCCTGTCATAAGTCTCCCCAAATGAGTGCTGTCTCCTAACTCACAATGGTAGGCGATCAGTAGGAGGGTAGAGGAAATGCTACCAGCACATCCTGAAAGCCTCCCTAACTCACGGACATGTGGAAATCACTTGGCCGAGAATGCACAAATTGGAGATGAATCAACCACGGAGGCACCAACCATTTTGAACAACACTGAGTAGAGCATGTGGAGGCCAAATGCAAGCAGCAAAAAGATTGTTCTGAATCCAAGACATCCCATCACCAACCTCTTTGAACAGCAGCGCACCCCCCCCCCCCCCCGCCCCCCACCACCCCAGGTGTGGCTGAGTCTGCAGCAGTAGGATTGGACAATATAACCACTGAAGAACCAGCATCCCCACCCCTGACCCTGGAGTACAAGCAAGTCATAGAGTCATAGAGATGTACATAATGGAAACAGACCCTTTAGTCCAACTCATCCATGCTGACCAGATATCTTAATCTAATTTAGTCCCATTTGCCAGCATTTAGCCCATATCCCACTAAACCCTTCTTATTCATATAACCATCCCCATGCCTTTTAAATGCTGTAATTGTACCAGCCTCCACCACTTCCTCTGGCAGCTCATTCTATACACGCACAACCCTCTGTGTGAAAAAGTTGCCCTTTCGGTCCCTTTTAAATTTTTCCCCTCTCACCATAAACCTGTGCTGTCCAATTCTGCACTCCCCTACCCCAGGGAAAATACCTTGCCTATTTATCCTATCCATGTCCCTCTTAACTTTATAAACCTCTATAAGGTCACCCTTCAGTCTCCGACGCTCTAGGGAAAACAGCCCCAGCCTATTCAGCTGCTCCCTATAGCTCAAATCCTCCATCCTGTCAATGGTCATCCTTGATCCTGAGAATGATAAGAAAATAGTCCTATGCTCCTTGACTGTAAGTTGACTCTAATACTTGCCAGTACATCAAGCATTTTATTGTACAAACCACTTGTCTTCTTCCATTGGCTGCCTTATTGAAGTAGATATGATACACCATTGCTGCAAAATGCATTTAAAACTTTACTGTTTGGCACCTCCTCTGTCCTGGGCTTCTGCCCTGTCAGCACACCATGCCCAGATTACATCTTTATGCCATTTTCCAAATTGTGCACAGTTTTGGTATCTGAGCTATTGGCTGCAGTTCCCAAATTAAACCATGGTATATGTTCTTCATTGCTGTCGTTTTGCTGCTTGGCCCATTTGCAGTCATTGTGTAATTGAAATATGAATGGTTAAAAATCACATGACACCAGGTTATAGTACAACAGGTTTATTTGAAAACATTAGCCTTTGGAGTTCTGCTTCTTCATGAGGTGTTCATGAGAGAGGAAGACCTTAGACACAGAATTTATAAGGAAATGATCAAAGGGGTTTGCAACTCATGCAAATATATTAAAAACACCATAAATGGCTCTTAAATCTTTAAGAAGTTAGAATGGTTTCGAGTGATTAATATGAAAATCCCAGAATTTCTTTCAAGCCACTGCCCTGAGATAAGATGTTGTCAATATAAAGGAGGTGACACCTCTGGTCAGACAATGTATTTTAGGCGTGAAGTCTTGATTGGAGTCATTCTGTATCTTAACCTGGAGTCATTATTTTATTTCTAAAGTAGGAATTTATAAAATGCTACATGGCTGAGTGTCTACAAATTGTGCAGTTTTTTTGAACAAAATAGAATGTATCTGCAAATACAAATCTGCAAATGCAAATTCACCCCACAGACTTATATGCGCATGCCCGCGTGTGTGTGTGTGTGTGTGTGAGTGAGAGAGAGAGAGAGAGTGTGTGTGGCTGTGTGTGAGGGGGAGAGAGTGTTTTTGTATGAGTGATGCTGTGTTTGCATGTGTGTGTGTATTTGAGAGAGCGTGTGTGAACTTGAGAGAGCATGTGTGCGAGTGTGAGGGAGTATATGCATCTGAGACAGTGTGCATGAGAGTTGTGTCTGTCCGTGTGTGTATGAGAGAGGGTCTCTGTGTGTGAGTGTTTTTGTAGGGGAGAGTGTGTATGTATGTGTGTGTGAGTGTGCATGTGAGAGTGTATACTGTAGTGTGGTCACCTGTAATGTGACATGAACCCAAGATTTCAGGTGTGGGTACTGAACTTGACTATCAGCCTCTACTCGGTGACTCTGCGTTGTTGTATATTCTGAAGTCTGCCTTTGACCCATTGGACTGTTACCTGGTGTAGTGTAATTTTTGACCTTGTCCAACCCAATCCAACACCGACACCTCCATGTCATGAAATAAGAATGTACAAGGGAAAGGCCATGGGAGGAGCACATTTAAGAAGCACAGGCCTTCATTATCTGAAGTTGTAAATGAGAAGAGACTGTGTGATGAGGAGGATTTGAGATTTGAGGATGGTTGGGTATGAGGGTACCATTATTTTCAATGTTTCCAGCCTCTGTATTGGCTGTGCCTTTAGCAGTTGGAATCTCAACAATGGCAAGTGTTGTCACCTTCATGGGAGGCAGGGCATGTGGGTATGCCTGTCCTGCTCCTGCTGTCTCTATTTTTGTGCCAACTTGATCTGCAAGAGAGAGGCAAGTATGTCTGTGAGTACTATCCTATCTGTTTGAGCTACGTGGTTATCCTGGTTGAATAGTTAGCAGCATGTACAAGCTCTTCATAGTGCTATAAGACTACATCAACTGCACGAGTGAGAGAGGAAACATATAAATAATATTAGTTATCAGTCCTGATTGATAGAAAGTACAGTATTTGTTGATGAGTGATGCAGGTGAAATGAATTGGAGGGTGTCTAAAACAAATGGTACGGGTGATAAAATAAAACATTTGAAGATGCATTCACTGACTTTGATCACTTGTGCAATGCTACCAGACTTTTTGAGGCACTACAGCCAATATCCTCCAAGTTTGACAACCCATATCTGTTCCCATTGTTTCCTACAATGTGTTTCTGGCCCCCAGTGATTAAAAGATAACTCTCCTCCTTTATCATCTCTTCCTGAGGACTTCTGAAGCCTGTGTGGTCCCATACACCTTTTCATCAGCTTTTTCTCCACATTAGATTCAGTTACTCCATAACATAATTTTTATGTACATTGTAATATCATTTATTTTAAAGTTTGGAATTTGAACTGGGGCATATGGGTTTTGGTCTGTGTATTTGAGGTATTTCATTGGTTATTTTGTCAATATATCTGGAGCATGCTTTTTTTAAAAAAAAATGTATGAGAGAAACAGTTCCTGGAGTGATGATGGGAATTTGTTTACACTGTAAAGAGTTTTACAATCAGTCAGAGCAAACATTAGCTTGCTTTCAGCTTAGACAAATTATGTTTTTTTTTGCTCAGGGGAAACCTTTCTTGGAAAACTTTCGGGTTTCTGTTTGCAGAAACCCTGGTTGGAGCTAGATGTATTAGCTTCTCCTGAAGAAATGAGGTATTTTATAATGATAAGTTATCTCGTTATAGGATTTTTGTTTGAATGCCCCAGACCAGAAGTGTTGTTTGGAACGCTGAAATAGTTTGGAGCTGAGAAGATTTAAGCTCTGTTGTGTGAATAATCAAGGAACAAGATATCAAACTGTTACGACTGGAAGCTGAGGGGAAAAAAATAAGTCATGTCTATATATTTGATAGGGAAGGGAATTCTCTCAAATGCTTAAGTATTGTAAGTGATAGTATTGGGTTCAGTGGAATTAAATTGTGTGTGTGTTTTGAAATCATTCAAATTCTGCTAGGTGTAAATGATTTGGTTCATTCTGTTTCATCTTAATTTATTTTGCATAATAAACTGTTTCTTAGTTGTTAATGTGTATTTGTGTCTCAGGGAAAAACTACCCTTGTTAAATAGTATAAAACAAAATATGATCTATCAAGCCAGATTTTAGTTTGGATCTGACGTATCCAGTAGCAATGTCAGTTAGGATCAAAACACCAGGTACAATGCATCTACTTTTGGATGGTACAGACTAGCTTTAGTGGTGCTGTCCACTCACAATACTGTCCTCTGTCCCTGAATTCAATCAGCAGCATAGTTAGCTGAAATCAATCAAAACAGGAGATATCTGTGCTTGAGTCAATGAGTAAGAGTGAATCACAGAGGAGCTATCCAATTTATTTCCCTGACCAATTTGCAAATGATGCACTCACAATATGACTAGAGTTAATCCTAATTAGCTATGCTTCACATGAAAGCTGGAGTTTCAGTGCTAATGGAATGTGAATCAATAATGTAAATACAGCCAAATCTGAAGTCTTGGTCCAATTTGACACCACAGTGAAGTGTAGTCAGTCTTCCTGGTGGGAATTATTTAGCTTAATTTTTAAGAGTTAGTTTGAGTCTTGATGACCAATTTATAATCTGCGATCTAACATCAGTACAAAGCTTTTCACTAAGCATGTACTATGAAAATTGAATCAGCATTGATGGAAAAAAAAGGGCATGAAATATACCTGGTGTTATTGTATCTATCAGTAAGTTAAACATGTAGAGGCCCCAGTGCCTTTCATGTTTCAGGAAGCTGTATGAAAATCTAGAGCAGAAGACCTTTGTGCATTAAAACTGTTCCATCGTGTCATTGTGAAGATCTGCAGCAATAGACAGAAGAAACATGGTTGCGATGATCTTCTTGAGACAATTCACTCTGAACTTATAGGTTTACTGCTATTATACAACTTAATTCTGAACAAAACTCTGAGCAATCAGTCTGACAATCCTGCCTCAATCAACACTATCAACTAATCATCTATTATGGCTGTTTGTGAGATTATAAAGTGAGAAAAATGGCTGCCATGTTTGCTGACATAGCAGCTTTTCACACATCAAAAGTAACTTATTATGTATTGAGCTCTGAAAGGCAAGATAATGTCCTTTCTTTGTTTTCCTTTTCAGCTTGTTTGCTGAGCTGATTAGATGTTTAATTGCTTTTCTAGGTTGCTTAGTGACAAAATAATTACTCCTTTAATTGTTGTGATATGCTGCAGTGTTGATCTTAAGAAGGTGAACACAGGCTATGTGCAATGTTCTGTGATTAAGTTACTCAGCTTTTTGACAAGGATTTGTGCCAACTGGTCTAACAAATGGCTTTTATTTTGTTTAATTTCCAGAAGGCATTTGTATTATGGTTCTTTTGTAATAGAACATTGAAGAGTACAGCACATGAACAGGCCCTTGGACCCACCATGTCTGCACCAGAAATGATGCCATTCCAAACTAATCCCTAGTGCTTATACTTGGCCCATGTCTCTCAATTCCCTGCCTATTTATGTGTCTTTCTAAATGCTCTTAAATGTTACTATCCTATCTACTCTAGCACATCTTCTTTAAATTTTTCCCCTCTCACTTTAAAACTAGCCCTCCATAGTATTTAGTATTTCCACTCTGGAAAATAAACTCCAACTATCCACGTCTCTTATAATTTTATATACTTCTGTCAGGTGGTCCCTCAACGTCCGACACTCTAGTGTAAGCAATTCAAATTTGTCCAACTTCTCACTAGAGTTAATACACTTCAATCCAGGGAATACCTGGTAGATCTCTTTTACACCCTCTCCAAAGCCTCCACATCCTTCCCGTTGTGTCGTGACCAGAACTGCACATAGTACTCCAAAAATGTCACCTAACTACTGTTTTCTATAGCTGCAACATGATTTGCCAACCTTTATGCTTAATGCCCTGAACAATGAAGGCAACTACTTTATCCACACGTGTTGCCATTTCAGCAAGCTATGGACTTTATAACAATGCTCCAAAGTATCTTGACATTTACTGTACACTTTCCTCTTGCGTTTGACCTCCCAAATTACATCACCTTGCACTTTTCCTGATTAAACTTCATCTGTTATTTCTCCACCCAACTTGCCAATTTTCTTTTTCCTGCTGTATCCTTTGACAACTTTCCTCACTATCCACAACTCCACCAACTTTCATGTCATCTGCAAACTTACTAAGCAGACCACTTACCTTTTCATCCAAATCATTTATATACATATATATTACAAAGAACAGAGGTTCCCAGCACTGATCCATGTGGAACACCACTGGTCACAGTTCTCCAGTCAGAAAAACACCCCTCCAAAACTACCCTCTGTACTCTAAATACAAGACAATTTATTTTCACAGATGCTTGACAATGATTTTCGGGGAGGTTAGGTTCATCACACTTCTTCTGATTTAGCCTGATTATTTCACTCCATGATGTGGCTGCCCATTGAAACAAATTCACATTCCAGTTTCAACACTTGATCAATCTGCTTCATCTCCTGCATATCATTATTTCTCAACATCAGGAATTATTTTAACATGACCTTGTACTTTGAGGAGAACAACAATTTGTTAGACCTCCAAACTTGTGCCACACCATCAGAGCACAAAATGACACCATGAACAGGCATAGCCCCATCCCATATTTAGTGTAATCAGAGTAAAGCAACATCTTTTGGAAGAGTTGTGGAGATATTGTGATTTTACCGTTCAGAGCTTGGAAGATGGGAATTGGCTTCTGATCATTGTTACAGGCTTCTACTGAAAGCTTATGTGCAACACAACGATGCCATTTCTCAAGTTCATCGTAATTTTAAAGCAAAAATTGATATCTGTGAAAAGAAGATAATTTACTTTGAAATGCAACCATAAAATGCTGGAAAACAAAACACCAGTAGATTAGGCAGTTGTAAGCATTTCATGTTTGTGAGCTTCGATCAGAATTGGGGAAAGTTAGAGATGCAATAGATTCTGAACAGTCAGTGCTGCAATAAGGACAAATGTAAAGTCTGCGAAAGGGTGGAAGGCAGGAGAGATTGACTGACTGAAAAGTTAGTCTTTCAAGGTTAGAAAGCATGGTTTTGGGACAAACAAATAATCAAAGGATGGGCCTATAAAACCACTGCACAGCTAACTGAAACAGTAAAACTGCAACAAATGAAAAAAATGCAATCATGAAGTTGTCAAACTCTGTGTTTAGTCCAGAAGTCTGCAAGTGCCTTGCTGAAATGTGAGGTGCCATTCCTGAAGCTTACATTGCGCCTTGCTGGTTCAAACTAAGTTAAAAATCACACTACACCAGGTTGTAGTCCAAAAGATTTATTTGGAAGCACTAGCTTTTGGAGCACTGGTCCTTCATCAGGTGGGTCATCAGGTCATCACAACCACTTGATGAAGGAGCAGCGCTCCAAAGCTAGTGCTTCCAAATAAACCTGTTGGACTATAACCTGGTGTTGTTTGATTTTTAACTTTGTACACCCCAGTCCAACACTGGCACCCCCCAATCTTGGTTCGAAGTACTTTGCACGGACATTCTTTTTCCACAAAAATGCATTAAAAGGAATTTTGCACTTTCAGATGAAGTTAGAATCTAGGATATACCCATATGACAACCCTGACGAATGTGTAATAATGTAACAGTCTGAGTATAGCAATTTGGAAATGATTCTTTAACATCAGCAGATGCTATACTAATATTGTAGCTAGGCAACTGGCTTGGCTCAGACCAGGTAAATCAATCTTCAAGATGGAGTTTGTAAACTAGTAGGAGCTGGTGTATGCAAAGCTGTGACAATAAAATAATGTAAATGTAATTCTTTATTATCAGGGGTGTCAACCCATTTCAGATAAATAAGTTAATCTCTATGTTGAAATAATGGTTAGAGCGTTGGCATATTTACATTCAGTGCTCATTTTTTATTCTTGCAAATGATAATAATTTCTAGACAGTGGTTTTCCATTTTGCTGAACGTTTAGAAAAGAAATAAGTTAGAAAATCATTTCACACGCTTTCACATTGGTTGCCCTGTTAAGACAGTAAAAGCATTTTGTTTACCAGAGTACAGTGAAAATTCAAAATGTGAAAACATGACGAACTATAATTAGACTAAAATAACCAATATGTGTGGCAGGGCCTATAATCAGTGCTAGTGGAACAGAGATGGTTTTTTCTGTTGTTAATGGTTGCATGGTAACAGCTAACCTTCAGCTGGAGAAACAAATGTCTACTTAATAATGTGTTTTTTAAAAAGGCAATATAAATTTTATTCAGTCCAATGATTCAAAAACAGAATTAATTTAACAGCATAAAATTTAAATTTCAATTGATTTTCGAAAGGAACAATAATACCAATGTGCATGTTTCAGCCCCAGTAAAATCAGTTTGTAAAAGTAGGCCTTCTTATCTCAGTAGGAATATTTCTATTTTCAGACTCAGTATTAAATTGCTAAAGGTTTTGTTGTTTCTCATGTATCTGGATTTAGAAAATGATTTCTGTCCCTGTTCTATGCATATTTTATTAGTGGATGTGTTCATATAAACTCCATCAGCAAAGAGGAAAGAGCAAAGCTGAGTTTCTCATGTC
Organism: Chiloscyllium punctatum; assembly: GCF_047496795.1. Classification (NCBI taxonomy): domain Eukaryota; kingdom Metazoa; phylum Chordata; class Chondrichthyes; order Orectolobiformes; family Hemiscylliidae; genus Chiloscyllium; species Chiloscyllium punctatum. The sequence continues at coordinate 50,252,463 of NC_092741.1, read as the reverse complement.
TTTAAGCTGCCATTAACAGCACTTTTCAATTGTTCAGCTGAGCATCTCATCTTAATTCCTCCCCTTTTGACTCTCATTTAAATTCCTCATTCTCCAGTGCCCAAACAAGTACCATAACAATTTTGTTACTGAGATATATTCACTGATTTCCTCCTTCAGTCTCTACACTGACAGCTCATCCATTATCCATGTGCTAGTTGTCCTATACTTGCTCCCAGTTTAGTGACATATTGATTTCAATGTTTGTATCCTTTTTGTCAAATCCTGCTAATCCACATCCCTCCCTCTCTCTGGAATATTCTTCCAGCCCTTCGATCTTTGGTAATATCTGCACACTTCCAATTCTGACCTCTTGACGTTGATTTTAATTGCTCACCTTTGGTGGCCATATTGCCAATGCGTTGATGACTGGAACTGTCTCCCTAAATGTTCTGCCTTTCTATCCTCCTCTTCAGGAGTCCTGAAGATCTATCTCTTTATCCAAGCTTTTGGTCATCTCCTTTCGTGGCTCATGAGAAATTTAGTTTGATAGATCTTCCAAAACATGCTCTTGGGTTGTTTCAACATGTTTAGGAACCTGTATGAATAAAAGTTGTAACTGTAATAGATCGTAGTTTCATTTTTCATCCCAACTGACATGAAATGAAACTGATATAATTTACCCAACAGTGGAAATAGACTCACAACCCTGGGGATGTGTCTCCTGGAACTACAATGTTCCAACCACTTTAGCACTTAAGCTATAGAATTGCAAAGGATTGATTTTTAGAGACTCTCAACAAAGTAACTTTGTATGAAGATAATTTCACTCCCTGCCCCCTCCCAACTTTGTACTGACTAACTACATTAATTGTGTAAAATTGTGACACTAACAGTCAATTTTGGATTTTCTTTGAGTGGGTTAATTTCTGGAAGCAGCCAAAATCACAGATTTAAATTGATTTGGCATCTTGTTTATGAGCTGATTTTTTTTTTGATGAAGGAGCTGCTTTTTCAATGAATTTTCTTTCTTAAAATTCAGCAAATTATAATTGCTTGTCGGGGAAAGCATGATGGTAACACGATAGCAACATAGAATAGGTACATTTCTACCAGCTTTCTCATGACATGCTGAGAGAGAAAGGTTTTTACAATGTTAGATCATGCAATTACTTTTTAAAAGTCAAATGATAATTACAGTTTGCCCTGGACAATGTTTATCCCTTAAAACAGATTATCTGTCCATTATCACATTTCTGTTTATGGTCCTTGCTTTACAGAAGTTCACTGGTGTATTTCCAATATTACAATGACTGCATTTTAATGCAGTTCTTTGCTTGAAAGCATTTTAGTCCCAAGATCATGAAAGGCTTTCTATAAACGCAAGTTCTCTCTAGCATGTCATGCACAATCTGTACTAGTAAGGCTAGTGTTTCTTTTTAAGACCCTCGGATGAACTTCATCAGGACTTTTTTACTTGTCAACTTTCAGTCCTAATAATTCTTCATTATTTCTTCCCTGTGGAATGAAATTCTTTCAGGTTCCTCCATTCCTTTTAAACTTTTTGAACTTACACAAATGCAATGATAAGGGCAGGAAGACAGAACTAGCTTCAGTGAACTGGGAAATTCCATTATGAAATAGGTCATTAAAAAAGCAATGTCAGATGCTTGAGGGGATATTTCAGAATACTTAGAAATGGTACAGTACCATGAGAGAGAAAGATGTCAATAGAGGGACATACCATCTGTGGATAACCAAGGAAGTTAAAAGTTGTATTAAACTGAAAGAAAAAGCAGATAATTCAACAAAGCTGAGTAATAGATCAGAAGATTGGACAGAATATGGTATAAAGAACATCACAGAATGACTGAAGATGTTTTTTCATTCATACTTGGGATGTGGAGATTGAACTGAATGGCTTCCTTAGTCATTTCAGATGGCAGTTATGGGTCAACCATATTGATGTAGGTTTGGCATCAAATATAGGCCAGACTTAATTCCCTAAGTGATATTAGTGAACCTTATGGGGTTTTATTATCATTTGACAGAGACTATGTGACCTCCAATTGACAGCCTTTTGATTTCTATCTTTATTGAAGATCAAATTTACCATTTACTCTGGTGAGATTCAAGCCTCTGTCTCCACAACATGAGCCTGGGCTTTTGAATATACCACTTCAGCACTGCCTTCCTTTGAGGGATGGAAATAAGCACTTACCTGGAAACTTAAAATGTTGGCCAAGAAGGCACTGCATCATGAACTTGTCCCAGTAGCACCATACTGTGACTATCTAAAGGAACTTTTTTAATAAGGAGAAGGAAATTATCATACATGAGAGTGCTAGCTTGAAAAATTAAAACAGGTAGTGGAAGCTTCTATAAGTATTTAAAAAGAAAACAAGAGTAAATAAAATGAGGGCTGGTCCTTTAAAGCCACAAGTCTAGGAAATCAGTCATGGGAAATTTGCAGATGAATTGAACAGATATTTTTGGTCTGTCTTCATGGTAGAGGAAGCACAATACACTCCAAAATCACTATGAATTGGAGATGAAAGGAATGGAGGAACCGGAATAATTTCATTCACCAGGGAAAAAGTAATGAGACAATTATTAGAACTGAAAATTAACAAGTCCAGAAACCCAGCTGAAGTTCATCTGAGGGTCCGAAAGAAATAGCTGCTGAACTAATAGATTGATTACAAGTTTCTAAAGGACCCATCGGATTAGAAAATAGTGAATGTGTTTTGGGAGGGAGGATGGTGGGGGTAGGGAGGGTGGGGGATGTAATGGTAGAGAGGGAAATACAAGGCAGCAAACTACAGGCCACTTAGTTTAATATTTATCATAGGGAGGATGCTAGACTCATCTATTTAAGTGAATGTAACATCTCAATGAACAAGGCAGAGGAAACAGGGTTTTGTTCAAGGGAAACATGCTTGATGAGCAAAATTGAACTTCTTGAGATAGTAATAAGCAACGTGGATGGAGGGAACCTGTGAATGCACTGCACTTAGATTTCCAGAATGCATTTGACAAGGTGCCATATGAGTGGTCACTAATCAAAGCAAGTGTTCATGGTGTATAATAATAACACAGATAGTGCTGTGGTATTACATTTGGAGTGATGTACCTATTAAGGAGCTCAATATGCAAATAAACCAAGTAACCAGATGCTGTTTCATAATTGCAAGTTATTGATTAACTTATAGGAAGCACAGTGTAAGGATACTGGGTTTTTTTTGGATTGGCAAGCTGTAACTAGTGGAGTGCTACAGCGATCAGTGCTGGCTTCTCAACTATTTACAATTTACATTATTGATTTGGATAGGGATACTGAATGCATGTTTAATAAATTTGCCGATGATAGGTAAATAAGTTGTCAAGAGTAGGTAGATGGACATTAGGTGACCGAGAAAAAATGTGGCAGATAGAATCTAGCATGAAAAGTACGAACTCATCAATTTTTGCAGAAAAAAATAGAAAACTGATGTACTATCTAAATTGAGAGGGATTGCAAAACTCAGTAGTAGGGAAGGATTTGAGTATTCTATGTATGTGAATCATATACAGTTACAGCAAGAGATTAGGAAGGCAAATGGAACATCATTGGTTAATACGGGAGGAATAGAAGATAGGAAGTGAAGTTTTATTTCAATTGTACAGGGCCTTGGTGAGACATATATAAAATACTTAACACAGTTTTGGTCTCCATATTTGAAAAATATGTAATTGCTTTAGAAGCACTTCAGAGAACTTTCACTTGATTCATTCTGGAGACAAAATTCATATCTTATGTAGAAAGTGAAACAAGTGAGCTATATATTTATTGGAGTCATAAAGTATGACGCTGGAAAAGCACAGCAGGTCAGGCAATATTCGAAGAGCAGGAGAGTCGATGTTTCAGGCATAAGTCCTTTATCAACATTCCTGATGAAGGGTTTATGCCTGAAATGTTGACTCTCCTGCTCCTTGATGCTTCCTGATCTGCTGTGTTTTACAATGCCACACTTCATGACTCTAATCTCCAGTATCTGCAGTCCTCACTTTCTTCTCTATATTCATTGGACTTTAGATGAATGAGAAATGACATTAATGAAGTATATATGATTTTGGGGAGCTGTCAGGTTAGATACTGGGAAAATGTTTCCTCTGTTAGGAGAGACTAAAACTGGAGGACATTGTTTGAGAATGAGAAGTCTCACTTTAGGTCAGAAAAGGCGATTTTATTTCCTTTCAGAGCATCATCAGAATCAGGCGATTCACTAAATTGATTCCAGGGATGATGCATCATCTTAAGAAGAGAGGTTGAGCAATTTACACCTAGAGTCTCTGCATGTAGAAGAATGAGAGAGATCTAACTGAGATATGTAAGGTGCTAAAGGAGCTTGACAAGTAGATGTAGAAAGGATGTTTATTCTTGTAAGGCAATCTAAAATGAGAGGTCATAGTTTTAGGATAAGGGATTGTAAATTTAAAACAGAGTTGAGGAGGAATTGCTTCTCTCAAAGGGTGGCGAATCTGTGGAATTTTTGACCCCAGATTGTGGTGTATGCCAAGACGTTGAGTAAATGTAAGGAGGAAATAGACATTTTTGTACTTAACAATGGGTTGAAGAGTTATGGAGAGTAGACAGAGATGTGTAGTTGAGGCAGAGATGAGATCAGCTATAATTGTATAAAGTGGTGAAGCAGGCTTAAGGCAACCTACTCTTGCTCCTAGTTCTTATTAGTGTGTGAAATTCTCTTTACCAGAAGGGAGTGAGGCAGGGTCTTTAACTGTATTCATGCTGAGTTAGACTGATTTTTGATAAGGAGTGAATTGTTTTTGGGTACAGGCAGTGAGAAGAGGAGCTAGATCACAACCAGATCAGCCATGTTCTTATTGAGTAGTGGAGCATAACAGGAGAAAATGGCCTAATTGTATTATCTGTGGACTGTTAATTCAGAATCCTAAATAATGTTCTGGAGACCTATGTTCAAATTCTGTCTTGGCAAGTGGAATTTGAATTCAATTTTAAAAATTCTGGAAACAAGGGTCTAATGTTGACCATGAATACATTGTCAATTGTTGGAAAGAAGCATCTGATTCACTAATGCCCTTCAGGGAAAGAAACTGCCATCCTTACCTGGTTTGGCCTACTAGATCCTATGAGTCATAGCTATGTTCAGCACAGAAACAGACCCTTCAGTCCAGCTTGTCCATGCTGATCACATACCCTAAATTAATCTAGCCCCATTTTACCAGCACTTGGCCCATATCCTGCTAAACCCTTCCTATTCATGTACCCATCTGGATGCCTTTTAAATGTTATCATTGTACCAGCCTCCAGCCTCTGGCAGCTCATTCCATACATGTACCACTTTTTTCAAGAAAGAGTTGCCCTTTAGTTCCCTTTTAAATCTTTCCCCTCACACCTTAAACCTATGATCTCTAGTTCTGTGACTCCAGACCCGTAGTTGACTCTTAATCGCCCTCTGGGCAATTATGGATTTAAGAATGGGCAATAATTGCTGGCCTAGCCAGTGATGTCCTCATCCTGTGAATGAATAAAAATAAAGCAGCCTTGAAGGACCAAATGTTTTTATGGTGTTCCGGTGTTCTTTGGGAGTTTAGAACATACTTCTCAGAGAAATATATAGCAGAGTCATTGAATATTTTAAATGCAGAGATTCTTGATGAACAAGTGAGTCAATGTGGGCAGGTTGGAATGTAGAATTAAGGCCACAATCAGATCAGCCATGATCTCAGTGAATGTTGACCTACTCCTGTTTCTAATTCATATGTTAGCATCTATCAGTTAAAACAGCTACAACCGTGTATCAAGGAATTACTGAATTTAATCAATTGGGTAGATTTATGCATCTTATATTTAAGGTTTCTAGGAATGAATGTTACAAATATGTAATTTAGCCTAGAAAAAACATAATTTTCAAATCATTGTTTAACCTTTAAAATATGAATAATTCTGTTGATCATTGTCAAAGATGATTTGGGAAGAGAATTTTTGAATGAAACGCTGAACATATAATGAAACAATTTTCAGTGATGAAAGCTGATGACAGCACGTCTCTTGTGTGCCTGTCTGCTATTGGACCAAACTCACTTAAAACTCACTTGGCCAGCTGTTCCTCGTGTTCATCTTTCCAGTTGGTTTTTCAACCTCCATTCCCTAGCTGGAACAGAATTCCAGGAACATACTGGCTCCATAATACATGCTACAAAGAAGAGAAAATCTTGAAGCTGCTGGTTTTGTCCCCTCACCCAGGAACTGCTTTGAAAGTGGAAAAGAAATAAGGTTATGATGGGAATAAAGCTATTAAGGAATAAACACATTGGTCGTGAAAGGGTGACAGACGAGATACATGGATCATTAAGGGGTGAGATGAGTAGTAAGATAAATGGCCTTAAAAAAATGTATTGGATAAAATAAACAACTCCAAGAGGATAAGGCCCCTGGTTGAAATAGATTACATTAATGTCTTTTAGTAGAATATTGAAAAAAAAAGGAAGAGGCTGCTACTCATACTTTATAATTTATTAGAAAAAGTGTATTACTAGAGATAGCAAGTAGTTCCTGAACTTAAGAAGAAAACTGAGCATGTCAAAGGATTTCTAAGCCAGTCAGCTTATCATCAGTGATAGGAAAAGAAATGGAATCTTAACTGGAGAGGATAGAATAGCATCTAAAATGAACAAAAATGTAATAATGAATAGTCTGTATTGAATTTTAAAATGGCAATTGTCACTTAGCCAACCTAATTGAATTTTTTTGAGAAAGTAACAAACAGAAGGTAGACAATGATTATGCAGTGGATGTAGTTTATTTTGATTTTCAAAGAAGTAATCGATAAAGTGTTCCATAACAGAGTAATGAATAAGGTCACAGAATCTGGAGATAGGAGACAAGTGGCAAAGTGGGACTGTCAGCTGGCTGCAAGACAGAAAGCATAGACTGGGAAGATAAGTTAGTTAATCAGAGTGCTGGGAAGTGTGTTCAACAGGAATCAGTCTGCTGCTGGTGACAATTTACATCCACACTTTGGACTTGGGAATACAATTTCTAATTTGTGAATGATGTCAAACTGGGAGAATCATCAATACTGAGGAAGATATTGCAACAATTATTTGCCAGTCTTTTTTCGGCCATACTATGAGATGGTATATTTAGGTGGGGAGATTAATAAAATCACTTGCTACTTGGGTGATGCAAGTCCATGTGAGGGGAGAAGAACAAAGGGATCTCAAAGTGCAAATGCTCCAAAGCAATTCAAAATCTTAATTTAAGTAGCAAAACATCCTTTTGCTATCAGCCTTTAACACTGTACATTGTAACCTTTGCACTGTTAAATCTCAATTGAACACAGAAGAATTATATACAATAAATAATTTTTATTGAAATATATATATATCATTGTTTTCTGATTGAATAGATGCACAGCTACTTAAACTCAGAAAATTCCGCATTAGGTTATTGGTCATTATTGAGTCTGGTTTTTAGCTAGAAAATGTGTTTGTAGGGAGTACCCTGTACCCCAAGAACATCTGAGCAACCTTTAACATGAGCAACTAAAACAGATATTAAGCTCCCTTATTAATACTTAACAAGGGCTTAACTCATGTCTAGACCTCTCTCCCCAGGTTCTGCTGGCAGTGATGTGGCCTAGCAAGTGCTACCATTAGTAAGGAGGTCAGTTGAAATATTTAGGCCAGACATAATTCCTCAGGTTTTCATCAGAGATCTTCCCACCTCCAAGTTCACCTGGTCAATTGGCCTTTCTTGCACCCCTGGAATTAATAAGCTAATAAGTTCAAAGAAAATTACAGAAGAAAACAAAATCATTTTTCATGCCATCGTCATTGTTCAGCCATGTTGTTCTCAGCAGTATCTCGGAGACTCCAGGGCACTGCTGGTGTACTGTTTCCAACCCATTTGGCTGACCTCTGTTTGCCAGTGCGTGTCCCCATAGATTTCTGTACTACCTCACTGCCACCATGGAAGCACTGCCAGCAAATGAACAATGACTGGAATGGTTTTGACTGCACACCTTTTTAAAAACTGGAAGTGCAAAGTGATTTGGCTGTAAGGAGTGTTGCAAGTAAAAAGGAGAAAAGACTATTAATATTGCTTTACCGTATTGGTTCATCTTCAGGTTCTCCGTACAGGGAAAAGATCACTATCGCAATTCTCCAACTGCAGGAGGAGGGGAAACTGCACATGATGAAAGAGAAATGGTGGAGGGGTAATGGCTGTCCTGAGGAAGAGAGCAAAGAAGCCAGTGCTTTAGGAGTCCAGAACATTGGTGGCATCTTTATCGTGCTGGCTGCAGGCCTGGTACTGTCCATCTTTGTGGCAGTGGGTGAATTTCTGTACAAGTCGAAAAAAAATGCGCAGCTTGAGAAGGTAAAAGACTTTTCCAGTGCATCTGTAAGTTACTGGAGATTATATAGTGCAGTCCCATTGATTTTTCACTAGAATGAAATCTTATTGAATAATATATATATATAAATGTCTCGATTTCCTGATAAGAAAATGGCTTAAATTTTGAGTGTGTGCTTTGTGACAGCAAAATCATTTAAACTCAGAATTTGAATTTTGTGAAAAGAATCTGTGCATTTTAATTAATGGTTGCTAGCTTTGTTCAAGCTTGTTTATATAAAATGAAATAAATATTTATTTGTTTTAAAGTGTATAGGAATTATTACTCCATGTATCCATAGATGCAGTGGTATTTGATATAAGATATTTATTGTGTTAGACAAACATGGGCATAAACTCAAGCACGACATGAATAATCCAGTCAGTAATGCTGTAAATATTGTTTTATCTCTGAACAGCATTCTGAACTTCAAGCTGCAAAAAATGGAATATCTTTGATATTTTCATTGTTTACCCATTGTATGTGGTGTTCAATTCAATAAATGTAATTGTTTTAAGTAGTTATTGGCAGTTCAGTGTATTTCAGTGCAGTAAGAAAACATCAAAGACAAGCAAAATGACTGTGTTTCATTAAAGCAGATAACACAGCAGAAGGGAAGTGCATTAGAATAGCAATCATTGAATCCATATCTCAATTCATAACCGTGTTGCCACTAACACAGTTTTTGTCAGATAATAGGCTTAAATAGCTGAATCCATGTTTGTCATTTATAGCAGTTTTGATTCATGCTATAATCTGCTGTGCTTTTAATTAGCCATAATGCTTTGTCTCTGCTGTGCATCTCTTGATTTTTCTTTCTTAATTAAACACTGCTTATTTCTGCAGATATGCAATGATTACTCTGCCAATATTAGACCAAAAAGTGATGGCTTGCCATTTCTTTGGTGGTATGCTGTCGCAAGTATATTAAAACTGAGGTAGACAATTCCCTCTTTACTGTTGATGATAGAATGAGCAAGTGATTCAAGTTTGTTGTCATCACATACGTTACAAATTTTAAAATAAAATGTATAATTTCCCATAGAAAAGTTTAATTTATTCATTTGAGCTGCAATTAATAAATCTAAACATCTAAGTTGTTTACTGTCAAACCTGCTAATTAGCTTCAATGTGCAACTGTGGATTTTTCTTGGTCTCATGCTATTTTCGCTGTTTAATGAGAGCTGTGGCTAAAACAGTAGAATATTGATGTATAGTTTGAACAATTTTTAAACCAAACTATTCCAGTTTATTGCCCTTCTACTTTTTTTTTTGTCATTTTAGCACCTTGATTCTGTTTAATTGTGTCACGTCAAAATTACACCTGGTCACGTGTCCACTTTTTATGTCCAACTAATTTTGCTTCTGAGGGTAAATTGCTGGATTGGTGGCTTCTTCACGATTCATCACTTGAATACCCTGAAGCAGTGGCAGAAGGTGTCACTTAATGATAAGAAAAGAAGCTTCAGGGATGAGCCGTTCAGCCAATATCTGTGCAGTCATTAAAAGATGAAAACAGAGATTGATTTAATAGTTAATGTTCGAACACTCACTGAAACATTTACTCCAGGTTAAAGGATGTCTGCATTAACTGTTTTACAATTATTAACAGGGCTAGCAACGGCAGAATCCAAATGGAAAAGAAAAACCAATGAGCAACGGCATGAAATAACATATGTGTATTGGTCCTCGTGCAATTAGGGAGATTTATTTTATCACATGACTGCTTTAGTTTTCAGAATTTAACCATGGATTAAACTGAAGGCTTGAGGTTTTGATGCAGAAGTCAGGAAACTGCTTCCAAGGAAATTGATGACGTTTGAAATTTCCAAGTTGTCTTGACCCTTATTTGGCACTGAGATAGAAGCCCATAAGGGAAACATACAAGCTCTCAGGGCTGGAAGGCCAAATGGAGGATTTCCAGCTTCAGTGAGCATCTGGTTGTAGTACAAATCAGTAACTGGAAAGAACTTTCAATAACGGGTGTCCTTTGAATCACCTTTTAAAACGTTTAATAAAATAAAATCAGAAAAAGCTGTCGAGCCAGCAATGTGGCAGGTGAGTTAAAGGCAACGTGATGGCTCAGTGGTGACTCACAGCACCAGGGACCTTGGTTTGTAACCAGTCTTGGGTCACTGTGTGGAGTTTGCATGTTTTCCCAGAGTCTGTGTGAGTCTCCTCTAGGTGCTCCAGTTTCCTCTCACAGTCTAAAGATGTATAGGTGAGGTGGATTGGCCATACTGAATTGTCCCATAGTGTCCAGAGATGTTCAGGTTGGGTGGATCAGCCATGGTAAATGAGGATAAGATAGTGGAGGGGGATGGGGGCATCTGGTTCTGGGTGGAATACTCTTCGGAGGGTTGGTGCAAACCCAATGGGCTGAATGGTGTCTATCTACATAGTAGGGATTCTATGATTCAATGAGTTCCTTCCCAGGGTAGCCTTTGGCTGTACCCCATGCAAGTAGATTGTGAGGACTTGTAGACCCTCCAAGATCCAACCTGTACTTCACCCTGACACTGCATGCTCACTTCCAGGCTGTTAATCTGCCCTTGTTATGTTAAGAAACTCGAGGCCAACTTGTAAATTCTGGCTCACCTCCTAAACTTTTCTTGTCAAGACTCTTGATGATCCTAACTTGTCTTGTGGACTTTGGTGACTCTCTTAGGGGGGACTGAACAGGTCTCTGACAAAACAGCTGATGCCAGCAACAATTTGGAGGTGCTGGTGTTGGACTGTTAAACATCACACAACACCAGGTTATAGTCCAACAGGTTTAGTTGGAAGCACTAGCTTTCATAGCGCTGCTCCTTCATCAGGTGGTTGTGGAGTACATAATTGTAAGACACACCAGCAATGATGCCAGCAATGACATCCTATAACTTGACATACTGGCTAGCACTGTGACCTTTCTCCACCTCTGGGAACCCCAAACATTTAGCCCTTGATGATGAAAATATTAATAGTCAATTTCTTTCAGATGTGTAGCCTTCATTTCACTTGTTGTAATTTTAACAAGCAAACATTGTATTCTAGCCTAGAAACTGGAAGGTGAAGAAAAGGTTGAGTGTATCAGGGAGAGTCACCTCAAATTCCCCAGCTGCAGGTATCACCACAGGCTGCGTGATATTCCTCAATAAAACCACAATGTCAGAAGCAGTGTTGCACAGAATAAATCTCTTCCCCTATTTTTGCTAGTTTACAATTTGTGCTGGAGGGTGGTTACGCAGTGGTAGGGTAGGGCAACAGTTAGATTCCTTCCAGTGCAAGCTATTTGACATACAGTATTATGATTATCATTTATTAATACTGTATACATACAAAGTAGATGAAATATTTGATTGATAACTATGAATGCAGTAAATATAACATTTGTGTAGTTGCTAACAATTTAAGCAGAGCACATTATTCTTGAAAGCACTCTTGTCATTTTTATTTAAAGGCAAGTAGCAAGCTAAATGCTTTACTTTCAATCATTGACAAGCTTGTCTGATGTTAGGACAGAGAAATCTAAACTAACATGTGATTTCACTGTCGCTTCAAGGCATTGCTGTTTGATCTCATTTTCAGTCTTTAATTTTCCCCACAGAGGTCCTTCTGTAGTGCCATGGTTGAGGAGCTCAGGTTGTCTCTCAAGTGTCAACGGCGTCTGAAACACAGGCCTCAGGCACCAGTCATAGTGAAAACTGAAGAAGTTATCAACATGCATACGTTCAACGACAGGAGATTGCCTGGCAAAGAAACAATGGCATAAAGTGTAGAAAATCCACACCGAGCACAAACAGTAATCTTTGTTCCCAATGACCTGCAAGAGTGTTTCCAGTGGAAATATGCAAAACCGTGCCGAACAAGCGAGTTACCTCATGATGCTGTGTCGAAAAAAAAATTACCTACCTTATGAAAACAGGGTGGTCAAAGTCAGATCCCGAAACATTGTCAAGGACCAAAACTTGCAAATAAAGTAATTAAATGCAGTAAAGACTTTTCCCCTTCATCCCTCTTATCCCCCCTCCCTCTTCTTTTCCCATATCGGAAATGAATGGTGATAATAAAGGATAAGAAACACGGGACAACAAAGGGAAAACTGTGTTGAGTTATAGCTACAGTTATACAAGGTGGAAATGATACTGAGGATTGTCCAAACTTGTGCAGTTACTGTAATAGAGGCTGTTCAAAATAATTGAGGTTAAAGAAGAAAGAGAACTAAGAGGCTTTGGAAAGAAATGGTGAAACTCTGATGAGATATTTCATGTATTTGTATCACCACCAGAAAGGAACACAAGGCAATAATTGTTTTCCGTCAATTTAGCTTTTTTTTACAATGGATCAGACTGCTTTGAACCCTCACCAAATGAAAGAACGTTAAACAATTACATTTTCTAAGCAATGGATTGCGAAGTTGTTTTCCAAAATCTGAGTGACGTAGGGTATAACAAACAGCCTAAAGTCCTTTAAGTTTGTGTACTTCATTGTGGTAACAGAAGAGTGTGTTCCCTTCAGCTCCCCCCATCTGGGTCTCAAGATTTGGTCCTTTCAAGTTGCTTCGCCCACCTGCTCCCACATCCAGCTGAACTGATTTGACGCCTGGCCTTTCAACTCGTGTGGTTCCGCCTGATTAATTATGGATATAGGATTTTCACTGACGTGATCCCATGTAATGTTGCAGGAGACTCTTTTGTAGAATGCACTAAATCTCAAGTCACAACTGCTACAACTCCTTGTAAGCAGTTTTTCAAGATGTTCATGTTTATTTGTGGAAATGCAAGATTTATATGAAAATAGTTTTTGTATGGAATTTTTGTAATAATTTTTATCAGAAAATGAACACACGGGCACTAAATCTCAATGAGTTTCCATTAGGCTGATAGCATACAGTGATGAACTATTGTGTGTAATAAAAGGCACAGAGTCTTGGCCATATATTGTGATAATAAATGAAGTGCATACTGAGTATCGTCTGAAATTAATGCACAATCTTCAAAAAATGGATAGAGACCTTTCCATTTAAATATTTCACACCACATTTAGGTCAGTGTTTTACCCAAATTTGTTTGGGTCCCAATGGAATTAAATCTGATATTTGCTTCTCAGATGGTATTATTTGGCAATTTTAAAGAAAAACTCACAATAAAGGAATTAAAGGGTATAATGCCGTGCAAACAATTATCTTCTCCCCCACCCTACCATGCTCATGATTAAGGGTACCTGAACAATATAATGTAAATGTAATTGCCTTTGCTGTGTTATTGAAATGAGAACTGTCAGCAAAAATATTGGTCAGTGCAAAGTCTATAATCCAAAAATCGCAAGAGATATCTCGACAAAGATGCCCAATTTCCCTTTTTTTGGTTCTTGCATTCAGTAAGACACTATATATTCCTCCCTTTCCTATTCTGGTATTGGCTACTTTCAATTTATACTATTTGTTTTTGCCATTTGATATCCTATTTGGGATGTTTCTTCCATTGTTTAATCACTGTCAGAGTGAAAGAGAACTGCCAGTTGCCAGTCCTAAATTTACTTTTTAATGATTTGAACCTGTATGATTTATACTGTCCTTATTATGATCTCTTACGGTCGACCCTTTCCACACTGGTTACTGTCTCATGTCATTTATGAAGTTCCTTCTCCTTTTGAGGTAAAAAAAAATCCACATTTCTTAGTTTTTTCATCAAGCCCAGTCCTCGTCCTTTGATGCTCAGGCTCATGGCTTTTTCCTGAACTGTCTCCACTGCTTGAATATCACTGAATCTCAATGACCAGAACTGAAAACAAGACTCAAGTTGTAGTCTGACTAGCTTATTGTACAGATCGATCCTGACTTTCTCTGACATGTGTGCTACTGTTTTGTTAATACAGATCAGCATTGTATTGCTTTGTTGCTTTCTCCTTTGTATTGATTGAACATGTTGACTGTTGAATCTACCAAGAATTCTAGATAACTCTCTACATTGTGATCAGCCATTTTGTCACCATTCTTGGAATATATCCACCCCTTTTCTCATTTATTTGCAGAACGTTATAGATCTTCACCTGCTCACATATTAGAGTTAATTCTACAACTGTACAAATCTAGTGAAGAGGTCTTTGCTTAACATTACAAGACATATTTGACTATTTAAGTTGATAGTTGAAAGATCGCGTAACACATGTTTGAATTTCAGTTTGCCTGAGAGACTTTTAGCGAGCAACAAAAAGTCAAAAGTTTGCCCCTTATTCTGCCCAACTCATTTTGTAGTCCTTGATTTGCATTTTCAGATTTATTAGCACTCTATTGTGATGTGTGCACAACCGGTGGCATTATAGCACGTTACCTTTGCGCCTTCCAGTCCTCTGCATATATCACAGTGAAACACTTACAAACTTCTCAGAGTATATATATTTTATATATACATATATTATATTTATTAAATCAAAGGTTACATTAAAATGAAGACAGAATGTAAGTCTCTAAAGCAGCAACTCAACGAGGTTAGCCTGTTCTGGTCCATTATCACATGTGATAACTCCCCATGGAAAATGCTGCACAACATCAACTAATGTGTTATGTACAAAATCACACAAATATAATATTGATTACCATAGTTCTGGTTAATTTTGGGAATGAATATCGATGAAAAAATGCATTTATAAAGAATCAGGAATGTGAGACTTTGACCAATGGCACTTGAAAGACAAATCAGTGGTTCAAAGTAAAAATGAGGAGAGCACTCAGCTACGTTAGGTGAACTATCTACTGTCTTGTTCATGCGATTCAATTCCCCACATAACTTGTTTCCTTCTATATCACATGACTTTTAGCTACTCTGAGAATACTCTGCTGAAGCTGAAAATGTCATTTCTGTTTCATAAATGCACACCGGCTTTGAAGAAGGAGCTGGGTGTACTGTAAATTCCAGCACTGTCCTTTGATCCTTGAAGACAGAAGTCGGCTCCAACACAGGGCTTAGATCAAGGAGCTTTCTCACATACTTATCCAATGTCTGAAAGGATCTTGAATCAAATGCAGCAAATATCTTAGCGCCCAACTCATTGTTTTCCAGCATTAACATTTCAGTAATGATTGCATTAAGTTGGCCGTATGACTTAGAGATGTCATGAAAATGGCTGATGAGAAATGGAAATGCCACATTATTGCAGTAAAGGCGATTCTGCAAACTTTGAGTTTGACGGTTCCTCAGTACAGTAGGTGCAACAAACATATTCTAAACATACTGGGCTCATTAGCAGCCCTAATTTGGGTGCTCTGAGCTTCAGCATATAAATTGGAATCTATGCTATGCTTGCGCACTTGTGCAGCAAATCACTCCCGTTGTCATATTGGTGTGGGCATTAACATGAATGTACACAGCAAGGTTGCAAATCAGGCATATAACGAGGGCAATCAATGCACAATGTTGGATTGTCACCAGCAGCGAAACGTTGGAACTCAACACTTCAGCTAATGCTCTCTCTTAGCCTCACATTGACAAGCGTGGATGCAAGGACCATTTGACAATGCTATTTAAAGGTAGTGTCAATTACTTATGCATTAGTTACTGGCTGATTTTCTCTGTGTTGTTATAATTCTACAAGTCCTTACACTTTCTCGGGTTCCTTAAAGTTGCTGTATACTGCAGGTAGTGTGTTTGACAGGTGCTGAAGGATTTAGACCTGATGTTTTCTGCACAAAACTGTCACTCAGAAACATGGATACATTAATGCACATTCCCCTTGGAATACATAAATGGGAGAATAAACAGGTGCCACAGAGCAGGACAGGCTACTAGAAAAGGGAAGAGGAGAGGCATTCAGCAAAAGGCTGGAGCTATTCATGGCATTCATTGAACTTTTTTCTAACTCATCCTGATCAAAGAACAACATAAGATGCCTACACTACCATAAGCATGTACTGACTGCTGGTGCAACGACAACTCAGACTGCAAAATTAGCTAGGGTTGTGAATGTTTATGCATTTAGCTCTTTGTGCTGCAGGAATTAACAATACCTCACAACTACATAGCTTAGCTCCATATCCTCAAAGAGCAGGATGCCACTGGCTGCTTACAGATCATTCCTATGTGCCATATGTCGATTTGATATTTGCTTACTATACCTTCTGCCGTATGCCATTCTCCTGAATGAAAGAGATTCCTTTCTCACAGTATAATGACGTGTGATTACCAGCAGTGAATTATCCAAGCCAATGCCCAATATCCAAACATCTTTCACGATGTTTTAATATTGTGACAGTCGATTGGAGCATTTGCATTTAAACCTTTGTAGCAAACTAAAGGGTGGCTACTGACTGAGATGGTTATCTACTGACTACGTGGCTGATGACTCCAGATACAACCCATGCCATATGCACTGCATCCATACAATGAAAGCCAAGCTGTCAGCAGAATGGGTTTCAGATTCATGGTAATCTGATATATACTGCATGACTCTTAATCATGATGGACAACCCTTAATGCCAGTAAGCTGGTGAGGAGCAGAAGCACGAGATGGAGGAAAATAATCTAAACAGATCCAAACTGGCCATGATGAACTCATCTGCAAACTATAATAGCAGTAGCATGAATTGCAATTCACCAGTTCATCAGCAGTTCCACACCTTAATTTCTCTGTCCCTGATTATTGCCATGTCCACATCACCTCAAGGCAAAAACAAAAGCCATGAAAAATAAATGTTCAGAACCAAATATATAAATGCAGGGACATCCCACACTGTGTACAAAAGTCAAATGATCAGCTTTGTGCATTCTCTTAGGCTCTATCTTCCATGGGAAGTTGCCTTTCCAAGTGCTCCTACTCACTGTAGCTTGGCTGACAGAAGGCTGGTGGCATATAATGGAGGAAGCTGTAAATGGAGAATAACCTGAAGCTACTGCAGACCCAGAAGGCAGCTGTGTGGGCTGGTTGACTGATAAGCAATAGCAAGGGCATTGGAAGAGCAGAAGGATGAATGTCAACTTTATGAAAAGGCCCAGCAGACTCTTGGCCCATGTTGGTGCCTGAAGCAATCCCAGTAGTCTGCTGGAGAATAGATTGCTGTACAACTCTGACACCCAGCAAGCTCTTTTTCACCCCAATGGTGTCAGTCTGAGTTTGTGTGACAAAATGTTGAGTTTCCACAGCAGCACAGGGACATTGTGAAGGCCAGCTACTTCTACGGCAATGGAAACTGTGACATTGCCCGTCAAATTCTGCATCATGGGTGGATCATAAAGCTGCTGATGGAGTTCACCACTACTTGCACCCCTTAAAGATGGGCTCCATGATTTGACAATAGCTCTGTACTGTTCTCTTCCACAGTCGTTGACATGGACTGCCAGTTTGTTGACAGACTTCCCAATGCATGAAACATTTTGTCATGTGCATTCAGTAATGTTGTTGTGTAGCCTGCTTTGTTGAAACAAGTTTGAGCAGGTGCCCTGTGCAGCAGAACATGGGTAAGATTCCATCAATCAGGCAATTGCACTCTCCTTGCCCCTCGGTCCAGCCACTCAGGTCCAGTACACCACCCTTGTAGATCTCACCTCTTGAGTGACATGAAGTATCAGTGTCTGAGCTGGGACTTTAAGTGTGAAAACAATTGATCTGTCTTTTTATTGTTACTTCATTGCCTGCCAAGTTGCATTTCTTGGGACTTGAAAGAGGAAAGGCACAAGAGTAAGATTTTGGTGTAGAGAACTGAGGTGCAAATACAAGGGGCGTGCTGAAACAAACTTGTAAATCTGAAGGGATGATGGGAAGTCAGAACATGAGAAATAGAATAGGATCTGATGATATTGTCACCTTCATTGCTTTTAATCTTTCTGCTGGGCTTTGACCTTAACAATTGCATTCGAAGAATGACAAGCACTATCTCCTCCACGGGGAACAGAATGTGAAGGTATGCCTCTTCTGTTCCAGTTAGCTCCTGCTGCTTCAGGTTACACATCATCGCCTTGCAAGAGAGAAGAAATCGTGTCAGAAAGTGTCAAGCAATCCATCCATCTGGTGTAGTTATTATGTTTAATAGTACGTGTGCAACTTGTGAGATGTAGGTGTGAAGCTTGTACCAATGCTAAGAGAGAGAGAGAGGGAGAGAGAAAGAGAGGGATAAGATGAAGCATTTGTTAGGTTTGAGGCCTGATTGACAAATTTTTGGTAAATACTTTGTGGAAAGTACAATGGATTTAATGGATATCCCAACTGCAGTTAACTTCGGCAAGAAAATTAACTTACTGAGATGGAGTAAGGGAACAAGATGTGTGGCACAAAACATCATCATAGATCCATTTTGCTGAACGGTTCATTCTTTTCTGCCATAAATTCTGTGCTGATTTTAAAAACAATTTATAAGTCAGAGTCTTGCTAATTCAAATATATAAGACCATAAGATATGGGAGCAGAATTAGGCCATTTGGCCCATCAAGTCTGCTCTGCCATTTGATCATGGTTAATATGTTTCTAAATCCTACTCTCTTGTCTTCTCCCCATTATCCTTGATCCCCTCACTAAACAAGAACTTATCTACCTCTGACTTGAACTCTACATTTTTCTTTGGCAATGAGTAAGAATCAAGGTACTGTAATAACATATCATGTAGATGTATTTGTCACACTGTAAGATGGGTACCAACCCAGGTGCATAAATACCTGTGACCCTAGAAGATAGCTTGGACCAGGATGTTTGCATTGCAGCAACCAGAAGTTCCACTGTATCCTAAACACACTCCAGTGAATTATCTGACACATCATGTGTAATATGTTATCAAATTTGTTCCACCTTGTGCACAGAGGAGCGTGTTCTTTACTGTCAAGACACAAATAAAGAAAGAGTTTTATGTTGCATCTCATGGCTTATTGTTCCAACAATGAAAGAACAATTACATTCTCTGCCATTGACATCTCTCAGCTTGATAAACAAAACAGTACACCAAAACTTATAAGCTGAAAATGATCTATTCCTTGTCATTCAGATAGGCACTATTTGTGGGTGTTACACCTGGACAAGCTCCAAGTGTGTTGCTTTGGCTACAGTTGTAATTCTGTTGTCAAAAGTTTTCACAAACTGAAAATAAAATATGGTCCTCCTCCAACTTATGTTCTTCCTCATCATTTCCCATGGTAACAAATCCTTGACAAAGAATATTCTTTTAACAGACCCTTCTGTTTTACACCTGATGACATTAAATAGAATTATTGTATCATTTAACATTTGTGGTGATGTATATCTATTCTTTGCAGTTATCTTCTCTTTGACTTTGCAGTCCAATTGGGTGCAGCCATAATTTTACAAGAATAATGATTAATAAGTTGTGAACAATGATAATACGTTATCACATTTGGTCTGGAAGTTTGAAACTTTTTAGGATTTTGATTGATGCTCTTGCAGGTCCAATCACAGACCTAATATTCTTTTGTACTATATCCCTGGCCCTCCACCGCACTGTTAAAAAAGACTCAGAAAGACTGGCTAATCTGCATTTAACAGTCATGTTCTTTATTGTTGACATTTTATGGCACCATAATAATATGATGCAAAGAGAAAAACAAATCTCAAAATAGTGAAATCTTCAAAAGTTTTCAACTGGTGAAACAAAATTTTTTGATGAGTAATTGCTGCCATATTGAACACAAATCGAAGTTTGCTTTTTAATTTGTAATTAATGAAATAGGCAGGCAATGCAGCTCAAGAAAGTAAAAGGATACAGTAGCTTTTACAGAATGGAGGAGAGCAAGGAGATCATTAAGTTCCCAAATGATGGGTGTAACCTAAGCCCACATTTTGAAAGTTGCCATTTGTAAGTGTGCAGAAGTAAGCATTTATATACTTAAATTGTAATATACATACATGAATGAAATCCATATTGAAGATGTTTTAAGGATGTAATGATTCTGAACAGAAGCTGATTATTTCACTGGCTCACTAATGTGCCTATAATAACTGATTCATGGTGGGTAGTTCCGTCTCCTTTTATTTTGTTTCAAAAATATATGTTATGGAGGTAAAGTTCTTTTTA
This sequence comes from Chiloscyllium punctatum, assembly GCF_047496795.1. Lineage (NCBI taxonomy): Eukaryota > Metazoa > Chordata > Chondrichthyes > Orectolobiformes > Hemiscylliidae > Chiloscyllium > Chiloscyllium punctatum. Next base: position 50,232,072 of record NC_092741.1, on the reverse strand, counting down.
AGACAATCCTTTACTGTTAAGATTGCTGAGTTAGAATCCAGTAAAATGAATTCCTGCTTAAAAATTGGCTTAACTGCTGTTAAATGAGTTTTGAATAACCCTTTTAACTATTGTACTAGAATCTAAAATAACAGATCATTCATGGTTTTTCATTAATAGATATATTGTATAAATAGACTTTGTATAATTATTCCCTTGCAGCACAGTCATTTGCTTTTGTATGGCTTCTAAAAACAGCATTATATGAAGGACGCAGCAAACAAAGCAAGATTTCTTAGTAGCGTGACTGCTGTGTTTCTTCCCAAATTGATCTTTGCAGCTTTCACATGTCTTCTAACAAGTTTCATTGCTCACCGAGCTAATAAATGACATGTAATTGCTGAAGACAAAAATTATAACAGTTTGTTACAGTGCACGAATGAAACCTGAATGCTGCAAGGCTGAAGGTGTAGAAAATGAAACCGGTTATATGAGAAACTGGTTTGAAAGCAGGGACTGTGCATCTTGCAATCCAGCCCTTTAATCTCAGTAAGATAGGTTCCAATCTTTTTTAGTCCCAAGAGATAAGCTAAATATCTCCTTTCTGCAAAGGCTATAAAAGACCTCAATTGAAATTAACTAGGGCATTCTCAATCCAGGTCTCAATGAATACAAACCTGTTGAAGAAGATTGCTGAAGACAAATAGTACTGCAAACTGTTACTAATACAACAATCTCTTTTAAATTTACAAAGTAACATCATTGGTAATGAAGATGGAGGGCAGAGAGATGATAGTACAGGGTGAGTTTCTGCAAATGGACCTGATATATGCAAACAAGGCTTTTTTTTCACATTTCATCTTGAGTGACTGGTCTATTTTTGATTGCATACGGTTAAGAAATTTTTTGTTTTCCAGATTAACCATTCATCCAAGACATAGTGAGTGAATATATAAGATAGAAAATGAGGCTGCAATTGGTCGATAAATATGTAGATTATGTTGTGCTAAATAACTGAGCAAAAAAAACAATATATGTTAGTCTTTGGTCAACCACTGGTGGAATCTAACCCACGAATGACCTGACTTTGCATCCATGAATAACTAATCTTTAAGAGAGATGCATAGTTGAGATTGAGCAGAAAGGTCAACAGATGGTATTCTTATCACTATAGACAAGTATTGGGACACAACAGCATATTATCAAATTTAGGTCATAGCTTAGATCAAATTTTGAGAAATATTTCTTGGTTCAAACATGCTTTTGTCATTATTGTGAATATTTATATGTATATGTCTGGACATTGAGTACTGGCAGATTAATCAGCTGTGAAGGCATCACAGTTGATCCTATTTACTGTTTGCCCAATGTCCATCCACGTTCCCCAACAGAAATTCCTGGTTAGCAAATAGCAATGGCCTATTTTTTTGTGATTTTTGCAGCTTAACTCAGTGGTGTGGAGGCTGATTATCATGCTTTTAACATAATCCAAACTATATCAACCCTTCCAACACAAGCCAGGAAGGGAATCTATGTATATTTACTCACATGCTCAAAGCTGTATTTTGTAATTAACTTCCATGAAGATAGGAGGGAAGGATAAATATCAAAGAGACTGTAAGATCAGAATAAATCCCTTATTCAAAGGGCAAGTCAAATGGAGTTAAATGTCAGGTTTTGCCAATCTTCATTCACACTTGACTTGTAGGTCTTCCTTCAGTGGAACTTCATTATAGCCAGCCAAGTACTTCAGCAAAACCTGTTGACCTGCAGCTACAATTCAGTGTATAGCAATGTCACATGTATCTGTTTAGTCTAATTTACACAAAATGTGGTGCATTGACATTTCAACAGCTGGTTCATCAGTTATGCCTTTATGTGACAGAAGATGATTTGTTGTTTATTTAGTCAGCAGGAAATTAATTTGTCATTACTGGTTGACACATTCTGTTAAAAGCTAGTGATCCAGATTCACTGAAAGATAATAGCTGCTGGTGCACGTCAATGAACCATGAAATTCAGTGTCATAGTGAAGAAGGAACAGTACAGTTTCTGAAGAACTGCTTTTTGGATGAAATGTTTAAGTGGACATAAAGGATTCCATACCAGACTGAGTACCAGACTAGTTCCTGGGGTCGTAGGGCTGATGTATGAAGCGAGACTGGATAAGTTAGCACTGGATTCTCTGGAGTTCAGAAGAATGAGGGAGGATGGTGTTCAGGCTTTGGGAAGTCAGCAGGTGTGTTAGTCACTGCAGGACTCTGATTTCTTGCAGCTATTGTTTTCATCTGGTTCGTCCAGTTCTGTTTCTGGCCAATGGTAATCCCTAGAGGTTTAGTGGTCAGGAATTCAATGATGGTAATATCATTGAATATCATGAGGTGATGCTTAGATTATCTCCTGCTGGAAATGATCATTTCCTTACAATGTTTCAAACCAAAGACATTATGTAATTCTTACCACATTTGGACATGGACTGTTTCAATATCTAAGGAGTTTCAAATAGTGCTGATTGCTGTGCAATTATCAGTGAACTTTCCCCACTGATCTTATGATGGAAGGAAGGTCATTGCTGAAACTTATAAATCACACAACACCAGGTTATAGTCCAGTAGGTTTATTTGGAAGCACTAGTTTTCAGAGTGCTGCTTCTTCAGCAGGTGGTTGTGGAATATAAGATTGTAGGACACAGAATTTATAGTCAAGTGTGTGTTGCTGGGAAAGCACAGCAGGTCAGACAGCATCCGTGGAGCAGGAGAATCAATGTTTCAGGCATAAGAGCCCTTCATCAGGAATCACAAACATATATGTGGGATGGTGAATTTGTACTTGCAGTATTATATATCATTTTGCTCAAAAACTGCATGAATCCATGTAAGATTCTCTAAATCATTTTTAAAGATTAGATTCAGTCTGAACATTGGGACACAGACAGCCTCACACAGGGCACCTCCCACCTTCAATGCATTATCTGAGCTGACCTGGCACCTATTGTTAAAGTTCACTTGCGAATGTAACTTTGAGAAAGTTCTGGAATTTACATATGGAAGAGTTGAAACCAATGTGCCCATTCTAAAAGATTGTTAACAAACAATCCAGGTCTTTTTCAATATGTAATTTCAGTTACATCATGCTGTAAACTTTTGCTATAAATTCTGTGTCCTATGATCTCATACTCCACAACCACCTGATGAAGGAACAGTGCTCCGAAAGCTAGCGCTTCCAATAAACCTGTTGGACTATAACCTGGTATTGTGTGATTTTTAACTTTGTACACCCCAGTCAAACACCAGCACCTTGAAATCATGATTACTGAAACTGTTGGAGATGGTTGGGCCCAGGATGCTTGTCAGGGCGGTCAAGGCAGAAACTTTCAATACATTTAAGAAGCATTTACATGTGTACTTGTGATGCAAAGGCATAATAGGCTAAGTGCCAAGTGCTGAAGAATGAGATGAGAATAGCTGGGTGACTGTCCCCGATTGACACAGATGTAATGGGTCAAAGGACCTTTCTCTATGCTGTAAGTCTCTGTGACTCAATGACTCTATGCTAAGGAACTATTAGGGAGATGTTCTGGAGCTGAGATGACTGACGTCTAACATTCACAATCATCTTCATTTGGGTGAGTTATGACTCTGACTAGAGGAGAGTTTTGCCACTGATTCCCATTGACTGTAGTATTGCGAGGACACCTAAATGTCACACTTAGTCAAATGCGACCCTTGATATCAAAGGAAAACATCCTCACCTCACCCCTGAGTTTTTGTCCATGTTTGAACCGTGGCTGTAATGGAGTCAGGAGTTCAGTGGCTCTGATGGAATCCAAACTGGGTTTCACCTAAGTAACTGCTGCTTGATAGCACAGTTGATAAACCCTTCCATTTCTTTAGTGATGAGTGACCATAGACTGGGAGAAGTGTGCAGCGAGTCAGTATCATCATGAAGCAGGCTGGGAGGAGTGAGCAGCAGGCTAACACTCGCTCTGAAATAGATTGGGAAGAGAAGGACAACAGTGCAAAAGATACAAATCTGACAACAGACAACTTAACCTGTCAGAACTAATGTGCAGGTGATTGGTGGATATTTCATCGACATATCTTATGATTAGCCAAGAAGTACAAATCAGAACGTGTTATTATGGTTGAAGAGTACAATTATGAAATTCATATTTAACATGCATATTTAACATTCAAAGTAATTAAATGGAATAGAAATGGCTAGATAGTTGATGTCTTAGGAGCTGCTGGATGTCAATGTAATCCATGGTGAATACATCTGCAGCAGCTGTTAGCTGTTGGATGAATTTTGGCTCAGAGTTGATTAGCTGGAGACCAGATTGCAGACACTGCAACACATCAAACAGGGGAAGAGTAACGTGATCACTGTGCTTCAGGAGGTAGTCACACCCCTGAGATTAGTTTCATCAAATTTAGTTCATGGTCAGGGACAAGAGGTTGTGACTGTGAGTGGGGCAGGTTTAGCATCCAGAATTTAGATTTAGAGGAGCCTTATTCAGTGCCCTTGTCGAATAGGCATGAGGTTCTTTTTCTTATTGTTGGCGAAGGTAAAGCCCACAGGGAGATTGAGTGAACCAACCAAATCATCACGGTACAGAGCACATTCAAGTGAGAGAAACAAAAATAAACATCATAAAAAAAAGGGGATATTGTAATTAGGGGAATAGGTATTGTTCTCTGTAGTAAAGGCAGAGAGTCCTGAAAGCTGCCTATCTGGTGCCAATGTTCAGGGCACCTCTTCCAGACTACAGTGGAACTTAGATTGGAAGATGGAGTACACAGTTGTTGTGGTCCACCTAAGGACCAACAAAACAGCTAGGACTAAGAAAGACATTCTACTGAGGGATTGGAAGCACCTCAGGTCTATGCTAAAATGCCGGGTGGTGAAGAAGGAGTTTAGTACTCTTGCCTTTATCAGTCCGAACATTGAGCGTAGGAGTTTGGACTCCATGTTTTGGTTGTACAGGATGAGGTCACTTTTAGAATACTGTGTAAAATTCTGGTTGCTCTTCTATAGGAAGGATGTTGGTAAAGTTGAAAGGGTGCAGAAAAGATGTTCAAGGATGTTAACGGCACTCGAGGGTTTGAGGTATAGGGAAAGGCTGAATAGGCTGGGGCTTTTCTCCCTGGTGCATCGGAGGCTAAATGGTGACCTAAAAGGTTTATGAAATCATGGGGGGCATGGATAAGATGAATAGCTAAGGTCTTTGTTCTCAGGTGGGAGAGTCCAAAACTAGAGGGCATAGGTTTAAGGTGAGAGGGGAAAGATTTTAAAAAAGACCTGAGGGATAACCTTTTCATGAAGAGGGTGGTGCATGTATGGAACAAGCTGCCAGAGGAGGTGAGATTAGAGTGGTGCTGGAAAAGCACAGCAGGTAAAGCAGCATCCGAGCAGCAGGAAAATTGACGTTTCGGGCAAATGCCCTTCATCAGGAATTCCTGATGAAGGACTTTTGCCCAAAATGTCGATTTTCCTGCTGCTCGGATGCTGTGTAATGTGCTGTGCTTTTCCAGCACCACTCTAACCTTGACTCTAATCTCCAGCATCTGCAGTACCCACCTCCTGCCAGAGGAGGTGACAGAGGCAGGTACAATTACGATATTTTAAAAACATCTGGATGTGTATATGAATAGAAAGGGTTTAGAGGGATATGGGCTTAATGCTGGCAAATGGGACAAGGTCAGTTTGGGATGTCTGGTCAGCATGGATGAGTTCACTAAAAGGTCTGTTTCCATGCTAAATGAAGCCATGATTCTATGACTGTATAAGTAATAATGGTAAAAAAGATTAACGCTGAGGGCTCTTTATCTGAATGCCTGCAGCACTTGTAAAAAGATAAATGATTTGACAGCACAAATAGGAATAAATTAATATGACCTGATAGCTATTATAGTGAGATGGATGCAGAGTGGCCAAAACTGGGAACTCAACGTCCAAAAGCATTCAATGTTACAGAAAAATAGGCAAAAAGGAAAAACAGAGTGGATAGCTTTGTTAATAAAGGAGTTATCAGTACAGTAATGAGTAATGACATAGCTGCAGTAGATCCTGATGTAGAATCAGTTTGGGTGGAAATAAGGAATAATAAGGGAAATAAGTCATAAGATGGGAATCGTCTATAGGCCCTCTAAGAATTACCTCTAAAAGAACTACAAAGCATAGGTCAGGAAATAATGAAGGTGTGTAACAAGAGCAATACAATTTTCATGGACCATTTTATTCTGCATATTGACTGGAGAAATCCGATAACCAATGGTAACATGGAAGACAAATTTGTATTGCATCAGAGTTTGTTTCTTAGAGCACTGCATTGCACAACCTAGTTAAAAAATGTAGGTGTTAAGCAACTGAGCAATAGAGTGATAGTAAAAGAAGAGGGGCTAAAAGGGTAGGCAGCACTCCAGGTAGAGAAGTCACTGGGCCCACTTAGGACACATCCTTGATTGCTGAGAGAGGTAAGAGAGCAAGTTATGGAGCTGTTGACAGAAATTCTCCAGTCCTCCCTGAACAAAGGATTAAACCTGAAGACTGGAGGTTTGCAAATGTGATCAAAAAGAAGCATTTGATTAACAAAGGCAGTCAAGAAGTGTATGCAATCAAAAATTAAAGCATACAATGCTGCAAGGACTAATGATAGGCCAGAGGATGGCAAATTTCTTTTTCATAACCAGCAGCAGATAATTAAAATGCTAATATAAAGAAATTGTTTACCTTAGTATATTGGCAAGAAATTTACAACCTGCAAGGGCTACAATGATTATATATAAAAAAAAAGAGTAGCTAAAGTGAGTGTGGAATCTTTGGGGGACGCAGATGGGGAATTGATAATTGGAAAGAGGGAAATGGCAGATAATTAATTTTATGGTGAAGGATACTATAAAAAAACCTAAGAAGTCATGGGAGCAAAGTCTCTATTTGAGGGTCAAATATTTGATTAACCAATGGGATTACACGCAGACAGGTTGCCAGGACCTGATGATCTTCAACCAAGAGTGTTAAAAAAGTGCTACAAAGGTAAAGAGGCATTAGTCTGTATGTTCCCAAACTCATTAGATTCCCGTGGATTGGAAGACTGCTAATGTGTTTATGAAGGGAAGGATACAGAAAGCCTGGGATCTGTTCATAGAACTATAGAATCCCTACAGTATGGAAGTAGGTTATTTGACCCATTGAGTCCGTACCAATCCTCCAAAGAACATTCCACCCAAATCACCCCTCCATCCTCATAACCCTGCATTTCTCATAGCTAATCCATCCTTCCCTATACATCTCTGGACACTAGAAGGCAATTTAGAGTGGCCAATTTACCTAAACTGAACATCTTTGGAGTGTGGGAGGAAACTGAAGCACCTGGTGGAAATATAGGTAGAACATGTAAACTCCACACAATCAGTCACTCAAGGCTGGAATTGAACCTGGATCGCTGACGTTGTGAGGCAATAGTGCTAACCATTGGATCACAATGCCACCATGTTGTTGAATGAATGCTGGAGTCTATTATTAAGTTAGAGCAAACAGGACACAAAGAAGTGTAATGCAATCAAATACAGCCAATATTGTTTTGGGAAAGAGAAATTATGTCTGGCAAATTTGTTATTCAGGGTATAACAAACAGAGCTGATAAAGATGAATGAGTAATGTCGTATATTTGGATTTTCAGAAAGCATTCACTGAGGTACCACATAAAAGATGATTGCACAAGATTGGAGCTCACAATATTGAGGGTAATGTACTGGCATAGTTGATGCCTTGGCTTGATAGTAATCATAGAGTGGGAATATGCTGGGCCGTGCACTTACAGATTGCGCTTCTGGCTGTGATGCTGCTGCAGATAGACCAAAGTGGATGCCCAGTCTTGACTTGTTTGATCTGTTCAAAGTCTGTTCCATTTAGCACAGTGATAGTGCACAGTGGAGGATATTTTCAGTGTGAAGGCAGGACTTCGTCTCAACAAGAACTGTATGGTGTTCTCTGTTACTGACACTATCATGATCAAAAGCTCATACGGCAGGTGTATCTGCACAGGCAAGTTGGTGAGGATGAGGTCAAGCATGATTTTCCCTCTCATTTCCCTCACCACCAGCTGCTAGACTGGGACTGCAGCTATGTTCTTTAGGACTTGACAAGCTCAGCCGGGCAGTATTAGTGCTACTGGGACCCTCATGGCATAGAAATTGAGCAGTTGCACTTTTTACCTCCTCACTATTTTCAGCAAAAGGTGGCACTGAATGCGGAAGAGTGCAGATTTATCAGACAAGAGTGAGTTGAGAGGACGCAAAAGGTGATAGTCAGCAAGAGGTTTCCTCTGCTCATGTTTGACCTGATGCTATCTGACTTGATGGAATATGGACTGAATGTTGAGGGTTCCCAGGGCAACTCCATCCTAACTATGTACCATTGTACCATCACCTTTGGTGGGACATTCCTACCAGTGGAACAGGTCATACCCAGGGATTGTGATTATGGTGTTAGGTATTTGGTCTCCAAAGCATAATTTAAAGAGTATTATTACATCAGCTTGTTGCTTGACTAATGTTTGAGACATCACTCCCAATTTTGACACTCAAAGATTGCAGGTTTGACAGGACTGAGTTTACCCAGGTCAGAGACTTGCTTGTCCATTTCAGTGTGCAGATAACTGTCAACCACATTGATATACCTTGGCTTCAGAGGTAGGCCAAACCAAGTAAGCATGGTAGATTTCCATCATTAAAGGGCATTAGTGAGCCAGTTGGCTTCTTATGGCAACGGTTTCATAGTCATCGTTAATATTTTAATTCCAGATTTAAAAATAAAATCATATTGCACCATGTGGCATGATGGGATTGGAACCCAGGTCTCCATTAGTTGACTATGTCGTCAACTCCCCAAACATTATTATCTAAGAAATCAATCTCAATTTTAAAGAAAGTATGCCTTACTGTTCATTGCACTGAATCAGCATTAGAACAACTCAAACTGAACACTGAAAGACTTTGATCAGCTCTTCCCAGGAACAGTCCTACATATCCTGATGAGCATGCAACACAAACATGCATTTGTGTCTAATTTATGTAATTGCAAAACAGTATTTACTTTTAAAAGGCTTTGCCTATTTTTCATTACTTGCAATTTCATTCTTTAGGAAGTAGAAATGTATTTTGCATCCAATATTATAATTTATTTTTATGATATCAACTATGCTCTTGAAAGAGTGTTATTCTGATGTTCAGTAATTGTCAGATCATCTGCTGCAGAAAGCATTGTTTATAGTGAATGTATTAAAGGTGCTTATCTTTCCTGTAACTGATAGGAATGGACAAGATGAAACTTTTCAGTTATTTTACCTTGAGTATTAACATAACTCATTAAAATTGTGCGGCTTTCTTAAGAATGTTGCATTCATAGGCTTCATTCAATTTAAATTATCATGTTTAAATTTCGGAAAAACAACTCCATTTTTAAATATGGTGCTTTCTCTTAAATTACCAATGTGCAGTCACACAGCTGCCTGCATTCAAAATTTCTGAGTATCATTGGAAGTAGACTCCTGGGAATCACATTGCCAAGGCCAAAATCAGGGGGACCTTTCTCACTTATCCCCGGTGTTTCTTGCACTGTTCCGACACTAATGTTTGCCCAACAGCAGAACTATTTTGCTTCTGTTTGATCAGAGATATTTTACTCCCCTATATCTATCAACCTCATTTAAGAGCCCAATTACTAGGAAACTTTGAGAATTACAAAAACAATTGAAAAACATATAATAGCCTTTCCATGACTAGTAAATTAAACTGGGATATTAAACAGAAGGAAGAGGGTCAAATTTATACCTCAAGTATAAAGCATTCTTTGCTGCTTTTGAATTATTTCCAATGCAATTGCCAAGCATTCACAAATAACAATACTTTAATAGAGGTAGAAGTAACTCAAAAATATGCACAAGAAATTTGCACATTTAGATAATAATTACCTCTGTCTATGCAATAGCCATGGAGAAAGTGAGGACTACAGATGCTGGAGATCAGAGCTGAAAATGTATTGCTGGAAAAGCGCAGCAGGTCAGGCAGCATCCAAGGAGCAGGAGAATCGACGTTTCGGGCATGAGCCCTTCTTCAGGAACCATAGCCATAGCCATGTAAACTAAGGACTATTAATCATGGAAAGAAAGCAAAGAACCTCAAATCTGAAACAAAAGCAGAAATTGCTGAAGAAACTCAACAGGTCTAGTAGCTAATGTCGACAGAAAGCAAAGTTAGTACTTCAAATCCAGTGACCCTTCTTCAGAATTAGAATCAGCTGTAGGCTATTTGGTCCATTAAACTTGATGCATCATTCAGTAAGATCAAGATTGATCTAACTGTGGCCTTACATTCATTTTTCTGCTTGCCCCCTTAACTCTTGACCCACTTATGCAAAACCAATATCTAATCTTGGAATATAAGACCAACTCCATTGTTCTCTGGGAGGGACCTTTAAAGAATAATAATTCTCTAAATAGAGGAACTCATGCCCATCTTAAATGTAGGATGTTATATTTCTAAATGGCGCTCTGCTGGTTTTAGATATCCCCATGAGGGGGATCATGCTGTCAGCTTGCTACCTCAAAACCTCAGATATTTCAATAATCCCTTCATCCCAAGAATCAGTCTAGTGAACCCTCTGTGAACTGCTTCCAACATAATTATACCCCACCCTACCCTAAGTAAGGAATACACATTGTTCACTGTACTCTAAATGCATTCTCATCAATTGTCTGAACAGTTGTAGCCAGATAACCCTATGTTTATCTCCCATCTGCATTGTGATAAGGCCATAATTCTACTTGCCTTCTGAATTGTATCCTTTACCTGAATACTAATTTTATGTGATTCACATACCAGAACATCCAGATGTCCCTCTACTCCAAACTTCTGCATCTCTCCATTTAAATAATATCCTGCCAAAATGGGGATCATTGATCTACTCTCTTCCCTTGTACAGTATCTTCCTCCATTTCAAACAGCTGTCTAATTTCCACACAGGAAGATATATGAACCTCTTCAACTATTTCTTCTAAAATAGTCCAGGTTCCAATAATCTCTGGTTTAAACAATCATTCCTCACCACCCTCTTTAAGTTTGATGACAATTTTAAATGAATGACCTTTCCCCGAGCAGAAATAGCTTCAATATGCCAGGTATGACGAATCTCCCATTGATATCATTGAGATGAATCCATCTCATGGACTCCTTAGGACTTTAATTCAATTCGGCATGGGATGAGTTATCAATCAGCCAGTTTTTAATCCTTATAATTGAGGTAGGAAGGTCAGCCAGCATGACAGGAGAGCATCAAAATATTCCAAATAGTGCAATAGGATTTTTGTCACAGGTTTCTGTTTCTGCAAGTTTCTTTTTAGCATCTCACCATGACTCAGCAGAAAATGAGTGGGACAGTCTCCATGTGATCCTTATTGGAGCTGATGTTCTTGCCAACTGCAATACTTAGGGAAGTAGAGAGGATTTAAAGCTGAATAATGGGAACATGGGCTCTAATTTGGAATATGTGATGAACCAAAGAGTAGAGTCGAAGCCGAAGGAAAAGTTATCAATGTGGGAAATGGTAAAAACTCCATGGTGGGAAGGAATAGAGAGCATGGATCTGATTATCAGCCAAGATGTAAAACTAGAATTTACGAAGAGAGAAAAAGAAAAAAATCTAAAGACTCCATGTTTGAATGCATGCAACATCTGAATCAAAACTAAGAGGGCAAATAGACTCGAATAAGAGTGATTAATCAAAAGAGACGACAGGGATAGGGAAATGAATTTTGAAGGTTATGGCGCAATTAGAAATGACATGAAAGTTAGATAAGTAGGAAGGGTGGATGTGCTAGTTGATGACAATAGAAGGACAAACCTAAGTTCAGGAAATCAAGATATGGAAACAGTTTGGATGGAAATGGGAGATTATAGAATCACTCGTAGGACTGATGTACAGATTCCCTAACAATAACCACAATGACAGTGGGAGGGGGTGTAAAAGAAGAAAAAATAAAAACTTGTCAGAAAGGCACAGTGATAATCATGGGAGATTTTAATGCACCTTTTGACTGGAAAGTTCAGTTGACTGTGCAATGCCTGGCAATAAGATTGAATTAATTAATGATTTCATAATGAAGATGCCCCTAGGTAGCAGTGAACATAATATGGTTGAAGTTTACATTCACAAACAAAATCAGAAATTGCTGGAAAAATCAGCATCTGTGGAGAAAAGGTAACATCAATGTCTTGGGTCCAGTGACCCTTCTTCAGAATTTGGTTCACACTCAGTTTGAGGAAGAGAAGAGTGAGTCCAACAATATTTGTAAAAATGTAAATAAGGGCAATTATAGGGGCATGAAAGAAGAGCTGAAATGTATTGGCAAATTAGTTCGAAGGATAGGTCAATAGAGATGTAATGGCAGATATTCAAGGGGATATTTCAGAATATACAGAATAAGTGCATTTAATTTGTATGAATAATTTCAAGGATAGTTGATCCATCATGCAAGATTAACTAAAAATGAAAAAGACAGTATCAATCTTAAAAAGCAGGTAATTGTGTAAAGATAGGTGGCAGGCCCCAATACACGGTATAGCATAAAGAAACAAAGAATGACCAAAACATTAATAATGAGGCAAACATTAGAATTCAAGAGAAAGCTGGCTAGAAATATAAAAAGGATAGTAAAAATTTCTGCAAATAGCTAAATTTAAAAATAAGTTGACAAAACGAATTTTCTCCTGTGGAAAGTCAGACTGGAGAACTAATAATGCAAAATAAAGAAATAACAGATAAACTGAACAGGCATTTTGCATTTATCTCCGGTAAGATGGCCAGTAACATCTAGAAGCAGTGATAAATTAGAAAATGGAAGGGAGGGAAGAACCTGGGGACAATCATACTCTGAAGTTTAGAAAAGTCAGCATTGACTTAATTAAGACATACAAGGGATTCGACTGGGTGGATATGAAAATGATGTTTCTTGCAGGAGAATCCAGAACTAAGGGTCACAGTTTAAAAATAAGAGGTCACCGATTTAAAACTGAGATAAGCAAACATTATTTTCTCTGAGAGTGTTGCGAGTCTTTGGAATTCCCTTCCTCAAAAGGCAATGGATGTTGCATCTCTAATTATTTTTAAGACAGTGGTGAATTCTTGATAAAAGTGGATGAAAGATTTTTGGGGCTATGCAGGAATGAAGAGTTGAGGTAAAAATTTGATAAGACATGAAATTATTGATTGGCACAGCGGGCTTGGATAACTGAATGGCATCTTTCATTTCATTTTTGTGTGGTTTTGAGAAGAGGATATCGTGTTTGACCTATCTATTGGGATGTTTTGAGGAAGTAACACATAATATAAATGAAGGAGAACAAATCTGGATGTAATGTGCTAAGGTTTCTAGAGAACATTTGATTAGGTGCAACATCAATAGTTATTGTGAAAAATAAAATCTTATGGAGTAAGAGTTAGGAGCAGGAGAAAGCAATTCAGCCCCTTTATCTTGCTCTGCCATTTAATAATATCCTGGCTGTGATGATGCTGCTGTTTAACAAGGTTATTCTGCACTTGACGTTTTTTTCCAGAGAAGTCGTAAAAGATACAGGCTATGAATACTCTGGCATTGTCAGGTTTGATTCCTGCCTTGGGCAAATGTCTGTGTGGAGTTTGCACATTCTCCCTGTGTCTGTGTGGGTGTCCTCTTGGTGCTCTGATTTCCTGCCACAGTCCAAATATGTGCAGGTTAGGTGAATTGGCAATGCTAAATTGCCTGTGGTGTTCAGGGATGTGTAAATTAGGTGCATTAGTCATGGGAAATGTAGAGTAATAGGGTGGAGGAATAGTTCTGGGTAGGATACTCTTCGGAGGGTCCGTGTGGACTTGTTGGGTCAAATTGCCTGTTTCTACACTGTAAGGATTCTGTTCTATTCTATAATGCCTCAGGCAAAAGGTTTTTAAGTTTAAAAAAATATACAATGAAAGGGGAGTGGCCAGTTCTCCCAGCTCAGCTTTAATCCGGTTTTGGTTTTAGTTTGATTTTTAGCAGTAGTTATTTTGAAGCTGCTGGACCCAAAGAAGCAGGTCCAGGCTGGTCCTCTCTCCTGGACTTCTTTCCTGCAAGACCCTGTATTTGATATTACATTTTATGCCAAGGGGAGTTTATGGGAATTGTTGCAAGTATTTGGAACAGCATCATTTAGTTGGGATAATATGTTGGGTTTTCAGATAGGTTAAGTTATTATGTATTCTGTTCTCATTTGTTTGTGTTTCATTCAGTAATCTTGTAAATAATTTCTGACTTTTAAAAACTACTTGGTTTGACCAGCAACATCTCTCCTGGAATATCTGCTGTACACCTGCTTAAAACAACTAGAAAAGTTAGGGTCTGGGCTACTTTCTTGAAATGTTTTGAGGGGTCTGGCCTGGTCCAGAACAGGTTGGGGGTTCTTTGCTGGATTTGTTCTATCGCTCCAATTTGGGATTAGAGATGTTGGTATTGAAGGCAGCGAGTGTTAGGTATTAGTGTTTATTGTTCTGGGAGTTGAATTTGGCTAGTTGAAACAGTGGTGGAATAGCAATGGATTTTCCAATCACCAAAAGTTTTCTGGGGCTGGAAGAAGTGATCTTGGGGTTTTACAAAAGGCGATTAAGGCCAGGCTGCGAGAATGAGCAGACAAGCTGGAGCTGGAGCTGCCTCCTTCAGTGAGGAAAGGAGAGATAATTACAGCAATAAGTCAGCATTTACATTTGCTGGAAACGCCATCAGAATCTTTAGAGATGGCTAAAATTCAATTGTAAATGAAACAGCTTGAGTTAGAGGCAAAAGACAAGGAATTACAAAGAAATGCAGGGTAAGGAGAAAAAGAGAGAGAAAGAGGAGAGAGAAAGAGAAAGAGAAGAGAGAGAAAGAGCGAGAGAGAAGAGAGAGGAAAGGAAGAAAGAGAGGGAGTTTGAACTTCAGACATTGGCACTTAGACAGGAAAGTCAGCTTCAAAGGATGGAGATGAAGGCTGAAGGTAAGCTGAGTGAGGAAGAGAGTGAGGATGAACAAACCCACAGTCGGCAAAGGCTTGGTGAGAAACTGTTTAAATATATTCAAGCATTGCCTAAATTTGATGCGAAGGATATGGAAGCCTTTTTTATCTGATTTGAAAAGGTGACTAAACAAATGCAGTGGCCAGTGACCATTTTGTTGACTCCAAACAAAACTTCTAGGTAAGGCTAGGGAGGTATTCGCATCACTATCAGAGGAGGTTTCTGGGGCACATGAGGACGTGAAGAAAGTCATCTTAAGGACACTGGGGCTTGTGCCAGAAGCCTACAAACAACGTATCAGGAATCTAACGAGGGGCCCTGGTCAAACCTATATTGAGCTTGAAATGATCAAACAAAGTAATTTTGATAGGTGGATAAGGGCATTAAAAATAGAGTAAACCTATGACGCTCTTAGAGAAATGATTATTTTGGAGAAGTTCAAGAATTCACTTCTTGAGATACTGAGAACTCGTGTGGAAGAGCAGAGAGTTAAAAACGGCATGATTAGCAACTGAAATGACTGATGATTATGAGTTGGTCCATAAATCAAAGTTTGGCTTCTGAAGTCAAGTTCAACTCATGAGGGATAATAAAAAATTGAGGAAAAGGAAAGGTAGATCTTGGTAAAGGTCATAAGGATAACTTACCACAGGGTAAAAAGGAAACCCTTGATGGGGAAAGTGAACTTAAAAAGCTGTGGTGTTTTCACTATAATAAAGAAGGCCACATGAATTCATGGTGTTGTTGGGTTAGGAAAAACACTGGGAAGCTAGATGTAGGAAAACAGGATGAGCTATCACATATTCAGGCAGATGAGAAATGGGCAGAAATTCATCAAGTTGTATTGCCATTGTGTCACTAAAAGGAGGTGTTGTGAGTGGCGTATGAGCTAACACTACAGGCTCATTTCATAGTGAGAAAAGCTCAAGCTAAAATACAAAAACATTTTTACTGGCCTGGACCACACAAGGATGTAGTTGAATTTTGCCAGATATGTTATACATGTCAGGTAATTGGAAAACCACAGGCAGTAATAAAACCTGCATCTTTAATACCTATTCCTACATTTGAGGAACCTTTTACGAGTCTTAATTGATTGTGTAGGACCCCGACCTAAAAGACAAAGTGGAAATCAGTGTTTGTTAACAATAATAGATATGACCTCGAGATTTCCAGAGGCCGTCCCATTACGCAATAGACAATAGACAATAGACAATAGGTGCAGGAGTAGGCCATTCAGCCCTTCGAGCCTGCACTGCCATTCAAAATGATCATGGCTGATCATTCCTAATCAGTATCCTCTTCCTGACTTATCTCCATAACCCTTGATTCCACTATCTTTGAGAGCTCTATCCAACTTTTACTTAAATGAATCCAGAGACTGGGCCTCCACTGCCCTCTGGGGCAGAGCATTCCACACAGCCACCACTCTCTGGGTGAAGAGGTTTCTCCTCATCTCTGCCCTAAATGGTCTACCCCATATTTTTAAGCTGTGTCCTTTGGTTCGGCACTCACCCATCAGCGGAAACATGTTTCCTGCCTCCAGAGTGTCCAATCCTTTCATAATCTTATATGTCTCAATCAGATCCCCTCTCAGTCTTCTAAACTCAAG
Organism: Chiloscyllium punctatum; assembly: GCF_047496795.1. Classification (NCBI taxonomy): domain Eukaryota; kingdom Metazoa; phylum Chordata; class Chondrichthyes; order Orectolobiformes; family Hemiscylliidae; genus Chiloscyllium; species Chiloscyllium punctatum. Next base: position 50,215,418 of record NC_092741.1, on the reverse strand, counting down.
GGTATACAAGCCCAATCGCTTCAGTCTTTCAGTGTAAGGTTATCCCGCCATTCCAGGAATTGACCTCGTGAACCTACGCTGCTCTGCCTCAATAGCCAGAATGTCTTTCCTCAAATTTGGAGACCAGAACTGCACACAGTACTCCAGGTGTGGTCTCACCAGGGCCCTGTACAGCTGCAGAAGCACCTCTTTGCTTCTATACTCAATCCCTCTTGTTATGAAGGCCAGCATGCTATTAGCCTTCTTCACTACCTGCATGTACCTGCAATGCATGCTTCATTGACTGGTGTACAAGAACACCCAGATCTCTCTGTACTGCCCCTTTACCTAAATTGATTCCATTGAGGTAGTAATCTGCCTTCCTGTTCTTGCCATCAAAGTGGATAACCATACATTTATCCACATTAAACTGCATCTGCCATGCATCTGCCCACTCACCTAACTTGTCCAGGTCACCCTGTAATCTCCTAACATCCTCATCACATTTCACCCTGCCACCCAGCTCAGTATCATCAGCAAATGTGCTAATGTTATTGCTGATACCATCTTCTATATCATTAACATAAATCGTAAAAAGCTGCGGTCCCAGCACGGATCCCTGCGGTACCCCACTGGTCACTGCCTGCCATTCCGAAATGGAGCCGATTATCACTACCCTTTGTTTCCTATCAGCCAACCAATTTTCAATCCAATCTAGTACTTTGCCCCCAATTCCATGCGCCCTAATTTTACTCACTAACCTCCTGTGTGGGACTTTATCAAAAGCTTTCTGAAAGTCCAGGTATACTACATCTACTGGATCTCCCTCGTCCATCTTCAGAGTTACATCCTCAAAAAATTCAAGAAGATTAGTCAAGCATGATTTCCCCTTCATAAATCCATGCTGACTCTCTCCTATCTTGTTACTACTATCCAGATGTGCCGTAATTTCATCCTTTATAATAGACTCCAGCATCTTTCCCACCACTGAGGTCAGACTAACTGGTCTATAATTTCCTGCTTTCTCTCTCCCACCTTTCTTAAAAAGTGGTATAACATTAGCCACCCTCCAATCCTCAGGAACCAACCCCGAACCTATCGAACTCTGGAAAATAGTCACCAATGCATCCACGATTTCCCGAGCCACCTCCTTCAGTACCCTGAGATGTAGACCATCAGGCCCTGGAGACTTATCAACCTTCAGACCTAACAGTCTCTCCAACACCAAATCCTGGCAAATATAAATTCCCTTAAGTTCAGGTCCTTCAGCCACTGTTACCTCAGGGAGTTTGCTGTGTCTTCCCCAGTGAACACAGATCTGAAGTACCCATTTAATTCTTCTGCCATTTCTTTGTTCCTCGTAATATATTCCCCTGGTTCTGTCTTCAAGGGCCCAATTTTAGTCCTAACCATTTTTTTGCCTTGCACATACCTAAAAAAGCTTTTACTATTCTTTATATTTTTGGCCAGTTTACCTTCGTACCTCATTTTCCCTCTGCGTATTTCCTTCTTAGTAATCCTCTGTTGCTCTTTAAAAGCTTCCCAGTCCTCAGTTTTCCCACTTATCTTTGCTATGTTAGAACTAGAAGGATTGTAGAGGAATTCCATTGAAATTTGTGGAGAAATTTAAGGACAAAAATACCAGACTGTTTAGATGAAAATTATGTATATGGCAGGATGAGTATATGAGTAATTATGTATATGGCAGGGTTTTCAGATACTTAAGTTATTCTGTATTCTCTTGTTTGTTTGTGTTTCATTTGGTAATCGTGTAAATAAATTCTGTTTTGTTTGACCAGCGACATCTCTCCTGGAATATCCATATTACAACTGCTTAAAACAACTAGCAAGCTAAGGGTTTGGGCTACCTTCTTGAAACATTTTGAGGGGTCTGGCCTGGTCCATAATATGGCTAATCTGACTGTAACCTCCAATCCACATTTCCACCTATTTGTGATAACCTTTGATGCCCTTGCTTAACAAGAATCTATCTACATTTGCCTTAAAACATTTCAAAACTCTGCTTCTACCACTTTTCCATAGAGAAGGTTCCAAAGACTCTCAAATCTCTAAAAGAAAACAGCATAATCTCTTTATAAATGGATGACCCCTTTTTAAACCCCTAATTCTGAATTCTTCCTTAAATAAAGTGACCAATAATGTGCCACCACTGTGGTCTCACCAGTGATCTGTATAACTGAAGCCAAACCTCCCTGTCTTATTTAAGGAAGGATGTGAATACGTTGCAGGCATTTCAGAGAAGGCTTACGCGACTAAGTTGTATCTGTCTTGAAGTAACAGGAGAGAGGATGGACCCAGAGGTGGCCATCAGCACTCGAAGTGAGAGAGAGCACAACCCAGTGCTTCTGAAATGGCATGAGAGAAAGTGTGCACAGCAATTACATAAAGTGCAGGAGAGAGCAGAGGGTCAGCAGCTTCTCAAATAATGTGAGCAAACAATGGGGCAACAGCTTTAAAAAGCAAAGAGCAGATAGTGTGAGAAGGCAGAAGGCATGGGAAATAAAAAAGACAACAGCAGAAAGAGCCCCTACAACCTGCTCCTACTTGTCAATGCAATGTCACAGAGAATCTGGTTGATAGATATTTTACTATCAGGGAGCTGAGGGCTATGAGAAGGTAACAGACAAGAGGAGTACAGTCATGGGGCAGATCAGCTTTGACTTTATTGAATGTTGCAAAAGGCTTGAGGAGATGAATGGCTTATTCCTATTCCTATTCTTATTTCTTCTGCTTTATGTTCTTAATTCTTGCGGTTGTCTTATGGGGAAAAGTTGGTCAGGCTAGGCATGTATCTTGATGAAGGGTTTATGCCCGAAACATCGACTGTCCTGCTCCTCAGATGTTGCCTGACCTGTTGTGCTTTTCCAGCACCACACTCTTCCACTCTGATCTCCAGCATCTGCTGTCTTCACTTTCTCTTAGATGTATCTGCTGGAGATTAGTAGAATAGGAAGCAACTTGATTGAAACATATAAAATCCTTGAGGCATTTCACAGGAGGGATGTGGAAAGGATCTTTCCTCTTATGGGAGGCTTAATAATCTATTCCTGCTCCTGATTTGTATGTTTGGCTACCAGTTGTAATGATTATCATTTCCCTGGTGACAGATTTGATAATATACTATAAAGCCATAAGAAATAATAACAGGATTAAGCCGTTCAGTCACTTGAACCTGCTCCACCATTCAGTAGGATCATGGCTGATTTGATGACCATCACATCTAATATTTGTGTTTTCACTGAACCCTTGATTCCTGAACCTACCTATCTCAGCCTTAAATATACACAAGGATTTCTGCCCCCACAGTTGTCTGTGACAAGGAACTCCAAAAACTTATAATCCTCTGAGAGAAGAAATTCCTCCTCACCTTCATCTCAAATTGTGGTGCTCCTTTCTCCTGAGATTACACCTTCTGGTCCTAGACTCTATGATGAGGGGAAGCATCCTCTCAGCATTTACCTTACCCAGCCCCTTAAGAATTCTGTAAGTACTCAAGTCATAAAATGGGGCTTCACCTCCATTGCCATTCTGAATCACAGTCTGAATCAGACAAACACTATGACCCGAACCAAGCCAGCACTATATCAACTTGACATGAGCTAATAAGAACATTGTTTGAAACGTTGGTACCAATCCAAGAAAGTGAATTTTGCAGCTTTTAATAATGCTTAGAACCTTACTGCCCACTGGGCTTTGACCTAAATGGTTTTAGTTGTACGTGTGGCATAGACATGATTCTGGGAATGACCAATGGAGAAGCTGCCTCTGGAAATGCTGGCCAATTAAGGATGGTGGATGAAGTAGGGAACAAGGAAAAACAATGGGAAATGTTGGAAATTGTTTCCACCTAGTTTCACTGTCAAGCTGTAACTGGTTCTATGAAGTTAGGTTCAATTGGATTTGCACAAGTCTCTGGTATACCTGATTTGCTGGACTAAGGTACAGACTCAGCTATACATCATTGTCAACCTTTTTGCTTAATATACTGCAGAGAGCCACTGATGTGTGCCGATGTAGGCACGTTAATGAGTAATTGTCGATAAAACTTATAAAATTATATAACTTATAATGCCTCAACTATGTTCCTCATTTTTTTTAACCTTTCTGCCGAACATTTAATTTGATTTTAATCTGAAGCACCATGCACAAAATTCAATGAAATCTGTGAATTACGGATGCTGAAGAGGTTGGAATCAGCTGGTTTATTTGGAAGCATTTGTATCATTCAGATGGTGGTTGTAATGAATGGGGTTTTAACCAGGTTGTATATAGGTTATAGAGATATAGAGACGTATAGCACAGAAACCTACCCTTCGGTCCAACTTGTCCATGCCAACCAGATATCCTAACCTAATCTAGTCCCATTTGCCAGCACTTGGCCCATATCCCTCTAAACACTTCTTATTCATATATCCATCCAGATGCATTTTAAATGTTGTAATTGTACCAGTCTCCACCACTTCCTCTGGCAGCTCATTCCATACACGCATCACTCTTTGCATGAAAACATTGCCCCTTAGGTCCCTTTTAAATTTTCAACTGCTCCGCCACCCCCACCTCCACCCCCCCCACCACTCCCTAAACCAATGCCGTCTAGTTTTGGATTCGTCCATTCGAGGGAAAAGAGCTTGTCTACCCATGCCCCTCATGATTTTATATACCTCAATAAGGTTGCCCTTCAGCCTCCAATGCTCCAGGGCAAACAGCCCCAGCCTATTCAGCCTCTCCCTATAGCTCAAAACCTCCAACCTTGGCAACATCCTTTTATCCAGTAGATAGTCATTCATTCCTGCAAACAATAGCAAACAGGCATGGGAAAACCTAATCTCAATCGAGTCTTCCTTGTCATTAGTCATCAGTGAGAACTGCAAAATGTCACAGGCCTGTGTACCTTATATTTGCATCAGATGTTTCCAAGTAAATGGAGCATGTTACATCATAGGTGCTGAGTGTACATAATTTCTAGTGTCCATTATTTCAGAGTGCATTGTGTATCTTTTGTCATGTAAAGATTTACAGCCATCACAAAATCTCCAGTGTATTGTTGCTTGTCACTTCTCCGAGACTCACAGGATCAGCTGGTTACACGATACAGGTTTGGTCTCTAATGGAGAGCTTATGTTGAACTATGATATATATATATGAATAAATGAAGATTCAGAGCGTGAATATTTACTTCAAATGATAACCCTTAGAGATAAGTGTGTGCATTAATTTGAACAGTGTCATCATCTTTGCCACACAGATTAGTTTGGAATGTATGCGTTTCTTAACTGAAAATTTACCAATAGATATTGAGTATTTCATATTGAAACTATTATTTCTTGTGCAGATTTGCCAACTGCAAAAACGTGCAGGATCAGGTGATAAAACGTTCAAGTAAAGGGGCCTTGTGAAGACAGAATGCTCAGCAAGGCAGCTACCAATAACACAGTTAAAAGCTCCCATGCAAGGCAGAGATATATGGAGCTCACCAAAGAGCAGTGCTCTGATGAGACTCAAGCTGAGCACTCAGATATCTATCATCAAGTGGTACTGTGTGTGCATTATGTCCGTTGCTGCAGTCACCAGTGTGCAATGAAATTAGATGAAAGTCAAATGTGGCTTTGGACTAAATTCCAAAAATCACAAACTCCTTCCAAAGACTCAGTAAGAACTTGACAGAAGGTAGTTCCCCTGACTGCCCTCCCACCATGCACCTAGTGTTCTGATGCTTGAATTCTAATTTACACCAAGTCCGATTCATCCACCACCCTTTGTGCTTGCTATCTTAGATTTCCATTATCCTCATCATGTTTCAATTTAAAATTTCATGTTTCTTCTCTTAAAATTTCTCAATGGCTTTACTCCTCCCCCCACCACCAGTTTTGTCCAACCTTTTAGTTCTCCCGTACATCACCGATTTTCATTGCTCCTTCACTGGTGGCTGTGCTTTCAACAACCACAATGCCAAGTTCTGAAATTCACTCCACAAATCTTTCTAGATCTCAAATTCTCCTACTTCCCTAAGGTCTCCTTTTATGAACTGATATTAAATTTAGTTTGATAACATTCCTGTGAGGTGCCTTCCTATTTTTTAAATATGTTAAAGACCAGATAAATACAAATTCCTGTACTTCTTGATTATGGCATGTAATTAACTATATTTTTCACAATGAAGCGTTTCAGCTTTATCTAACACGTGACACAAAACAACATCCTCTAGCAGCTACAGTACAGAATATTAACTCTTCTTTAACCCCAAGCACACGTCTCACCTTTCACAACCTCCACCCCCGCCTCCCGTGCCACTATCCCCCCCCACCGCACCCCCTCCACCAAACCTTAATGACAATGGATAGAGATGATGTTTTTTGTCACATCTGCAGGTATCATGTTGTGTGACTGTGGAGAGAGCACTGGAGCCAGTGGGTAGACTGCAAGGATGCATAAACAGTCATTAAATACCTCAAATCTCGATTAACATCCTGCAAGTCCCATAACTACATACCTGGGGCCTTGCTCAAGCCAAGATGGTGGTGCTGATGTGGTAAGTAGCGTTTGGACTGAGCCCTCTGCTCTAGGCTGACCGCATTATTTTTCTCTCTCTCTCTTCATCTTTTTCTTTTCTTCATCTTCCTGACATCAGGGGGAGGCTGGAGAGGTGCCAGCAGTGACCCCAGGCTCGTAGGCCTGATACATGGACTCATGGAATGGCACTGGGGTGTTAGCTGCAGCAATGGCAGAATGGGGCCTAATGGCTGTTGTAGGCCCAGAGCGTGGGGTCTTGGTGACAGTGGTTCATTGACTGCAGTCATATCGAAGTGCGGAGTGGGGGGTCTTGACATCAGTAGGCCCAGAGCGGAGACCTTGTGTAATGATTGGAACGGTGAAACTTGTTGACTATGAGATCCTTGATTGATGTCAAAGAAACTTTCCGGACTCAGACCTTGAGTATTGACAAATTTTATTGCATAATATCATGGGGAGCACACCTTTCCTAATTACGGTCTGGTGCTACTCCAAAGCTCTCCTGATGGCTGTGGATTTATAGATTACAACAAATGCTGAGAAGACAGTCTCGCAGGACTGTACATAGCAAGTGATTCTTTTCAGACCTGTAGTCAAAAAATACCCCAGATGCTACATTTACCTGTTGATAATGTCTGGCTGCGTTGCAGTTTTGCTTAACAGGTGTCTGCAGATAAACAATTCAAGACTTATGTGGGAAAAGTATAAGTTATGTGGCTATTGCAGAACGTTCTAGCAAACTAGGGACCACCCACGGCAAGGGGGCAAGCCAGGCGATAGCAATATCATGACTGACTAAAATCACTGCAAACAAGCAGGCCAACAAAAACAGCTTCCACAATTGGGGTTGTTAACCTGGACTAATCAGGAAGCCCTGGTTGACCAATATAAACTGGGCAGAAATTAAAAAACAATAAAAAAAAAATGAACAAGAGTTTTCCCTCTTCAAAAAAAAATAAACAGGAGATTAGAAATTGAATAAAGATTCGTGCACTTTGTGTCTTTCACTGTGTCTCACACCTGCACACACACACCATGGGTGCTGGGGAAAAAATAAGCACTACCGCAGTTAGGCGGTAGTGTGGGGGTTACATTTTTAAAAAAAAAGAAAGAAAAAAAATATAAATATACATGGTTTTGATCACAAAAAGAAACAGATGGTTAAGGGCAGTGCTTGCCACTGACCACTCGGGTGTTTTGCCTATCTTGGGAAGTAAAAAAAAATAAAAATAAATAAAAACAGGAGTGTACCCCTCTTCAAAAAAATATAAACTGGGCGGAAATTAAAAAAAAAACTGGGCGGCTGTGGCGCTGTGGAGTCCGTGGACCATGTATATATTGGGTGTGGGCGTTTGCACTCCCTTTTTGATTTTCTTAAGAACCTTCTCCTCTGTTTCTGGCTGCACTTCAGTCCCACGCTCCTGATCTTCGGGCACCCGGTACGGAGGAGGGAGGGCAGGTCCGAGGACCTCCTCGTGGGTCTGCTCCTGGGCCTGGCCAAACTGGCCATCAACAGGTCCAGGCAGCGGGCCGTGGAGGGGGTCGTTAGGGCCGACTGCCTGCCCCTCTTCCGGGGTTACGTTAGAGCCCGGGTGTCCTTGGAGAAGGAGCACGCGGGTGTCCACCGACACCCTGGAGTTGTGACTGGCCACTCGAGTGTTTCCTTCCCTTCGGGAGAGATTGGACCATTCCTGTGACCGTGCGAGGACTGTTCCTGTTGCTGCTTGGGGCCTGCCTCCCTGCTGCTGCCTGGGACTTTGGAGAGGCCTGCCTCTGCTGCTGCTGCCTGAGGCCTGCCTCTGCCTTTGCTGCCTGGGACTCGCCTTGGGGCCCCTCCCCAGGACCTCCACCACCACCACTGCTGCTGCTGTGGCCTGAGGAGAGGCCTGCCTCTACTGCTGCTGCTGCCCGGGGCCTGCCTCTGCCTTTGCTGCCTGGGACTCGCCTTGGGGCCCCTCCCCAGGACCTCCACCACCACCACTGCTGCTGCTGTGGCCTGAGGAGAGGCCTGCCTCTACTGCTGCTGCCCGGGGCCTGCCTCCGCCTTTGCTGCCTGGGACTTGCCTTGGGGCCCCTCCCCAGGACCTCCACCACCACCGCTGCTGCTGTTGCCTGAGGCCTACCTCCACCACTGCTGCCTTGGGCTCGGTTTTGGGGCTGCCTGGGACTTCCCTTGGGGACCCTCCCCAACAGGCCTGCCCCCCCCACTGCTGTGACTGGAGGAACTGCCTGGGACTTGCCGGAGGCCTGCCTCCACTGCTGCTGCCTGGGACTTGCCTTGGGGGCCTTCCCCAACAGGCCTGCCCCCCACCACAGCTGCAACCGAGGAACTGCCCAGGACTTGCCGGAGGCCTGCCTTCCACCACTGCTGTTGCCTGAGGCCTGCCTCTACATCTGCTGCCTGGGACTCGATTTTGGGGCTGCCTGGGACTTGCCTTGGGGACCCTCCCTAACAGGTCTGCCCCACACCGCTGCGACCGAGGGCCTACCTGGGACTCGCCTGAGGCCTGCCTCCACCGCTGTTGTCACCTGAGGCAGGTCTCCACCGTCGCTGCCTGGGACCCTCCCTGCGACCTCCACCACTGCCGCTGCCAGAGGACCGACTCCACCACCGGCAGCAGAGGATGGCGAGCCCGAAGGTCGCGGGGCCCAGCCGCACCTACGCCGGGGTAGCCGCTGCCTTAGGCTCGGCTGGCCCAGCCCCGGCTGCGAACCACACCCCCTTCAGGCACCTGACCAAACGCCTGGGGGTCAAGGCCTATCCCCACCCCAATATGAGCATCGAGGCCTGCAGCAAGGCTATGGCTAGTGTGGTCGGCCCACTGGCCATAGTCGCTGCGGCCCGGATGTACGGGAAGGCCGTATTTTTCCTAAAGACCGAGCAGGCGGTCCACCTGGCCGTGGAGAGGGGGCTCGCTGTGGGCGGGACGCATTTGCCCGTCGACCCTCTGGAGGTCACGGCCCAGAGGGTCGTGATCTCCAACGTCCCGCCCTTTATTGCCAGCGAGCTCCTTCTCCCCCACCTCACCACCTTGGGGGAGATCCGGTCAGGGATCCAGCCGCTCCTGCTCGGTCTGAGGGACCCCGCCCTCCGGCACATCTACTCCTTCCGTCGCCAGGTGTTTATTTGCCTGGCCCGGGAGGAGGTCACGGAGGGCTCCTTTACCCTCCTCCACGAGGGCGCGGCCTACCGCGCCTTCTGGACGGCGGACGGCGTGCGGTGCCACCTGTGCCGCGAGGTGGGGCACATTAGAAGAAACTGCCCCACCCAGAAGGCCGCCCAGCCCTCGCCAACGGCTGACGGTGGTGCCGCCGCGCCCACTCCCCCTCCCCCAAAGTCAACACCACAGGCCCCGGCACCGGAGCCTGAGCCGGAGGCTTCCGATCCTCCAGCCTCCGGCAGGGAGGGGGGTGAGCGTCCAGCCGGCCGGAAGGCGCTCAGGAAGGCGCGACGCGTCAGGCCCGCCCACGGGGAGACCACCCTATCCCCATCCCCGACACCCAGCCCACGACCTGCCCCGCCCCGGCACGACGATGCCCCTGCGGCCGTGCCAGCGTCGCCCCGGCGCGGGAACCCTGACCCCCAAACCCCCGGACCCGTACCCGACCCTGACCCCACGTCTACCCCCTGCCCCGATGGAGAAACCCCTGGGGCTGCGACGCCTGCCCCAGGCCCTGCAACACCAGGCCCCGGGGACCCCGAGCCCGAGCCCGAGCCCTGCCCCGCCCAGCCACACCCTGGCACTAACCTGGGGGGGACCACTGCTGCCCAATCTCCTGCAGCCACCGTGTCTCCGGGCCCCGGAGAGGGAACTGGGCCCCTGCCCCGCCCGCCGTCACCTGATAAACCAGGGGCGGGGCAGGAAGTGACACGGCTGACCCTCCCCACCCTGGCCACGCCCCCTGCCTTCCCCCAGCCAATCGTATTCCGGGAAAGGCTGGGGGGAGGGGCCTCAGGCCCCATGACCACCAAGGCGGGCGGGGAGGGAAAGGCCCATAAATCCCCCCCTGTCTCTCTGGGGAAGAGGGGCTGGCCCTTGGAGGGGAGAGACAGTCCTGCAGCGCGCCGGCGGCGCTGCCCCTCTCCAGGGGATGGGCCCACAGGACCCACCAACGATCCCGCACCGCGGCCTGACCTGCCCAAACCCCCAGGGGCTACGGCAGGGCTTCCTGCTGCTTCGACTCCACTGGCCCCTGGGGGGGACTTTGACAACCACGAGGGCCGCGGTGCGGGCGACGACAAAGGACCCTTTACTGGGTCGCCGAGCGGCGGAGGGGAGGTAGGTGTTATCCCCGCTCCTCCCTCCCAGACTGTTTTTCCGGGAGCCTTGGCCCTGGGGGACGATCTTTTCCTGGGGGATGACCTTTTCCCCGAGGAGCCAGGCGTCCCGGTGTCGGGAGGAGAGCGGGGCCCCGAGCCTCCGCCGCCCGACGACCCGAACTCGGGGCGTTCCGGGACGGGGTGCGCCGAGGAAGGTACCGCCGGTGACCCTGGGGGTGGGGTCGCCGGGGGTTCGAGGCCTGTTGGCGGCGCCGGACCAGCCCCCATCCTCTCGGTGGGGGAGGGGTCGGCGACCGAGGGCGACCTCCCGGAGGAGGGTTCGGGATCGGTGGCGGACACCGGGGACGACGCGGACTCCGTCTGCAGTGACGTTTTTGAGTCCCAGGTGCCCCCCGCCGATCTCCCCCTCATCCCCCTCGAGGAACTCCGGGAATTTGTCGAGGAAACTCGAGGTCGCCGGGATAGAGCCCAACTGGCGCTCGACCGCTGGAGCTCTTATGAAAAAGTTTATTGGTCGGCCCACGCTGCTCGCCAGGCGCCTGGGCTCGACGTCAACGAGCGAAAGCGAGTCAGGAACTTCCTGGGGGCACTCCTGGTGAGGGCGAGGGACTCCTGTGCCCCTCCCTCGTCCTCCCAGTAATTGTATTTGTTTTTAACTGTACTGGTGGTGGTAGCACAATGCTTCCGACATGGAGACTACTATAGCCAGCCTCAACATCAACGGCAGCAGGGAGTCACAGCGCAGATTCCAGACCCTCTCGGTCCTTCGGGACGGGAGGTATGCGGTGTGCTTCCTGCAAGAAACCCACACTACCCCGGGAGACGAAGCCACCTGGCTCCTGGAGTGGCGAGGGGGGGTCTACATGAGTCACCTCACCCGCAGATCCGGCGGGGTGGCTATCCTGTTGGCCCCGCATTTTCAGCCCGAGATCTTGGGGGTCAGGGAGCCGGTGCCAGGCCGTTTGCTTCACCTGACGGTTCGGCTGGGGGGCGCGGTGCTTCACTTGGTGAACGTATACGCTCCCCTGGCCGGGCCGAGGCAAGCGAGCTTCTTCGAAGAACTGTCCGCTCATCTGGCTTCCATCGACGAGAACCAGTGCGTCGTCCTCGGGGGAGATTTTAACTGCGTCCTCGAGGGCAGGGACCACGGCGGTACCCGCACTGGCTGCGCGTCGGGGAAGAGGTTGGGGGACTTGGTCAAGTCCTTCGACCTGGTGGACGTCTGGCGGACTCTCCATCCCGACTCCATCGCCTTCACCTTCGTGAGGCCTGGGGTCGGAGCGTCCAGAATCGACCGCCTGTACGTTTCGCGGGCGTACGCCTCCTGTTTTCCGAAGGCCTCCACGCGGCGGGTGTCGTGCACGGACCATCACCTGGTGTGGGCGGAACTCCTTCCGTTCGGCGCCAGGCTCGGCTCCGCGTACTGGCACTTTAACAACCTGCTGCTGGAGGACGAGCGGTTCCGGGACTCGTTTCGTCGTTTCTGGGCCGGCTGGAGAAGGAAGCGGGGAAGCTTCCCCTCCCTGAGGCTATGGTGGGACGTGGGCAAGGCTCACGTCCGCGTCTTCTGTCAGGAGTACGCGAGGGGGTCGACCAAGAGGCGGAAATCCAGGATCGCGGAGTTGGAGAGGGAGATGCTCGACCTGGAGTCACGCCTCGGTCAGCCCGACGCGGACCCGGCCCTGCGCGGGGTGTACGAAGAGAAGAAGGCCGCGCTCCGGGACCTGCAGCTCGTCGGGGCTCGGGGCGCGTACGTGAGGTCGCGGATCCAGCTCCTGCAGGACCTGGACCGCGGCTCCCCCTTCTTCTACTCGCTGGAAAAAAGGCGCGGCACCCGTCAGCAGCTCCTTGTGCTGCTGGCCGACGACGGGTCCCTCGTCTCGGATCCGGAGGGCGTCAGGGCCCACGTCCGAAACTATTACACGGCTCTGTTCTCTCCGGATCCGTCCAGCGAGGACGCTCGCAGAGTTCTGTGGGAGGACCTGCCGCAGCTCAGCCCGGAGGACGCCGGAAGGCTCGACGCTCCCGTCACCTTAGAGGAGCTGACCGGCGCCCTCGACCGGCTCTCGAGGGGCAAAACCCCGGGGCTGGACGGGCTGACTGTGGAGTTCTTCAGGGCGTTCTGGGACGTCCTGGGGAACGACTACGCACAGGTCCTGGGGGAGTGTCTAAATGCCGGACAGCTGCCCCTTTCTTGGCGCAGGGCGGTCATCGTCCTGCTGCCGAAGAAGGGGGACCTTCGTTCTTTGAAGAACTGGCGTCCGGTCTCCCTCCTCAGCACGGACTACAAAATCTTCGCCAGGGTGTTGTCTTCTCGCCTGGCTTCCGTGCTGGCCCACATGATTCACCCGGACCAGTCCTACACGGTCCCGGGCCGGAGGATACACGACAACGTCCACCTGGTCCGGGACCTGATCCATTTCTGTCGACGGGCTGGTCTGCCGAGCGCCTTCCTGTCCCTCGACCAGGAGAAGGCGTTCGACAGGGTCGATCACGAGTACCTGCTCGGGACTCTGCGGGCGTTCGGGTTCGGGACGCGGTTCGTCGCCCGGATCCGACTTTTGTACGCCGCCGCAGAGTGTCTGGTTAAAGTTAACGGGTCCCTGACGGCGCCCCTTCGCTTCGGGAGAGGAGTGCGTCAAGGCTGCCCCCTGTCCGGCCAGCTGTATTCCCTGTGCGTGGAGCCTTTCCTGCGCCTCTTGCGGAGGAGGTTGTCGGGGCTGGTTCTGCGCGGCGCGGGCACGGGGGTGGTCCTCTCGGCCTACGCCGACGACGTGCTCCTCACTTTCACCGACCCGGCTGACCTGGGGAGGATGCGCGAGTGCCAGGCCGTGTACTCTGCGGCGTCTTCCGCCAGGATCAACTGGGCCAAGTGTTCCGGACTACTGGTCGGCCCGTGGCGGGTGGACTCTCTGCCGGAGGGGTTACGGGGGTTCAGCTGGAGTACCACCCATCTCCTCTACCTGGGGGTCTACCTCAGCCCGGCTGAGGAATCCTGGCCGGCCAACTGGCAGGAGCTGGAGGCCAAAGTCTCGGCTCGCCTAGGCCGCTGGACAGGACTGCTCCGAGTGCTATCTTACAGGAGTCGAGTGCTGGTCATAAACCAGCTGGTGGCCGCCATGCTGTGGTACCGGCTGGTCACTTTGGTCCCTCCTCCTGGCTTTGTCGCTGACATCCAGAGAACGTTGGTCGACTTCTTCTGGGACAAAAAGATGCACTGGGTCGCCGCGCAGGTTCTGAGTCTCCCTATCGAGGAGGGCGGTCAGTCGCTGGTGTGCGTCCGCACCCAGGTCGCGACGTTCCGCCTTCAGACCTTGCGGCGATACCTTTACGTCGAGCCTCCTCCTAGGTGGTGCGCCCTGGCGACGTATTTTTTCCGCCAGGTGCGTAACCTCAACTACGACACGCAGCTCCTGTTCGTCGACCGTGACGGTTTGGAGGTCGCCCTCAAGGCGCTGCCTGTCTTTTACCAGGACCTGATCACTGTCTGGAACATGGTCGAATCGCGTCGCGCCTACCCTCCGGCTGGAGTAGCGGCTGTCGTCAGGGAGCCGTTGCTCAGGAATCCGCACCTCCGTACTCGCGGGTTCGAGTGGCTGTCGGAGGGGAGGGCCGTGGCGGCGAGGGCGACCAGGGTCGGGGACGTGCTGGGTGCCGGGGGCCTGGGCTGGACGCTGCCGCAGGACATAGCTAGCAGGGCAGCGGTAGACGTCCGGTACGTGGCCACCGCCATCCGACGCCTTAAAACGGCGGTGCTCGGACCCGACGTAGTGCACCGGTTGGAGGACGCTCAGGTGTGCGGTGGGATCCCGTCCGCGCTCACCCCGGCCCGGACGGAATTTCACATTGGCCCCAAGGTCCCGTACTTCCCGCGGGAGCCTGTGCCCCACAACCTGAGCCGCCTCCGGAATTTTAATTTTGTTGCTTTTAGGGACATAAAAAGGAGGGCCCTGTATCGACTGCTGCTGCACACCGTCCACCTCTTCTCCCTCATCCACCGTCCGGACACGCCTTGGCGTGCCCATTTGCCACCGGGCGGTGGAGATCCCCAGTGGAGGGCTCTCTACGCGGGAGTCCTCCCCCTTTCTCTCGGGGATCTGGGGTGGAGGGTGCTGCACGCAGCAGTCCCCTGCAACCGCAGATTGCGGTGGTTCACGGACTCCCAGCCCAACTGCTTGTTCTGTGGCGCTGTGGAGTCCGTGGACCATGTATATATTGGGTGTGGGCGTTTGCACTCCCTTTTTGATTTTCTCCAAAACCTTCTCCTCTGTTTCTGGCTGCACTTCAGTCCCACGCTCCTGATCTTCGGGCACCCGGTACGGAGGAGGGAGGGCAGGTCCGAGGACCTCCTCGTGGGTCTGCTCCTGGGCCTGGCCAAACTGGCCATCAACAGGTCCAGGCAGCGGGCCGTGGAGGGGGTCGTTAGGGCCGACTGCCTGCCCCTCTTCCGGGGTTACGTTAGAGCCCGGGTGTCCTTGGAGAAGGAGCACGCGGTGTCCACCGACACCCTGGAGTCGTTCAGGGAGAGGTGGGCGCCGCAGGGAGTGGAGTGCATCATTTCCCCCTCCAACTCTATTTTGATTTAGTCCCTACCCTCCCCTTCACTGTTTTGATCACACAGCATTGCCCTTTGATGTGAAGGGCAGTGCTTGTCACTGGCCACGCGGGTATTTTTCATATCTTCCTGGTGGTGGAAATTGAATAAAGATTTGTGCACTTTGTGTCTTTCACTGTGTCGCACATCTACACACACGCACACACACCATGGGTGCTGGGGAATAAAAATAAGCACTACCGCACTTAGGCGGTAGTGTGGGGGTTAAATTAAAAAAAAAAAAAAAAAAAAAAAAAAAAAAAAAAAAAAATAAACAGGAGTGGATGCCCGGGTGTCCTTGGAGAAGGAGCACGCGGTGTCCACCGACACCCTGGAGTCGAAAAAAAAAAAAAAAAAAAAAAATAAACTGGGCAGAAATTAAAAAACAATAAAAAAAAAATGAACAAGAGTTTTCCCTCTTCAAAAAAAAATAAACAGGAGATTAGAAATTGAATAAAGATTCGTGCACTTTGTGTCTTTCACTGTGTCTCACACCTGCACACACACACCATGGGTGCTGGGGAAAAAATAAGCACTACCGCAGTTAGGCGGTAGTGTGGGGGTTACATTTTTAAAAAAAAAGAAAGAAAAAAAATATAAATATACATGGTTTTGATCACAAAAAGAAACAGATGGTTAAGGGCAGTGCTTGCCACTGACCACTCGGGTGTTTTGCCTATCTTGGGAAGTAAAAAAAAATAAAAATAAATAAAAACAGGAGTGTACCCCTCTTCAAAAAAATATAAACTGGGCGGAAATTAAAAAAAAAACTGGGCGGCTGTGGCGCTGTGGAGTCCGTGGACCATGTATATATTGGGTGTGGGCGTTTGCACTCCCTTTTTGATTTTCTTAAGAACCTTCTCCTCTGTTTCTGGCTGCACTTCAGTCCCACGCTCCTGATCTTCGGGCACCCGGTACGGAGGAGGGAGGGCAGGTCCGAGGACCTCCTCGTGGGTCTGCTCCTGGGCCTGGCCAAACTGGCCATCAACAGGTCCAGGCAGCGGGCCGTGGAGGGGGTCGTTAGGGCCGACTGCCTGCCCCTCTTCCGGGGTTACGTTAGAGCCCGGGTGTCCTTGGAGAAGGAGCACGCGGGTGTCCACCGACACCCTGGAGTTGTGACTGGCCACTCGAGTGTTTCCTTCCCTGCTGGAGAGATTGGACCATCTTGTGACTGTGCGAGGACTGTTCCTGTTGCTGCTTGGGGCCTGCCTCCCTGCTGCTGCCTGGGACTTTGGAGAGGCCTGCCTCTGCTGCTGCTGCCTGAGGCCTGCCTCTGCCTTCGCTGCCTGGGACTCGCCTTGGGGCCCCTCCCCAGGGCCTCCACCACCACCACTACTGCTGCTGTGGCCTGAGGAGAGGCCTGCCTCTACTGCTGCTGCTGCCCGGGGCCTGCCTCCGCCTTTGCTGCCTGGGACTCGCCTTGGGGCCCCTCCCCAGGACCTCCACCACCACCACTGCTGCTGCTGTGGCCTGAGGAGAGGCCTGCCTCTACTGCTGCTGCCCGGGGCCTGCCTCCGCCTTTGCTGCCTGGGACTCGCCTTGGGGCCCCTCCCCAGGACCTCCACCACCACCACTGCTGCTGCTGTGGCCTGAGGAGAGGCCTGCCTCTACTGCTGCTGCCCGGGGCCTGCCTCCGCCTTTGCTGCCTGGGACTCGCCGTGGGGCCCCTCCCCAGGACCTCCACCACCACCGCTGCTGCTGTTGCCTGAGGCCTACCTCCACCACTGCTGCCCTGGGCTCGGTTTTGGGGCTGCCTGGGACTTTCCTTGGGGACCCTCCCCAACAGGCCTGCCCCCCACTGCTGTGACTGGAGGAACTGCCTGAGACTTGCCGGAGGCCTGCCTTCCACCACTGCTGTTGCCTGAGGCCTGCCTCTACATCTGCTGCCTGGGACTCGATTTTGGGGCTGCCTGGGACTTGCCTTGGGGACCCTCCCCAACAGGTCTGCCCCACACCGCTGCGACCGAGGGCCTACCTGGGACTCGCCTGAGGCCTGCCTCCACCGTCGCTGCCTGGGACCCTCCCTGCGGCCTCCGCCACTGCCGCTGCCAGAGTCCCGACTCCACCACCGGCAGCAGAGGATGGCGAGCCCGAAGGTCGCGGGGCCCAGCCGCACCTACGCCGGGGTAGCCGCTGCCTTAGGCTCGGCTGGCCCAGCCCCGGCTGCAAACCACACCCCCTTCAGGCACCTAACCAAACGCCTGGGGGTCAAGGCCTATCCCCACCCCAATATGACCATCGAGGCCTGCAGCAAGGCTATGGCTAGTGTGGTCGGCCCACTGGCCATAGTCGCTGCGGCCCGGATGTACGGGAAGGCTGTATTTTTCCTGAAGACCGAGCAGGCGGTCCACCTGGCCGTGGAGAGGGGGCTCGCTGCGGGCGGGACACATTTACCCGTCGACCCTCTGGAGGTCACGGCCCAGAGGGTCGTGATCTCCAACGTCCCGCCCTTTATTGCCAGCGAGCTCCTTCTCCCCCACCTCACCACCTTGGGGGAGATCCGGTCAGGGATCCAGCCGCTCCTGCTCGGTCTGAAGGACCCTGCCCTCCGTCACGTCTACTCCTTCCGTCGCCAGGTGTTTATTTGCCTGGCCCGGGAGGAGGTCACGGAGGGCTCCTTTACCCTCCTCCACGAGGGCGCGGCCTACCGCGCCTTCTGGACGGCGGACGGCGTGCGGTGCCACCTGTGCCGCGAGGTGGGGCACATTAGAAGAAACTGCCCCACCCAGAAGGCCGCCCAGCCCTCGCCAACGGCTGACGGTGGTGCCGCCGCGCCCACTCCCCCTCCCCCAAAGTCAACACCACAGGCCCCGGCACCGGAGCCTGAGCCGGAGGCTTCCGATCCTCCAGCCTCCGGCAGGGAGGGGGGTGAGCGTCCAGCCGGCCGGAAGGCGCTCAGGAAGGCGCGACGCGTCAGGCCCGCCCACGGGGAGACCACCCTATCCCCATCCCCGACACCCAGCCCACGACCTGCCCCGCCCCGGCACGACGATGCCCCTGCGGCCGTGCCAGCGTCGCCCCGGCGCGGGAACCCTGACCCCCAAACCCCCGGACCCGTACCCGACCCTGACCCCACGTCTACCCCCTGCCCCGATGGAGAAACCCCTGGGGCTGCGACGCCTGCCCCAGGCCCTGCAACACCTGGCCCCGGGGACCCCGAGCCTGAGCCCCGCCCTGGCACTAACCTGGGGGGGACCACTGCTGCCCAATCTCCTGCAGCCACCGTGTCTCCGGGCCCCGGAGAGGGAACTGGGCCCCTGCCCCGCCCGCCGTCACCTGATAAACCAGGGGCGGGGCAGGAAGTGACACGGCTGACCCTCCCCACCCTGGCCACGCCCCCTGCCTTCCCCCAGCCAATCGTATTCCGGGAAAGGCTGGGGGGAGGGGCCTCAGGCCCCATGACCACCAAGGTGGGCGGGGAGGGAAAGGCCCATAAATCCCCCCCTGTCTCTCTGGGGAAGAGGGGCTGGCCCTTGGAGGGGAGAGACAGTCCTGCAGCGCGCCGGCGGCGCTGCCCCTCTCCAGGGGACGGGCCCACGGGACCCCCCAACGATCCCGCACCGCGGCCTGACCTGCCCAACAACAACGACGACGAGGGCCGCGGTGCGGGCGTCGACAAAGGACCCTTTACTGGGTCGCCGAGCGGCGGAGGGGAGGTAGGTGTTATCCCCGCTCCTCCCTCCCAGACTGTTTTTCCGGGAGCCTTGGCCCTGGGGGACGACCTTTTCCTGGGGGATGACCTTTTCCCCGAGGAGCCAGGCGTCCCGGTGTCGGGAGGAGAGCGGGGCCCCGAGCCTCCGCCGCCCGACGACCCGAACTCGGGGCGTTCCGGGACGGGGTGCGCCGAGGAAGGTACCGCCGGTGACCCTGGGGGTGGGGTCGCCGGGGGTTCGAGGCCTGTTGGCGGCGCCGGACCAGCCCCCATCCTCTCGGTGGGGGAGGGGTCCGCGACCGAGGGCGACCTCCCGGAGGAGGGTTCGGGATCGGTGGCGGACACCGGGGACGACGCGGACTCCGTCTGCAGTGACGTTTTTGAGTCCCAGGTGCCCCCCGCCGATCTCCCCCTCATCCCCCTCGAGGAACTCCGGGAATTTGTCGAGGAAACTCGAGGTCGCCGGGATAGAGCCCAACTGGCGCTCGACCGCTGGAGCTCTTATGAAAAAGTTTATTGGTCGGCCCACGCTGCTCGCCAGGCGCCTGGGCTCGACGTCAACGAGCGAAAGCGAGTCAGGAACTTCCTGGGGGCACTCCTGGTGAGGGCGAGGGACTCCTGTGCCCCTCCCTCGTCCTCCCAGTAATTGTATTTGTTTTTAACTGTACTGGTGGTGGTAGCACAATGCTTCCGACATGGAGACTACTATAGCCAGCCTCAACATCAACGGCAGCAGGGAGTCACAGCGCAGATTCCAGACCCTCTCGGTCCTCCGGGACGGGAGGTATGCGGTGTGCTTCCTGCAAGAAACCCACACTACCCCGGGAGACGAAGCCACCTGGCTCCTGGAGTGGCGAGGGGGGGTCTACATGAGTCACCTCACCCGCAGATCTGGCGGGGTGGCTATCCTGTTGGCCCCGCATTTTCAGCCCGAGATCTTGGGGGTCAGGGAGCCGGTGCCAGGCCGTTTGCTTCACCTGACGGTTCGGCTGGGGGGCGCGGTGCTTCACTTGGTGAACGTATACGCTCCCCTGGCCGGGCCGAGGCAAGCGAGCTTCTTCGAAGAACTGTCCGCTCATCTGGCTTCCATCGACGAGAACCAGTGCGTCGTCCTCGGGGGAGATTTTAACTGCGTCCTCGAGGGCAGGGACCACGGCGGTACCCGCACTGGCTGCGCGTCGGGGAAGAGGTTGGGGGACTTGGTCAAGTCCTTCGACCTGGTGGACGTCTGGCGGACTCTCCATCCCGACTCCATCGCCTTCACCTTCGTGAGGCCTGGGGTCGGAGCGTCCAGAATCGACCGCCTGTACGTTTCGCGGGCGTACGCCTCCTGTTTTCCGAAGGCCTCCACGCGGCAGGTGTCGTGCACGGACCATCACCTGGTGTGGGCGGAACTCCTTCCGTTCGGCGCCAGGCTCGGCTCCGCGTACTGGCACTTTAACAACCTGCTGCTGGAGGACGAGCGGTTCCGGGACTCGTTTCGTCGTTTCTGGGCCGGCTGGAGAAGGAAGCGGGGAAGCTTCCCCTCCCTGAGGCTATGGTGGGACGTGGGCAAGGCTCACGTCCGCGTCTTCTGTCAGGAGTACGCGAGGGGGTCGACCAAGAGGCGGAAATCCAGGATCGCGGAGTTGGAGAGGGAGATGCTCGACCTGGAGTCACGCCTCGGTCAGCCCGACGCGGACCCGGCCCTGCGCGGGGTGTACGAAGAGAAGAAGGCCGCGCTCCGGGACCTGCAGCTCGTCGGGGCTCGGGGCGCGTACGTGAGGTCGCGGATCCAGCTCCTGCAGGACCTGGACCGCGGCTCCCCCTTCTTCTACTCGCTGGAAAAAAGGCGCGGCACCCGTCAGCAGCTCCTTGTGCTGCTGGCCGACGACGGGTCCCTCGTCTCGGATCCGGAGGGCGTCAGGGCCCACGTCCGAAACTATTACACGGCTCTGTTCTCTCCGGATCCGTCCAGCGAGGACGCTCGCAGAGTTCTGTGGGAGGACCTGCCGCAGCTCAGCCCGGAGGACGCCGGAAGGCTCGACGCTCCCGTCACCTTAGAGGAGCTGACCGGCGCCCTCGACCGGCTCTCGAGGGGCAAAACCCCGGGGCTGGACGGGCTGACTGTGGAGTTCTTCAGGGCGTTCTGGGACGTCCTGGGGAACGACTACGCACAGGTCCTGGGGGAGTGTCTAAATGCCGGACAGCTGCCCCTTTCTTGGCGCAGGGCGGTCATCGTCCTGCTGCCGAAGAAGGGGGACCTTCGTTCTTTGAAGAACTGGCGTCCGGTCTCCCTCCTCAGCACGGACTACAAAATCTTCGCCAGGGTGTTGTCTTCTCGCCTGGCTTCCGTGCTGGCCCACATGATTCACCCGGACCAGTCCTACACGGTCCCGGGCCGGAGGATACACGACAACGTCCACCTGGTCCGGGACCTGATCCATTTCTGTCGACGGGCTGGTCTGCCGAGCGCCTTCCTGTCCCTCGACCAGGAGAAGGCGTTCGACAGGGTCGATCACGAGTACCTGCTCGGGACTCTGCGGGCGTTCGGGTTCGGGACGCGGTTCGTCGCCCGGATCCGACTTTTGTACGCCGCCGCAGAGTGTCTGGTTAAAGTTAACGGGTCCCTGACGGCGCCCCTTCGCTTCGGGAGAGGAGTGCGTCAAGGCTGCCCCCTGTCCGGCCAGCTGTATTCCCTGTGCGTGGAGCCTTTCCTGCGCCTCTTGCGGAGGAGGTTGTCGGGGCTGGTTCTGCGCGGCGCGGGCACGGGGGTGGTCCTCTCGGCCTACGCCGACGACGTGCTCCTCACTTTCACCGACCCGGCTGACCTGGGGAGGATGCGCGAGTGCCAGGCCGTGTACTCGGCGGCGTCTTCCGCCAGGATCAACTGGGCCAAGTGTTCCGGACTACTGGTCGGCCCGTGGCGGGTGGACTCTCTGCCGGAGGAGTTACGGGGGTTCAGCTGGAGTACCACCCATCTCCTCTACCTGGGGGTCTACCTCGGCCCGGCTGAGGAATCCTGGCCGGCCAACTGGCAGGAGCTGGAGGCCAAAGTCTCGGCTCGCCTAGGCCGCTGGACAGGACTGCTCCGAGTGCTATCTTACAGGAGTCGAGTGCTGGTCATAAACCAGCTGGTGGCCGCCATGCTGTGGTACCGGCTGGTCACTTTGGTCCCTCCTCCTGGCTTTGTCGCTGACATCCAGAGAACGTTGGTCGACTTCTTCTGGGACAAAAAGATGCACTGGGTCGCCGCGCAGGTCCTGAGTCTCCCTATCGAGGAGGGCGGTCAGTCGCTGGTGTGCGTCCGCACCCAGGTCGCGACGTTCCGCCTTCAGACCTTGCGGCGATACCTTTACGTCGAGCCTCCTCCTAGGTGGTGCGCCCTGGCGACGTATTTTTTCCGCCAGGTGCGTAACCTCAACTACGACACGCAGCTCCTGTTCGTCGACCGTGACGGTTTGGAGGTCGCCCTCAAGGTGCTGCCTGTCTTTTACCAGGACCTGATCACTGTCTGGAACATGGTCGAATCGCGTCGCGTCGCGCCTACCCTCCGGCTGGAGTAGCGGCTGTCGTCAGGGAGCCGTTGCTCAGGAATCCGCACCTCCGTACTCGCGGGTTCGAGTGGCTGTCGGAGGGGAGGGCCGTGGCGGCGAGGGCGACCAGGGTCGGGGACGTGCTGGGTGCCGGGGGCCTGGGCTGGACGCTGCCGCAGGACATAGCTAGCAGGGCAGCGGTAGACGTCCGGTACGTGGCCACCGCCATCCGACGCCTTAAAACGGCGGTGCTCGGACCCGACGTAGTGCACCGGTTGGAGGACGCTCAGGTGTGCGGTGGGATCCCGTCCGCGCTCACCCCGGCCCGGACGGAATTTCACATTGGCCCCAAGGTCCCGTACTTCCCGCGGGAGCCTGTGCCCCACAACCTGAGCCGCCTCCGGAATTTTAATTTTGTTTCTTTTAAGGATATTAAAGGGAAGGCCCTGTATCGACTGCTGCTGCACACCGTCCACCTCTTCTCCCTCATCCACCGTCCGGACACGCCTTGGCGTGCCCATTTGCCACCGGGCGGCGGAGATCCCCAGTGGAGGGCTCTCTACGCGGGAGTCCTCCCCCTTTCTCTCGGGGATCTGGGGTGGAGGGTGCTGCACGCAGCAGTCCCCTGCAACCGCAGGTTGCGGTGGTTCACGGACTCCCAGCCCAACTGCTTGTTCTGTGGCGCTGTGGAGTCCGTGGACCATGTATATATTGGTTGTGGGCGTTTGCACTCCCTTTTTGATTTTCTTAAGAACCTTCTCCTCTGTTTCTGGCTGCACTTCAGTCCCACGCTCCTGATCTTCGGGCACCCGGTACGGAGGAGGGAGGGCAGGTCCGAGGACCTCCTCGTGGGTCTGCTCCTGGGCCTGGCCAAACTGGCCATCAACAGGTCCAGGCAGCGGGCCGTGGAGGGGGTCGTTAGGGCCGACTGCCTGCCCCTCTTCCGGGGTTACGTTAGAGCCCGGGTGTCCTTGGAGAAGGAGCACGCGGTGTCCACCGACACCCTGGAGTCGTTCAGGGAGAGGTGGGCGCCGCAGGGAGTGGAGTGCATCATTTCCCCCTCCAACTCTATTTTGATTTAGTCCCTACCCTCCCCTTCACTGTTTTGATCACACAGCATTGCCCTGTGGTTTGAAGGGCAGTGCTTGTCACTGGCCACGCGGGTGTTTTTCCTATCTTCCTGGTGGTGGAAATTGAATAAAGATTCGTACACTTTGTGTCTTTCACTGTGTCTCACAAAAAAAATAAAGATTCGTGCACTTTGTGTCTTTCACTGTGTCTCACACCTGCACACACACACCATGGGTGCTGGGGAAAAAATAAGCACTACCGCAGTTAGGCGGTAGTGTGGGGGTTACATTTTTAAAAAAAAAGAAAGAAAAAAAATATAAATATACATGGTTTTGATCACAAAAAAAAACAGATGGTTAAGGGCAGTGCTTGCCACTGACCACTCGGGTGTTTTGCCTATCTTGGGAAGTAAAAAAAAATAAAAATAAATAAAAACAGGAGTGTACCCCTCTTCAAAAAAATATAAACTGGGCGGAAATTAAAAAAAAAACTGGGCGGCTGTGGCGCTGTGGAGTCCGTGGACCATGTATATATTGGGTGTGGGCGTTTGCACTCCCTTTTTGATTTTCTTAAGAACCTTCTCCTCTGTTTCTGGCTGCACTTCAGTCCCACGCTCCTGATCTTCGGGCACCCGGTACGGAGGAGGGAGGGCAGGTCCGAGGACCTCCTCGTGGGTCTGCTCCTGGGCCTGGCCAAACTGGCCATCAACAGGTCCAGGCAGCGGGCCGTGGAGGGGGTCGTTAGGGCCGACTGCCTGCCCCTCTTCCGGGGTTACGTTAGAGCCCGGGTGTCCTTGGAGAAGGAGCACGCGGGTGTCCACCGACACCCTGGAGTTGTGACTGGCCACTTGAGTGTTTCCTTCCCTTCGGGAGAGATTGGACCATCTTGTGACCGTGCGAGGACTGTTCCTGTTGCTGCTTGGGGCCTGCCTCCCTGCTGCTGCCTGGGACTTTGGAGAGGCCTGCCTCTGCTGCTGCTGCCTGAGGCCTGCCTCTGCCTTCGCTGCCTGGGACTCGCCTTGGGGCCCCTCCCCAGGACCTCCACCACCACCACCACTGCTGCTGTGGCCTGAGGAGAGGCCTGCCTCTACTGCTGCTGCCCGGGGCCTGCCTCCGCCTTTGCTGCCTGGGACTTGCCTTGGGGCCCCTCCCCAGGACCTCCACCACCACCGCTGCTGCTGTTGCCTGAGGCCTACCTCCACCACTGCTGCCTTGGGCTCGGTTTTGGGGCTGCCTGGGACTTCCCTTGGGGACCCTCCCCAACAGGCCTGCCCCCCCCACTGCTGTGACTGGAGGAACTGCCTGGGACTTGCCGGAGGCCTGCCTTCCACCACTGCTGTTGCCTGAGGCCTGCCTCTACATCTGCTGCCTGGGACTCGATTTTGGGGCTGCCTGGGACTTGCCTTGGGGACCCTCCCCAACAGGTCTGCCCCACACCGCTGCGACCGAGGGCCTACCTGGGACTCGCCTGAGGCCTGCCTCCACCGCTGTTGTCGCCTGAGGCAGGTCTCCACCGTCGCTGCCTGGGACCCTCCCTGCGACCTCCACCACTGCCGCTGCCAGAGTCCCGACTCCACCACCGGCAGCAGAGGATGGCGAGCCCGAAGGTCGCGGGGCCCAGCCGCACCTACGCCGGGGTAGCCGCTGCCTTGGGCTCGGCTGGCCCAGCCCCGGCTGCAAACCACACCCACTTCAGGCACCTGACCAAACGCCTGGGGGTCAAGGCCTATCCCCACCCCAATATGACCATCGAGGCCTGCAGCAAGGCTATGGCTAGTGTGGTCGGCCCACTGGCCATAGTCGCTGCGGCCCGGATGTACGGGAAGGCTGTATTTTTCCTGAAGACCGAGCAGGCGGTCCACCTGGCCGTGGAGAGGGGGCTCGCTGTGGGCGGGACACATTTGCCCGTCGACCCTCTGGAGGTCACGGCCCAGAGGGTCGTGATCTCCAACGTCCCGCCCTTTATTGCCAGCGAGCTCCTTCTCCCCCACCTCACCACCTTGGGGAGATCCGGTCAGGGATCCAGCCGCTCCTGCTCGGTCTGAAGGACCCCGCCCTCCGTCACGTCTACTCCTTCCGTCGCCAGGTGTTTATTTGCCTGGCCCGGGAGGAGGTCACGGAGGGCTCCTTTACCCTCCTCCACGAGGGCGCGGCCTACCGCGCCTTCTGGACGGCAGACGGCGTGCGGTGCCACCTGTGCCGCGAGGTGGGGCACATTAGAAGAAACTGCCCCACCCAGAAGGCCACCCAGCCCTCGCCAACGGCTGACGGTGGTGCCGCCGCGCCCACTCCCCCTCCCCCAAAGTCAACACCACAGGCCCCGGCACCGGGGCCTGAGCCGGAGGCTTCCGATCCTCCAGCCTCCGGCAGGGAGGGGGGTGAGCGTCCAGCCGGCCGGAAGGCGCTCAGGAAGGCGCGACGCGTCAGGCCCGCCCACGGGGAGACCACCCTATCCCCATCCCCGACACCCAGCCCACGACCTGCCCCGCCCCGGCACGACGATGCCCCTGCGGCCGTGCCAGCGTCGCCCCGGCGCGGGAACCCTGACCCCCAAACCCCCAGACCCGTACCCGACCCTGACCCCACGTCTACCCCCCGCCCCGATGGAGAAACCCCTGGGGCTGCGACGCCTGCCCCAGGCCCTGCAACACCTGGCCCCGGGGACCCCGAGCCTGAGCCCCGCCCTGGCACTAACCTGGGGGGGACCACTGCTGCCCAATCTCCTGCAGCCACCGTGTCTCCGGGCCCCGGAGAGGGAACTGGGCCCCTGCCCCGCCCGCCGTCACCTGATAAACCAGGGGCGGGGCAGGAAGTGACACGGCTGACCCTCCCCACCCTGGCCACGCCCCCTGCCTTCCCCCAGCCAATCGTATTCCGGGAAAGGCTGGGGGGAGGGGCCTCAGGCCCCATGACCACCAAGGCGGGCGGGGAGGGAAAGGCCCATAAATCCCCCCCTGTCTCTCTGGGGAAGAGGGGCTGGCCCTTGGAGGGGAGAGACAGCCCTGCAGCGCGCCGGCGGCGCTGCCCCTCTCCGGGGGACGGACCCACCAACGATCCCGCACCGCGGCCTGACCTGCCCAACAACGACGACGAGGGCCGTGGTGCGGGCGTCGACAAAGGACCCTTTACTGGGTCGCCGAGCGGCGGAGGGGAGGTAGGTGTTATCCCCGCTCCTCCCTCCCAGACTGTTTTTCCGGGAGCCTTGGCCCTGGGGGACGATCTTTTCCTGGGGGATGACCTTTTCCCCGAGGAGCCAGGCGTCCCGGTGTCGGGAGGAGAGCGGGGCCCCGAGCCCCCGCCGCCCGACGACCCGAACTCGGGGCGTTCCGGGACGGGGTGCGCCGAGGAGGGTACCGCCGGTGACCCTGGGGGTGGGGTCGCCGGGGGTTCGAGGCCTGTTGGCGGCGCCGGACCAGCCCCTATCCTCTCGGTGGGGGAGGGGTCGGCGACCGAGGGCGACCTCCCGGAGGAGGGTTCGGGATCGGTGGCGGACACCGGGGACGACGCGGACTCCGTCTGCAGTGACGTTTTTGAGTCCCAGGTGCCCCCCGCCGATCTCCCCCTCATCCCCCTCGAGGAACTCCGGGAATTTGTCGAGGAAACTCGAGGTCGCCGGGATAGAGCCCAACTGGCGCTCGACCGCTGGAGCTCTTTTGAGAAAGTTTATTGGTCGGCCCACGCTGCTCGCCAGGCGCCTGGGCTCGACGTCAATGAGCGAAAGCGAGTCAGGAACTTCCTGGGGGCACTCCTGGTGAGGGCGAGGGACTCCTGTGCCCCTCCCTCGTCCTCCCAGTAATTGTACTTGTTTTTTAACTGTACTGGTGGTGGTAGCACAACGCTTCCGACATGGAGACTACTATAGCCAGCCTCAACATCAACGGCAGCAGGGAGTCACAGCGCAGATTCCAGACCCTCTCGGTCCTTCGGGACGGGAGGTATGCGGTGTGCTTCCTGCAAGAAACCCACACTACCCCGGGAGACGAAGCCATCTGGCTCCTGGAGTGGCGAGGGGGGGTCTACATGAGTCACCTCACCCGCAGATCTGGCGGGGTGGCTATCCTGTTGGCCCCGCATTTTCAGCCCGAGATCTTGGGGGTCAGGGAGCCGGTGCCAGGCCGTTTGCTTCACCTGACGGTTCGGCTGGGGGGCGCGGTGCTTCACTTGGTGAACGTATACGCTCCCCTGGCCGGGCCGAGGCAAGCGAGCTTCTTCGAAGAACTGTCCGCTCATCTGGCTTCCATCGACGAGAACCAGTGCGTCGTCCTCGGGGGAGATTTTAACTGCGTCCTCGAGGGCAGGGACCACGGCGGTACCCGCACTGGCTGCGCGTCGGGGAAGAGGTTGGGGGACTTGGTCAAGTCCTTCGACCTGGTGGACGTCTGGCGGACTCTCCATCCCGACTCCATCGCCTTCACCTTCGTGAGGCCTGGGGTCGGAGCGTCCAGAATCGACCGCCTGTACGTTTCGCGGGCGTACGCCTCCTGTTTTCCGAAGGCCTCCACGCGGCAGGTGTCGTGCACGGACCATCACCTGGTGTGGGCGGAACTCCTTCCGTTCGGCGCCAGGCTCGGCTCCGCGTACTGGCACTTTAACAACCTGCTGCTGGAGGACGAGCGGTTCCGGGACTCGTTTCGTCGTTTCTGGGCCGGCTGGAGAAGGAAGCGGGGAAGCTTCCCCTCCCTGAGGCTATGGTGGGACGTGGGCAAGGCTCACGTCCGCGTCTTCTGTCAGGAGTACGCGAGGGGGTCGACCAAGAGGCGGAAATCCAGGATCGCGGAGTTGGAGAGGGAGATGCTCGACCTGGAGTCACGCCTCGGTCAGCCCGACGCGGACCCGGCCCTGCGCGGGGTGTACGAAGAGAAGAAGGCCGCGCTCCGGGACCTGCAGCTCGTCGGGGCCCGGGGCGCGTACGTGAGGTCGCGGATCCAGCTCCTGCAGGACCTGGACCGCGGCTCCCCCTTCTTCTACTCGCTGGAAAAAAGGCGCGGCACCCGTCAGCAGCTCCTTGTGCTGCTGGCCGACGACGGGTCCCTCGTCTCGGATCCGGAGGGCGTCAGGGCCCACATCCGAAACTATTACACGGCTCTGTTCTCTCCGGATCCGTCCAGCGAGGACGCTCGCAGAGTTCTGTGGGAGGACCTGCCGCAGCTCAGCCCGGAGGACGCCGGAAGGCTCGACGCTCCCGTCACCTTAGAGGAGCTGACCGGCGCCCTCGACCGGCTCTCGAGGGGCAAAACCCCGGGGCTGGACGGGCTGACTGTGGAGTTCTTCAGGGCGTTCTGGGACGTCCTGGGGAACGACTACGCACAGGTCCTGGGGGAGTGTCTAAATGCCGGACAGCTGCCCCTTTCTTGGCGCAGGGCGGTCATCGTCCTGCTGCCGAAGAAGGGGGACCTTCGTTCTTTGAAGAACTGGCGTCCGGTCTCCCTCCTCAGCACGGACTACAAAATCTTCGCCAGGGTGTTGTCTTCTCGCCTGGCTTCCGTGCTGGCCCACATGATTCACCCGGACCAGTCCTACACGGTCCCGGGCCGGAGGATACACGACAACGTCCACCTGGTCCGGGACCTGATCCATTTCTGTCGACGGGCTGGTCTGCCGAGCGCCTTCCTGTCCCTCGACCAGGAGAAGGCGTTCGACAGGGTCGATCACGAGTACCTGCTCGGGACTCTGCGGGCGTTCGGGTTCGGGACGCGGTTCGTCGCCCGGATCCGACTTTTGTACGCCGCCGCAGAGTGTCTGGTTAAAGTTAACGGGTCCCTGACGGCGCCCCTTCGCTTCGGGAGAGGAGTGCGTCAAGGCTGCCCCCTGTCCGGCCAGCTGTATTCCCTGTGCGTGGAGCCTTTCCTGCGCCTCTTGCGGAGGAGGTTGTCGGGGCTGGTTCTGCGCGGCGCGGGCACGGGGGTGGTCCTCTCGGCCTACGCCGACGACGTGCTCCTCACTTTCACCGACCCGGCTGACCTGGGGAGGATGCGCGAGTGCCAGGCCGTGTACTCTGCGGCGTCTTCCGCCAGGATCAACTGGGCCAAGTGTTCCGGACTACTGGTCGGCCCGTGGCGGGTGGACTCTCTGCCGGAGGAGTTACGGGGGTTCAGCTGGAGTACCACCCATCTCCTCTACCTGGGGGTCTACCTCAGCCCGGCTGAGGAATCCTGGCCGGCCAACTGGCAGGAGCTGGAGGCCAAAGTCTCGGCTCGCCTAGGCCGCTGGACAGGACTGCTCCGAGTGCTATCTTACAGGAGTCGAGTGCTGGTCATAAACCAGCTGGTGGCCGCCATGCTGTGGTACCGGCTGGTCACTTTGGTCCCTCCTCCTGGCTTTGTCGCTGACATCCAGAGAACGTTGGTCGACTTCTTCTGGGACAAAAAGATGCACTGGGTCGCCGCGCAGGTCCTGAGTCTCCCTATCGAGGAGGGCGGTCAGTCGCTGGTGTGCGTCCGCACCCAGGTCGCGACGTTCCGCCTTCAGACCTTGCGGCGATACCTTTACGTCGAGCCTCCTCCTAGGTGGTGCGCCCTGGCGACGTATTTTTTCCGCCAGGTGCGTAACCTCAACTACGACGCGCAGCTCCTGTTCGTCGACCGTGACAGTTTGGAGGTCGCCCTCAAGGTGCTGCCTGTCTTTTACCAGGACCTGATCACTGTCTGGAACATGGTCGAATCGCGTCGCGCCTACCCTCCGGCTGGAGTAGCGGCTGTCGTCAGGGAGCCGTTGCTCAGGAATCCGCACCTCCGTACTCGCGGGTTCGAGTGGCTGTCGGAGGGGAGGGCCGTGGCGGCGAGGGCGACCAGGGTCGGGGACGTGCTGGGTGCCGGGGGCCTGGGCTGGACGCTGCCGCAGGACATAGCTAGCAGGGCAGCGGTAGACGTCCGGTACGTGGCCACCGCCATCCGACGCCTTAAAACGGCGGTGCTCGGACCCGACGTAGTGCACCAGTTGGAGGACGCTCAGGTGTGCGGTGGGATCCCGTCCGCGCTCACCCCGGCCCGGACGGAATTTCACATTGGCCCCAGGGTCCCGTACTTCCCGCGGGAGCCTGTGCCCCACAACCTGAGCCGCCTCCGGAATTTTAATTTTGTCCCTTTCAGGGATATAAAAAGGAAGGCCCTGTATCGACTGCTGCTGCACACCGTCCACCTCTTCTCCCTCATCCACCGTCCGGACACGCCTTGGCGTGCCCATTTGCCACCGGGCGGTGGGGATCCCCAGTGGAGGGCTCTCTACGCGGGAGTCCTCCCCCTTTCTCTCGGGGATCTGGGGTGGAGGGTGCTGCACGCAGCAGTCCCCTGCAACCGCAGATTGCGGTGGTTCACGGACTCCCAGCCCAACTGCTTGTTCTGTGGCGCTGTGGAGTCTGTGGACCATGTATACATTGGGTGTGGGCGTCTGCACTCCCTTTTTGATTTTCTTAAAAACCTTCTCCTCTGTTTCTGGCTGCACTTCAGTCCCACGCTCCTGATCTTCGGGCACCCGGTACGGAGGAGGGAGGGCAGGTCCGAGGACCTCCTCGTGGGTCTGCTCCTGGGCCTGGCCAAACTGGCCATCAACAGGTCCAGGCAGCGGGCCGTGGAGGGGGTCGTTAGGGCCGACTGCCTGCCCCTCTTCCGGGGTTACGTTAGGGCCCGGGTGTCCTTGGAGAAGGAGCACGCGGTGTCCACCGACACCCTGGAGTTGTTCAGGGAGAGGTGGGCGCCGCAGGGAGTGGAGTGCATCATTTCCCCCTCCAACTCTATTTTGATTTAGTCCCTACCCTCCCCTTCACTGTTTTGCTCACACAGCATTGCCCTTTGGTTTGAAGGGCAGTGCTTGTCACTGGCCACTTGGGTGTTATTCATATCTTCCTGGTGGTGGAAATTGAATAAAGATTGGTGCACTTTGTGTCTTTCACTGTGTCTCACACCTGCACACACACACCATGGGTGCTGGGGAATAAAAATAAGCACTACCGCACTTAGGCGGTAGTGTGGGGGTTGAATTAAAAAAAAAAAATAAAAATAAAAAAAAAAAGAGAAAAAAAAAGAAAAAAGAAAAAAAAAAAGAAAAAAAAAAATAAACTGGGCGGAAATTAAAAAACAATAAAAAAAAATGAACAAGAGTTTTCCCTCTTCAAAAAAAAATAAACAGGAGATTAGAAATTGAATAAAGATTCGTGCACTTTGTGTCTTTCACTGTGTCTCACACCTGCACACACACACCATGGGTGCTGGGGAAAAAATAAGCACTACCGCAGTTAGGCGGTAGTGTGGGGGTTACATTTTTAAAAAAAAAGAAAGAAAAAAAATATAAATATACATGGTTTTGATCACAAAAAAAAACAGATGGTTAAGGGCAGTGCTTGCCACTGACCACTCGGGTGTTTTGCCTATCTTGGGAAGTAAAAAAAAATAAAAATAAATAAAAACAGGAGTGTACCCCTCTTCAAAAAAATATAAACTGGGCAGAAATTAAAAAAAAAACTGGGCGGCTGTGGCGCTGTGGAGTCCGTGGACCATGTATATATTGGGTGTGGGCGTTTGCACTCCCTTTTTGATTTTCTTAAGAACCTTCTCCTCTGTTTCTGGCTGCACTTCAGTCCCACGCTCCTGATCTTCGGGCACCCGGTACGGAGGAGGGAGGGCAGGTCCGAGGACCTCCTCGTGGGTCTGCTCCTGGGCCTGGCCAAACTGGCCATCAACAGGTCCAGGCAGCGGGCCGTGGAGGGGGTCGTTAGGGCCGACTGCCTGCCCCTCTTCCGGGGTTACGTTAGAGCCCGGGTGTCCTTGGAGAAGGAGCACGCGGGTGTCCACCGACACCCTGGAGTTGTGACTGGCCACTTGAGTGTTTCCTTCCCTTCGGGAGAGATTGGACCATCTTGTGACTGTGCAAGGACTGTTCCTGTTGCTGCTTGGGGCCTGCCTCCCTGCTGCTGCCTGGGGCTTGCCTTGGGGCCCCTCCCCAGGACTTCCACCACCACTACCACTGCTGCTGTGGCCTGAGGAGAGGCCTGCCTCTACTGCTGCTGCTGCCCGGGGCCTGCCTCCGCCTTTGCTGCCTGGGACTCGCCTTGGGGCCCCTCCCCAGGACCTCCACCACCACCACTGCTGCTGCTGTGGCCTGAGGAGAGGCCTGCCTCTACTGCTGCTGCCCGGGGCCTGCCTCCGCCTTTGCTGCCTGGGACTCGCCTTGGGGCCCCTCCCCAGGACCTCCACCACCACCACTGCTGCTGCTGTGGCCTGAGGAGAGGCCTGCCTCTACTGCTGCTGCCCGGGGCCTGCCTCCGCCTTTGCTGCCTGGGACTCGCCGTGGGGCCCCTCCCCAGGACCTCCACCACCACCGCTGCTGCTGTTGCCTGAGGCCTACCTCCACCACTGCTGCCTTGGGCTCGGTTTTGGGGCTGCCTGGGACTTTCCTTGGGGACCCTCCCCAACAGGCCTGCCCCCCACTGCTGTGACTGGAGGAACTGCCTGGGACTTGCCGGAGGCCTGCCTTCCACCACTGCTGTTGCCTGAGGCCTGCCTCTACATCTGCTGCCTGGGACTCGATTTTGGGGCTGCCTGGGACTTGCCTTGGGGACCCTCCCCAACAGGTCTGCCCCACACAGCTGCGACCGAGGGCCTACCTGGGACTCGCCTGAGGCCTGCCTCCACCGCTGTTGTCGCCTGAGGCAGGTCTCCACCGTCGCTGCCTGGGACCCTCCCTGCGGCCTCCACCACTGCCGCTGCCAGAGTCCCGACTCCACCACCAGCAGCAGAGGATGGCGAGCCCGAAGGTCGCGGGGCCCAGCCGCACCTACGCCGGGGTAGCCGCTGCCTTAGGCTCGGCTGGCCCAGCCCCGGCTGCAAACCACACCCCCTTCAGGCACCTGACCAAACGCCTGGGGGTCAAGGCCTATCCCCACCCCAATATGACCATCGAGGCCTGCAGCAAGGCTATGGCTAGTGTGGTCGGCCCACTGGCCATAGTCGCTGCGGCCCGGATGTACGGGAAGGCTGTATTTTTCCTGAAGACCGAGCAGGCGGTCCACCTGGCCGTGGAGAGGGGGCTCGCTGTGGGCGGGACACATTTGCCCGTCGACCCTCTGGAGGTCACGGCCCAGAGGGTCGTGATCTCCAACGTCCCGCCCTTTATTGCCAGCGAGCTCCTTCTCCCCCACCTCACCACCTTGGGGGAGATCCGGTCAGGGATCCAGCCGCTCCTGCTCGGTCTGAAGGACCCCGCCCTCCGTCACGTCTACTCCTTCCGTCGCCAGGTGTTTATTTGCCTGGCCCGGGAGGAGGTCACGGAGGGCTCCTTTACCCTCCTCCACGAGGGCGCGGCCTACCGCGCCTTCTGGACGGCGGACGGCGTGCGGTGCCACCTGTGCCGCGAGGTGGGGCACATTAGAAGAAACTGCCCCACCCAGAAGGCCGCCCAGCCCTCGCCAACGGCTGACGGTGGTGCCGCCGCGCCCACTCCCCCTCCCCCAAAGTCAACACCACAGGCCCCGGCACCGGAGCCTGAGCCGGAGGCTTCCGATCCTCCAGCCTCCGGCAGGGAGGGGGGTGAGCGTCCAGCCGGCCGGAAGGCGCTCAGGAAGGCGCGACGCGTCAGGCCCGCCCACGGGGAGACCACCCTATCCCCATCCCCGACACCCAGCCCACGACCTGCCCCGCCCCGGCACGACGATGCCCCTGCGGCCGTGCCAGCGTCGCCCCGGCGCGGGAACCCTGACCCCCAAACCCCCGGACCCGTACCCGACCCTGACCCCACGTCTACCCCCTGCCCCGATGGAGAAACCCCTGGGGCTGCGACGCCTGCCCCAGGCCCTGCAACACCAGGCCCCGGGGACCCCGAGCCCGAGCCCGAGCCCTGCCCCGCCCCGCCCAGCCACACCCTGGCACTAACCTGGGGGGGACCACTGCTGCCCAATCTCCCGCAGCCACCGTGTCTCCAGGCCCCGGAGAGGGAACTGGGCCCCTGCCCCGCCCGCTATCACCTGATAAACCAGGGGCGGGGCAGGAAGTGACACGGCTGACCCTCCCCACCCTGGCCACGCCCCCTGCCTTCCCCCAGCCAATCATATTCCGGGAAAGGCTGGGGGGAGGGGCCTCAGGCCCCATGACCACCAAGGCGGGCGGGGAGGGGAAGGCCCATAAATCCCCCCCTGTCTCTCTGGGGAAGAGGGGCTGGCCCTTGGAGGGGAGAGACAGTCCTGCAGCGCGCCGGCGGCGCTGCCCCTCTCCAGGGGATGGGCCCACAGGACCCACCAACGATCCCGCACCGCGGCCTGACCTGCCCAAACCCCCAGGGGCTACGGCAGGGCTTCCTGCTGCTTCGACTCCACTGGCCCCTGGGGGGGACTTTGACAACCACGAGGGCCGCGGTGCGGGCGACGACAAAGGACCCTTTACTGGGTCGCCGAGCGGCGGAGGGGAGGTAGGTGTTATCCCCGCTCCTCCCTCCCAGACTGTTTTTCCGGGAGCCTTGGCCCTGGGGGACGATCTTTTCCTGGGGGATGACCTTTTCCCCGAGGAGCCAGGCGTCCCGGTGTCGGGAGGAGAGCGGGGCCCCGAGCCTCCGCCGCCCGACGACCCGAACTCGGGGCGTTCCGGGACGGGGTGCGCCGAGGAAGGTACCGCCGGTGACCCTGGGGGTGGGGTCGCCGGGGGTTCGAGGCCTGTTGGCGGCGCCGGACCAGCCCCCATCCTCTCGGTGGGGGAGGGGTCGGCGACCAAGGGTGACCTCCCGGAGGTGGGTTCGGGATCGGTGGCGGACACCGGGGACGACGCGGACTCCGTCTGCAGTGACGTTTTTGAGTCCCAGGTGCCCCCCGCCGATCTCCCCCTCATCCCCCTCGAGGAACTCCGGGAATTTGTCGAGGAAACTCGAGGTCGCCGGGATAGAGCCCAACTGGCGCTCGACCGCTGGAGCTCTTTTGAGAAAGTTTATTGGTCGGCCCACGCTGCTCGCCAGGCGCCTGGGCTCGACGTCAACGAGCGAAAGCGAGTCAGGAACTTCCTGGGGGCACTCCTGGTGAGGGCGAGGGACTCCTGTGCCCCTCCCTCGTCCTCCCAGTAATTGTACTTGTTTTTTAACTGTACTGGTGGTGGTAGCACAACGCTTCCGACATGGAGACTACTATAGCCAGCCTCAACATCAACGGCAGCAGGGAGTCACAGCGCAGATTCCAGACCCTCTCGGTCCTTCGGGACGGGAGGTATGCGGTGTGCTTCCTGCAAGAAACCCACACTACCCCGGGAGACGAAGCCACCTGGCTCCTGGAGTGGCGAGGGGGGGTCTACATGAGTCACCTCACCCGCAGATCTGGCGGGGTGGCTATCCTGTTGGCCCCGCATTTTCAGCCCGAGATCTTGGGGGTCAGGGAGCCGGTGCCAGGCCGTTTGCTTCACCTGACGGTTCGGCTGGGGGGCGCGGTGCTTCACTTGGTGAACGTATACGCTCCCCTGGCCGGGCCGAGGCAAGCGAGCTTCTTCGAAGAACTGTCCGCTCATCTGGCTTCCATCGACGAGAACCAGTGCGTCGTCCTCGGGGGAGATTTTAACTGCGTCCTCGAGGGCAGGGACCACGGCGGTACCCGCACTGGCTGCGCGTCGGGGAAGAGGTTGGGGGACTTGGTCAAGTCCTTCGACCTGGTGGACGTCTGGCGGACTCTCCATCCCGACTCCATCGCCTTCACCTTCGTGAGGCCTGGGGTCGGAGCGTCCAGAATCGACCGCCTGTACGTTTCGCGGGCGTACGCCTCCTGTTTTCCGAAGGCCTCCACGCGGCAGGTGTCGTGCACGGACCATCACCTGGTGTGGGCGGAACTCCTTCCGTTCGGCGCCAGGCTCGGCTCCGCGTACTGGCACTTTAACAACCTGCTGCTGGAGGACGAGCGGTTCCGGGACTCGTTTCGTCGTTTCTGGGCCGGCTGGAGAAGGAAGCGGGGAAGCTTCCCCTCCCTGAGGCTATGGTGGGACGTGGGCAAGGCTCACGTCCGCGTCTTCTGTCAGGAGTACGCGAGGGGGTCGACCAAGAGGCGGAAATCCAGGATCGCGGAGTTGGAGAGGGAGATGCTCGACCTGGAGTCACGCCTCGGTCAGCCCGACGCGGACCCGGCCCTGCGCGGGGTGTACGAAGAGAAGAAGGCCGCGCTCCGGGACCTGCAGCTCGTCGGGGCTCGGGGCGCGTACGTGAGGTCGCGGATCCAGCTCCTGCAGGACCTGGACCGCGGCTCCCCCTTCTTCTACTCGCTGGAAAAAAGGCGCGGCACCCGTCAGCAGCTCCTTGTGCTGCTGGCCGACGACGGGTCCCTCGTCTCGGATCCGGAGGGAGTCAGGGCCCACGTCCGAAACTATTACACGGCTCTGTTCTCTCCGGATCCGTCCAGCGAGGACGCTCGCAGAGTTCTGTGGGAGGACCTGCCGCAGCTCAGCCCGGAGGACGCCGGAAGGCTCGACGCTCCCGTCACCTTAGAGGAGCTGACCGGCGCCCTCGACCGGCTCTCGAGGGGCAAAACCCCGGGGCTGGACGGGCTGACTGTGGAGTTCTTCAGGGCGTTCTGGGACGTCCTGGGGAACGACTACGCACAGGTCCTGGGGGAGTGTCTAAATGCCGGACAGCTGCCCCTTTCTTGGCGCAGGGCGGTCATCGTCCTGCTGCCGAAGAAGGGGGACCTTCGTTCTTTGAAGAACTGGCGTCCGGTCTCCCTCCTCAGCACGGATTACAAAATTTTCGCCAGGGTGTTGTCTTCTCGCCTGGCTTCCGTGCTGGCCCACATGATTCACCCGGACCAGTCCTACACGGTCCCGGGCCGGAGGATACACGACAACATCCACCTGGTCCGGGACCTGATCCATTTCTGTCGACGGGCTGGTCTGCCGAGCGCCTTCCTGTCCCTCGACCAGGAGAAGGCGTTCGACAGGGTCGATCACGAGTACCTGCTCGGGACTCTGCGGGCGTTCGGGTTCGGGACGCGGTTCGTCGCCCGGATCCGACTTTTGTACGCCGCCGCAGAGTGTCTGGTTAAAGTTAACGGGTCCCTGACGGCGCCCCTTCGCTTCGGGAGAGGAGTGCGTCAAGGCTGCCCCCTGTCCGGCCAGCTGTATTCCCTGTGCGTGGAGCCTTTCCTGCGCCTCTTGCGGAGGAGGTTGTCGGGGCTGGTTCTGCGCGGCGCGGGCACGGGGGTGGTCCTCTCGGCCTACGCCGACGACGTGCTCCTCACTTTCACCGACCCG
This sequence comes from Chiloscyllium punctatum, assembly GCF_047496795.1. NCBI lineage: Eukaryota > Metazoa > Chordata > Chondrichthyes > Orectolobiformes > Hemiscylliidae > Chiloscyllium > Chiloscyllium punctatum. The sequence goes on along the minus strand of NC_092741.1, from coordinate 50,177,600 downwards.
GCTGACCTGGGGAGGATGCGCGAGTGCCAGGCCGTGTACTCGGCGGCGTCTTCCGCCAGGATCAACTGGGCCAAGTGTTCCGGACTACTGGTCGGCCCGTGGCGGGTGGACTCTCTGCCGGAGGAGTTACGGGGGTTCAGCTGGAGTACCACCCATCTCCTCTACCTGGGGGTCTACCTCAGCCCGGCTGAGGAATCCTGGCCGGCCAACTGGCAGGAGCTGGAGGCCAAAGTCTCGGCTCGTCTAGGCCGCTGGACAGGACTGCTCCGAGTGCTATCTTACAGGAGTCGAGTGCTGGTCATAAACCAGCTGGTGGCCGCCATGCTGTGGTACCGGCTGGTCACTTTGGTCCCTCCTCCTGGCTTTGTCGCTGACATCCAGAGAACGTTGGTCGACTTCTTCTGGGACAAAAAGATGCACTGGGTCGCCGCGCAGGTTCTGAGTCTCCCTATCGAGGAGGGCGGTCAGTCGCTGGTGTGCGTCCGCACCCAGGTCGCGACGTTCCGCCTTCAGACCTTGCGGCGATACCTTTACGTCGAGCCTCCTCCTAGGTGGTGCGCCCTGGCGACGTATTTTTTCCGCCAGGTGCGTAACCTCAACTACGACACGCAGCTCCTGTTCGTCGACCGTGACGGTTTGGAGGTCGCCCTCAAGGTGCTGCCTGTCTTTTACCAGGACCTGATCACTGTCTGGAACATGGTCGAATCGCGTCGCGCCTACCCTCCGGCTGGAGTAGCGGCTGTCGTCAGGGAGCCGTTGCTCAGGAATCCGCACCTCCGTACTCGCGGGTTCGAGTGGCTGTCGGAGGGGAGGGCGGTGGCGGCGAGGGCGACCAGGGTCGGGGACGTGCTGGGTGCCGGGGGCCTGGGCTGGACGCTGCCGCAGGACATAGCGAGCAGGGCAGCGGTAGACGTCCGGTACGTGGCCACCGCCATCCGACGCCTTAAAACGGCGGTGCTCGGACCCGACGTAGTGCACCGATTGGAGGACGCTCAGGTGTGCGGTGGGATCCCGTCCGCGCTCACCCCGGCCCGGACGGAATTTCACATTGGCCCCAAGGTCCCGTACTTCCCGCGGGAGCCTGTGCCCCACAACCTGAGCCGCCTCCGGAATTTTAATTTTGTTTCTTTTAAGGATATTAAAAGGAAGGCCCTGTATAGACTGCTGCTGCACACCGTCCACCTCTTCTCCCTCATCCACCGTCCGGACACGCCTTGGCGTGCCCATTTGCCACCGGGCGGCGGAGATCCCCAGTGGAGGGCTCTCTACGCGGGAGTCCTCCCCCTTTCTCTCGGGGATCTGGGGTGGAGGGTGCTGCACGCAGCAGTCCCCTGCAACCGCAGGTTGCGGTGGTTCACGGACTCCCAGCCCAACTGCTTGTTCTGTGGCGCTGTGGAGTCCGTGGACCATGTATATATTGGTTGTGGGCGTTTGCACTCCCTTTTTGATTTTCTTAAGAACCTTCTCCTCTGTTTCTGGCTGCACTTCAGTCCCACGCTCCTGATCTTCGGGCACCCGGTACGGAGGAGGGAGGGCAGGTCCGAGGACCTCCTCGTGGGTCTGCTCCTGGGCCTGGCCAAACTGGCCATCAACAGGTCCAGGCAGCGGGCCGTGGAGGGGGTCGTTAGGGCCGACTGCCTGCCCCTCTTCCGGGGTTACGTTAGAGCCCGGGTGTCCTTGGAGAAGGAGCACGCGGTGTCCACCGACACCCTGGAGTCGTTCAGGGAGAGGTGGGCGCCGCAGGGAGTGGAGTGCATCATTTCTCCCTCCAACTCTATTTTGATTTAGTCCCTACCCTCCCCTTCACTGTTTTGCTCACACAGCATTGCCCTGTGGTTTGAAGGGCAGTGCTTGTCACTGGCCACTTGGGTGTTTTTCATATCTTCCTGGTGGTGGAAATTGAATAAAGATTCGTACACTTTGTGTCTTTTCACTGTGTCTCACACCTGCACACACACACCATGGGTGCAGGGGATAAAAATAAGCACTACCGCACTTAGGTGGTAGTGTGGGATAAACAAAAAAAAAAAAAAAAAAATTAACAGGAGATTTACGTTAGGGCCCGGGTGTCCTTGGAGAAGGAGCACGAGGTGTCCACCGACACCCTGGAGTTGTGACTGGCCACTTGAGTGTTTCCTTCCCTTCGGGAGAGATTGGACCATTTCTGTGAAAAAAGAAAAAAAAAAATATAAACAGGAGATTCAGGTAGTCTTCTCACTTTTAGAGACTGTCTAAAAAAAAAAAAATAAAAAAAATAAACTGGGCGGAAATTAAAAAACAATAAAAAAAAAATGAACAAGAGTTTTCCCTCTTCAAAAAAAAAATAAACAGGAGATTAGAAATTGAATAAAGATTCGTGCACTTTGTGTCTTTCACTGTGTCTCACACCTGCACACACACACCATGGGTGCTGGGGAAAAAATAAGCACTACCGCAGTTAGGCGGTAGTGTGGGGGTTACATTTTTAAAAAAAAAGAAAGAAAAAAAATATAAATATACATGGTTTTGATCACAAAAAAAAACAGATGGTTAAGGGCAGTGCTTGCCACTGACCACTCGGGTGTTTTGCCTATCTTGGGAAGTAAAAAAAAATAAAAATAAATAAAAACAGGAGTGTACCCCTCTTCAAAAAAATATAAACTGGGCAGAAATTAAAAAAAAAACTGGGCGGCTGTGGCGCTGTGGAGTCCGTGGACCATGTATATATTGGGTGTGGGCGTTTGCACTCCCTTTTTGATTTTCTTAAGAACCTTCTCCTCTGTTTCTGGCTGCACTTCAGTCCCACGCTCCTGATCTTCGGGCACCCGGTACGGAGGAGGGAGGGCAGGTCCGAGGACCTCCTCGTGGGTCTGCTCCTGGGCCTGGCCAAACTGGCCATCAACAGGTCCAGGCAGCGGGCCGTGGAGGGGGTCGTTAGGGCCGACTGCCTGCCCCTCTTCCGGGGTTACGTTAGAGCCCGGGTGTCCTTGGAGAAGGAGCACGCGGGTGTCCACCGACACCCTGGAGTTGTGACTGGCCACTTGAGTGTTTCCTTCCCTTCGGGAGAGATTGGACCATCTTGTGACTGTGCAAGGACTGTTCCTGTTGCTGCTTGGGGCCTGCCTCCCTGCTGCTGCCTGGGGCTTGCCTTGGGGCCCCTCCCCAGGACTTCCACCACCACTACCACTGCTGCTGTGGCCTGAGGAGAGGCCTGCCTCTACTGCTGCTGCTGCCCGGGGCCTGCCTCCGCCTTTGCTGCCTGGGACTCGCCTTGGGGCCCCTCCCCAGGACCTCCACCACCACCACTGCTGCTGCTGTGGCCTGAGGAGAGGCCTGCCTCTACTGCTGCTGCCCGGGGCCTGCCTCCGCCTTTGCTGCCTGGGACTCGCCTTGGGGCCCCTCCCCAGGACCTCCACCACCACCACTGCTGCTGCTGTGGCCTGAGGAGAGGCCTGCCTCTACTGCTGCTGCCCGGGGCCTGCCTCCGCCTTTGCTGCCTGGGACTCGCCGTGGGGCCCCTCCCCAGGACCTCCACCACCACCGCTGCTGCTGTTGCCTGAGGCCTACCTCCACCACTGCTGCCTTGGGCTCGGTTTTGGGGCTGCCTGGGACTTTCCTTGGGGACCCTCCCCAACAGGCCTGCCCCCCACTGCTGTGACTGGAGGAACTGCCTGGGACTTGCCGGAGGCCTGCCTTCCACCACTGCTGTTGCCTGAGGCCTGCCTCTACATCTGCTGCCTGGGACTCGATTTTGGGGCTGCCTGGGACTTGCCTTGGGGACCCTCCCCAACAGGTCTGCCCCACACCGCTGCGACCGAGGGCCTACCTGGGACTCGCCTGAGGCCTGCCTCCACCGCTGTTGTCGCCTGAGGCAGGTCTCCACCGTCGCTGCCTGGGACCCTCCCTGCGGCCTCCACCACTGCCGCTGCCAGAGTCCCGACTCCACCACCAGCAGCAGAGGATGGCGAGCCCGAAGGTCGCGGGGCCCAGCCGCACCTACGCCGGGGTAGCCGCTGCCTTAGGCTCGGATGGCCCAGCCCCGGCTGCAAACCACACCCCCTTCAGGCACCTGACCAAACGCCTGGGGGTCAAGGCCTATCCCCACCCCAATATGACCATCGAGGCCTGCAGCAAGGCTATGGCTAGTGTGGTCGGCCCACTGGCCATAGTCGCTGCGGCCCGGATGTACGGGAAGGCTGTATTTTTCCTGAAGACCGAGCAGGCGGTCCACCTGGCCGTGGAGAGGGGGCTCGCTGTGGGCGGGACACATTTGCCCGTCGACCCTCTGGAGGTCACGGCCCAGAGGGTCGTGATCTCCAACGTCCCGCCCTTTATTGCCAGCGAGCTCCTTCTCCCCCACCTCACCACCTTGGGGGAGATCCGGTCAGGGATCCAGCCGCTCCTGCTCGGTCTGAAGGACCCCGCCCTCCGTCACGTCTACTCCTTCCGTCGCCAGGTGTTTATTTGCCTGGCCCGGGAGGAGGTCACGGAGGGCTCCTTTACCCTCCTCCACGAGGGCGCGGCCTACCGCGCCTTCTGGACGGCGGACGGCGTGCGGTGCCACCTGTGCCGCGAGGTGGGGCACATTAGAAGAAACTGCCCCACCCAGAAGGCCGCCCAGCCCTCGCCAACGGCTGACGGTGGTGCCGCCGCGCCCACTCCCCCTCCCCCAAAGTCAACACCACAGGCCCCGGCACCGGAGCCTGAGCCGGAGGCTTCCGATCCTCCAGCCTCCGGCAGGGAGGGGGGTGAGCGTCCAGCCGGCCGGAAGGCGCTCAGGAAGGCGCGACGCGTCAGGCCCGCCCACGGGGAGACCACCCTATCCCCATCCCCGACACCCAGCCCACGACCTGCCCCGCCCCGGCACGACGATGCCCCTGCGGCCGTGCCAGCGTCGCCCCGGCGCGGGAACCCTGACCCCCAAACCCCCGGACCCGTACCCGACCCTGACCCCACGTCTACCCCCTGCCCCGATGGAGAAACCCCTGGGGCTGCGACGCCTGCCCCAGGCCCTGCAACACCAGGCCCCGGGGACCCCGAGCCCGAGCCCGAGCCCTGCCCCGCCCCGCCCAGCCACACCCTGGCACTAACCTGGGGGGGACCACTGCTGCCCAATCTCCCGCAGCCACCGTGTCTCCAGGCCCCGGAGAGGGAACTGGGCCCCTGCCCCGCCCGCTATCACCTGATAAACCAGGGGCGGGGCAGGAAGTGACACGGCTGACCCTCCCCACCCTGGCCACGCCCCCTGCCTTCCCCCAGCCAATCGTATTCCGGGAAAGGCTGGGGGGAGGGGCCTCAGGCCCCATGACCACCAAGGCGGGCGGGGAGGGGAAGGCCCATAAATCCCCCCCTGTCTCTCTGGGGAAGAGGGGCTGGCCCTTGGAGGGGAGAGACAGTCCTGCAGCGCGCCGGCGGCGCTGCCCCTCTCCAGGGGATGGGCCCACAGGACCCACCAACGATCCCGCACCGCGGCCTGACCTGCCCAAACCCCCAGGGGCTACGGCAGGGCTTCCTGCTGCTTCGACTCCACTGGCCCCTGGGGGGGACTTTGACAACCACGAGGGCCGCGGTGCGGGCGACGACAAAGGACCCTTTACTGGGTCGCCGAGCGGCGGAGGGGAGGTAGGTGTTATCCCCGCTCCTCCCTCCCAGACTGTTTTTCCGGGAGCCTTGGCCCTGGGGGACGATCTTTTCCTGGGGGATGACCTTTTCCCCGAGGAGCCAGGCGTCCCGGTGTCGGGAGGAGAGCGGGGCCCCGAGCCTCCGCCGCCCGACGACCCGAACTCGGGGCGTTCCGGGACGGGGTGCGCCGAGGAAGGTACCGCCGGTGACCCTGGGGGTGGGGTCGCCGGGGGTTCGAGGCCTGTTGGCGGCGCCGGACCAGCCCCCATCCTCTCGGTGGGGGAGGGGTCGGCGACCGAGGGTGACCTCCCGGAGGAGGGTTCGGGATCGGTGGCGGACACCGGGGACGACGCGGACTCCGTCTGCAGTGACGTTTTTGAGTCCCAGGTGCCCGCCGCCGATCTCCCCCTCATCCCCCTCGAGGAACTCCGGGAATTTGTCGAGGAAACTCGAGGTCGCCGGGATAGAGCCCAACTGGCGCTCGACCGCTGGAGCTCTTTTGAGAAAGTTTATTGGTCGGCCCACGCTGCTCGCCAGGCGCCTGGGCTCGACGTCAACGAGCGAAAGCGAGTCAGGAACTTCCTGGGGGCACTCCTGGTGAGGGCGAGGGACTCCTGTGCCCCTCCCTCGTCCTCCCAGTAATTGTACTTGTTTTTTAACTGTACTGGTGGTGGTAGCACAACGCTTCCGACATGGAGACTACTATAGCCAGCCTCAACATCAACGGCAGCAGGGAGTCACAGCGCAGATTCCAGACCCTCTCGGTCCTTCGGGACGGGAGGTATGCGGTGTGCTTCCTGCAAGAAACCCACACTACCCCGGGAGACGAAGCCACCTGGCTCCTGGAGTGGCGAGGGGGGGTCTACATGAGTCACCTCACCCGCAGATCTGGCGGGGTGGCTATCCTGTTGGCCCCGCATTTTCAGCCCGAGATCTTGGGGGTCAGGGAGCCGGTGCCAGGCCGTTTGCTTCACCTGACGGTTCGGCTGGGGGGCGCGGTGCTTCACTTGGTGAACGTATACGCTCCCCTGGCCGGGCCGAGGCAAGCGAGCTTCTTCGAAGAACTGTCCGCTCATCTGGCTTCCATCGACGAGAACCAGTGCGTCGTCCTCGGGGGAGATTTTAACTGCGTCCTCGAGGGCAGGGACCACGGCGGTACCCGCACTGGCTGCGCGTCGGGGAAGAGGTTGGGGGACTTGGTCAAGTCCTTCGACCTGGTGGACGTCTGGCGGACTCTCCATCCCGACTCCATCGCCTTCACCTTCGTGAGGCCTGGGGTCGGAGCGTCCAGAATCGACCGCCTGTACGTTTCGCGGGCGTACGCCTCCTGTTTTCCGAAGGCCTCCACGCGGCAGGTGTCGTGCACGGACCATCACCTGGTGTGGGCGGAACTCCTTCCGTTCGGCGCCAGGCTCGGCTCCGCGTACTGGCACTTTAACAACCTGCTGCTGGAGGACGAGCGGTTCCGGGACTCGTTTCGTCGTTTCTGGGCCGGCTGGAGAAGGAAGCGGGGAAGCTTCCCCTCCCTGAGGCTATGGTGGGACGTGGGCAAGGCTCACGTCCGCGTCTTCTGTCAGGAGTACGCGAGGGGGTCGACCAAGAGGCGGAAATCCAGGATCGCGGAGTTGGAGAGGGAGATGCTCGACCTGGAGTCACGCCTCGGTCAGCCCGACGCGGACCCGGCCCTGCGCGGGGTGTACGAAGAGAAGAAGGCCGCGCTCCGGGACCTGCAGCTCGTCGGGGCTCGGGGCGCGTACGTGAGGTCGCGGATCCAGCTCCTGCAGGACCTGGACCGCGGCTCCCCCTTCTTCTACTCGCTGGAAAAAAGGCGCGGCACCCGTCAGCAGCTCCTTGTGCTGCTGGCCGACGACGGGTCCCTCGTCTCGGATCCGGAGGGAGTCAGGGCCCACGTCCGAAACTATTACACGGCTCTGTTCTCTCCGGATCCGTCCAGCGAGGACGCTCGCAGAGTTCTGTGGGAGGACCTGCCGCAGCTCAGCCCGGAGGACGCCGGAAGGCTCGACGCTCCCGTCACCTTAGAGGAGCTGACCGGCGCCCTCGACCGGCTCTCGAGGGGCAAAACCCCGGGGCTGGACGGGCTGACTGTGGAGTTCTTCAGGGCGTTCTGGGACGTCCTGGGGAACGACTACGCACAGGTCCTGGGGGAGTGTCTAAATGCCGGACAGCTGCCCCTTTCTTGGCGCAGGGCGGTCATCGTCCTGCTGCCGAAGAAGGGGGACCTTCGTTCTTTGAAGAACTGGCGTCCGGTCTCCCTCCTCAGCACGGATTACAAAATTTTCGCCAGGGTGTTGTCTTCTCGCCTGGCTTCCGTGCTGGCCCACATGATTCACCCGGACCAGTCCTACACGGTCCCGGGCCGGAGGATACACGACAACGTCCACCTGGTCCGGGACCTGATCCATTTCTGTCGACGGGCTGGTCTGCCGAGCGCCTTCCTGTCTCTCGACCAGGAGAAGGCGTTCGACAGGGTCGATCACGAGTACCTGCTCGGGACTCTGCGGGCGTTCGGGTTCGGGACGCGGTTCGTCGCCCGGATCCGACTTTTGTACGCCGCCGCAGAGTGTCTGGTTAAAGTTAACGGGTCCCTGACGGCGCCCCTTCGCTTCGGGAGAGGAGTGCGTCAAGGCTGCCCCCTGTCCGGCCAGCTGTATTCCCTGTGCGTGGAGCCTTTCCTGCGCCTCTTGCGGAGGAGGTTGTCGGGGCTGGATCTGCGCGGCGCGGGCACGGGGGTGGTCCTCTCGGCCTACGCCGACGACGTGCTCCTCACTTTCACCGACCCGGCTGACCTGGGGAGGATGCGCGAGTGCCAGGCCGTGTACTCTGCGGCGTCTTCCGCCAGGATCAACTGGGCCAAGTGTTCCGGACTACTGGTCGGCCCGTGGCGGGTGGACTCTGCCGGAGGAGTTACGGGGGTTCAGCTGGAGTACCACCCATCTCCTCTACCTGGGGGTCTACCTCAGCCCGGCTGAGGAATCCTGGCCGGCCAACTGGCAGGAGCTGGAGGCCAAAGTCTCGGCTCGCCTAGGCCGCTGGACAGGACTGCTCCGAGTGCTATCTTACAGGAGTCGAGTGCTGGTCATAAACCAGCTGGTGGCCGCCATGCTGTGGTACCGGCTGGTCACTTTGGTCCCTCCTCCTGGCTTTGTCGCTGACATCCAGAGAACGTTGGTCGACTTCTTCTGGGACAAAAAGATGCACTGGGTCGCCGCGCAGGTTCTGAGTCTCCCTATCGAGGAGGGCGGTCAGTCGCTGGTGTGCGTCCGCACCCAGGTCGCGACGTTCCGCCTTCAGACCTTGCGGCGATACCTTTACGTCGAGCCTCCTCCTAGGTGGTGCGCCCTGGCGACGTATTTTTTCCGCCAGGTGCGTAACCTCAACTACGACACGCAGCTCCTGTTCGTCGACCGTGACGGTTTGGAGGTCGCCCTCAAGGTGCTGCCTGTCTTTTACCAGGACCTGATCACTGTCTGGAACATGGTCGAATCGCGTCGCGCCTACCCTCCGGCTGGAATAGCGGCTGTCGTCAGGGAGCCGTTGCTCAGGAATCCGCACCTCCGTACTCGCGGGTTCGAGTGGCTGTCGGAGGGGAGGGCCGTGGTGGCGAGGGCGACCAGGGTCGGGGACGTGCTGGGTGCCGGCGGCCTGGGCTGGACGCTGCCGCAGGACATAGCTAGCAGGGCAGCGGTAGACGTCCGGTACGTGGCCACCGCCATCCGACGCCTTAAAACGGCAGTGCTCGGACCCGACGTAGTGCACCAGTTGGAGGACGCTCAGGTGTGCGGTGGGATCCCGTCCGCGCTCACCCCGGCCCGGACGGAATTTCACATTGGCCCCAAGGTCCCGTACTTCCCGCGGGAGCCTGTGCCCCACAATCTGAGCCGCCTCCGGAATATTAATTTTGTCCCTTTCAGGGATATAAAAAGGAAGGCCCTGTATCGACTGCTGCTGCACACCGTCCACCTCTTCTCCCTCATCCACCGTCCGGACACGCCTTGGCGTGCCCATTTGCCACCGGGCGGTGGGGATCCCCAGTGGAGGGCTCTCTACGCGGGAGTCCTCCCCCTTTCTCTCGGGGATCTGGGGTGGAGGGTGCTGCACGCAGCAGTCCCCTGCAACCGCAGATTGCGGTGGTTCACGGACTCCCAGCCCAACTGCTTGTTCTGTGGCGCTGTGGAGTCCGTGGACCATGTCTATATTGGGTATGGGCGTTTGCACTCCCTTTTTGATTTTCTTAAGAACCTTCTCCTCTGTTTCTGGCTGCACTTCAGTCCCACGCTCCTGGTCTTCGGGCACCCGGTACGGAGGAGGGAGGGCAGGTCCGAGGACCTCCTCGTGGGTCTGCTCCTGGGCCTGGCCAAACTGGCCATCAACAGGTCCAGGCAGCGGGCCGTGGAGGGGGTCGTTAGGGCCGACTGCCTGCCCCTCTTCCGGGGTTACGTTAGAGCCCGGGTGTCCTTGGAGAAGGAGCACGCGGTGTCCACTGACACCCTGGAGTCGTTCAGGGAGAGGTGGGCTCCGCAGGGAGTGGAGTGCATCATTTCTCCCTCCAACTCTATTTTGATTTAGTCCCTACCCTCCCCTTCACTGTTTTGATCACACAGCATTGCCCTGTGGTTTGAAGGGCAGTGCTTGTCACTGGCCACTCGGGTGTCATTCCTATCTTCCTGGTGGTGGAAATTGAATAAAGATTCGTACACTTTGTGTCTTTTCACTGTGTCTCACACCTGCACACACACACCATGGGTGCTGGGGAAAAAATAAGCACTACCGCAGTTAGGTGGTAGTGTGGGGGTTTTCAAAAAATAGATCTGATGTGAAGGGCCACTGCTTGTCAAAAAAAAAAAGGGAAATTAAAAAAAACAGAAAAAAAAGACTGAAAAAGAAAATAAACTGGGCAGTTGTGGTGTTATGGTGTCCATGGACTGTGTATATATTGAGTGTGGGCACTTGCACTCCCTTTTTGATTTCCTTAAAAACCCTCTCCTCTGTTTCCGGTTGCACTTCAGTCCCACACTCCTGATCTTTACCCGGTGCAGAGGGGGAATGGTTGGTCAGAGGACCTCCTCATTGTTCTGCTCCTGGGCCTGGTCAAACTGGCCATAAACAGGTCCAGGCAGCAAGTGATAGAGATGATCGTTATTACCTGCCCCTCTTCTGTGCTTTTGTCAGAGCCAGGGTGTCTCTGGAGAAGGAGCATGCGGTGTCCACGAAAACCCATTTGCTGTTCAGGGAGTGGATTATATTATTTCCCTCTCCAACTCTATTTTGATTTAATCCCTGCCCTCCCCTTCACTTTTTTGATTACGCAGCATTGCCCTTTGATGAGAAGAGCATTGGTTGTCACTGGCCACTCGGGTGTTTCCTTTCATCCTGATGGCAGAATATAAATAAAGATTTGTACCCCTGTTGTCTTTCACTGTAACGCATGCCTACACACACACAACATGGGTGCTGGGGAAAATAAAAGCACTATCACAGTTAGATGGTAGTGTGAGGGTAAAGTAAGAGGAAAAAAATATAGAAACAGGGCTGTTGTGGTGCAGTGGAGTCTGTGGACCATGTATATATTGGGTGTGGGCACTTGCACTCCCTTTTTAGTTTTCTTAAAAACCTTCTCCTCTGTTTTTGGTCTCACCTCAGTCCCATGCATCTGATCTTTGGGCACCAGGTAGGTCAGAGACCTACGGTAGGTCAGAGAACCTCCTCATGGATCTGCTCCTGGGCCTGGCCAAACTGGCCATAAACAGGTCCAGGCAGCAGGCTGTGGAGGAGTTCATTATGGCTGATTGCTTGCTCCTCTTCCACAGTTATGCCAGAGACCAGGTGTCTCTAGAGAAGGAGCACATGGTGTCCATCAACACCCTCACGATTTTCAGGGAAAGGTGGGCACTGCAAGGAGTGGAGTGTTTCATTTCCCTCTCTAACTCTATTTTGATTTAACCCCTGCCCTCCCTTTCACTGTTTAATCACTCAGCATTGCCCTCTGAGAAGGGCACTGCTTGTCACTGGTCACTTGGGTGTTTCCTTTCTTCCCAGTGGTAGAACATAAATAAAGATTTACACACTTGTTGTGTTTCACTGTGTCTGACACCTGCACACACACGACATGGGTGCTGGGGAAAAATAAGCTCTACCGCTGTCAGGTAGTCATATTAGAAAAAAAGCAAAGGAAAAAAAAATGGAAAGAGAAAAAAAGGAGTGTCAGACATCTTTTCACTCTGAGAGCTGGCTCTGAGGGAGCTGGATCAGTGAGTGAAGGACTCTCTATTTTTCTGTGGAAAGGAGGAGAGGAGACTGACTGAGAACAGCCAGGAACCACACAGTCAGTGTGTCTTATTTACTGCTGCTGGCGTCTTCCTATTGAGGTGGAGTTTATTTTGAATCTATGCAGGGGTTAAATCATTGTTTGTTGTGATAGAACAGAAAAAATTAACAGTGCAACTGTGGTGCTCTGGAGTCCATGGATCATGTATATATTGGGTGTGGGCATTTGCATTTCCTTTTTAGTTTCCTGGAAAAACTTCTCGTCTACTTTTGATTGCACTTCGGACCTACACTCCTAATCTTTGGCCACCAGTGTGGAGGGGGGAGGGTAGGTAAGAAGATCCCCTTGTGGGTTTGCTGCTGGGCCTGGCCAAACTGGCCATAAACAGGTCCAGGCAGCGGGTCGTGGAGGGGGGTCATTATGGTTGATTGCCTGCCCCTCTTCTGTGGTTCCATCCGAGCCCCGGTGACCCTGGAGAAGGAGCACGCGGTGTCTACCAACACTCTCGCAATTTTCAGGGAAAGATATGCACCACAGGGAGTGGAGTGTATTATTTCCCCCTCCAACTCTATTTTGATTTAATCCCTGCCCTCCCCTTCACTGTTTGACCACGCAGCATTACCATTTGATGAGAAAGGCATTGCTTGTCACTGGCCACTGTGGTGATTCCTTTCTTTTCCTGTCAGTGGAATATGAGTAAAGTTTTCTGCACTCAATATTTCTTCACTGTGTCCTACACCTATGCACACACGACATGGGTGGTGGGGAGAAATGAGCACTAATACTGTTGGGCAGTAGTGTGAGAGTTTCAACAAAAAAAAGAGAAAGAAAAAGAAAAAGAAACAGGGGATTTAGAATCTCTTTAGTTCAGGGGACTGACTCCAAGCTCAGAATATCCTCAGTTCAGGAGACTGACTAAGCTGGCTGGTCACAGCCAGTGTACTGAGCACAAATAAATGAAGGGGGACTTGGTGATGGGATACTGGCAGCTGTGCAGTTATTTCAGGTAAGGTAGGTTATTGATGGTCATGACCACCCGGGCTTTAACAGGAGGACAATGCAGCACAATGTCTGGCATGATTAGGCTGTGGGGCTGAGCCTCAGGGGATAACATTAGAAGTTGAAGCTGTAATTCAAAGGTGTATGGAAGCTCGGTACTGATGGGCTCGCCAGGGAATGCAAGGAAGAAGCAAACATGGAGGTTCAAGGGGAGCTTGATTACCAAAAAAAGAAAAAAAGGGAAAAGGTATGTACGTATTAACAAGAGGTCAGAATCTCCTCAGTTCAGGAGATTGACTCCGAGCTGGTTGGCCACAGCCAGTGTACTGAGCACAAGTGAGTAAAGGGGTACTTGGTGACGGGATACCAGCCTCTGGACAGCTATTTCACCTTGCAGAAGCAGTGTTTGGGGCCCTGGTCAATGTAGCTGAACTCTATTTAAGTACTTTCTTGAAATGGCACCTCATCGTGGCAACACAACACTCTTCACTATATCTCCCGAGACATGCGTGATAACAAATTATCCATTCAAATCCTATGCTAGTTCAAGGGAACAGACTGAGAAAACATTTGTGGTTTTGAGTTCTATTGTTTGCCAAAATTAAATTGCTCCAGTGGGGCTTTGCTGCATACTATGTTAAACGTTTGAAATTTGTCACAATTCACTGCAATTTTTGCAATGTCACATGGACTTAAGACATTAGCAAAAGTGGGAGTAGCAGAATGAAGATCATACTGAAAACCAGCTGACGAAGGAGCAGCGCTCCGAAAGGTAGTGCTTCCAATTAAACCTGTAGGCCTATAACCTGTTGTTGTGTGATTTTTAACTTTCACCGGCATCTCCAAATCATGCTGAAAAACAGTTTAACTGCTGCAGAAAACAATATGAGGTTCGAAAGGTCCAAAACTAACACCCTTGACTGGCCCACCATGTAAAACCCACCCATTGCCTACTCTAATAATGACCACAAATAAAATCTGTTCCAAAAGCTTCTAATTGTAGACAATCCGTCACAACATCTCTCCACCAACTGCTGACACCAAACGCTGAACTGCACTATCCAATACCATTTGTCCTCCATTGATTGTATCAACTATTTTAATTTTCATTCCATACAGTGATGTTGTAGAATTGATTGTAGCATCCTGTGGAGAATCAACATAGTTTGATGGACTGAATGACATACGTCTGTTTTAAATGACTTTATGACTATCACTGTACATAGTGCTGATATTATCATACTGCAACCATTCCCCTTCACAAATTTTATCAGTAGAACAACAACAAAATAAATGAACTTATTTCAATACTGAACCAACTCATCCCTAAACTATACATCTCTAAGCTTTGTTGCAGCATCTCGGTTTACGTGAATGATCTACAAATGACTGACATTTGAATTCAGCCAATCCAAATATAATTTTATAACTCCTGTGTGATAACCTGATGCGATGCAGTCAGAAATAAGCATTTCCCTTGACATATCATTGCCCTATACCTAGCTTCAGGTTAAACACAATCCATTGCAGATAGCAATGTTCCTTGTTGTCTTGGTTCCTTTGCATTAAATAAATGATATTTGGCAGTTCACAAGATCACCTTGTTGCATGAATATGTATGACGATATACGTAAGAAGTTTAAATGCTCAAAGCATTTGTTAATACTCCATGTTTTCTCACAAAAAGGAGATTGAGAGACACAGAGACATTAGGCTGCAGCTCAGTGACTTTAATCCTCCAGCTCACAGTATTTCAGACTAACATGAAAGAAAGAGGCAGTTGCTTCTGTGTTGTGACTGATCCTCTGAGTCCAAGCTACAAGCATAATCCTGAATTTACAGTGAGCCGAGCTGACCTCCCAATCCAAACCATGAACAGATTACTTTGCACTCTGCTCCAAATCTTCCCATGCAGTCTAACACAATCCACTTGCAGAGGTTTAAGGCAATTTTCTCTTAACAGCTTTCAGGCATTTAGTCTCTCTGAGGCACCTATGGAAGTCACTTGTCACCCAGCTGTAAAGCTCGGTTTTCAAACTGCATACATTAAAAGCTTTGAATGGTCTTTGTAATAATCCTTTTGACATTTATTCCAATACAATTGCTGCAGATGTGTTTGACCAATGCTCACAACTAAATAATTGCATTGTTCTGATTGTAATGTATAGGCAATCAAAGCATAAATACACTTTCACTTAGAAATTGTTTACTTTCAACAGGGAAAGAGGATTATAGTTCTACCTTTTATTATATATGCTAGATGAGAATATCAGAAGATAACAATTCAATATGTTCTCAGAAAATTGATTTCGAAGGATGAACATTTTGCTCAGTATGGGTAGCATACTTTCAACTTCCTGACCTTCTGAGAGTCACAATCCCAGAAACAGCCAAGAGGAAAATGGGGAAGTGGCCCACTACATTATATGCTTGTTATAGAGTTTCCTGAACCTTTGGGACTATGTCCACTTTGAAGTTAGCTGCTTTAGGCCCACCAATCCCCATTTAAATTAGGTAGAAGAGGGTATTCTCAGCCTCCCACGTTAATCCTATTCTCCCAATGCTTGTTTAGTCGGATGCAAGTAGAAAACAGTAGCAAGATCACGTTACATCTCCCTGCTGGATTGGCGAGTTTGCAGACTGAAAACAAACACAAATATCTTGTGGCTACCACCTGTCACCATAATCCTGGATGTTTCTGTATCAACAGCAGTCAGCTTCCTGTCTTGGCAACAGAAATGGAACTGATAGCTTAAAAGTCTGCATCATGCTCTTTCTTCGTCCCTGGGGCCTGTATAGAGTGAATGTGTAGAAGCCATTTCCAATAGGAGGAGCGACTAAGACCGCATGACACAGTCTCAGAGTGAAAGCATGACCCTTTAGAACTGAGATGAAGAGGAATTTCTTCACTCAGAGGGTGGTTAATCTGTGGAAGTCAATGCCACACAAGGCTATGGAGGTCAAGTCATTGAGTGTATTTAAGAAAGAGAGAGATAAGTTCTTCATTAGTAAGGGGATCCAAGGTTACAGGGAGAAGACATGAGAATGGAGTTAAGAAACAGATCAGCCATGATCGAATAGCAGGGAAATTCAATGGGCCGAATGGCTTAATTCTGCTCCTCCTCTGGTCAATAAATGCTGACCTAGCCAGCAGGGCCCTCATTCCATGAATAAATAAAGAATATCTTCTGGTCTTAGGGTCTATGGTTTTGAATCTGATCTGCCTCTTCTTCAGGTCTAAGGACAGCTCTCAGAGACTTGTGTCAGTACCAGAACAGCACTGACACCATCAGCAACTGGCAGCTAATCTCCCATCTACTTTTCATCTGATTCCTGCTTACTACATGCACCCTACTTCTGCTGATTACACTTATCGTATCCCATACGATACATTGCTGGTGCCTGTCATCACCAAGATTCTGAAGGCTAGCCCTCAGCTGGGAAAGCTCACACGATCCAGACATGGAATTTCTGGCATTACGTCCAACTAGAATCTCGGAGGGTAGCCGCCCACGTGATTTTGAATGATATCCCAATATCATACCAGCAGGTGGACATTAAAAATCTTTAAAAGTATAGTCTGCAGTTGATGAACCTTACTGAAAGCATGAAAAGGACTCTCTCCTCCAACCTTTTTCTCTTTACATTGGTGCTGCGTTTTGTTTGAGTAAATCAGAGCAAGACTCATACACTTAATGGTAGGATCCTGGGGAGTGTTGCCAAACAAAGTGACTCCGGAGTGCAGGCTCATAGCTCCTTGTAAGTAGTGTCTTAGGTAGACAGATCAGTGAAGAAGGCATTTGATACGCTTACCTTAAATTGGTCTGTGCATTAAGTATAGGAGTTGGGATATCACGTTGCAGCTATACAGGACATTGGTTAAGCCACTTTTGCAATACTGTGTTCAGATCTGGTCTCTGAGCTATAGGAAGGATGTTGTGAAACTTGAAAGGGTTCAGAAAAGATAAATAAGGATGTTGCCAGGGTTGGAGAGTTTGAGCTATAGGGAGAGGCTGAACAGGCTGGGGCTGTTTTCCCTGGAGCATCAGACATTGTGGGTAGGGGAGGGGGGGGGGGGGGTGGTGACCTTAGAGAAGTTTATAAAATCATGGGGGGGCGTGGATAGATTGAATAACAAAGACCTTTTCGCCAGGGTTGGATAGTCCAATCCGAGAGGCCATAGGTTTAAGGTCAGAGGGGATAGATTTGAAAGGGACCTGAGGGGTAACTTTTTGGACGCAGCGAGTTGTGCGTGTATGGAACAAACTGCCAGATGAAGTGTTGGAGGCCGGATGGGTACATGAATAGAAAGGGTTTAGAGGGTTGTGGGCCAAATGCTGGCAAACAGGATTAGATAAATTTAGGATATCTGTTTGACAAGGGCAAATTGGACTGAAGATTCTGTTTCAGTGCTGTACAGCTCTTTGACTCTATGTATAAAATTCACTTCTAGGTAGTTCAACTACAAGATGGTCCAGAGCCATTCAGCCCATTGAGTCTGCTCTGTCATTCAATCAAATCATGGCTGTTCTGATAATCCTCAACTCATCTCTTTTCCCTATAACCCTTAATTCTCTACTGATAAAAAAAAACCTGTCCATCTCAGCCTTGAATATATTTCAATGACCCAAACTCAACAACTCTCTGTAGTAAAGAATTCCACAGATTCATTACCCACTGAGAAAAAAAAAACAAACCCTCTTCATTTCTGAGTTAACTGGGAACCCTTATTCTGAGATTATGTCTTCTAGCCCTAGACTCTCCCACGAAGGGAAATAATCACATTATATTTACCTTGTCAAGTCCTGAAGAATCTTATATGTTTCAATAAAGACTCCACTCATTCTTTGAATTTCCAATAAGTACAAGCCTAAATGCTCAGCCTACTCATATAAACAGCCTACTCTATATCCTGCATCAAGCTAGTGAACCTTCTTTGGACAGCCTCCAATGCAGATAAGAGAACTAAGACTGTTGACAGTATTCCAGGTGTGCTCTAACAATGCCTTGTATAAATTTAGCAAAACCTCACTATTTTTATAACCTATTCCCCTTGAAATAAAGGCCAACAATCCATTTGCCTTCCCTACTACTCTCAACAAAGCATCAGCTCAAGCTGTACCAAAATAGAGATGGAGCTAAATTATTTTTCTCTAAATTACTGTTTAACATTTCTTTGGCCTGGTCATGATTATTATTGAACATTTTTCCTCCATGTCCATGAAATGAACTGCCTGTCCTCCTCAACAAGGCAGCATGAGGCTGGCTTCATGTGGCTGCTGCCTGCCTTTTCTGCTGGCAATGGGCAGGCAGTACTTCCCTTCTAGAGGTTCGTGATACCTCAGATATTGAAGTAGGCCACGTCCATATGCAGTAAAACCTGGACAACATTTGGGCTAACACATGACGGGTTTTCTCAGATCACACAAGTGTCAGGAAATGACATCTCCAACAAGGAAGAATCTAATTTAACTATTAACCCTTGATAAATGTAGCATAAAAACCATTAAAAAAAAGAAACAGGAGTAGACCATTTGGCCATTTGAGCCTGCTCCAACATTCAGTAACATCATGGCTGATCTGACATTCCTCACATCCATGTTCCTTTCCACATAACCCTTGAATCCCCTACTATCAAGAGTCTAACTCAACCTTAAAAATACACAAAGACTCTGTCCCATCAGCTGTCTGTGGCAAGGAGTTCCAAAGACTCAACCCTCAGAGAAGAAAATTCTCCTCATCTGAGTCTTAAATAGGTGCCCCTTTCTCTTGAGACTATGCCCTCTGTCCAAGACTCTCCCATGAGTAGACACAACCTTTCAATGTTTACCCTGTCAAGCCCCTTAAGAATTCTGTATGCTTCAATAAGATCACTTCTCATTCTTCTAAATTCCATAGAGCAGAGTCTCAACCTGTTTAACCTGGGCTCATAAGATAATCCTTCATATTGGAGGTCATCCTAGTGAACGTTCTCAGAACTGCATTCTATGAATGATATGTTTTCTTAAATAAGAGAATGGAAGCAGCTCACACCATTCTAGATGGGGTATCACCAGCACCTTGTACAGATGCAGTAGGACTTCCTGACTCCTACACTCCAACTCCTTGAAATAAGGGCAAACATTTCATTAGTGAATTAGTGGGGGTTGGCTCTTGACAGCCTGCTGCTGCCAACATTACTATTGCAGAATCCCTCATAATCAACATCCTGAGTGTCTGGGCAGATTGGGGGAGCAGGGGTGGTGTGCAGATTTCACCATTGACCAGAAACTGAACTAGATGAGCCATATAAATACAGTGACCATACGAGAAGGTCAGAGTCTTAGAATTTTGTGGTATCTTATCTTATGTCTCTCAAACCTTGTCCACCATTGACAAGTCAGGAGTGTGATGTAGTACTCTTCAATTTCTGCTTGAGTGAAACTCCGACACCACTTAAAATGCTCAACACAATCCAGGAGAAAGCAACCCACTTGACTGGCACCCCAGCTACCAACTTTAACATGCACTCCCTCCACCATTGATGCTTAGAGGCAGTAGTATGTATAGTGTAAAAGCTGAACCACAGTAACTCACCAAGGCTCATTTGACAGTACCTTTCAAACCTACAAACTCCATCAAGATGAACAAGGGCATCAAATACATGGGAACATCTGCAAATTCCCGTAAAAGTCACACACCATCCCAACATGGAAATATAGTGTTGTTCCTTCAGAATTCCTGGATCAAAATCTTGGAATGCCCTCCCTAAGAGTACCATGGTTGTCCTTATACCCAAGAAGTGCAGTAGTTCAAGAAGGTAGCTCAATACCACAAATTGAGGGCAATTAGGGATGGGCAATAAATGCTAGACTAGCCAATGGCATCCACATCCTGTGAATGAATTTAAAAAATGCCATTAATTGAGCAGCAACTTATCTTCTGCTAAGCAACATCACAATGCGCTGGTGGTTAAACCTCCTCACTCCCTCTGCTGCAACACCTCTCTCCTGCAATCGTTCAACCATCAGCCTGGGTTCGAGTGCTGATCCTGTGCTTTCAGCAGTGGCCAAATTGGTAACAGCGACCATAACCCAGGTGGCACTGCCATTCAATTGAGCTGCTGACCTCTGCCCAGGCACTCTCACTGATGGGAATCTCTGATAGTGGGATCCTGGAAGATCATTATTACTCAGTTAGACGCCAGAATGCTACTTAATTTTGGTTAGATCAGAGTGGTCCTGGAAAAGCACAGCAGGTTAGGCAGCATCCGAGGAGCAGGAAAATCGAGGTTTCGGGCAAAAGAACCTTCATTACTAAGAGAGACAGGGAGCCTCCAGAATGGAGAGATAAATGGGGTGGGGGAGTGGGGCTAAGGAGAAGATAACAAAGAGTACAATAGGTGAATGGGGGTGCGGGTGGAGGTGATAGGTCAGAGAGGAGGGTGGAGCGGATAGGTAGGAAGGGAGATTGAGAGGTAGGATAGGTCAAGAGGACAGTGCTGAGCTGGAATGTTGGAACTGGGGTAAGGTGGGGAAATGGGGAAACGAGGAAAGTGGTGAAGTCCACATTGATGCCCTGGGGTTGAAGTGTTCTGAGGCAGAAGATGAGGCGTTCTTCCTCCAGCCGTCAGGTGGTGAGGGAGCAGTGGTGGAGGAGGCTCAAGACCTGCATGTCCTTGGCAGAGTGGGAGGGGGAGTTGAAATGTTGGACCACGGAGCAGTGGGGTTGATTGGTGCAGGTGTCTTGGAGGTGTTCCCTGAAGTGCTCGGTGAGAAGGTGTCCAGTCTCCCCAAAGTAGAGGAGACCGCATTGGGAACAACGGATACAATAAATGATATTGGTGGATGTGCAGGTAAAACTTTGATGGATTTGGAAGGCTCCTTTGGGGCCTTAGATGGTGGTGAGGGAGGAGGTGTGCAATTCCTGCGGTGGCAGGGGAGGGTGCCAGAACGGGAGGGTGGGTTGTTGGGGGGCATGGACCTGACCAGGTAGTCATGGAAAAGCAGCTACTTAATTTTGCCAACCTAACCTCAAAAAAGGAATCTGGGGCTTTTGCTGACTTTCCAGCTGGTTGGCAAGATCCCCTTTAAATCTATGAAATATTATCTCCAATGTGTAGTAATGTATGCAGTGAGCATATCGCGACAAATCCCATGCATGGAGCCAATGTTATTTTATCATAAGCTGGAAGTGTGTGATTTCCTGAGGCACTTCCCCTCATTGCTTCACAAATATTATCCCGAATCGGTAAATACAGAAACAGGGAACAAACATTTGCAAAAAAGCTGTGAATTTAGCTTCAAGGAAAACTATGTTTAACATTTTTTTAAAAAATCATAAATGAAACACTCTTAATGCCTATGTAGAACTGAGTTGTATTTGCGCAGAAAATGGCAGGTTAATTTGGTTTAATTTATTTGTCACCGTGCGTATCTTGTTACAACAAAAAAGTGAAAACTATTGTATAGTGTCATCACTTTCTGGTACCATCTTAAACACAGTAAAAGAAACCAAAACAGAATCTAAAGCCAGAAAAATGAAGAAATAAACTAAGTGTTCAACTTTGCAGTCTTTCTTATTAAGTGCTCCGTCACTGGCTGTGAGCCTGGTGATTAGCACAAGTCCCCATTTCCACGATGCTGCCACTAAAACGTAAGATGCCGTTCTTTGATGCCACCTCACCTCCAATGATGCCCTCACCACTTTGAGTCCTTGCTGGACCTCACCAATGCAGATGCCACAGATGCTGCTGGGTACTGCACCTGCCCAAACAGGACTCCAACCACCACGAGTCCATTTGGGCCCATCTCGCCGATGCAGCTGGGTTTTGTCCTTGGCCCAAACTCACCTCGGCCATCGCCTGCATGGATCTGTGCCGTCACAAATCCACGCTGCTGGGCCCATTCACTGCCGCCGATGCCATCAATGCAATCGAGCTCTTCACCAAGAGATGATAAAAATAAAACAAGAGAAAAAAAAGAAAAAGAGAGGAATAAAAAAGAAGAAACTAATTGAGAAGCCAAGCACTGGGTTCGGAAGCCCTACTCCACCACCACCTTACTGGATATTTCCTATCATACCAGATGTGGCCTAGCCTCCCCTAGATTTAAGGCCTACCCTCTGAGTTAGATAAGGTTGTGGCAACCACAGGAGAGAAACTGATCTGGTCTAGAAACACAGTCACTCACTCAAACATTATCCCGTGATTGCTCTTGGAAAGCACATATATATGCAGATGGTATGTCTGGGATAGGTCAGGGTTTGACTATGATGCCTTTCCCTGTTAGTCAGTCTGTTGACTGCTGCTGATGATGCTCACAAACAGGGGCAACACTTATCTTGAATGGGGCTCCTTCAAGTGTTGGGTGTAATGTTCTCCTAGATAACTAGCCAAAATGTTGTCTTCCTAAATCTGGTGTCCAATCCATGCATGTATGTTCCTGAGATGACATTCCTGTGATAAGTAACACAAAAATAGTTATCATTGCAATTCGAGAGAACTGTTATCATCACATATGTTCCTTCTTGTCAGCTATGCCTGAGACTCTTGACTGGCTCCAGGTTCAATGCCTTACCTACAAATTAAAGATGGCCACATTTTGGTGAGGAAGTGGATCACTATCAGTCTTTGTATAATATTAACAGGAATGCGAGGTAATGCACTTTGGTAGAAAGAATAGAGGCATGGACTATTTTCTAAATGGTGAGAAAATTCAGAAGTCTGAAATGCAAAGAGACTTGAGAGTTCTAGTCCAGGATTCTCTCAAGGTAAACTTGCAGGTTGAGTCAGTCGTTAGGAAGGCAAATGCAATGGATGACATTTATTTTGAGGGGACATGAATATAAAAGCAGAGATGTACTTCTGAGGCTTTATAAGGTTTTGATCAGACTACATTTGGAGTATTGTGCACAGTTTTGGGCCCCAGAGCTTAGGAAGGATGTTCTGCCCCTGGAAGGTGTTCAGAGGAGGTTCACGAGAATGGGTCCAAGGATTGAAAAGCTTAACATGAGGAATGTTTCACCCCCTAGGTCATCTCCTCTGCCCTGAAGCTTTTCAGCCACGTCCTCAAACAGACTTGCTACCACAGCCACATCTCCTTCCTCAGCACGTGCCTACGGAACCGACTGACCCCGCACGGACTCCGGACTACGTTCAGACTAACAAAATTTGGACCCAACCAGGACAACCAGTACCTACAACAAATCCGAAGCCTCCAGCAACAGACCTCCCTCCGGATCCTCCGCTCCACGCTCGCAGCCATGCACCGCTACCTACATTCCCTGCAGTCAGCCCTACCCCAGCTCAGGACAACACTCTCACAGACCTGTAAAGGACCTCTACTGTTCTTCATCCTCGGAAAAATCCATACACTAAACAAACAGTTCTTCTTAGCCATATCGGAAATTAAAGATAGTAAGTACCAAAAACTTTCATGTACTTACCCCCCACACTCCGATTCCTCAACCGTTCCAGTATCCTCCACCGATCTCCGGAACTGCTCAGGCGCCATTACCCACGCGGCCACTGCAGCAACCGCCGCCACAAACCATGACGTCACTTCCGCCCCCACCGACCATGCAGCGTCCGTGATCGCTGCCCAGACAACCGCCTCCACAATCGCCAGGAAGACCATCGCCGACAGATTCGTGGCCTCCGCGGAGTCCACAGCCACCGGGAACAACACCGTTTCTGCCATCGCCGTAACCACTTTTGCCCCCGGAGTTGCCATCACCGCATCTACTTCGCCCCCCAGCGACGTCACTCACCACGCCGCATGCGTCTTCGCCCCTACACCGATCTCTGCCCCCACGCCTAACCCCGCCCCCATGCCTAACCCTGCCCCCATGCCTAACCCCACCCCCACGTCCAACTCTGCCCCCACGCCCAACTCCGCCCCCCATGCTTAACCCCGACCACCCACTCCCAGCTCCAGCCCCACACCAGGTCCTAGCTCCCAGCCCTGCCGTATTTTCACCATCCCTCTCTGAGGATGAATGCTCAGTCCTCAGCAGAGGCCTCACCTTCATCCCTCTATGCTCCCAGATTAACAAGGTCAACACGTGGCAAGACATCAAGCATTTCTTTCTCCACCTTCACCTCTGCACCTATTTCTTCAGCCAGGATTCTTGCCCACCCTCTGAAGACCCCTTCTCCCACCTCCAACACACCCCATCCACCTGGACACCCCGTGCTGGCCTCTTACCCGCCCTCAATCTCTTCATAGCTAACTGCCACTGCGACATTAACCGCCTCAACCTGTCCACCCCTCTTACCCACTCCAACCTCTCACCCTCGGAACGTGCAGCCCTCCACTCCCTCCGCTCCAACCCCAACCTCACTATCAAACCGGCAGACAAGGGAGGCGTGGTGGTAGTTTGGCGCACCGATCTTTACACCGCTGAAGCTAAACGCCAGCTCGAGGACACGTCCTCCTACTGACCCCTTGACCATGACCCCACCTCCCACCACCAAACCATCATCTCCCAGACCATCCATAACCTCATCTCCTCAGGGGATCTCCCATCCACCGCCTCCAACCTCATAGTCCCACAACCCCACACCGCCCGTTTCTATCTCCTGCCCAAAATCCACAAACCTGACTGCCCCAGCCGACCCATTGTCTCAGCCTGCTCCTGCCCCACCGAACTCATCTCTGCATACCTCGACACGGTCCTGTCTCCCTTAGTCCAAGAACTCCCCACCTACCTACATACCACCTACGCCCTCCACCTCCTCCATGATTTTCGCTTTCCCGTCCCCCAACGCCTTATCTTCACCATGGACATCCAGTCCCTGAACAGCTCCATCCCCCATCACGAAGGACTCCGCTTCTTCCTTTCCCGCCGTACCAACCAGTACCCTTCCACTGACACCCTCCTTTGACTGACTGAACTGGTCCTCACTCTGAACAACTTCTCTTTCCAATCCTCCCACTTCCTCCAAACCAAAGGAGTAGCCATGGGCACCCACATGGGCCCCAGCTATGCCTGCCTCTTCATAGGATATGTGGAACAGTCCATCTTCCGCAGCTACACTGGCACCCCCTCCCCACCTTTTCCTCCGCTACATCGATGACTGTATCGGCGCTGCCTCGTGCTCCCACGAGGAGGTTGAACAGTTCATCTAATTTACTAACACCTTCCACCCCGACCTCAAATTTACCTGGACCGTCTCAGACTCC
The DNA here is from genome assembly GCF_047496795.1 of Chiloscyllium punctatum. NCBI lineage: Eukaryota > Metazoa > Chordata > Chondrichthyes > Orectolobiformes > Hemiscylliidae > Chiloscyllium > Chiloscyllium punctatum. Next base: position 50,152,550 of record NC_092741.1, on the reverse strand, counting down.
TCCCTCCCCTTCCTAGACCTCTCCATTTCGATCTCGGGTGACCAACTCAACACGGATATTTACTACAAACTGACTGACTCCCACAGCTACCTAGATTACACCTCCTCCCACCCTGCCCCCTGTAAAAACACCATCCCATATTCCCAATTCCTTTGCCTCCACCGCATCTGCTCCCAGGAGGACCAATTTCAATACCGAACAACCCAGATGGCCTCCTTCGTCAAAGACCGCAATTTCCCCCAGACATGGTTGACGATGCTCTGCACCACATCTCCTCCACCTCCCGCTCCTCCGCCCTTGAACTCCGCCCCTCTAATCGCCACCAGGACAGAACCCCACTGGTCCTCACCAACCACCCCACCAACCTCCAGGTACGTCATATCATCCTTCGTCATTTCCGCCACCTCCAAACAGACCCCACCTCCAAGGATATATTTCCCTCCCCTCCCCTATCAGCGTTTCAGAAAGACCACTCCCTCCATGACTCCCTCGTCAGTTCCACACCCCCCACCAACCCAACCTCCACTCCCGGTAGCTTCCCCTGCAACCGCAAGAAATGCAAAACTTCACTTCCCCTTAAGGCCCCAAGGGATCCTTCCATATCCATCACAAATTCACCTGCACCTCCACACACATCATTTACTGCATCCGCTGCACCCGATGTGGCCTCCTCTACATTGGGGAGACAGACTGCCTACTTGCGGAATGTTTCAGAGAACACATCTGGAACACCCGCACCAACCAACCCAACTGCCCCGTGGCTGAGCACTTTAGCTCCCCCTCCCACTCCACCAAGGACATGCAGGTCATTGGCCTCCTCCATCGCCAGACCATGGCAACACGACGCCTGGAGGAAGAGCGCATCATCTTCTGCCTAGGAACCCTCCAACCACAAGGGATGAATGCAGATTTCTCCAGCTTCCTCATTTCCCCTCCCCCCATCTTATCTCAGTCCCAACCCTTGGACTCAGCACCGCCTTCTTGACCTGCAATCTTCTTCACGACCTCTCCGCCCCACCCCCCCTCTGGCCTATCACTCTCACCTTAACCTCCTTCCACCTATCGCATTCCCAACGCCCCTCCCCCAAGTACCTCCTCCCTACCTTTTATCTTAGCCTGCTTGGCACACCTTCCTCATTCCTGAAGAAGGGCTTATGCCCGAAACGTCGATTCTTCTGCTCCTTGGATGCTGCCTGACCTGCTGTGCTTTTCCAGTAACACATTTTTCAGCTCTGATCTCCAGCATCTGCAGTCCTCACTTTCTCCTAGAATGTTTGAGGACTCTGGGTTTATATTCGATGGATTTAGAAGGATAAGGGCGGGGGGGATCTAACTGAAACTTACAGAATACTGAATGGCCTGGACAGAGTCAATGTTGGGAAGATGTTTCCATTGGTAGGAGACTAGGACCCAAGGGAGCAAAGGGAGATAAGCAGAAACTTCTTCAGCTAGACGGTGGTGAATCTATGCAATTCATTACCATGGAAGGCTGTGGAGGCCAGGTCACTGAGTATATTTAAGACTGAGATCGATAGGCTCTTGAGTATCAAAGGGATCAAGGAGAAAGCGGGAGAATGGTATGAGAAACTTATCAGCCATGATTGAATGGTGGAGCAGACTTGATGGGCTGAATGGCCTAATTTCTGTTCCTATGTCTCATAGGGTCTTCACCTCAAGGAGAGCAGGGACAAGAGGAGATTTTGTGAAAGAAATAAAAATGGATACTAGTGCACTGAAAACTGAACAAAGGAACTCTTAGATTTATTATAGCCAGTTGCATAAAAACTTCTTGCTAAATTACTCATGAAACATTTAACTTATTTTTCATTGATTATCTGCATCACATTGGAATTGCATTACAAACACCAGTGCCATTTTGCCCTTTTTGAGCAAGTTCCACAAGCATTCAGGCAGAACACCTGCAAAATCAACTTTGATGGACTGAATATTGTGTCCAGATGGTCAAAAATATATCTTGTTTTCCCAACTATCAATGGGTCAGCATTCGAGTAAAGGACAAAGAAAACTTGAAAAAAATTCATCATTCAAACTCTCCTTGACTTGCTGCAGCATTGAACTTAATGCCTAGGAGGATCTTCCTATCAATCATTCAAAATCATGCCAACTTGTCAATCAACCAGCCTCATACTTTGAGTCACAACACAGAGTCATAGAGATGTACAGAATGGAAACAGACCCTTTGGTCCAACTTGTCCAGGCTGACCAGATATCCTAAACTGATCTAGTCCCATTTGCCAGCACTTGGCCCGTATCTCTCTGAACCCTTCCTATTCTTATACCCATCCAGATGCCTTTTAAATGTTACAATTATACCAACCTCCACCATTTCCTCTGGCAACTCATTCCATATACACACCATCCTCTGCATGAAAAAGTTGGTGAAGTAGAACAGGGACAGAGATGAAAGGATAAGGAGGGAAATCTTGTACTTTTGATCCCAATTCTATATGGGACATCCTACCCTGTGCATTCAAAAGTCTTCAGTTTAAGAATTAGCCTGTTGATTCACATGAACATCCATAGCTGAACACATAGCAGAAAGACATCAGTTGAATGTTGGAATTCTCACAATTAAGCATCAAGGAACATTGGTTGCCCACACCATCAAATACCACCTCTGTTCCTTTTCAATTCATCTGCTATTTTAAGCATTATCAAAGTCTTTAGTATCACTAGACTTGAGTATTCCAAGGCATTCTTAGTTGACCTCCCATCTTCCACCCTCCATAAACTGGAATAGATCTGAAAGTCTGTTTTTCATATCCTAACTTATACAAAATCCGGTTCATCTATATCCACGAACTTACCTATCTACATTAGCTCCCAGTCCAGATTTTAAAATTCTCATCCTTTGCTAATCCTTCCACAGCCTCATCCCCTCCATATCTGTCAAACGACTTCTAGTCATAAAACTGTTCAAGATCCCTATACCTGGTCAAATTCAGTTCTTGCACATCTCCAATTTTAATCGTTCTAGCACATGTCTTTAACAGCCAATACTTAAACTCTTGAATTTCACACATGCCCAAGACTCTCCTTCTGTCTGCCTCACTCATTCTTAAAACACTATTTAAAACCTACCCTGCTTTAGGTCATTTGGCTTAATAAAGTATAATGTGGTCATTTGTTCAACGAACATTTCTGGGAATTATCTTGACATTTCTGCAAAATTGAAGGTCCAATGTGAAAGGAAATGATTGTTGTTTATTTCACATGGGGTTTTGATAGGACTATTAAGATTGATCTTACAACCTTGTTTTAATTAATGGCTGGTGGTCAGCTAATAGACTTCACTATAAGCATTCACTAACAATGGATTGTATGGAATCACAAAATGAAATAGCACAGGAGGAAGCCAGCTCTCTACCAGATGTATTCAATTAGTTCCACGTCACTGCTCTTTCCCCAATGTCCTGTAATTATTATTTTCCCCTTCAAGTATTTATCCAATTGGAAATAATAGCCTATTGAGTATTTTGTAGTGTTTTATATAGATTTAGCTATTCTCTAGTGGTATAGAATGCAAGAGCATCGCATTGCTTGTATACTCTATAGCTCTGTTACAGATTTTAACAGTCTTCTCAGCCTGTCCTCCTGTCTACAAAGATTTCTTCAGTAAACAAACTAAATATATACAGGGATGGCATCATAGGTACTGTTCTGCCAGTTGAACAAAGCATCTGTCAATGTGCTTCTGTGCTGCATAGCTATATCATGGACGTTTTATTTAAAGGCACACAATTTTCATGTAAGATTGTTTGTTCAATTACTTCTATTTTTACTCCCTCCATTATGATCTATGCAGCTGAATCTACAGAATCACAGGGTGTTAAAAAGTTGAGTATATTATTTAGCCCTAGCTCAACTGGCTCATGGCAGCTGCTGTCCTTGAACTCTATTTACCAATCTTGATTCTTATACTTATAAATCTGTCAATGTTACTCTTGAAAATATCAATTAACCAGTTGTCAACACTGTTTGGAGAAATACACTGAGGATGAAAATTGTTTTGATTTCACTCCTCTGTCAAATGTGAAGATAATGCCCTCTTGTCCGAGATTTTCATTCAAAAAGGTATTCTGACATGATGGGCTGAAGGGCCTGTTAAAAAAATTCTATATCCATCCTGATACTGCAGCCATTCAATTAGATCATTCCTTATCATTGTAAACTCATAAAAGTTAAAAGCAAACCTATTAACTCATTCTCTGGAGTGGTTCAAGAATGTGCCTCATCACTACCATCTCAAGGGCAATAAGCGATTGTCAATGAATGTTGGCTTTGCCAATGACTCCTATTCCCATGCAAATTAATAAAACAAAAGCATAGCCTGTATTCACACTTTGCTCTTGAATTGACTGGCTTACAATTCCATTTTGGAGTCAAAGCAAAAAGGGGTGAGCAACAACTGGTGGCACTGCCAATTACAACCACATCCCATAGAAGAATAAATAAATAGAGAGATAAACAGTTAAAAAAGAATCTCGTGTCACTCTGGGGAATCTGTGCACTTGCTTTCTCTATAATTTAGAAGGTTAAGGTGATCTGGTCAACGTCTTCAAGACATTAACAGAAAAAGACAGGGTAGATAACGATAAACTATTTCCATTGGTTGGGATTATAAAACTCAGGGGTATTGTTAAAAATTAGGGCCAGACCCATTTAGGAGCAATGTCAGGAAGCACTTCCACATACAGAGGGATGGTAGAGGTTTGGAACTCTCTTCTATAGACAGCAATCAATGTTAGATCAGTCATTAGTTTTAAGTCTGAGACAGATAACATTTTGTTAGGGAAGGGTTTTATGGGATGTGTGCCAAAGGCAAGTATGAGGATTTAGGTCACAGATTAGCCATGATCACAGTGAATAGTAGAACAAGGTTGAGAGGCTGGGTGGCTGACTAATGTTCCTATCCAACGCTGGTTTTAAAAAAAGCTTTTTCAGTCTCACCCACTTGCCACTGCACAGCATATTATGCATGGAAGTGATTTGAGTTGTTGATTGCCACTTTATTTGGCAGTTAAGGGCCTCATTAGGGCTAAGAATTGAAAGACTACACATACACACCATGGGTGCTGGGGAAAAAAATAAGCACTACCACAGTTAGGCGGTAGTGTGGGGGTTAAATAAAAAGAAGAAAATAAATAAATAAATAAATAAACAGGGGACCTCACAAAAAGAAAAGAAAAAAAAAATTAAATAAAAAAAGAAAAAAAAATTAACAGGAATAAAAATAAAAAAAATAAAAAAAAATAAACAGGAGTGTTGGTGAAGGGCAGTGCTTGTCACTGGTGTTTTCCCCCTTCTAGGAGATTGGATCTGTGTAGAAAAAAAAAAGAATTGAAAGACTTCAAATATCCAACTTCCTGGTAGTATGAGTGCAGTTGGATGTAAGATCATAAAGAAACCTATCAGCATCCTAACACACAATGCAGACACGGGGCTGAGTATATTATAATGATGGACTTGGGAAAATAACTGAGGTACACTATTCCTTGGATCATCACAAAAGCTAAAAGTTTAATCAAATTACTCGAAGAACCAAACCTGAGTCGGATGGACTTAGTTAACAGAAAATACTGACCAGGTTTCTGAACTTAACAATAAATTACTCTTTATAACAAAGAATTAATTCCAAACACAGGGAAATAAAACTAGGAATTATCAACACACAACTCATCCTGCTGAAGCTCTAACCCACTTAACTTCAAAAAATGGCAAGCAAACAAATACAGATGTTATTGGGAGAGGAACAAGTACTGTGGAACATAAAGTCCATAGGTGTCCCTCTTACCTCTTCTAAGACCTTCTGTTCTATTTGTTTGTAGGTTCTTACTTTGCTGAAGGCACAGGGCAGTTGGTGCATTGATTATACAGTCTCTCAATCAATAGTTTGAGACAACTTGGGAGAGAATACCTGGCCATCTTCCAGAGTGAGAGACAGAGAAACCTTGTCTTTTCTACAATATAGAGGCTTCTCTCCCTGTAACATAAACACCCAAGCTGTTCACCTGCCCAGGAGCCAATTAGAGAAGGATTCTGGGTAATCCAAGATAGAGGATGGGGAAAGATTTCTGGCTGTAACAGGCTGCTCCTTTTTGAGATATTTTAGGTGTTGGAGGTGATTTCCTCAAATTCCAGGAGCAGCAATTACTGTTTTATATGCCTTTGCAATGTTTTGGAACTTTGAAAAAAAGGAAGTTAAAACAACAGCATTTTAAAACGTAGAGGATTGACAAAGGTAGCACGTGGTGAGGTCATTGCAGGGGGGAGAAAGAGAGAGATAAAGAGACAGAGAGACAGACAGAGAGAGAGGGACAGAGAAAGAAACCCACACTGCGAACTGACAGCAGTGAATCTGCACACTTAACTGACTTTGCTGTTTGAATTCGTGTATCACTGGACATCGGAGTGTGTCTGGGAAAATTAACAAACAGTGAAATGCACAACTGATCTTGGAGGAACCTGTTTGGGAGAGGTCACAGCACAGAGACAGATAAGTGAATAGATTTAAGTATGGTCTTACAGAAAGTCGGCAGTAGTGAGTAGAGTGGGTTCTTTCTTGATTATATGTTAGGGGCATTGAGGAATTCATAAGAGCAGGGGGATGTGATGGATGGCAGTTATGGGAAGGGAGAAAAGTTGCAGATACATGGGTTAACTCCAGGAGAGAGGTAGGCAGGGAGAGCAAGAGATTTCTGTGGCTATCCCGATTTCAAACAAGTATGCTGTTTTGGAAAATATAGGAAGTGATGGATTCTCAGGGGAATGTGGCACGACCAGCCAGGTTTCTGGTCTCGAGATTGGCTGTAATGCAATATCAGGTACGTCGGGTTCCAAGAGATCAATTGTCTTAGGGGACTTCCTAGTCTGGAGCACAGACAGACATTTCTATGCCAGCAGTGAAAAAGCAGAATGGTGTGTTGCTTCCCTGGTGCCAGGATCAAGGATATCTCAGAGACGGTGCAGAATGTTCTCAAGGGGGAGAAGGCCCAGCAGGAGGTCATTGTACACATTGGAATCAATGACATAGTACTGGAAAAGGATGTGATTCTGAAGGGAGAATACAGTGAGTTAGGCAGGGATTAAAAAAGGAGGTCCTCAAGAGTAGTAATATCTGGATTACTCCTGGTGCTGCGAGCTAGTGGGGGTAGGAAAAGGAGGAGAGAGCAACTGAATGCATGTCTGAGGAGTTGGTGTATGGGAGAAGGATTCACAGTTTTGGATCATTGGAATCTCTTCTGGGGTAGATATGATCTGTACAAGAAGGACATATTGCACCTAAATTGGAAGGGGAATAATATACTGTATGGGAAATTTGCTAGAGCTGCTCGGGAGGACTTAAATTAGTCAGGTGGGAGAGTGGGACCCAGGGAGATAGTGAGGAAAGAGATAAATCTGAGACTGGTACAGTTAAGAACAAAGGCAAGTCAAACAGTCAGAGCAGCCAGGGACAACGCAGAGAACAAGGTAGGACAGATAAATTAAACTGCATTTATTTCAATGCAAGAGGCCTAACAGGGAAGGTGTATGAACTCAGGGCATGGTTAGGAACATGGGACTGGGATATCACAATTACAGAAATGTGGCTCAGGGATGGACAGGACTGGCTGCTTAATGTTCCAAGATACAAATTCTACAGAAAGGACATAAAAGGAGGCAAGAGAGGAGGGGGAGTGGTGTTTTTGATAAGGGATAGCATTACAGCTGTACTGAGGGAGGTAGCTCCCAGAAATACATCCAGGGAAGTTATTTGGTTGAACTGAGAAATAAGAAAGGCATCATCACCTTATTGGGATTGTACTATAGATTCCCAGTAGTCAGAGGGAAATTGAGAAACAAATTTCTAAGGAGACCTGTTATCTGTAAGAATCATAGGGTGGTTATGGTAAGGGATTTTAACTTTCCAGACATAGACTAGGACTACCATAGTGTTAAGGGTTTAGATGGAGAAAAATTTGTTCACTGTGTACAAGAAAGTTTTCTGATTCCACCTGTGGATGTACCAACCAGAGAAGGTGCAAAACTTGACCTACTCTTGGGAAATAAGGCAGGGCAGGTGACTGAGGTGTCAGTGGGGGAGCACTTTGGGGCCAACGACCATAATTTTTTAGTTTTTAAAAAAGTGATGGAAAATGATAGACCAGATCTAAAACTTGAAGTTCTAAATTGGAGGAAGGCCGATTTTTGACAGTATAAGGCAAGAACTTTCAAACACTGATTGGGGGCAGATGTTCGCAGGTAAAGGGATGGCTGGAAAATTGGAAGCCTTCAGAAATGAGATAACATGAGTCCAGAGAAAGTATATTCCTGTTAGGGTGAAAGGAAAGGCTGGTAGGCTTTTACAAATACATTAAGGACAAAAGGGTAACTAGGGAAAGAATAGGGCTACTCAAAGATCAGCAAGGCCTTTTGAGGAGCCGCAGAAAATGGGGGAGATACTAAACTAGTATTTTGCATCAGGGTTTACTGTGGAAAAGGACATAGAAGATATAGAAAATGGGGAAATAGAAGGTGACATTTTCAAAAATGTTCATTTTGCAGAGGAAGAAGTGCTAGATGTTTTGAAGTGCATAAAAGTGGATAAGTACCCAGGACCTAATCAGGTGTAGAACATAGAACATAGAAAAGCACAGCACAGATGTTATGCTGAGGATTAATCCTAATATAAAATAAAATAACTTAACTTACGCACCCCTCAACTCACTGCTATCCATGTGCATATCCAGCAGTCACTTAAATGTCCCCAGTGACTCTGCTTCCACACCACCGCCAGCAACACATTCCATGCATTCACAACTGTTTGCATAAGGAACCTTCGTCTGACATCCTCTCTATACCTTTCTCCTAATATCTTAAAGCTATGACCCCTCGTCAATCTTGCCGTGGGGAAATGTCTCTGGCTATTGACTCTATCCATTCGTCTCATGATCTTGTACACCTCAATGAGGTCACCTCTCCTCCTCCTTCTCTCCAGAGAGAAAAGTCTGAGCTTATTCAACCTCGCTTCATAAGGCAAACCCTCCAGTCCAGGCAGCACCTTGGTAAACCTTCTTTGCACCCTCTCCAAAGCCTCTGTATCTTTCCTACAATAGGGCGACCAGAACTGGACACAATATTCCAAGTGTGGTCTCACCAGGGACTTGTAGAGCTGTAGCAAAACCTCGCGGCTCTTAAGCATGATCCCCCCCTGTTAATGACAGCCAAAACACCATATGCTTTCTTAACAACCCTATCCACTTGGGTGACAACTTCGAGGGATCTATGCACTTGCACACCCAGATCCCTCTGTTCCTCCACACTGCCAAGAATCCTGTCTTTAATCCTATATTCAGTATTCAAGTTCAACCTTCCAAAATGCATCACTTTGCATTTATCCAGGTTGAACTCCATCTGCCATTTTTCAGCCCAGCCCTGCATCCTGTTTGTCACACTGCAGCCTGCAGTAGCCTTCGATACTATCAACTGTACCTCTAACCTTTGTGTCATCTGCAAATTTACTAACCCACCCCTCAACCTCCTCATCCAAGTCATTTATAAAAACTACAAAGAGTAAAGGACAAAGAACAGAGCCCTGCGGGACACCACTCACCACTCACCGCCAGGCAGAATACTTTCCATCTACAACTATTATCAGCCTTCTATCAGCCAACCAATTCTGAATCCAGATAGCCAAATCTGCCTGTATCCCATACTTCCTGACTTTATGAATAAGCCTACCATAGGGAACCTTATCAAATGCCTTGCTGAATTCCATACACACCACACCCACTGCTCGACCTTTGTTGACCTTTCTTGTCACCTCCTCAAAGAACTCAATAAGATTTGAGAGGCATGATCTGTCTTTTATCACGCTATGCTTTGCGAAATAGTCATAAATCCTATCCCTCAGAATTCTTTCCAAAACTTTGCTGACCACAGACATAAGACTGACTGGTCTGTAATTGCCAGGGATTTCCTTATTACTCTTCTTGAAAAGAGGAACAACATTTGCCTCCTTCCAATCCTCCGGTACATCTCCCATGGAGAGTGTGGAGGCAAAGATCTTTGCAAGCAGCTTAGCAACCACCTTTCTCACTCCTGGAGCAGCCTAGGATAAATCTGGTCTGGCCCTGGGGACTTATCCAAATGTTTTCCAAAATTTCCAGCACATCAACTTCATCAATATTGATCTTATCAAGCCTGTATCCCAGCTCCTCAAAGTTCTCATTCACAACAAGTTCCCTTTCCTTGGTGAAAACCAAAGCAAAAACTCATTTAAGGCTTCCCCTATCTGCTCAGACTCCATGCACAAGTTCCTTACGCTATCCCTGATCAGCCCTACCTTCTCCCTGATCATTCTCTTATTCCTCACATATGATTAAAATGACTTTGGCTTCTCCTTAATCCTTCTTGCCAAGCTTTGTTGTGCCTGGCTCTCCTCAGTTCATTTCAGAGCTCCTTTCTAGCAAGCCTGTAATCCTCTAAAGCTGTGCAAGGTCCTTGCTTCCTTCACCTTACGTAAGCTGCCTTCTTCCTTTTCACGAGTAGCTCTTCTGTTCTCGTCATCCAAGGTTCCTTAATCTTACCCCTTCTTACCTGTCTCAGAGGAACAAATTTGTGCATCACTCACAACAACTGCTCCTTAAATAGTCTCCACATGTCTGCTGTGCCCTTTCTGTGGAATAATTGCTCTCAGTCTGTTCTTCCCAACTCTTGTCCGATAGCGTCATAATTTCCTTTTCCCCGATTAAATATCTTGCCTTGGTAACTGCTCCTTTCCCTCTCCAAGGCGATGGTAATTTCTAATACCGATATTCTAATAGCCTAGAACTCTGGGAAACTAGGGAACTGATTGCTGAGCCCTTTGCTGAGATATTTGTATGATCATAGTCATAGTTGAGGTGCCGGAAGACTGGAAGTTGGCTAACATGGTGCCACTATTTTAAAAAGGTAGTTCAGATAAGCCAGGAAACTATAGACTGGTGAACCTGACATTGGTGGTGGGCAAGTTGTTGGAAGGAATCCTGAGGGAAAGGATGTACATGTGAATGGAAAGGCAAGAACTGATTAGAGATCGTCAACATGGCTTTGTGCGTGGGAAGTCATGTCTCACAAAATTGATTGAGTTCTTTGAAAAACTAACAAAGAGGATTGATGAGGACAGAGCGGTAGATCTAACCTATATGGACTTCAGTAAGGCATTCGACAAATTTCCCCATGGGAGATTGGTTAGCAAAGTTAGATCTCATGGAATACAGAGAGAACTAGCCATTTGATACAGAACTGGCTCAAAGTTAGAAGACAGAGGATGGTTGTTTTTCAGACTGGAGGCCTGTGACCAGTGGAGTGCCACAAGGATTGGTGCTGTATCTACTATTTTTCATCATTTATAGAAATTATTTGATGTGAGCATAAGAGGTATAGTTAGTAAGTTTGCAGATGACACCAAAATTGGAGGTGTAGTGGACAGTGAAGAAGGTTACCTCAGATTAAAACAGGATCTTGATCAGATGGGCCAATGGGCTGAGGTGTGACAGATGGAGTTTAATTTATATAAATGTGTGGTGTTACATTTTGGGAAAGCAAATTTTAGCAGGACTTTATACTTAATGGTAAGTTCTTTTGGGGTGTTGCTGAACAATGAGACCTTGGAGTACAGGTTCATAGTTCCTTGAAAGGAGAGTTGCAGGTAGATAGGATAGTGAAGAAGGCGTTTGGTATGCTTTTCTTTATTGGTCAGAGTATTGAGTACAGGAGTTGAGAGAACATGTTGTGACTGTACAGGACATTGGTTAGGCCACTGTTGGAATACTGCATGCAATTCTGGTCTACTTCCTATCAGAAAGATGTTTTGAAACTTGAAAGGATTCAGAAAAGATTTAAAAAAATGTTGCCAAGGTTGGAGGGTGTGAGCTATAGGGAGAGGCTGAACAGGCTGGGGCTGTTTTCCCTGGCACGAATGAAGCTGAGGGGTGACCTTACAGAGGTTTATAAAATCATGAGGGGCATGGATAGGATAAATAGACAAAGTCTTTTCCCTGGGGTGAGGGAGTCCAGAACTAGAGGGCATAGGTTTAGGGAAAGATATAAAAGTGACCTAAGATGCAACCTTTTCACACAGAATGTGGTACATGAATGGGATGAGCTGCCAGAGGAAGTGTGGAGGCTCTTACAATTGCAAATTTTAAAAGGCATCTTGATGGTACATGATTAGGAAGGGTTTGGAGGGATATGGGACGGGTGCTGGCAGGTTGGACTAGATTTGGTTTGGGATATCTGGTCAGCATGGACAAGTTGGACTGAAGGGTCTGTTTCCGTGCTATACGTCTGTGACTCATTGACTCTAATGACCTCTGAAATCTATATCTGGCCCCGATTACACAAATCAATCAGCAATCTGTTGCTCGGCCAATTTCAATCTGAGCAATGCCAAATCAACCCCCTTTATTGTTGACATGGTGTCTTAAGTCACTTTGTCTGATGATTGAACATAACAATAGTATATAAACAGCTCACAATGAGTAACATTCATTTTCAAAAATGTGACAACTCCTTCCACAGCTCTTGGTTTAAAACAGTTCTTTTCCCCCATTTTAGTCTGTCATCTGAAATAAAGAAAAATATAAAAACAACCTGGGTCTGATTCTTCCTATCTGTAGTTGTTGATCAGTACGTTTCATGGCATCTGATTCACTGTTGTCCAGGTAAATCTTCTCACATGATCTTCTGTTTTTCACCTCATTCATGATCTAACTGAGCTATTGCATGCATTTCTCAGGAAATTGTCTAGCAAGTGAGATGGATGTTCCCGCCACTGGTGAATCTTCTGTCTTCAACACATCTTGTAGTTTTTACAGCACAGCTGCATTCTCCTTCAGCATCTTCAAGCCAGGGACTGCACCTCAAACTGGGGCAGTGAACAACTGAAAATGTCTAAGAAGAAAGACAAGTTGGGTCACCACGTCCAGAAGGGGATCTGGAGACGTTGGGTCGACAGAGTGTAGAAAGGAAGGGGCGTCCTCTTTCCAGCTGACAATAAAAGGAAGCCACAGCAACAAGTTGCAGCGCAGGTTAGTGTTGTGTCCCTGAGCGGAAAGAGAAACCCAACAAAGTCACAAGAAAATCAGTGGTTTTCCGTACACAAGGGTAAGACTTGCCATTTTCTCTCTACCACTTCACACTCACAGAGTCAGCACTCACTCCAATTCTGCACAAACTTGTCATCAAGGCTTTACAATAAAAGGCCCTCAACCCCCCCAAACTCCCAACCCTGCCAGCCCTCTATGCCCTATACTCACTCACAGGGGACACCTCAGCACCTCTCCTATTGATGCATTACCACTAACTGTTCTTGTATCCGCTTGCATCATACTCAATCCCTCCCTTTGAATTGCTGCAGGAGAATCTTGCTCATTTAGCCCCCTGCTGACTGATGTCTCAACAGCAACATGACTGACCTACCTGGAATCTTTAAACTGCTTGCACTTGATCTGCAGGACTTACTGAGGCCAACTCTCTGGACTGGAATAGGACAAGACCCTTGAGATATTGGTAACTCCCTCATGGACCACAGACTCATTTTGCTCCACAAATGACTGCTCCCCTTTGAGTTTCAGACCTGGCCATTTGCTTGAAGCAGATGCAGTGTGTTTTCTGCATCAGCTCCTGATGCACACTGCATCCCATATCCCTGCACATCAACACTATTCAAATGATCACCCAATGCCCTCTTGAATGCCTCGATTGAACTTGGCTCCCCCCACAGTTCCAGGCAGTGCATTCCATACCCTAACTACTCGCTGTGTGAAAAACAATTCCTTGCTTCGTTTGTACATCACTTTAAATCTATGCCCTCTTGGGTTTTTTTTTTCCTTTTTCTTCACTCCGTCCTACTCATGATTTTAAAAACGTCAATCTAGACCGTTTTTCCAGGGAGAAAGTCCCAACTTCACCAAACTATCCTTGTAGCTGAAGTTTCTCATACCTGGAATAATTCTAATAAAATGCTTCTGCACTCTCTCCAATACTTTTGAATTTAACATTAATGCACTAATCATATGACACAGACTGATAAGATAAAAATGTGGATTCCTTATTGGAAGATAAGATAATATCCATTATTCTTTTACCAATCTGTGCACGGGCAGGGGGAAAAGGCAGGAGACTGGCACTAGATTAAAGAGCAGGCACAATTGGCTGAATGGTTTCTTCAGCAAAATATTTCAGTGAAATAGAAGAACATAAAACTCCACAGATGATACTAGACCTGCAGAGCTTTCACTTCTGGTCTCCAGCATCAGCAGTGTTAAACGTAGCTTATATGCGACTCCTGGTACAAAGCATTTCTGATCATGTCTGGGAACTAACCTGCTCTTCCCCAGCCCCAATGCCAACAAAATTCATCAGTTGGAGCCAGTGCACAGGTGGGTAATTTTTTTTCCCAATCACAAGCAACATCAAATTGGTTGCCTCAGTGCCAAGAGCTGCTGGAGCGTCTGTTCTTTGTTTTCTGTTTCATTTTTTTAATTGGACTGCATTGCAAGCAGAGGAGTCTAATCAGTCGCTTGTTATTTTCTAGTGATTAGCAGCTTTCCATTTGCAAACCTGGGTTGCAATTGATCCAGATTGCAGCTGGTTGTATTTACACAAAGTGAAACCTGCATCCAAAGCTCAGGAACTCAGAGGAGAAAATCAGAAGCTGGGGCCCTGTAAGGGAAGAGCTGCTGTAAGTCCAGCGGCTCTCTACTCTGTTGCTGTTGTCTGGTTGGACAGGTGTGGAGACCTTGCCTGAAATTACTCCACTGTGAACAGTGCAAAGATCAGCATTTCTCATCTCCCCATTAGTTACCTATATTGCAATTTGTTTATGTTCATTCAACCATTGACGTTTAAAAATCCTTTCAACTTTTAGTTTCAATTAACTTCTTTTGTTGATTCTTTATAATACTTTGAAAGCACACTCGTGTATTTCGAAATGCACATTTTGTTCCTAGACTACTTGTTTCATTACAATGAAGGGAATAACTATGACATTTTTTGTATTTGGTTACATTTAGTCACTCTTTCATCTCTGCTTCCTTTGCCTTTGATTGAATATTGGGCTTTGGCCAAGTGATATCTGAGAGTGTATGGCCATGTTTATAAAACTCCTAAAGATAATACTCACTAGATGGGTTTATTGCCTGACACAATTGCTTTATATCATAGACCACATAATGTACTTATATATGCATTGACAATATTAATTTAATTAATGCAGCTCTGATACCATTGGATGCTGCAATGGCATAAAAGAGTGATCCTGACACTATATTTCTAATGCAAGAACCCTTTAAAAAAAAACAGTGCGGAATGTGGTCATTACTGGTAAAGCCAGCTATAGCTCTTCACAAATTGTCCTCGAAGAGGTGTTTATTTAAGCCCTTCTTGAATACAAATGAGTAGTTTGGGAGTGAGTCCCTGTGAGAAACGAAGCTCACTGCCAAATAATTTTAGTCTGAGTCAAATTCCGAAGCAGTCTTTCTTCATACGTTCTTGCAAGAGCGGGTGTGCAAAAAGTAGGCACCCCACTGAACAATATCAGTGCATTTTTATACAGTCTCTCGGTACTTCCCCTTTTCCCTCATTGGTTGATTTTGCGAGTGCGTGTAGCCTATCACAAGCCCTAGCTTCACTCCGCCTCTGTTTACTTCTCACATTACTCTAATTCTATCGCCCCTCTACCCATGTTTATTTCTTGCCTTATTTAGTTATCTTTATCCTACCCAGTTCTTTGTACGTGACAAGTGCAGCTCCTAGTCTAACCGTTTTACCACATCCATCAGTGGTCTATTGTTAGCATGCACCCCCTTCCCTGATAGCTGAGTCTTATGACTTCTGCTGAGGCAACACTAAGTCTTATGACTTCTGAGTATGTGACTTCTGCAGAAGCAACACTTCCACACATTTTCCACAATTCCCTCTTTTCTTTTTGGCTAATATTTGTTGTCTTCTGCATGTGCCCTGTATGTCACCTCCAAGTTTGCCAGCAGCATCCCTGAGACTTCATCTATCTTGGGAACTTCTTCAAGATCACTCAACCCCTCATTGTTCAATGGGTAGCATTCCTCTCGCTGACTACCTGATAGGAGCATTTGTTTCGTCAGGGCTATTTCAATTAGCTGCTGGGTTAGTGCACAAGGTATGATGCAGCATCCTATAGCTATCAGTACTCCATCAACCACTACCAAGGAGGTGAGTATGGAGACCACTATAGCTTTCCATTTCCCAAACCATGAACCCAGCCACCCAGTGAGCGATGTGTCTACCCCTGAATTCTCAGCCAGCTCGTCTGCTAAGATAGTCAACCCCCGCAGGGCTCGAGTAATTGACCCATCAGGCACTGTGTTATTTGGAATAAAGGTACAACAGCTCTCCCCTAACATCATGCACATGCTCACTTTCTCAGCTAGGATCATATCTAAGACCATTCTGTTCTCCCAAGCCATTCTGCTGGTTGCATTGAGCTGCTCTGCTATACCCTTGACTGCATCCCTAGTGTAGTTAATGAACCTCTGCTGATTATAGAAAATATAGTTTAGCCAATCCACATTCTTGTTGACTGTTACCCACCAGAAGAGAGCCGACTCAAAGCCTGCTGCAATCTGGTTGCGAGCCTTGAACTCATCCGGTACCTGTCTAGGAACCCCTTTAGAGTCTAGATATATACAATCATCAGAAGAGGTATCCAATAATGACTTTTTACTCCGACTTCCTTTTGTTACAATCCTTTCCTTTACAAATGCCAAGGTGAATGGGATTGCCAATTGCACGATTGCACATATGCCTCCCCCAATCTGGAGGTAGGGTGGGTCTCAGTATTCTCCCTCCACAGTACCACCACCGATCCGCTCGGGGAACCTGCAGCGCTGAGTAGTTCCCTCCCTTGTCCGTTCTGATCACATTTTCAACTTCTATACACGATTTCAGCCCCCCCCACCCCCCCCCCCCCCCCCCCCCCAAGTCTCTGAACTGATTTAGACATTGTCTGCTAATACACAGAAACTGGATAAGCCATATAAATAGTGTATACAAAAACATGCCAGTGGCTAAGAATTCTGCAGCAAATAACCAACTCAAGAAGCATGACACCATCCCAGTCAAAGCAGCCTGCTTCATTAGCACCACTTCAACAAGCAGACAGTCCCTCCACCAGCAGACCTCAGTGTCAGCATTCTGTACCATCTACAAGATGCACTACAGAAATTCACCAAGGCTTTTTGGAGCACACTTTTCAAACTCATAAACACTTGCATCTAGAAGGACAAGGGCAGCAGATACGTGGGAACACCACCACCTGCAAGTTCCCCTCCAAGCCACGTACCAGCCTGACTTGGAACTATAGCACTGTTCCTGCAGGGTCACTCAGTTAAAATCTTGAAATTCCCTCCCTAACAGTCTACCTACAGCATCACTTTCTGATGGGGATCTAGGGTTAAGCCATCAATGGTAGCCCAGCCAGCATCCCATGTGTGAATTTAAAAAATTATCAACCATATCAACAGACCAGCTAAGGATATCAGATTTCTCCCCTTAAAGGAATACATTAACCAGATGGGTTTTTTTACAACAATCTTATACCTTCATGGTCACCATTACTGATATAAGACTTCTGTTCCAGATTTAATAAATTCACAGAATGTAGAGATGTGATTCAAACTCCCAATACATCAAACATTATTATTAGATCTATAGCTTAGCCACAAAACACAATATAATTAATGTCTTTGGAGATTATAAAAAGAGCAGATTTTAATTCTTCTCCCATTGCAAGGAACAGATCAGAAGACCAGAGCAATCTAAAACAACTAATATATCCCCCACTGTGATTCTATAAATATGGAATTTATAAATTATTGGGTTTGGTGCTGAACAGAGTTACAGAGTCTGACAAGAGGCTGATTGCCAAATGCAACACATGAGTTATGACATGATTGGGATCCTGAGTGAAAGTAAATTGACTCTGGACAAGCAGTTGGGCGGCTAATGAGGACTCTAAGGAAATCCAAAAAAGAACTTGCCTTATTTGAGATCAGAAGAACAAATGAAGAGGGAGCAGGATCTGGCCAGTCAGCCTCTCAGCCGCTCTGCCATTCAATAAGATCATGGCTGATCTCATTGTATCTCCATATCACATTCCTGACCACTCCTGATTATCATTCACTCAATTCATTAACAAGAATCCAGCTATCTCTGCCTTTAACATAATCAAGGACACAGCTTCCACCAATATTCAGGAAGAGACTTCCAAAATCTAATGATCCTGAGAGAAAAAAGAAATTGCCTCATCCCTGTTTTAAAAGGACAACTTCTGATTTTTTAAACAACAGAATTTGATTGGCAAAGTGGTGGTGTAGCGATCATGTCTCTGGACTAATAATCCAGAACTTCAGGTTAATCTTCTAGGGATAGGGGTTCAAATCCTACCATATAGATAGCAACAATCAATAGAAAAATCAGGAATAAAAAGAAATAGCGAGCCAAATAGTGATCATCTAATTACTGTCAATTACCTAAAAATCCCATCTGGTTCATTAATGTCCTTTAGGGAAGGAATTCTGATGTCTTTACCTGGTCAGGCCTATATGTGGCTCCTGCAACTTGATTGATTCTTAACTGAGCTCTGGGAAATGAGGGATACACAATAAATACTAGACTTAATAGTGATGCCTCCATCCCATGAATGTTCATCCTCTCCAAGATACACAAGCAAAATATGCTCGGAATCTACTCAGACGCCATTAGCCATGCTGCTGATGCACTGTCACCCACCACGCTGATTGATGATGTCACTTCCGCCCCCATCATGGCCACTCCCACAACCACTTCCACCCCTCACAATTCCTCATGCATCACACGTGACATCACTTCCGCCCTTCACGTCATCGCCGATGCCAAATGCTCAGTGACTTCCGCCACCCCTACTGCCGTGGTCACCAACATTTCCACCCCCACCAGCGCCACTCACCTGCATTCTGCTGACATGCCCCACACAGACCTCACTGTCACTATCCCCACCCCCCAGAACCCTGAGGGGAACACTACCCCTGCTCATGACTCCACCCCCATTCCCCCCACCATCACACCTACTCCAGTTACAGGTTCCTCCCCCACTCCCAGCTCTACACCCACACCAGATCCTAGCTCCCAGCCCTGCCGAGTTTTCACCATCCCCCCAGACCTCCCTCTCACTGAGGACGAACGATCAGTCCTCAGCAAAGGACTCACTTTCAATCCCCTCCGTCCACGCGTCAATGAATTTAATACATGCCGTGATGACGAACAATTCTTCCGTCGCCTCCGCCTCTGAGCTTACCTTCACAATCAGGATTGCCACCCACCTTCCGAGGACCCCTTCGCCCACCTCCAACACACTGCATCCACCTGGACACCCTGCGCTGGCCTATAAACTGCTCTCGACCTCTTCATTTCCAACTGCCGCCGGGACATTAACCGCCTCAACCTGTCTACCCCCCTCCCCCACCTCCGGGTGGGTTTCCTCCGGGTGCTCCGGTTTCCTCCCACACTCCAAAGATGTGCAGGTCAGGTGAATTGGCCATGCTAAATTGCCCGTAGTGTTAGGTAAGGGGTAGATGTAGATGTACATGTAGGGGTATGGGTGGGTTACGCTTCGGCGGGGCGCTGTGGACTTGTTGGGCCGAAGGGCCTGTTTCCACACTGTAAGTAATCTAATCTAATCTAATCTAAAAAAAACCTCTCACCCTCACAATGCGCAGCCCTCCACTCCCTCTGCGCCAATCCCAATCTCACCATCAACCAGTGGATAAAGGGGGCGCAGTGGTAGTCTGGCACACTGACCTCTACACTGCTGAAGCCAAACACCAACTCGAGGACACCTCTTCCTACTGCCCCCTCGACCAGGACCCCACCCCCCATCACCAAACCATCATTCTCCCAGACCATACAGAACCTCATCACCTCAGGAGATCTCCCACCCACAGCTTCCAACCTCATAGTCCGGGATCCCCGCACTGCCCGGTTCTACCTCCTTCCCAAGATCCACAAGCCTGACCACCCTGGCTGACCCATTGTCTCAGCATGCTCCTGCCCCACTGAACTCATCTCTACCTACCTCGACACTGTCCTATCCCCCCTACTCCAGGAACTCCCCACATACATTCGAGACACCACCCACGCCTTCCACCTCCTCCAAGACTTCCATTTCCCAGGCTCTCAACGCCTCATCTTCACCATGGATATCCAATCCCTCTACACCTCCATCTGCCATGACCAGGGCCTCCAAGCCCTCCGTTTTTTCCTCTCCAGACGTCCCCAACAGTATCCTTCCACCGACACTCTCATTCGTTTGGCCGAACTGGTCGCCACCCTTAACAATTTCTCCTTTGAATCCTCCCACTTCCTCCAGACCAAAGGGGTAGCCATGGGCACACGTATGGGCCCCAGCTATGCCTGTCTCTTTGTTGGCTACGTAGAGCAGTTGATCTTCTGTAATTACCCCGGCACCACTCCCCACCTCTTCCTCCGCTACATTGATGACTGCATTGGCGCCACCTCGTGCTCCCGTGAGGAGGTTGAGCAATTCATTAACTTCACCAACACATTCCACCCTGACCTTAAATTTACCTGGACCATCTCTGACACCTCCCTCCCCTTCGTGGACCTCTCCATCTCCATTAATGACGACCGACTTGACACTGACATTTTTTACAAACCCACCGACTCCCATAGCTACCTGGATTACACCTCTTCCCACCCTACCTCTTACAAAAATGCCATCCCATATTCCCAATTCCTCAGCCTCCGCCGGATCTGCTCCCAGGAGGACCAGTTCCAACACAGAACACACCAGGTGGCCTCCTTCTTTAGAGACCGCAATTTCCCTTCCCACATGGTTAAAGATGCCCTCTAACGCATCTCGTCTACATCCCGCACCTCCGCCCTCAGACCCCACCCCTCCAACCATAACAATGACAGAACGCCCCTGGTGCTCACCTTCCACCCCACCAACCTTTGCATAAACCAAATCATCTGCCGACATTTCCGCCACCTCCAAACAGACCCCACCACCAGGAATATATTTCCCTCCCCACCCCTTTCCGCCTTCCGCAAAGACCGTTCCCCAAGCGACTACCTGGTCAGGTCCATGCCCCCTTACAACCCACCCTCCCATCCTTGCACTTTCCCCTGCCACCACTGGAACTGTAAAACCTGCACCCACACCTCCTCCCACACCTCTATCCAAGGCCCTAAAGGAGCCTTCCACATCCATCAAAGTTTTACCTGCACATCCACTAATATCATTTATTGTATCCGTTGCTCCCGATGCGGTCTCCTCTACATTAGGGAGACTGGGTGCCTCCTAGCAGATCGCTTTAGGGAACATCTCCGAGACACCCGCACCAATCAACCACACCGCCCCGTGGCCCAACATTTCAACTCCCCCTCCCACTCTGCCGAGGACATGGAGGTCCTGGGCCTCCTTCACCGTCGCTCCCTCACCACCAGACACCTGGAGGAAGAACGCCTCATCTTCCGCCTCGGAACACTTCAACCCCAGGGCATCAATGTGGACTTCAACAGTTTCCTCATTTCCCCTTCCCCCACCTCACCCCAGTTCCAAACTTCCAGCTCAGTAATTGTCCCCATGACTTGTCTGGACTTGTCCTACCTGCCTATCTCCTTTTCCACCTATCCACTCCACCCTCTCCTCCCAGACCTATCACCTTCATCCCCTCTCCCGCTCACCCATTCTACTCTATGCTACTTTTTCCCCACCCCCACCCTCCTCTAGCTTATCTCTCCACGCTTCAGGCTCACTGCCTTTATTCCTGATGAAGGACTTTTGCCCAAAACTTCGATTCCGAAGCTCCTTGGATGCTGCCTGAACTGCTGTGCTCTTCCAGCACCACTAATCCAGAATCTGGTTTCCAGCATCTGCAGTCATTGTTTTTACTAAGAAAACTATGCTGCCTTGCCTTCTCTCTCCCTTCCCTGGCAACAAGAAGTTCAAGAGTTTGAAGAAGGTGCAAAGGAGACTTATCTACTGCTTGACCTGCTGTGCTTTTCCAACACCACACTCTTAAGTCTAATCTCCAGCATCTGCAGTCCTCACTTTCACCTGATCAATGTTCTGCCTGAGAAGAGTCGAGTGAAGTAGGATTTTTGTTTCAGTGTAGCAAAGAGGTTAAAGAGAGATTTAATAGAAATGTTCAATATATGAGGAATTTCAACACAGTAAATAAGATAAACTGTTTCCCTGACAGAGGGTTTGATAACCAAAGCACACATTTAAGATAATTAACAAATGAACTCAAGGAGAGATTAAGAGAAATGGTTTTATGCGACAAGTTGTTATGACCTGGAACACATTATCTGATCATTGAACAAGGTTCAGTAATAACTTTCAAAAGGGAATTGGGTAGTTTCTTAAAATGGAAAAAACTTACAGGGCTATGGTGAATGAACAGCAAATTAAATCATGACATGCATGATGGGCAAATCTCTTCTATTTCTAAATTAGAATTTTGGGGTATTTATAACTTCTAGCTTAATCAGTAAGTTTGTACTCACAATTGTTCCAATGTGGTCTGGTTCATCCATCAAAGTTTCACCTCCACTTCGACACATGTCATTTGTTGCATCCGTTGCTCCCGTTGCAGTCTCCTCTACATTGGGGAGACTGGATGCCTTCACGCAGAGCACTTTAGAGTACATCTCCAGGACACCTGCACCAAGCAACCCCACTGCTCCGTGGCTGAACATTTCAACTCCCCCTCCCACTCTACCGAGGACGTGCAGGTCCCGGGCCTCCTCTACTGCCACTCCATCACCACCTGATGCCTGAAAGAAGAACACCTTATCTTTCGCCATGGGACCCTTCAATCCCAGGGCATCAATGTGGACTTCACCAGTTTCCTCATTTCCCCTCCCCCTACCTTAGCCCAGTACCAAACTTTCAGCTCAGCACTGCCCTCATGACCTGTCCTACCTGTCAATCTTCCTTCCGACCTATCTGCTCCACCCTCCTCTCCGACCTATCACCTTTACCCCCACCTCCATCCACCTTAGCTACCTCTCCCCAGCCCCAGCCCCCTCCCATTTATCTTTCCTCCCCCAAGGCTCCCAACCTCATTCCTGATGCAGGGCTCTGACCCAAAACATCACTTTTCCTGCTCCTCGGATGCTGCCTGACCTGCTGTGCTTTTCCAGCAACACACTCTCAACACTGGTTCACAAGCTAACTCAGCGTGCCAGTGGAGTTGTTTCTACAGCAGTGAGACTGTTGCTGGCAAAACAGAAACAAGATGACTTTAGAGCACTGATGTGGTGATTCACAATCAAAGCAGTATCCAAGCCCCTTGTCCTCTATTTTTATCGAATCATACAATATAGAAGAGGCCCTTCAGCCCACTGAGGGTGTACCACCAAAAACATATCACTGTAGAACATACAAAAATATAAGACTGAACTGATGAAACGTCACTGGACTTGAAATGTTAACTCTGCTTATTCTCTCTACAGATGCAGTCAGACCTGCTAAATCTTGCCAGCGATTTCTGTTTTTTTTTTGTTTCAGATCTTTAGAATCCACAACTCGTTGTTTTATTTTGTTACACAAGAATTTCTGTCTTTCCAAGGCACTCCGTTATCAATCATTAAACAAGTTTGTGTCTTTATAACTCAGTTTCATTTCTCCATTATGGAGTCAGTCCTTGTTCTGAGCTCATGTAAATCCTAAAGATACATTTCTGTGTAGCAGAAGGTATTGAAGGGAAAATCAACACCTTGTGAATTATTTTTAAGAGATAAGAACTGTTCTGATGACGTTTGTGGTGACACAGGAGTCTCTTTTCATCCATTGACCTCATCCAACCCTTTGAGTACACTTACCTGTTCTCTTTTCTTCCTTCATGTGTCTGACTTTGAAAACTTTATAAACTTCATGTAATAATATGAAGAGTGTTAATCAGCTTATTGCTTGCCATATCGAACATCTGTCAAAATTACATCATGATCTTAGACAGAATAGGATTTCAACTTGGCATTCGCTGATCAGTGTTCCCATTTCTCCACCCTTTCCCAATTCTTCCCCATCCCGACCTTTCCCTCTACACTTAAAGTGGACACATTGATGTTAATGCAGTGAGTGGCGAAAATAAAAAGGTAAGTAACCAATGCATCTTTTGAAAAAAAAATCCCATTTAGAGCAGCCTCCTTTTCACAGTTACATTTAGAATCTCATCACTAAGGTAATAGCACTTTAATGAATTACAAGCAGTTGATGGGAGCATCTTGAAGATAAGTATTTGGCTGAAAGACAGCTTTATAAATTGATAAGTACAAAGGATTAACCAGCTACAAACAGCTGATTGAACCTATTTGCTGACTAGACTTTGCCTGAAATCAGTGAAACCTTTTTGGTAGGTGAGTACAATAAGAAGATTTTATTGTAATATGTAAATGATGTCCATGTTACTGGCAAAAAAGTACCATTTGCTTGTAATTGGCCACTCCCTGTGCTAAGTGTGCATGGTATGAATGGTTGGGACTGAAACGTACTCTGATCTCAATCATATGACATGTTGCTTTGTTTTCCTCATTAACACCTTTCGTCAATCCAAATCCAACCCCGGTATAATTGACTACTGACCATTCCAGATTTTTTTTTATACTACAAGCTTGGATCATCCGATGGTTTAGATTAAGCAAATAGCCCACCTAAATGGAAATTGAGTAATCAAATTAATGTTTAGATTTAACATTAACATAAAAAAGTTGATTACTATTTGAGGGAAGGATCGAATTGATCACCCATGCTGTTACTGTTTAGAAATGATGCTCTATGACAGCCCCAGACCTTGCAATCTCTTCCAACAAGAATAAAGGAGAGAAAATTCTCTGTGATCTCCTGATTAGCATTCCCTGCATAGCTCAGTTCTTCTCAGAGGTGAACCAACTTCCATGTATAAATTATAGCAAGTGTACACTGATATACTGCCTTTTAATTGTGAAGTACCTAAAGAAGCTTCATAAAAGGGATGATTAGATACCAAACGCTAAAAGGAGGCAGTGAAGGCAAATGGTTGTGGTTAACAAGGTTGATTTTGGGAAGTCTTTTACCTTGGGGTGATGGTTTGCAAGGAGAATTTCAGAATGCAGAGATTAAAGTAGCTGAAGATGCTGCCACTGCCATAGAGAGAAGGAATGGTGGGAAGAAACAAATTAAATACTTTGTCTTATGGTCCTGCTCCACACCTACCTGATGAAGGAGCAATGCTCTGAAAGCTAGTGCTTCCAAAGAAATCTGTTGGATCTGGTATTGTGTGATTTTTAACTTTGTCCAACACTGGCTCTTCCACATCATGGTCTCCAAGAATCAACAGCCTGGGAGTTACCATTGACAAGAAATTGAACTAGACTCATCATATAAACACATTAGCTATGAGACCAGATCAGAGGCGAGGAAAACTGCAGTGAGTAATTCATCTACTGACTCCCAAAAGCCTATCCACCAAACTAAAAGCACAAGTCAGGAATTTTATGGAATACTTGTCACTTGCTTTGAGTGCAGCTCCAACAGCACTCAAGAAGCTTAACACCATTCAGGTCAAAGCAACCAGCTTGATTGGCACTACTTTCACAGAGACTCAGTCATTCAACCACGGAGTATGTACTAATGAACAAGATGCATTGCAAAAACTTGTCAGTGATCCTGAGACAGCACCATCCAAACTGAGGATGATGGTGTTTCAATTAAAATTAAAGGCTACCACCTAGAAGGACAATGGCAGCAGATAGTAGTGGCAGTGTCTTGAACTACTTTAATCTCTGTCCTCTGAAATTCTCTTTGTAAATCATGGTCACAGACCCGCCATCAGCCCACTTCTTCAATCAAAAACACTTGTATTCACCCCCTCTCTATTGCTGTTTGATGTCCAATCATTCCTTTTGTCACCAATTAACAGGCAGTATATCCGATGAAGGGCTTTTACCCGAAATATTGATTTTCCTGCTCCTCGGATGCTGCCTGACCTGCTGTGCTTTTCCAGCACCACTCTAGTCTAAACAGGCAGTGTATCAGTGCACACTGTCCATAATTTACATGTGGGAGTTGGTTCATCTCTGACAAGAACTGACCTATGCAGGACATCTCAGAGAATTTTCTGTCCTTTAATTTTAATTGAAACACCATCATCTGCAAATTCTCCTCCAAACCACTCATCATCCTAACTTGGGAGTATATATTATAAATAGTTCCTTCACTGTTCCTGGGTTAAAAACCTGGAATCCTTAACAGCATTGTGAATCCACTTCCAATATGTAGAATGCAGCAATTCAAGAAATCAGCTTATCTTCTGAAGGGCAATAAAAGCTGGCTCAGCCAGTGATGCCTACTCCCCATGGGTGAATTTTTAAAAATCATTCGTGGACATAATACTGCAGAAGCCTGGAGAGATATGTAGATGTGATATGCGGATTAGGAAACTATGAGTCAGATTTCAAAATACAGTGAACAGACTTTGTATTTTGTTGAAGATACTAACAATTGGGATAACTACAGATTTGTCAGTTTAGCATTGGAATGTCATTGGAAAACACAGAGTGCCTGAGCATTTGGACAAGTATCGGTTGACTAAAGAATCAGCATAAATCTCTGTAGGATGATTCACATCTGACTATTTGAGTTAAACTTACCGAGGAATCAATTGGATCAAGAGAGTATCCTTGAATGTTGGCCATGTGGGCTGCAGAAAGCATTTATTAAGGTTTTGCTCAAGAATTTATTTGCATGTATAAATGCATTTTGAAAGAGCTGTCAGCCAGTAATTAGTGGGAAGATAGGTTACAGACAATAAGGATAAAGAATTTGTTTTTGAATTGGAAAGAGTCATCCCCAGGGATCTGAGCTGAGCCTTCAGTTTTTCATCATTTGTGTTAAGCATGTAGATACTGGCCAAAATGGGCACCAAAGGAGACAGTTGGACCAAACAACTTACCCGTGACTCTGAAGGCACAGGCATTTGTTGCTAGATTTGGTACCCTTTCCTCGTCGCTCCTCGCTAAACGGTTAGGAGTGGGGGGAGTTCACATGCTCGAGGTGGCTGCCTGGAGCTGACAGGCTTGAAGCAGTATAACGGGCACTCAGCAACAGGCTGTCTGCCTCCAGAAAGCTGCCAGCCAATCAGAAACTGGTCATTCTCCAATACCGGCAGTGCCCCTGGGACTAGTGGACAGCGCCAGTACTGCAGCCAGGCCGACTTACACTGGAACCAGAACCTGGGAAGTGCAAAACCTGCACCCACACCTCCCCCCCTCAGCTCCGTCCAAGATCCTTCTTCATCTGACAGAGATTCACCTGTACTTCTACATATGCCATCCACTGTATCTGTTGCACCCGATGTTGTCTCCTTCACACTGGGGAGACAGGATGCCAACTTACGGATCTTTCAGACAACATCTCTGGCACACCCACACTAACCAACCCCACTGCTCCCTAGTCAAACACTTTAACTCCCACTCCCACTCTACCAAGGACATGCAGGTGTGGGGCCTCCCCCACCACCAAACCCTAACCACCCAGTGCCTGGAGGAAGAACGCCTCATCTTCAGCCTTGGGACCCTGCAACCACACGGGATCAATGAGGATTTCACCAGTTTTCTCATTTCCCCTCCCCCACCTTATTCCAATTCCAAGCCTCCAACTTGGCACCACCTTTTGACCTGTTCATCTTCCTTCCCACCTATCTGTTCCACTTTCCCTCTCACCTATCACTTTCAAACCTACTTTCATCTACCTATCGCATTCCCAGCTACCTTCCCCCCAGCCCCACTTCCCTCCCATTTATCTCTCAGGTCCCTGGCTCATAGCCTCATTCCTGATGAAAGGTTTATGCCTGATTCATCAATTTTCATGCTCCTCAGATGCTGCCTGACATGCAGTGCTTTTCCAGCACCACACTCTCGATTGTAAGCCTGGGTGTCTCACTGTGTAAAGGACTGGGGTCTAAGTGGAGCAGACTGTAGATGGGTGATTCTATGATGGGCCCAGGAGGCCTGAGCAAAAAGCATTATGCCCTTTGTGCTAGCTGGATGCGCACACACAGTTTTGAGGTGTTTCGTCACCATTATAGGTAACATCATCAGTGAGCCTCTGGATGAAGCACTGGTGGCATGGCTCGATTTTTATTTATGTGTTTAGGTTTCCTTGGGTTAGTGATGTCGTTTCCTGTGGTGACATAATTTCCTGTGTTGATGTCATTTCATATTATCTTTCTCAGGGTGTAGTAAATGGGATCCAAGTTAATGTGTTTGTTGATAGAGTTCAAGTGGAATGCCATGCTTCTAGGAATTCTCATGTGTGTCTCTCTTTGGCTTGTCCTAGGATAAATGTGTTGTCCCAGTTGAAGTGGTGTCCTCCCTCATCTGTATGTAAGGATACTAGTGAGAGTGGGTCATGTCTTTTTGTGGCTAGTTGATGTTCGTGTATCCTGGTGGCTAGTTTTCTGCCTGTTTGTCCAATGTATTGTTTGTTATAGCTCTTGCAAGGTATTTTGTAATGACATTCGCACCAACACTAAGCAGGAAAAATGAAGGAAACACACTCAATACACAAGAAAGGAAAGTGCTAGAAAGACTAAAAAAAGTTTAAAAACACTGTTATCCTACCTGCAGACAAAGGACGCTTGACAATCATTTATAATCAAAGAGACTACATTGGGAAAGTGAATGCATTACTTGCAGATACCAACAATTACCAACAAATGACAATAGACCAGACCCTACAACTAGAGAACTGAATCACAGCCTGACTCAAAAAACGTGAGAAATCTGGAGAAATAAGTAAGATCGACTTTCAAAAAATGAAATCAGATGGATCCAACACATCACGCTTCTATGGATTACCCAAAATTCACAAACCAGGAGAACCCCTCACAGAGAGTGGTACATGTGTGGAATGAGTTGCCAGAGGAAGTGGTGGAGGCTGGTACAATTGCAACATTTAAGAGGCATTTGGATGGGTATTTGAATAGGAAGGGTTTAGAGGGATATGGGCGGGGTGCTGGCGGGTGGGAGTAGATTGGGTTGGGATATCCGGTTGGGAAGGACGGATTAGACTGAAGGGTCTGTTTCCACACTGTACATCTCTATGACTTTATAGTCTTGCTACCTGGAGCACCGACTTACAGATTTGCCGAGGAGCTAAAGACTAAAACACTTAGTAGAAGACTCATGCCACTCCATCCATTACACCCAAGAATTCCTGAAGACAATCAAAGACACCAAGATAAAAGAGGATGAGATAATGGTCTCCTTTGAAGTAACATCCCTGTTCACATCCATAAACATCAACCTGGCCAAGGAAACACTGACCACACCATTAGAAAACCCAAAGACCCATAAACCAAACACTACCAACATCATCAGCAAGGACAATACCATCAAACTAGTGGACGTATGTCTTATCACCCACTTCACCTTCAACAACAAAACCTAGACAAACCAATAGAATACCCATGGGATCTCTGATATGAAGGCTCTTAGCAGAGACAGTAATGCAGAGACTCAAACACACAGCTCTGCCAACCATCCAACCCAAACCTTAGGTCCGCGATGTGGATGACACCTTTGTCATCACTAAATGAAACAAATTACAGGAAACCTTCAAGAGCCTCAATAATACCCTTACTGGCATAAAACTCACTAAAGAGGAGGAAAACAACAACAAACTGCCATGGGAGTAGAGTACCATGTGAATAGAGTGCCAGATAGTGATGGTCTCAGTTAGGGGGTGGGCAGGATGTCACCAATAAGATGGCAGATAAGTTGTAGAGAAAGTGCCAAGTAAGTAGGATACTGGCTGGGTAGGGTTTGGGTGCCAGATGGGTAGGATGCTGAGTGGGTAGAATGCCAGGGTGTAACATGACAAAGGGACAGATACATGGTGCAGTGTTTAGGGTTGGTCAAACTGGTGAGAGAAACTGGTTTCAGTGAGGTAGCAGATTGAGTGAATGCCAGTCCGGGAGGTTTGGGGCAAGAGTGTGTCATGTTTGGTCTAGTTGGGACATAAGGTCATATCCAAGGGCAAGGGAATGGTGTGCTTCCAGCAAGGTGCAGAATGGAAAAAGGGGAAAATGTCAGGCAATGGAGGAAAGTGTGTTGAACAGGTACGGGGTGAAGGTAGGAAGGTTGGGTGGACCTGTGATGGGAAGCAGGTCTTGGTGGGACGGCCAGGATGAGAGTTAGCCTAGTGCATAAGGGATCTGGGGGAAACGCAGTTGGGGGATATATATATTACCAATTGAATTATTACTCATTGTTATTATGTGTTTAATCGAATAACATTTCCTGAGTAACTATTTACCTAATTGCATCAGAAAACTCTGGATTTGTCAACTTAAGAGGAAACATTTAAGGGTTCCAAGCGTAGGGGAATTGCTCACTGAAATCTTCAATTTCCTCCATAATCGCTTTGAAGTCTGCTATGATGAGGATTCTGCAGGGTCCCCAATGCAATTCCCAACTGCACAGGAATAATAACTGTGAGTCCATTCAAACATCCAGGCCACTACCACAATGGTGTTTGTGAGAGCTTGCTGGATTGTCACATATCCAACCTTACAATAATGGCTATGCCTCAAACACTTTTGTTCCACAGTGAAGGGTTTGGGGCCATTTTGAGACCATGGAAGGTGCTATATAAATGTAAATGTTAATACTTTTCTTTGTCTACATCTTTCAGCTAGGTTACAGTGGAAAGTGGGTGAAACCTGCACGATGGTTCTCTTTACAAAAGCAATTAATGGAAAATTATTGAGTGGTAGCTCATTATGTAACTGGGATTATTGAAACACCATGCAGGCATGAAATAATGAAAATAACAAGAAGAACAAGTGTATGTTTCTAAGCTGTGAAGAGATTTTGCTCACCAGATAAAGAAAAGCTTTTCGCTCAGGCAAGTGGGTAAATGGCCAAGTGTCATAAGTTTTTCTATTATTGGTAAAAGATATGGGAGAGAGATGAGAAAACCTTTCATTTCACTAAGAGAGTTGTCAGGCTGTGGGACCCTCAAACTAAAATCAGAAGCTGATTCCAAAAATAAATTGGGCTGGATGGAAACATAAAGCATAGAAAATAGGAGCTGGAACAGGCCATTCAGCCCTTTGAGCCTACTCTGCCTTTCAATGTCATCATGGCGAATCATCCAACTCAATACGTAGTTCCTGCTTTCTCTCCATATCCTTTTATCCCTTTAGTCCTAGAAGCAATACCTAACTCCTTCTTGAAAACATTTAATATTTTGTCCTCAACTACTTTTTGTAGTAAAGAATTCCACAGGTTCACCACTGTCTGGGTGAAGGAATGTCTTCTCATCTTGATCTGAAATGGCCAACCCTATGTCTTTAAACCTTTGCTTCTGGACTCCCTGTTCATCAGGACCATCCGCCTACATTGACCCTTGGATCTAGTTCTGTTAGAATTTTACTTATTTCTGAGATACCACTTATTCTTCTAAATTCCAGTGAATATAACCCTAACGCATCCAATTTGTCTTCATTCATCAGTCCTGGCATCCCAGGATTCATTCTGGGGAATCTTCCTCCAAAGCCAGAACATCCTTTCTCAGAAAAGGAGACCAAACCGTAGACAGTACTCCAGGTGTGGTCTCACTGAGCCCATGTACAATTGCAGCAAATATCCCTGCTCCTGTACTCATAAACTTTTGTTAAGAAGGCCAACATACCATTTGTCTTCTTCACTGTCCACTGTACCTGCATGTTTACTTTCAATTGGAGGCCTGTAGCTGCACTGGCTCCTGAAGGAGGATTAAACACAAAACATTGACTTCTCTACCTCCTGATGCTGCTTGGCTTGCTGAGTTCTTCCAGTCTCCTGTTTGTATAACTACACCCATGTCTTGTTGCACTTCCCTCTCACCCGATCTGTCACCATTCAGATAATAACACGCCTTTCTACCAAAGTGGATGACCTCACATTTACCCGCATTATACTTCATCTGCCATGCATTTGCTCGCTCGCTTAACTTGTCAAAGTCACATTGAAATTACTCTGCATGCTCCACACAGCTCACCCTCCTACCTAGCCTTGTGTTATCTGCAAAGTTGGAGATAGAAGTACTTGTTGTTTTTTTCATTAGGATGTGGAGTTACTGGCTGGGCCAATATGTATTGTCCATCCCAATCAAGTTACCCTTGGTGGTGAGATGTCTTCCATTTGGTATAGGTGCCACGAGGAAAAAATTTCCAAATTCTCAACCCAGTGACACTGAAGGAGCAACAATATATTTCCATGTTGAGATGGTGAGTTGTAGTGAGGCATGAGAATGAGGAACAAGGCTACTGAGAAAATATGAACATGAGGCTAACCATGACTCTTCCCTTGGAGAACCAGCACTGGCACAAAAGGGAATCGGTTAGCTCAGTTGACAGGATAGCTAATTTGCAATGAAGAGTGATGATAATAGCGTGGGTTCAATTCCCCTATCAGCTGGGGTTACACGAAACACTCTCCTCCTCAACCTCTTCCCTTGTCTCAGGTTAAACCATTCCCAGTCATCCCCCTTTAAAGAGAATGCAGCCCTACGTCTAGTCAGACCACAGCAACTTTACCTTAATTTATTGGCACAATGTATGAAATGGCCTCTTTCTGTGCTTTAAGTTTCTTTGGACAGGGCTTCTGGGGACTTAGGTGGACCAGGAACTGGAGGTGGGTGGCAAACGCACTCTGACTTTGACTTTTGCTCATGTTGCAATCTCACACTGATACACTGAGAGCAGCGAACAAAGTATAATCTGAAAAGGGGAGTTGTGATCTTTCTTGTCAGTGGGATAGGATAATATGATTTTATTGCCCTATTTACAATTTCACACTGGCTGACCAATTAATGGCCAACAAAGTAGCTGGGAATGGAAATGGAATCATAATGGCTGCTCCCAGGGAAAATTAGTTGATGTTTATATGATCCTTTGATGATGGTTGCAGCTGGGTTTGGTATTTAAGGAGTGAAATTAGCTGGTTTATGTGGGCCTTGAAGGCCACATGTATGCAGTCAATCAAGTCTTCCAGTTTGGGAATCCAGCAGTAAGCCTCAAATCTCTTGCTGTATCAGTCTGACTGTCCAGATATTACTCATGGCCGAATACACAGTGATGTGTGGCTGATGGAGAGATGCTGCACCTGTCTACATTGGGCTCTTGGAATGAACCTGAGGTGCAGAAATTCATGACCTTAGTGACTTTGAGGCAAGTAGATTTCACCTTTCCTGCCAACATTGCTTAGTCAGGATCTCTCTTTTGTGACAGTATTGCAGCAACATCTGCAAGTAGTTTGTCCTTTCTTTGTGTATCATGTCCAGAGGGTACTTTTACAACTATGTCAGTATCATTAATTAAATGTACCATTTATATAGTGTAACTGTGACATTTGTAAATAAGATAACTTTGCCTTCATTTATTAGCACAATGGACGAAATGTCCAATGAAGTAATAGTACCCACCTCACTGATAAGACAGACCACAATTACCTTTTTCAGATTATCCTTTTTCACTGCTCTCTTCATTGGTAAATTGAAGGGCCTTTTCCATGTAATTCTATCACAGAAGAAAAAAGACAGTTGGATCATTATCAGGGACTTAACAGATTTGTTCCACTGGGAGGTCTGAACTAAGTTGAAACCAATTATAATTATTTAATGAGTTAAGCATTTATTTTCAACAACATTCATGGTTATGGCAAGCATCTCATGTTTTCTATAAAAAGTCATCTCGAGTGAAATGTTCGGTAAAATAAAAATATAACTCATTAATTGTTTATATCATAATTTACATAGTTAATTTGATAAACACCGATCTGGTCAGGCAAATGAAAGGAGTGCTGCATGCTGCTCCATTTATAACTTGCGGCCATGACCAATTATAATGAAGGATATCAAATCTATTGTAGTCATTGTGCCTAAGAACTTGTTATTTGGTCTTAAAATTCACTTTCAAATTAGGAATGAAAGAAAAGTGCATTGCATTCTATCCCTACATGAAAGGGCTGGTTAGAAACAGGGAAAATGAAGAGAAAAAAAAAGCGAAGTTGCTATTAATCAAAGATCACAGGCTGGTTCATATTGATGTGATGACGAGATCAGGTCACCTCATCTCTGTGTCTCTGTGTTAAAGCGATGATAGAGTCTGCATCACTTCTGAAGACAAGAATAAAATCATTTTGCATTAATAGGCAATCTGCAGAACAATAAATTATTGGCTCAGCCTGATGTGCTACAAATAAATTATATTCCCTGTATGGAAAACAAAGGAATACTTCCTTTCTTTAAATTCAGACAGAGAATGAAATCCTTAATTAAGAATTTGAGGATGTATTAGCTTTTATGGATGATTTTATGTTGCAATGAGAAACATCAACTATGTACATGCAACTAGTCAGAGGCTGGATGGAATACCAATTGTTCAATTATGTTTGATTTCTGCAATGAGGTTTGAGTGTAGCATGATAAAGATGGCATCATATCATGGGAATTTTTAAGTTAAACCTTTCTTCAAAATGTTTTTGGTGCCTGTTTTGAGGAAATCAATTCATACTTGAGCGTATAAGTCCATACAGATCAGTGGCTCTCCAGTAACCAATTGGCCATTTTTCACACCAAAAAGCAGACAAGGATATAGAGCAAGAAGCTTGGCTAATTTATCACCTTTCTATCGCAGGGTCACTGAGACCAATTATATTAGACCTGCTTCTGAGATCAGGTGGCTCAATGCTGCACAGAGATTGACCCTGCAATCATTTTGGTCTGGGAGGCTCAATTCAATAATAAGCAGTGAATTTATCTAATGAGCCATTTGGGAGCTCTATTGCAGGTATTTACTTTTGTGGCAGCATTCAGAATCCAAATAAATAAACTCTATTGCACAGATCACACCTGGATCGAAGTTTATCATTCAATTAACAGACCCTTTGAGGTAAATTGATGCGATGGGGCACTTCAGTTATGAAAAAAAATCTTAAAGAATTTTCTCATTACAAGGATCCTGAAAGTGAATTTGAAATGTGTAATGAGATAGCTGAGTACCTATTCCACTGACTGGCTTCTGACTGTGAACGCCTGCTATTTGGAAAATGTTTCTAATGTGTAGTTGAGAGGTTTTCATGAGTATTACCAACAGTGTGACGTTTTAAAGATTTTTTTTCAAATAAATGCCTCTACTGTTTTTGTATAAATTTATGCATTGCAATATGTATTTAAGAACCTCTTGACAGACTGCATGCTGTATTGAATTGTAGCTCATTAGACATGGAATTCAGTCTCCTTTGCATTTTATTATATATATCCACACACACACAATTGCTACTGTAGCGCTTGTAACAAAATCAGTCAGGTGGACTTCATAGAATATGAGTTCCCTGATTGGGGCTGTTAATCTGGTTTCATCAGGGACCCCTGGTTGATAAGAATATCAGAGTTTATGTTTACTCTGAGACTGGCTCTGAGGAAGCCGGACCACTGTCAAGTATTATGAACGTGTAAATAAAGGGTGACTCGGTGATTGGTGACTGGCCTTTGTGGAGTTACTTCAGCTACATTACAAAAATGAACACATTTTGAAACTACTCCATTGGCTGCAATCTGATACAGTATGTCCTTTCATGACTTTGTTTGTTTCACCTGCTGTGAACTGTCCCCGTCGATATTTGCTTTCACCGCCTCTTCCATTTTGAACCAAATATTTTTTGAAAATCAAAAATTAGAGACCCGGATACTTATATTTTATGGGACAGTGGAAGGCAAGCGTTCCTGGACTGCATGAAGGAGAGATTCCTACATCAGTATGTGTTGATTCCAATGAAAAAGGCTGCACTTCTGGACCTGGTTCTTGGAAATGAGATGGATCAAGTGTCAGTGGGGACACATTTCGACCGATAGATATAGGAGCAGAAAGAGGCCATTCAGCTCGTCAAGTCTGCTCTGCCATTAAATTAGATTATAGCTGTACTGATAATTATCAACTCCACTTTCCTGCCCTTTCCCTATAACTCTTGATTTCCTTACAGATTAAAAATCTGTCCATTTCAGCTTTAAATATATTTAAAGACCCAATCTCGACAACTCCTGTGGTAAATAATTCTACAAATCACTGCCCTCTGAGAGAAGAAATTCCTCCTCATCTCTGTTTCACATGTGCGATTGCTTATTCTGTGATTATGCCCAGGGATCCTAAATTCTTCCACAAGGGGAAGCAACATTTCTGTATCTACCCTGTCAAGCCCCCTACAAAACATATTTATCTCAAAAAGGTAGTCTCGCATTCTTCTAAATTCTTTTGAGTACATGCTATCCAGTCTCCCAAAAGGAAATCCCTCCATATCTGATATCAACCTAGTGAACCTTCTTCGAACTGCCTTCAAAGTCCTTATTTTTCTTTAGATTATGAGCCAAAATTGTTCAGGGCATTCCATCTGTGGTATGACTTGTGTTTTTAAAAATAGTTTTAGTGAAACCTCTCTATTTTAAGTTCCATTCCCTTGGAAATAAAGGACAGTGTTCCATTTGCCTCCCTTATTACCTGCTGAACTTGGATGCTAGGGTTTTGAGATTCATGCAGGAGGATTCCCCAATGTCTGGACCTTTCTGCAGTCTTTCTCCACTTAAATCATATTCAACTCCTCTATTCTTCCTTCCAAAGTGCATATTTTCCCACATCATATTCTCCTACGTTTTTGGTTACATACTCATCCCATCTATAAGTCTCTGCTGACATTTTGTGGCAATCTCATTGCTTGCTTTCTCACCTGTATGTGTGTCATTTACAAACTTAGCTACAGTACATTTTCTTTCCTGATCAAAGTCAGTTTAACATATTTTAAATAATTGTGGCCCCAGCTTTGATTCCTATAACACTCCATTTATTACAGGTTGCCATCTGAAAGTTCTTCCTTTATCCAAATTCTCTGTTTTATGCTACTTAGTCAATCCTCTATCGATGCTACCCCCAACACCATGGACTCTTATTAAGCAGTCTAATTCTAAAATGTGGAATCTTATCAAACACCTTCTCAAAATCCAAATATATTGCATCTACCCTTCCCCTTTATCAATCCTGTTTGAAAAAATTCTAATACATTTGTCAGGCATGATTTCCCTTTTGTATACCCATGTTTACTCTGCTTGATCAAGTATTGTATTTCTAAATGCTGTGCTATTACATCCTTTAGAACAGACCCTAACATTTTCCCAAAACAGTCATTAAACTAACTGGCCTATAATTTCATTTTTTTTCTTCTTCCTTTTTAAAATAAATATATTACATTGGCACTCTTCTGGGACATTTTCAGATCTGAGGATGAAGACAATGCATGTGATGTGAACTTTAGCAAGACTTTTGATCAGGTCTCTCATGGTCATAGATATTCACTAACACCTCAGACCGGTCAAGAATGTAAGAACTCATAAGATCCAAGTATTGTGACATGTTGGATGCAAAATTGAATGAGGACCAGGAGCAGAGGGTGATAGTAGTGGGATATTTCTGACTGGAAGTTTTCTGTGGGATACCACAGGCTATGGTGCTTGGGTCTACATGGTGTACATACATAGAGTCATAGAGATGTACAGCATGGAAACAGACCCTTTGGTCCAACCGTCATACATGATTGGAATTTTTATGTAATGGGTATGATCAGGAAATTTGGAGACAACATGACAATTGGAAGGTTGATAAATTTTGCAGAAAATAGTCGTTCTTATTCCAACAGACGTTTTACCTCTGGCACCGTGGCTGGCAGAACAGTCTTTGGGATACATTCGCTGCTATTTTTCTCATGGTTGGGCAAGAAACACACCATCCTAAATATCTCGCCCATAATCTGATATAATTGGAAAACAGATTTGAGGGGCTGGAGATCCTGATCAAGTTGCTATTTAAATGCTTTTTTTTGTGCTCAGACAGAAACCCAATGGTCAGGCTATGTTTGCAAATGACACAAAGATGAGTGAAGGGACAGGTAGTGTTATGGAATCAGGGATGCTGCAGAAGAACTTAGACAGACAAGGAGAGCGGGCAAAGAAGTGGCTGCTGAAGTACAATGTGGGGAAGTGTAAGGTGATGCACTTTGGTAGGCAGAATAGAAGCATAGGCTATTTTCCAAATTGAGAAAGGATTCAGAAATCTGGAGCACAAAGGTACTCAGGAGTCCTCATTCAGGATTCTCTTAAGTTTAACATGCAGGTTCATTTGGCAGTTAGAAAGACAAATACAATGTTAGCATTCATTTCAAGAGGCTGGAAAACAAGACCAGGGATGTACTGCAGAGGCTGTATAAGGCACTGGTCGGACAACATTTGGAATATTGTGAGAGTTTTGGTTTCCATATCTAAGGAAAGGTATTCTAGCATTGGAGCGGGTTTACAAGAATGATCCCAGGAATGAAGAGGTTGTCATATGAGGAGTATTTGATGATGCTGGGTCTGTTCTCGATGGAGTTTAAAAGGATGAGAGACGCCTTCACTAATGGGAGAGACTTGGACCAAAGGGCACAGCCTCAGAGTGAAGTAACTACCCCTTAGAATTGAGATGTGGAGGAATTTCTTCAGCCAGAGGGTGGTGAATTTAGGAAACTCATTGCTGCAGAAGGCTATGGAGGTCAAATCATTGAGCATATTTAAAACAGAGTTAGATAGGGTCTTGATTAGTAATGTAATCAAAAGTTGTGGAGAAAAGGTGGTTGAGAAATATATCAGCTGTGATCAAATGGCAATTCAGACTCATTGGGCTGAATGGTCTAATTCGCCTTCTCTATGGTCTTTTGGAATTCAAAGAAATCACAAAATTATATCTGGCTTTCTTTCTCGTAACTTTGAATCTTTCAAGTGTGATTTCTGCAGTGCGATGGGTCCAGTAGACTAGATTCCTTAGCATATAAATTCGCCATTCTTCAGCGTTTTTGTGCCTATTATCACATCTCAGGGTAAGATGGCAATTTTAAACAACTTTGGTGAAACGCTTAGTTTATGATCTGTTCTGACTTACTTGATCACATTGTCATCCAAAAATAGAATATTACATAAGGTCACCTGAAACAGATGAATAAATATGAAAGTAAATAAAAAAAAAGCAAATTTCATTTCTTTCTATCCAGCCCACCTTTACCTGAGCCTTTGAGTGGATGACCTTTTTAGTTAAATCCCAGCTGTTTGCCCCAGTTAGTTTTGTTGGCAGTAGCAAAAGCAGCCCCCTCAGTTGTGTAACCTTGTTAACCCAGTTAGGTTCCGCCCTTCCTATTTTTTAATTGCAAAAATATACTTTGTTCACAAAAAAATCTTCATGTACATTTAAAGTTGCTAAAGCAGTTCTGTACAATTTTTGCACCTGAAGAACAAACAAAGATTTGAATTTGGCATTTCCTACAGTAGCAAAAAAAAACCAAGGCATTTCTTGTTAATAGTGTCATAGAGAAGTACAGCACAGAAACAGAGCCTTCGGTTCAACTCATCCATTCCAACCAGATATCCTAACCTAATTGAGTCCCATTTTCCAGTGCTTGGCCCACATCCCTCTAAACCCTTTCTAATCCTATACCCATCCAGATGCCTGTTAAATGTTATAATTGTACCAGTCTCCACCACTTCCCCAGGCAGCTTATTCCATACATGCATCACCCTTTCCATGAAAAAGTTGTCCCTTAGGTCCCTTTTGAATTTTTCCCCTCTCACCCTAAACCTTTGCCCCTAGTTCTGGACTCCCCCACTCCAGGGAAAAGACCTTGTCTATTTAACCCATCCGTGCTCCTCATGATTTTATAAACCTCTATAAGGTCACCCTTCAGCCTCTGATGCTCCAGGGAAAACATGTTTATGCAAGTATTTTGGTTTCTTCTTACACTTCATTGTTTTTCCTCAAATTTACCTGATAGCGAGAGCTCCTCAGTAGGAAGGTGGCTTTGATGAGCTCTGGAGCAGCAACAGCATTTTAGAAGCAGCATGGCTACAGAATTGGTCGGTCAGCTTGTCAAGCCTGGACCGGGTCTCTCACTTATGCGGGGAGTGAGCACCTGGTATCAGCGTGGTGTGGGTTGGGAAACCAGGAGCGCACCCTGGTGTCAGCGTGGTGTGGGTTGGGAAACCAGGAGCGCACCCTGGTGTCAGCGTGGTGTGGGTTGGGAAACCAGGAGCGCACCCTGGTGTCAGCGTGGTGTGGGTTGGGAAACCAGGAGCGCACCCTGGTGTCAGCGTGGTGTGGGTTGGGAAACCAGGAGCGCACCCTGGTGTCAGCGTAGTGTGGGTTGGGAAACCAGGAGCGCACCCTGGTGTCAGCGTGGTGTGGGTTGGGAAGCCCAGAGCAGACTTTGGTGTCAGCGTGGTGTGGGTTGGGAAGCCCAGAGCCGACTCTGGTGTCAGTGTGGTGTGGATTGGGAAACCAGGAGCAGCACTGTAGCAATGGAGAAGGAAATGTTGGATTTCCTTTTTTTCCACAAGGGAAAGGTGATATGGAATCATCCAGCTACTTGGAGCGTTCCTGGTCAATGAGGCCAGGCCCAACTTTGTAACACTGGGGATAAGAAGAATCCTAGTATACAGTGTCACTTAGTGTTTGCCTACTCAGAGTCTACACACAGCTTGGTGCAGCCATGCACAAAGGTGGCTATTCGTGGGCGGCACGGTGACACAGTGGTTAGCACTGCTGCCTCACAGCGCCAGAGACCCGGGTTCAATTCCTGCCTCAGGCGACTCTCTGTGTGGAGTTTGCACACAACGGGGTGCTCCGGTTTCCTCCCACATTCCAAAGATGTGTTGGTCAGGTGAATTGGCCATGCTAAATTGCCCGTAGTGTTAGGTAAGGGGTAGATGTAGGGGTGTGGGTGGGTTGCGCTTCGGCGGGGCGGTGTGGACTTGTTGGGCCGAAGGGCCTGTTTCCACACTGTAAGTAATCTAATCTAATCAAATGAGGATGGTGTTGAGTACAATCTTCCCCTTTACTCTTATCTAGAGCTTTATATCTGATGTTCCTTCAGACATAGTCCGTCTTTGATCTCCGGATGAAGAGAAAGAGGGGCTCAGGTCACTGCAGTGACACAGGCTCAAAGAATGGGCCATACCCAAGCCACATACAGAAACACTGAGAGCACTTCATATCAGATGACGAGGTTTTTACCACAATGGGGAGGGAGCAGTGTTCCCAAAAGCTCAGTTTCTGCCTCATGTCAGTGATGTGTTCCTCTCAAGATCTTGCATATGGCCTGGCCCCTCCAAACCATATTCCCAGCGTCTTCAGGTAACCTGTCCTGACGGTGAAGGGGGATCAACGATTGATCAGCCCAGTTCACAAATAACATTACCTCGTTTCTTGCCATGATTTATCTTGGCTCCTGAGATTGGTTGGAACTGGTGGCAGATGCTCAGGAGTCTGTGCACTGACAGCGGATCAGAGCAGAAAAAGACAATGTCATCCACGTACACGCAACCTTTTACCTGCTGGCGTCCACTTCCTGGAATAGTCACCCCTCTCAGGCTTGCATCCTTCCGCATGGACTTGGTATACTGTTCTATAAAACACACAAAGAAGGCAGAGGTAAAAACAATGACTGCAAATGCTTGAAACCAGATTCTGGATTAGTGGTGCTGGAAGAGCACAGCAGTTCAGGCAGCATCCAAGTAGCTTCGAAATCGACGTTTCGGGCAAAAGCCCTTCATCAGGAATAAAGGCAGTGAGCCTGAAGCGTGGAGAGATAAGCTAGAGGAGAGTGGGTTGGGGAGAGAGTAGCATAGAGTACAATGGGTGAGTGGGGGAGGGAATGAAGATGATAGGTCAAGGAGGAGAGGGTGGAGTGGGTAGGTGGAAAAGAGGATAGGCAGGTAGGACAAGTCCAGAAAAGTCATGGAGACAATTACTGCACTGGAAGCTTAGAACTAGGGTGAGGTGGGGTAAGGGGAAATGAGGAAACTGTTGAAGTCCACATTGATGCCTTGGGGTTGAAGTGTTCCAAGGTGGAAGATGAGGCGTTCTTCCTCCAGGCGTCTGGTTGTGAGGGAGTAGCGGTGAAGGAGGCCCAGGACCTCCATGTCCTCGGCAGAGTGGGAGGGGGAGTTGAAATGTTGGGCCACGGGGCGGTGTGATTGATTGGTGCAGGTGTCCCAGAGATGTTCCCTAAAGCGCTCTGCTAGGAGGCGCCCAGTCTCCCCAATGTAGAGGAGACCGCATCGGGAGCAACTGATACAATAAATGATATCAGTGGATGTGCAGGTAAAACTTTGATGGATGTGGAAGGCTCCTTTAGGGCCTTGGATAGAGGTGAGGGAGGAGGTGTGGACGCAGGTTTTACAGTTCCTGCAGTGGCAGGGAAAAGTGCCAAGATTGGAGGGTGGGTTGTTTGGGGGCGTGGACCTGACCAGGTAGTAGCGGAGGGAATGGTCTTTGCGGAAGGCGGAAAGGGGTGGGGAGGGAAATATATCCCTGGTAGTGGGGTCTGTTTGGAGGTGGCGGAAATGTCGGCAGATGATTTGGTTTATGCGAAGGTTGGTAGGGTGGAAGGTGAGCACCAGGGGCGTTCTGTCATTGTTACGGTTGGAGGGGTGGGGTCTGAGGGCGGAGGTGCAGGATGTAGACGAGATGCGTTGGAGGGCATCTTTAACCACGTGGGAAGGGAAATTGTGGTCTCTAAAGACGGAGGCCATCTGGTGTGTTCTGTGGTGGAACTGGTCCTCCTGGGAGCAGATCCGGCGGAGGCGGAGGAATTGGGAATATGGGATGGCATTTTTGCAAGAGGTAGGGTGAGAAGAGGTGTAACCCAGGTAGCTATGGGAGTTGGTGGGTTTGTAAAAAATGTCAGTGTCAAGTCGATTGTCATTAATGGAGATGGAGAGGTCCAGGAAGGGGAGCGAGGCGTCAGAGATGGTCCAGGTAAATTTAAGGTCAGGGTGGAATGTGTTGGTGAAGTTGATGAATTGCTCAACCTCCTCGCAGGAGCACGAGGTGGCGCCAATGCAGTCATCAATGTAGCGGAGGAAGAGGTGGGGAGTGGTGCCGGTGTAATTACGGAAGATCAACTGCTCTACGTAGCCAACAAAGAGACAGGCATAGCTGGGGCCCATACGTGTGCCCATGGCTACCCCTTTGGTCTGGAGGAAGTGGGAGGATTCAAAGGAGAAATTGTTAAAGGTGAGGACCAGTTCGGCCAAACAAATGAGAGTGTCGGTGGAAGGGTACTGTTGGGGATGTCTGGAGAGGAAAAAACGGAGGGCTTGGAGGCCCTGGTCATGGCGGATAAATAAAAATTAATTTTCAATGAATGCCAGGTCTGTCTGTGTTGGCCACTAAATGAGCCAAACATTAGGCACCAACATCGAGTAATATGTCAGCACAGTGTTTCTACAGCTGTCTGTTCACAAACTCAAATAAGAGAGTTATTCCCCTCGGTGCTTTAATAAAATTAATTAGTTTTGCAGGGTGTGAATAGGGTCAAGGGTATTTGTGGCAAAATATCAGAATTCAGCATCTGAAACAGATAGTACCTTCTTAATTTGACATTTGGGCAG
This sequence comes from Chiloscyllium punctatum, assembly GCF_047496795.1. Taxonomy (NCBI): domain Eukaryota; kingdom Metazoa; phylum Chordata; class Chondrichthyes; order Orectolobiformes; family Hemiscylliidae; genus Chiloscyllium; species Chiloscyllium punctatum. The sequence continues at coordinate 50,108,977 of NC_092741.1, read as the reverse complement.
CTTAACACTGAAGTTTTAAACTGGTGAACTGTTACTCAGTGGTTCACCACAGACTACACTTCGGTTACCTCTAAATTGCCAAGCCAAGCTGACTATTACCTTGGAGTTATGCAGACCAGTCTTTACTCAGGAACAGAACATATCACCAAAGCTTTGCAGCCAAAAGCTGGAGCGTTGTGTACAGCTATGGGCCATGTTATAGGAATGAGGTGAATGCACTGTAGTGTGCAGAAACAATTTACAAGAATGGCTCCAGGAATGAAAAAAACTTCATTTATGAGGATAGATTTTGAAGTTGGGACTATTCTTGAAGAGAAGAAGACTGTAAGGAGGTTTGATAGATGCTTTCAAAATCATGAGCAGGCTAGATAGACTGAACATAAGACCACAAGATATAGGAGCATTATTAGACCCATTGAGTCTGCTGTGGGTAGAGAGCAGCTGTTCCTATGTGTAAAAGCAACAAGAACAACATGGCGTAGTTTTAAAGTGATGTGCAAAAGAAGCAAAAGTAATGTAATGAAAATATTTTTTCACATAGCCTGGAAATGTGTTGGAGGCAGGTTCAATTGAGGTATTCAAGAGGGTATTAGATTGTGTGCAATGTGTGGGGGACAAAGCAAGAGATTGGCAGTAGATATTGATGCTTGTTTGAAGAGCCATTGCAGGCATGATGGGCCAAATGGCCTTTTTATGCACAGTAATAATTCTGTGACTCTGTGAAACTTTCAGCCTCACTTTGTCTGTAATCACAGCCACAGGTTTGACTAAAGGTACACAGCAGCGAGAACAGCCAACATGAGCACACAATTAAACACTGAACCATTGAAAGCAACACTGGCAAACAGACCATCAGTTGATTTCAGAATTTCTATTTTTTTCATTCTCATTCCACTGTTAGAAACAACATAAACGTTTGTACCATATTCGATCAGATGATGCAGGATTCCCTCTGTAATCTATACAATAACAAATGTTGTCCAATAGCTCCAGTGGTGAAGAAAATAATTTTGCATTTGTAAAGTTTTGTTTAATGTCTCATTTATGATAACATTTAAAAATATTTTTCATGATATTTCATTTTCTATCTTCACCCAACTTGTGAATTCCATTCCATACTTTAATGTGCTTTTTAAAAGCAATTTGATTTTCATTTCCTGGCTGGATGCTTGCGAGAATTCTTTTACATGACTGAGAGCTTTGTTGTGACTCTGGCAGGAGGAGTGTGCTGGTAATCCATCCCCCACTACTCAATGAGCCTTATCAAAACTGTGCATGTCTTATTCAATTCCAAAACAAAATGGTCAATTTGGTTCTCTTTATTAGTGGTAACGAGAACAAAACAGGTTTCCAGCAGACTTTTCGATTAACTCAAAAATAACATGTTTCTTACAAGCAAACTTATTCATCAAACAAGTGACAAACTGGTTATCAGCTAAACTAGTCTGGGAATTCAACTATATTCCTCTGAATTGAAAAATGTCGCACATTCATACACATGTATAACTAATACATGTACAACATGCTCAGCAGAACAACCATGAATAGAAAAATTAGGAAATCCCTGTGGATCAAGAGTCCAAAGCAAACGTAGAGAATGAAGTGAAATTTTTGCAGTTACTTCAAATTCTTGTAAACTAGCTCATTGTAAACTGTCCATTGCCAAATGATAGGAAGTCATCTGACTAAATATTCAATTCAGATAAGAAACAATTAGGAGACCCATGATTTGAAGCTTTGCCAATTTTTTTTCAGATGACTTCACTGTGAGAAGTCTTGAGAGTACTGTTTTCATCTCTAGGCTCTGACTGTTACAGACTGAAAAAGATATAAATGCAACCTTCTCTTGCAATGCCCACAGCTTTTAGGTATGTACTGAAAAAAAAGCATATGTCCTCAGTCCAGATTGTTGCTAAGTAATGGCAGTATAGATGCAAGGGCGCTTTTCAAGTCTGATGCTCAATAATCAAAGCAATGAAATTCTATCCTTACATCTCACTAAAACTTTCTTGGACATTGCTTTCCAGTGGAGATTCACACAGATGATCCTTGATGTGGTAGGCCTAACATATGATGAATGGCTGAGGATCCTGGGATTGTATTCATTAGAGTTTAGAAGGTTGAGGGGAGGTCTAATAGAAACTTATAAGATAATTCATGGCTTAGAAAGGGTGGTCGCTGGGAATCTGTTTCCATTACGTAGGGATACTAGGACCCATGGGCACAGCCTTAGAATTAGAGGGGGTCAATTTAGAACAGAAATGAGGAGATATTTCTTCAGCCAAAGAGTGGTGGGCCTGTGGAATTCATTGCCACAGAACACAGTGGAAGCCAGGACATTAAATGTCTTCAAAGCAGAGATTGATAAATTCTTGATCTCGCAAGGAATTAAGAACTATGGGGAGAGTACATCTAAGTGGAGTTGAAACGCCCATCAGCCATGATTAAATGACAGAGTGGACACTGTGGGCCGAATGGCCTTACTTCCGCTCCTATGTCTTATGGTCTTATGGTCTTTCCAAAGTTACTTTATACTTTGTAAGTAACAAGAAAACCTTAATCTTTTAATCTTGTGGTTCCAAGCATCACATAACAACTCAGTTGCAACTTAGTAATATCCAAATGTCCCTTTCCAGTCCTCATAATCCATAAACACATGCATTCCTAATTTCTTGGAAAGTTTGATGACATCACTCCATTTGGGAATTTCCCTTGGAATATGTTACAATCTGATGCAAGTTGAGGGAGTTAAAGATCTCATCACGGAGATTAATACACCTCTCAGTGGGGCTGTCTTTGATGCTGTTGTTCTGTTCCTGATCACAAACTCTGGGCCATTATTTCTCATGGCCTGTTATTTTCATACAGGCCTGTTATATCTGCTGACAGGAGAAGGTTACTTTTAACAGAATCATCTGGAGACAGCTATGTGGGTGACCAGAGCTTTAGACTGTGGTTCTCTCTGTTTAAATAAGGGTGTAAGCATGTCAAGTTGTGACCGACTTGCCACCGTGAAGTTGAGGCGATGAAAAGATCAGCCATGATCTTACTGAATGGCAGAGCAGACTTAAGGGGCCACATGACCTACTCCTGCTCCTCTTCTGGTCTTATATTCTCACTCCTGAGGAAGCTCACTGAGTAAAGCTTGAATCAGAGACCAGCAGCTTCAAAGATTGTCAGTTGAGACCTGGTCATCAGAGGATCCAAAGGGGAGAATGTAAGCCTTTTTCTCTCGCGTTGAATAGCTCAGTACTAGGGGTATTGGGATTAGCAGCAAGGACAGGGTTGTAGCTTGCAGTAGCATCCTTCCTCCCTCTTGGCCTCCGACTAAACTCCAGCCCACCATCCCAGACCCAACTGGCAGGTAGTTCACCCTGGTTTTATCACTAGGAGGGAAAGACCAGATACTCAACTACAGGAGCAATTGTCCCAACACCCGCAAAAGGAGCTGCATCAGGACATTATTTAAATGGGCCACAATACATGATGAGCAGCAGAAGAAAAATACCTATACAATGAATTCAAGAACAAAGGGTACCCAATAAACACAATCCACCAATTCTGAAAAAACAAACCCAAACAGCATGCCAGAGACATTAGCCACATCAAAGACATCTCAGAGATGAACTACCAGACTACCTCAATCCCTTGGCATCTTGGTTGCCTACAAACCTACCAACACACTGAAATTTATGAACTGAAAGGACCCTATACCGACAACCAGCAAAACAAATGTCTTTAACATAATACCCTTCAAGGACTGCAACAAACACTACATCGGACCAACAGGCAGGAAACTAGCCACCAGGATATATGAATACCAACTAGCCACCAGAAAACATGACCAGCTATCACTAGTATCCTTATACACAGTCGAAGAAGGACACCACTTTAATTGGGACAACACATTTATCTAGGACAGGCGAAACAGAGACACGCATGGGAATACCTAGAAACCTGGCATTCCAACTGGAACTCTATCAATAAACACATCAATTTGGACCTCACTTACCAACCTCTGAAAAAAAGAATGGCAAATGATACCACCCCCCTACAACCAAGACACATAAATAGGAAGCAGGAAAGAACACCAGCGCTTCACTGGATGATGTTACCTGGCATGGTGACAAAACAACTGAGAAAAAACCTACTGGCTCAGTGAGCAAATTTGCAACCTGAACTAGTAGGGAACATATAAAATCTGTTGTGAGGTATATTAACATTTAGATAATAATAATCAAATTGACTCTGTTGGTGGCAAAGACCAGAGGGAAGATGACGGAACTTACGCTTGCGTAATGCAAGATCATCTCCCTTCACCGCTGTGTGGTCCCTTTCACCCGGGACAACACTGACAAAGGCTATTATTGTTATCTCGGTCCAGGCTAACTGAGTGTAATGGTGTGGCTTGTTTTGGCATTCACCAGGAAAAAGCACTATCCACCACCAAACTCAAAGAGCAAAGAAAAGCAAAGATCAATGCAGCACTAGAATAGGCCCCCTTAGCCCTCCAAGCCAGAGCCAACACATTTTGCCCTTCTATATTATCCCTCTATTTCCTTCCAATTCATGTTTTTATCCAGGTGCTCCTTGAATGCTGCTATTGCGTCTGCTTCCACCACCTCCTCTGGCAGCGTGTTCCAGGCACTCACCACCCTTTGTGTGAAAAACTTGCCTTGCACAACTCTTTTAAACATTCCCATCCCACCCTGCACCTTGAGCCTGTGTCCCCAAGTAATTGACCCCTTCACGCTGGGAAGAAGCTTGATACTTTACATTCTATCCATGTCGTTCACAATCTTATAAACTTCTGTCAGGTCACCCCTCATTCTCCTGCATTCCAGTGAAAACAAACCCAATCTATCCAACCTTCCTTCACAGCTAAAACTCCCTGATACCAGACAACATTCTGGCAAACTTTTTTGGTACCCTCTCCAAAACATCCACATCCTACTTGTAGAGCGGTAGCCAAAACTGTGCAAAATATTCCAAGTGTGGCCTAACTAAAGTCCTTTAAAGCTGCAGCATTTCCTTATACTGAATGCCCTTTGCAATGAAGATAAATATGCCATAAGCCTTTCTTACCACCTTTTCTTCCTGCGTTGCCACCCTCAGTGATTTGTGGACCTGCACACACAGATCCTTCTGCATATCAATCATCTTAAGGGTGTGCCATTCGCTGTATGATTTTCATCTGTACTTGATCTTCCAAAATGCATCACCTCACTTTTGCCCAGATTAAACTCCATTTGTCATTTTTCTGCCCATGCCTTCAACTGATCTGTATTCTGACAACCCTCCTCACTACTCGCAACTCCATCAATCTTTAAATTGTCCACAAACATATTAATTAGACTCGCCATATTTTCTTCCAAATCATTTATGTAGACCATGAACAGCAGAGTATTGATCTCTGTGGAACATCACTAGTCACAACGCTCCATTCTGAAAAGCATCCTTCTACCACTACCCTCTACCTCATGACTAAACCAGTTCCACTTCCATCTTGCCAGCTCATCACTGATACCATGTGAATTCACCTTTTGTACCAGTCTCATATGAGGGACAAAGACTTTACTGAAGTCCATGTAGACAACATCAACTGTTTTTTCCTCATCAATCATCTTCATCACCTCCTCAAAAAATTGAAATTAGTTAGTGAGGCAGAACTTCACCTGCACAAAACCATACTGTTTATTACTAATAAGTCAATTTGCTTCTAAGTGTGTATAGATCTTGTCCCTGAGTATCTTTTCCAATAATTTCCCCACCACTACAGCCCTATAATTTCATGAATTCCCAGAATGCAAATGAACAATATCTCAGCACCCTCTGGTTGGATGCTCTTCCTCTTGCCTTTTCACTGGGGATGCTGTTCCACAATGCCCTTCAGACCAGCACTTACTGTGAAGTACATTTCCAGAATGGTAACGAGCAATGTCTCAGCACCCTCAGGTAACATCTCCAATTTCCTGAGGCCCAGGTGAAGAACTAACCAGCCTTTCTAGGCCATATGCTTTGTGAGAAAGATGCAGCAGCAGAGTGTGAAGGGGAGGGTTTGAATTTGGCCAGCACCTGGGCTTTAAATATGGTAGCTGTGGTAAGAATGCAGGATGTTTCTGCCATACTCCAACTCTCCTGGTGCTAAAGTCACTAAGAACTATAGGCAGAAAGAGTGCCATGAATCTCAATCAACAAAACACTTCAACTTCAAAAGGGAAAATGTGGTCCCAAAAATCTATTGACTTACCCCTTGTGTGACTCCAGCAGCACTGTGCAGAAGCAGCCATGAATTATGTCAGGACACAGCTATGTAAGGTTTAATCCAAATATTGACATTTATGGATAAGGTTAGATCTTGACATCACCTAAGACAAAGCGGCCTACTTGATAAGCACCACACCAACAAATGTCTATTCCCTCCACCACCACAACTCATGTGACAGTGTGTACAGACTACAAGATGCACTACAGAAATTCACCAATTTTTCCCAGAAACCACCTTCTTAACCCACAACAATTACTATCTATATGGACAAGGACACATACAGATACTTTTTGTATGGAAGGGCAAAATGTGTCGGTGCAGGCTTGAAAGGCCAAAGAGCCTCTTTGTTCTTTGTTCTAGATATATGAAAACTACACCACCTGTAAGTTCTCCTCCAAGCCACATATCATCTGGACTTGGCTATGTTTCATCACTCCTTCAGCGCCATTCATTCAAAATTCCTTACATTCCCTCCCTAACAGCATTCTCCCTACAGCAAATAGACTGCAGCAGTTCAAGAAGGTTGCTCACCAACACCCTTTCAAGGTATCTGGGGATGGACAATAAACATTGGCCCAGCCAGTGATGCCCACATCTCATGAATGAATAAAATAAAAATAGAAGCAGAGAGAGAAATTTGGATTTGTATAGTGCTTTCAAAATCACAGTACATCCCAAAGTCTTTTACAGCTGAATATGTTGGCAAAGTTCCCATTCCCACTGTTGTAATGCAGGAAATCAACTCCCAAGTTGTGAGGAAGATTCTCAAAGCCAGAGGATTGTCATTTCTACGGAACTTAGGGTTTCTATGGCAGTAATATGCCAGGTGTGCCAGCCAGTCAAGAGTTATCAGTGACACTGGGTTTTAAGCTTGAATCACCAAATGGATCGACTGAAAAGAAAAATGACTTTTTTACTACAATGGCATCCTTTACAAGGAGCGATATCAGAGATATGTTTGAATATTTGTTGAAAGGAGGTGGGAGTGGCTGGCAATATGGGGTTACAAGGGACAATGGGTACACTTTAGTAGGGTGGGCACACAACTTTCATATATAACTCGTATGATCTTCTCCAGTCTCAGGGAATTTGATAAAGTCAGAAGTTGAAGACTCAGCTCAGTACATGCCATGGTTTTGTTCACCCTGAGGTTTGAAGCCAAGAAACTGATTTCAGAAGAAGTAATGCTTTGATCAAGGAATTTCTACTCTCAGGTAGTTTACTTGTTATTGCTGCTCCAACAGACCCTGATTCTGGACAATATCTCAGTGACTTTCCAATTTGCTCAGACAGATTGCATCGTTGTTTGCATTTGGAAGATGATTTCTGCACAAAAGCATCTGGGAAAGAGTTAATTGGGTTCTTTGCAGAACCATCTGGTAACAACAATATCTCAGCTTGCCACCCTCACTTTCTATAAATCTTGTAATGATAATTATGGTCTCTTTTCAGCAGCACTGATTAAGTTCCCATGATAGTTTCATTTTGCACCAAAATTTATATTTGTGATTGTGGTGGAATTCCAATGCTTAGTAAAATTGAAATGTAGCATTCTTGATTTCTCTATTCTTTGTCCATGTTCACTGTCAATAGACACTAGTTCATACTCTAAATACAATGTTACAGGAGCACCAAACTTGAAAACAGCTGAACTTTAAACAGAATATTAATCAAAAAAATAACCTTGGGAAAGAGCAGATGTAAAGACATTCTGGATAATTTAAATTCCCCAGGTTATCTGTCTAAAAGGAAGAATGAATTCTTTATGATGAAATCATGAACAAGTTCTTCATATGTGAAGTAATAGTACTAAGGGATCATGCTGTTAGCAATATAGGAATAAGAGAATGGCATTTCTTCTCCTGCTGGAATTCAGTGGTAATTGGTGACTTAATGTCATGCAAACACCTTTACCCACATTCCTGATTATTTTTGGAAAAAACAGAATTGATTGAACTCAGATACATAACTGGCAATTAATCTAGCATCAAGTGTCTTTTACAGCAGTGAGTTCCACACTTCTCTCATCATTTTCACATGGATTTGTGTTTCTTAATTTCACCTTGCAAGGCCTGGAATTAAATTTTAGACAGTGTCTCCTTATCCTTCATTCCCCAGTTGGCAGAAAGTGGTTGTCTTTAGCTAACTATCTGTTTGTCTAACATCTTGATTTTTCCAGTAAGATTATTCACTAAAGTCTTGGGAAAGTAACGTTTGGAATGTAATCTTTGGAGTCTGAGTATCATTCTGGTTAATCTTTGCTGCATTCATTTCAAGACACAATGCTTCATATGTGATCTAACTGGGACTTTGTGTAGTTGCACATAACTTCAACTTCATTGTATTGCATTCCCTCAGATACTCACTCAAAGATTGCATTGCTCTTTTGATTATCAATAATTAGAGCCGGGTTGTTCAGGTGCAAAATTAGGAAACACATCTACACAAAATGGGGGGCAAACATTGGAATGTTTATTCCACAAGTGGAAGAAGCTAAAGGGGCTACGTGATTGCCTCCTTTCCTCAATTCACTAATGTCATCGATATGTCTATATTCGTGCTATTTTTAGTTTTAAATTACCAACAAATAAAAAGATGTTTCTTTTTGGTTGTTGTATTGAAAGGACTGATTCACTTGAAATTGATGAACCTGGCAAAAATTTGGGAAATCCTTAAAATGATAAAAAACTAAATTAATTTGTGAGGCAATAGCCTGGATTTCTTGGCAACAACATATAACATTTTTGTTTTCAAAGGCTGAGAACCTTTGTATTTGATGCTGATATTCCATGTGATGTGTGAGAATCAAAGTTAACATCTATATATGCGGGCTGTTAGTAAGAGAGTTCTATTTTGGGATGCCAATTATGAACAAAAGCCATTGTCATTTCTTTCAATTCCAGAAATAGTAAAGCTAATTGTAACGGTCCTGCCATGATTGCTTCAGACTGGCTCAAGACTTAAAACTATCAGTGTTAGGCTGCAGAGCTCATTTATCCATTGTCACTCTTTTTTTCTATGCCTTTCTTCCTCCCCATCCTTCTTCTCACTCTACCCATGGCTATCATATATATAATTGTGTGCAGTAATATTCCCCACACATGATGTTACTGACTTTGATTGATAAACCTATGGCTGATAAACCTTTCAATTCCGAATAAGAGTTACACTGGACTCAAAATATTTATGCTGTTTGTTTCTCCAAAAATGCTGCCAGAATTATTGGGTTTCTCAAGCATCCTGTGTTATTATTTTGGGTTGATTTGAAGCTGATAAGTAACATTTGCCATAAAAATGTTCAACAAGGAGTGCAGCTCCAGTGACACCATCCGGGACAAAGCATCTTGCTTGTTTAACACTCCATATGTCACTTTGAACGTTCACTTCCTTGAGAACCAACGCAGTGGGAACAGCATGTGCCATCTACAAGATGTACTGTAGTAACTCACCAAGGCTCCATAGTGAGGACCTTCTAAACCAAAGACCTCCAACCCCTAAGGTACAAGGGCAGCTGAATCATGGAAGCACCATCACTTGCAAGTTTGCCTCCAAACAACTCATCATCCTATTTTGCTGGGCCAATATCCTGGAGCACTGTCCTAATAGCAACATGGGTGTATAGACATCACATGGATTACAGCTGTTCAAAGTGGCACACCACCGCTTTCTTTTTCACTTATTTATATGAATGTCTTTACAGCATCACTTTATCCACCAACATCAAAAGGGTGACCATTGACCAGAAACTCAATTGCAACAACCACATGAAGGTCTTTTCTCCTACCACGGTTGGAGAATTATGCATTCTGTGATAAATGACTTATTTCCAAACTTTCCAAGCCTTTCTACTACTTACAAGGAAAATGTCAAAATGGGTGTAGTTGCAACAACACCCCACATGCTTGACCTTGTTTGTGACAAAACATTGGGCTTGATTGGTATCCAGCCACCATCTCAATCCTTCATATTCTGGATCATCACTATGCCATGACAGTAGTGTGTTCCATTTGGATTACACTATAGCAAGTTGCAAAAGATGTGTTGGAAGCACATCCCAAATCTATGATCTCCATCCCTTTGAAGAACAAGAGCAGTGGCTGTTTGTGATATCATCATATTTATGTTCCCCAAGTGATGAACCATCCTGATTTGAATGTGTATTCAAAGGCACAAGGGCAGCTGTATCATGGGATATTATAAAAAAAATTCTAAGTTATTAAAGTAAGTGGTTGGCACCTCTCTTAAATTGGCAAACTAAGGCATACCATATGCATCAAATTTTGATTACATTTCCAATCCACCAAGATTTAGTCTTGGTTTTAAAGTTTCTATCTCTGAGATCATGATTGTTAACATGAATGGTGAAGCTTCTGGGAGTAAGTATTGCCTCACATTGGGAATTCATGTGATCATTCATGACACTGCTCAGCTTTCATCAAGTAGCAGTAAACAACTGAGGGAGCTATATTTGAGGATGCTGGATTTTCTATTGGAGGTATTAGCATCTCATTGAAGTGCCAGAAGAGAACTCCCTTTCTGAATAAAACAAATGGAGAATCAAGTAAGTTGCTTAAGGCATTCAAAGGAAATAACAACCAACTTTCTTCACTACTTTGTGGCCTAGCTGCAGCACCGAACATTTATTGTTCTCTCCAGGCTAATTTCTGAGAGCTCACTAAACCCTCTTATTAGCGATTTGTTTTAGTATGGATGGCAACTATATTTTCCTGCCCCTCATACTGTCTTTTAGTACTCAGATACTATGATTTTGAATAATGCACTGTCTATGATAAAAAGGAAACTTGCAAAGATGAATTGTGAAAAGAGAGAATCGGAATGGGAAATGGTAAAGGGAAATTTACCTTCCCGGCAGCCGCCTGGTCTTCGCTTTTACCACTCCAGATGCCACTGCAAAATGGACTATGAGAAGAACTGGATCAGGTACCTTGTGTAGATTTTGGGAACAATCCTCAGATTATACAATAGTCAATCAATCCACTTGTGTCACCCATTTGAATGTTCATTCTTACTCTGGGTGAGATCTTTTTGATTCTTCAATATAAGCAACTTTGACTGCCACTTTGATGGGAAGATGGTTTTCTGCTTGAAACAGCATACCTCATTTGTTACAGCTTCGGCAACCAGTTTCCAGAGCTCCACAGAAAAAGAAGCTGTTCTTCACTCTGTATTTTTGCTTGGATCCACAAGCTCTGATCTCTTTGCTTATCACTTGTTGTTGTTCTTTTCCAGGAGACAGAAATTAAAACAATAGAATAACACAACACAGAAGGAGGCCTTTAAACCTATTGTGTATATGTCGACTCTTTGAAATAGCTATCTTATTTGTTTCGATCTGCTTTTATTTTTATAGCTGTCTAACACAACATTTCCTTTAGTCTTTAAACTCAAGCAACAGTCCTCTAAACCTACCAGGTATTCTACATGTCAGCCAATTACACTTATAAATTCCAGTAGCTAATGGAGGAGGGATTAGCTTCCTTGCTTCCAGTGTCATGTGGGTGTGGTAAACCCTAATATTGCTGACATTACAAAAAACACTAGTTTAAGCCTTATTCCACATTGACACTCAGACAAGCTATTAATCACAAAAACCTCAAGGTATCACAGATCATCACATATGATCTTACAAATTACATGAGCTGAACTACTTTGTGGAGGATTGCCAGTTGGCTATGTTTTAGCCAGATGGCAAAGCAGAATATTTCAGCAGAGAAAGAGTAACACCGCATTGATTTGAAACTCTAGATGTAAACAGTGATTGTATTATAAAGTGGTGCAGTCATTCATATGGCAACCCTGATTTATAATAACTTCTATGCACTTTGTATGTGGCATCAGATAATGCTTTACATTTGCTTTCAACAACATAGTGAATAATTAAATAACATGATGTTGCAAAAATGTCTAATAATGATGTGCCTGTGTTGCATGCAGACATAAAGGTAATTACATTGCTTTATTATATATCTAGTTTCATGTCTACTATTTGTATATATTTCCTACTTATCTATTGTTCACCTGTCTCTGTTACATATGGGGATGGATTTTTCTCTTTTTATTTTAGGAGGATGGGTGAGGATTCATTACATGATCATGGCCCAGTTCCTAGTGTGAGGATTGGACTCATGGCTTGCTCATGACCAAATCTCAGAGTCCATACTTGCCCTTGAGAAAACACCCAGAAGGAACTCAAGTGAACAGTTGCTTCAGCACCTAAAGAGATGGAAGCAGAAGATTACCAAGTGAGAAGGAGGGATTTGAGGCCTAATGGAAGGGAGACATCCACAGTGGAGAGCTTACCCATCCAAGGAGAGCAGCAAGAGGTCGTTTGACTGCTCCTCTAGGAATTTAACCAAAACCCCCATCCCCCAATACCTTCTGGTAGTCTGAAAGGGAATTTCTCTATTACTGCAGGGGGAAGATGCAGTTTGCTGACCCCACTTTATTGGTGTGATACGCATGAAGCTAATGAAAAAGGATGTCTCCATATCACCACATGCACCCAATCACCTCTTCCTGAATTCTCATGCATCCCAAGATGAATAGGGGGAATGAAACTGATATTTGTTGAAGCTAAGAGGAGGTGGTGCCCCACTGTCTGATTTCTCAGCTGACTTTTGCACAATCATTCCTAATCTGGCATTGGTTAGCACAGGAAAATCCAGACCAGCAATTTTTGATATGGTTTTGAAATAAGTGACAAAACCATCTGAAATTTTCTCTTCAAACTGATGTAAAAGAAGGATACATAAGTTAAGTGCAGGGCATTAAAATCAGAGGAGTGTCTTCAAAAGTATAGGGAGAATAGGAAGAAATTAGAAGGGCAAAGAGAGGCCATAAAATATCTTTAATGGCTGGGATCAAGCAAAACCCAGGTTTTCATAAGTATATTAAAAGTAAGAAGATTACCAGGAAAAGGCCTACTGGAGACCAAAGGGGCGACTTGTATGTGTAGTCAGTGGACGTGAGTGAGATCTTAAATGAATAGTTCTTAGCTGTATAACCAGAAGAGAAAGGCATTGTAGTTGGAGATTTCTGTTGGGGTGGTGAGATTATAGAACATGGGAGAGTGGTTAGCAAGGTTAGATCTCATGGATTACAGGGAGAACTAGCCATTTGGATACAGAACTGGCTCAAAGGTAGAAGAAGAGGGTGGTGGTGGAGGGTTGTTTTTCAGACTGGAGGCCTGTGACCAGTGGAGTGCCACAAGGATCGGTGCTGGGCCCTCTACTTTTTGTCATTTACATAAATGGTTTGGATGCGAGCATAAGAGGTACAGTTAGTAACTTTGCAGATGACACCAAAATTGGAGGTGTAGTGGACAGCGAAGAGGGTTACCTCAGATTACAACAGGATCTGGACCAGATGGGCCAATGGGCTGAGAAGTGGCAGATGGAAATTAATTCAGATAATGCGAGGTGCTGCATTTTGGGAAAGCACATCTTAGCAGGACTTATACACTTAATGATAAGGTCCTAGGGAGTGTTGTTGAACAAAGAGACCTTGGAGTGCAGGTTCATAGCTCCTTGAAAGTGGAGTCGCAAGTAGATAGGATAATGAAGAAGGCGTTTGGTATGCTATCCTTTATTGGTCAGAGTATTGAGTGCAGGAGTTGGGAGGTCATGCTGCGGCTGTACAGGACATTGGTTAGACCACTGTTGGAATATTGCGTGCAATTCTGGTCTCCTTCCTATCGGAAAGATGTTGTGAAACTTGAAAGGGTTCAGAAAAGATTTGCAAGGATGTTGCCGGGGTTGGAGGATCTGAGCTACAGGGAGAGGGTGAACAGGCTGGGGCTCTTTTCCCTGGAGCTTTGGAGGCAGAGGGTGACCTTATAGAGGTTTACAAAATTATGAGGGGCATGGATAGGATAAATAGACAAAGTCTTTTCCCTGGGGTCAGGGAATCCAGAACTAGAGGGCATTGGTTTAGGGTGAGAGGGGAAAGATATAAAAGAGACCTAAGGGGCAACTTTTTCACGCAGAGGGTGGTATGTGTATGGAATTAGCTGCCAGAGGATGTGGTGGAGGCTGGTACAATTGCAACATTTAAGAGGCATTTGGATGGGTGTATGAATAGGAAGGGTTTGGAGGGATATTGGCCGGGTGCTGGCAGGTGGGACTAGATTGGGTTGGGATATCTGGTCAGCATGGACGGGTTGGACCAGAGAGTCTGTTTCCATGCTGTACATCTCTATGACTCTATAACATGGTAACATTAATAGGGAGTAGGTATTGAATGTTTCAGTGGGCATACATGTCTATAAATCCCCAGGGCCTGATGAGATGTATCCCAGGCTTCAATGGAAGGCAAGAGAGGAGATTGCTGGGACACCAGTGGATATATTTAATAATTTGGTCACAGGTGAAGCACCGGATGACTGGAAGATAGCAAACATGGTTACTTTGTTCAAGAAGTGCAACAAGGATAGGCCAGGGAATAATAGACCAGTTAGTCTGATGTTGATAGCATGGAAACTATTGGAACGAATTCTGAGGGACACGATTAATAAATATATGGAAAGGCAGGAATTGATCAGGAATAGTCAGCACAGATTTGATAGAGGGAAATCCTATCTCACTAATTTCATGAACCATTTTGAAAAGGTGACAAAATGTATTGATAAGGGTAGTACAGTTGATGTGGTTTACGTGGACTTCAGTCAGGCCTTTAACAAGGTCCCACATTGAAGGCTGATCCAAAAGGTAAGAGCCCATGGAATCCAAGTCAAGTTTACAAACTAGACCCAAAATTATCTTACATTTAAAAGGCAAAGAGTGATGGTGGAGGTTTGTTTTTATAATTGGAAGCCTGTAACCTATGTAGTTACCTGACTGAAGTCCATGTAAACCACATCAGCTGTATTGCCCTTATCAATAATCTATGTAGTATCATAGGGATTGGTGCTGGCAGTCTTGGTGTTTGTTATGTACATTAATGACTTAGATGTCACTGTAGAAAGTTGAGTTAGTAAATTTGAAAATGACACAAAACATTGGTAGTGTTGTTGATAGTGAGGAGGATGGTCTCAGGCTGCAGTCTGATATTGATCAGTTGCTAAATTGGGCAGGTCAATGGCAAATGGAATATAATCCCAATAAATGTGAGGTGATATATTTTGGAGGGCCAATAAGGGAAGGATATTGACAATGAATAGTAGGTCCTTTGCGAGTCCTGAGGCACAAAGGGACCTTGGTGTTCAAATTCATATATCCCTTAAGGTGTCAGCACGGGTAGACAGGGTGGTGAAGAGGGCATAGAGAATGTTTGCCTTCATTAGCTGGGGTGTAGAATATAGGAGCAAGGAAGCCTTGTTACAACTTTATAAATCATTGGTTAGGTCACAGATGGAATACTAGGTGCAGTTCTTCTTGCCACACTATCAGAAGGACAGTGATTACACTGGAAGGAATGCAGAGCAGATTCACTGCGATGTTGCCTAGGATGAAAAGTCTCAGTTATGAGGAGAGATTGGATAGGCTGGGTTTGTTTTCTTTGGAGCAGAGAAGACTGAGAAGGGATCTAATTCAGATATACAAAATTATGAGAGGCATAGGTAGAGTAGATTGTGAGAATCTTTTCCCTATGGCAGATGTGTCGAAGACCAAAGCACATTAGTTTAAGGTGAGGAGTAAGTATTTAGAGAAGATCTGAGGAAAAGGATTTTCAGCTAGGGGGTGGTGAATATATGTAATGTGCTGTGTGAGAAGGTGGTTGAGGCAAGTAATCTCGCAACATTTAAGAAGCATCTGGATGAGTACCTAAAACGCCAGGGCATACTAGGCTATAACCAAGTGCAGGTAAATGGGATTTGTGTAGTTTGTTGTTTGTTGGTCGGCATAGACATTTTGGGCCGAAGGGCCTGTTTCCATGCTGTATGACTCTAGGTGCAAAACTGTACAGGTGGCTTTTACTGACCCTGTTCTGGGCATGTTGGGGAGAAGTGTTTATAATCTATGGTTAAATTTAAAAATCACACAACGCCAGGTTATAGTTCAACAGGTTTATTTGGAATCACGAGCTTTCGAAGAGCTGCTTTTTCATCAGGTGGTTGTGGAACAGAATCATCTCCAAAAGCTAGTGATTCCAAATAAACCTGTTGGACTATAACCTGGTGTGGTATGATTTTTAACTTTGTAAATCCCAGTCCAAAACCGGCACCTCTGAATCATAACTTATGGTTAGCCTACTGCTTCATGCTCACCCATGTCCTGGGAGTGCGGTGATTAACACCGTTTGGATTGAAGCTGTGATGAAGTTTGGTACCAATGTTTTGTGCCAAAACCCAAATTGAGCATTGGCTGGTAGGCTATAGATGAACTGCTGCTGTTGATGATTGACAACTTGTTTCATCGCTTTGCAGATATTAAGAGAAGGTTGGCAGGGCTATAATTGGCTGGGTGAAATGTATCCTGATTTCTGATGGTCTGACAAACTTTCACATTGTTTGAAATATACCAAAGTTATCTGATGTACTGGGGACCAGAGGTGTACATGTCTTCAGCACTGTATCCTTTGAACTGAACCATGATTTAATTTTATGTGGACTGGATTAAATTGACTGTACATTACATCCATGAATGGTGGGAATCTCAGGAAGAATTGTTTGATCTTTTAGCATTTTTCATTACAGACCTTTGTGGGGAGGAGATGATGGTAAAGTGTTCATGACTCGATTAGAGTGGTGCTGGAAAACCACAGCAGGTCAGGCAGCATCCGAGGAGCAGGAAAACCGAAACTTCGGGCAAAAGCCTTTCATCGGAAATGGAGGCAGGGAGCCTCCAGGGTGGAGAGATAAATGGGGGGGGGGGGGTGTTATGGGGCTGGGGAGAAAGTAGCAAAGAGTACAATGGGTGAATGGGGGTGCGGATGGAGGTGGTAGGTCAGAGAGGAGGGTGGAGCGGATAGGTGGGAAGGGAGATTGGCAGGTAGGACAGGGCATGGGGACAGTGCTGAGCTGGAAGGTTGGAACTGGGGTGAGGTCGGGGAAAGGGAAATGAGGAAACTGGTGAAGTCCACATTGATGCCCTGGGGTTGAAGTGTTCTGAGGTGGAAGATGAGGCGTTCTTCCTCCAAGCTTCAGGTGGTGAGGGAGCGGCTGTGGAGGAGGCCCAGGACCTGTCCTCGGCAGAGTGGGAAGAGGGAGTTGAAATATTGAGCAAGGGGGCGGTGGGGTTGATTGGTGCAATCAATCAGGGCATCAATGTGGACTTCACCAGTTTCCTCATTTGCCCTCTCCCCACCTTACACCAGTTCCAAACTTCCAGCTCAGCACCGTCCTCATGATCTGTCCTACCTGCCAATCTCCAGGAATTCCTGAAGAAGGGCTTATGCCCGAAATGTCGATTCTCCTGCTCCTTGGATGCTGCCTGGCCTGCTGCGGTTTTTCAGCAACATATTTTTCAGCTCTGATCTCCAGCATCTGCAGTCCTCACTTTCTCCTACCTGCCAATCTCCCTTCCCACCTATCCGCTCCATCCTCCTCTCTGACCTATCACCTCCATCCCCACCCCAATTCACCTATTGCACTCTTTGCTACCTTCCCCCACCCTCCTCTCTGACCTATCATCTCCATCCCCACCCCTATTCACCTATTGTATGCTTTGCTACTTTCTCCCCATCTCCCACCGCCCCCCCCCCCCCCCCCCCTCCCATTTATCTTCCAACCTGGAGGCTCCCTGTCTCCATTTCTTATGAAGGGCTTTTGCCCGAAATGTCAATTTTCCTGCTCCTCGGATGCTGCCTGACCTGCTGTGCTTTTCCAGCACCACTCTAATCTAGACTCTAGTTTCCAGCATCTGCGATCCTCACTTTTGCCCTGAAGTGTTAATGTCACTGGGTGAGTAATCTCGAGGTCCCCTCTCCAATCCAGGGGGTTTCAATCTCACTATGTTAGCTAATATAATTCAGGTTCAGTTAATAAATCCTGGAATTGAAAGCAAGTCTCAATGATGTTGTCAATGACTATCATCACTAGCTGTTAAACCCTATCTGGTTCATTCATATCCTTGAGGGAAAGAAATCTGCCACTTTTGCCTGTTCTGAATTATGAATAACTCTAGGCCTGCAGAAGTGTGGGTGACCCTTCATTGCCCTGTAAAGTGACCATAGTAAGCCACTCAATTAATGATAGGCAATAATTGCTGACCTTGCCAGTAACATCTATAGCCTATGAAATAATACATCTTTTGCATGCTGGGACCTGCCATAATAAAGAAATAGAATGTTTCCCAAGTCCCTGTTTTTTAGAATTGTTCATCCTTTCAGCACAATTTCTGCCTGGATGTGTTAACATTATAAAGCTCTGATTCAAAAGTCTATGTGTTCCAAGGTTTTCTATTTTCTATTGGTATGCAGCGTGTCCTTCGTATTCACTGCACCAGGTTACTATCTCATTGTAAGGTATATGCTTCTGCACTCCATGTTCAATCCAGATCAATAACCTCATTACCATGTCTTGTTGTGAAGAAATGAGAGGTACTCAACATGATAAGAAAAAGACTGGCCATTATCACATTTGTACTTGTGGAAATTTTTGGTGCACAAATCAGCTGTTGTGTTTCCAACATTGTTCCGAAATTACTTCATCGGCTGTGCACCACTTTGAGACATGTGGATGTAAAAGGTGCAACACAAATGCATCTCTCCAACCCTTTATTTACGTACAGGACTGTGAGGTAATAAGTTATAACCCAGCAGCTACTCATGGCCACTTGTGTCTCATAGTTGTTCAGTCCTACGCATTGTCTAAATAATAGTTAAAGGACAGGAGCCCACATCTCTCATCATCCCCTCATTTCCCCAAAAGGAATTATCAGTAAAACTTCAGAATGATACACATTTATCTTGTATATGTCAAAATGGAGCTCCCATTTAACCAGTACATTCATTTCCAAGTACTGTATTGCTGTTTCCTTACTGTTTATCCCAAACCAGGGCAGATATTATACAGTTACTAGTAGGACCCTGGGGTGTGCTGCCGAACAAAGAGACCTCGAGGTGCAGGTGCATAGTTCCTTGAAAGTGGAGTCACAAGTAGACAAGGTATTGAAGAAGATGTTTGACACACTTGCCTTCATTGGTCAATGCCTTGAGTATAGGAGTAGTTGTGGCTGTACAGGACATTGGTGAGGCCACTTTTGGAGTACTGCATTTAATTCTGACCCCCTTGCTGTAGGAAAGATGTTGTTAAACTTGAAAAAGTTCTGAAAGATTTACAAGGATTTTGCTGGGATTGAAGTGTTTGAGCTATAGGGAGAAGCTGAATAGGCTGGGGCTCTCTACTTTACAGCGTCGGTGGCTCAAGGGTGACCTTATCAAGGTTAACAAAATCACGAGGGGCATGGATAGAGTAGTGATTGTAATGAGGTCAGCCAAATGGACCTCAAAGAATATGAGTTCCCTGACTTGGGTTGTTAATCAGTCCAATCAGGAAACCCTGGCTGACAGGAATAAACAGGAGTGTCAGAAGTTCTGTTCATTGACAGCTGGCTCTGAGGAAACCAGACCAGTGTCAAATACTATACGTGGGTAAATCAGGGGTGACTTGGTGATGAGATACTGGCTTTGGTAGAATTATTTCAGATAGGGTGAATAGCCAAGGTCTTTTTCCCAGGGTTGGGAAATCCAAAACTAGAGGGCATAGGTCTAAGGAGAGATTTAAAAGGGACCAGAAGGACACCACACAGAAGGTGTTGCATTCTTGGTACGAACTGTTAGAGGAGGCAGTTGAGGTAGGATTCAACTTAAAAGGCATCTGGGTATATGAATAGGAAGGGTTTAAAGAGATGTTGGCAAATGGGTCTAGGTCAGTTTAGGATATCTGGTCAGTGCGGATGAGCTTCACTGAAGTGTCTGTTTCCGTACTGTATTACTCTATGGTCCCCTTCTTGGACAACATGTCCATTTCTCTGTTCTCCCTTGTGTGCTTGGGTACCTAAATGCAACCAGTAGTCACGCTGTTGGACTACTGCTCTTATTCCACATATATCCAAATGTCTCTTGCCACTGCTGAACATTGTAAGTTTGCCCTATCCCAAGGTGTTGTATATTTTCAGTTCACCTATTCACCACGGAGCTTCCTCCAATGTAGCTGTCTTATCATTTTGCAGGTCCTCTTGTTTCCTATTCTGATTCTAATTCTCAAGCTGCACAAACCACACGCTGGGCCAATCTGGACCTTATGTTTGCCTGCCTTATGCCATAGTTCACTTGATCCTAAGTTTTATTTTTAAGCTGTGGTCTATTCAGTCAATGGATAGTTTGATGTCAATGGACACTGGCTTAGTCTGTCTCAGAGCGATGCAGTTCCCTCAGTTCAATGATTTTTTAATATGATTTTTAAATATTATTTTTAAAATTTTGGTTTGTCTGTTTGTATACTAAAAAACCACTTCACACATTTTTGTTATCCACCAAGGTATTACCATATCCGCCGCAGCTAGCCCCCACACCCACTTCTTCCTCATCCCAGCTTTCAACTTGCCACAAGCATTGGCTCAGACAATCCACTGATAAATAATGATTTCATCTCTGAGTCAGAAATTTGTACATTCAAGTTCTTTATTACAAAATCTAAGCTGATATTTTAGTACTGTCACTTTGGATGCTCTGCCTTTCGGTTAAACTGAGGCCCTGTGTGTTCTTTCAGCTGCATGTCGATAGGCCCATTGGTCCGTTTTGAAGAAAAGCAGGAGAATCCTTCATGATGCCCTGACTTGGACATTAGTCCTCAGCCAACATCACGACAAAGCCAGTAAAGTGATTATTATCTCATCCGAGGAACAGGAGAATCGACATTTCGGGCAAAAGCCCTTCATCAGGATCTCCTGAAAAAGGGCTTTTGCCCGAAACGTTCAATCTCCTGCTCCTGAGATGTTGCCTGACCTGCTGTGCTTTTCCAGCACCATACTCTCGACTATGATCTCCAGCACCTGCAGTCCTCACTTTCTCCTCCTGATTATTATCTTAGTCCTGTTTGTGAGGTGTTGCATTGTATGAATTGACTGCTGAATTTCTTCGATTGCATGTCACATTTACTTTGAGGATATGGGCATCTGGGTGATAGAATAAAATGGCTGAAACAGCTGCACAAAATGGCTTCTGCATTGCTAAATTAGATTGCACTGAACCAGACAGAAACAAGAAACCATAGACTGATGTAATTCCAACAAAATACAGAAGTAACAGTTAATTATAAACTGCAGCTGGAGACAAAATGGTTTCCTGCGCCTATGTGACTAGCTGGTTCCCAGCGCCTATGTGACTACCTGCAGCCAGTCTCTAAAGTTACATAAATAGCTAATCATTAGAATGCAGAAGTAGATGGATAAAACCATTATGATCTAAGTTATTTACCGGTTAATATTATTGGATCAAGCAACCATCAATGAAGTGATATCATGTATTGATTGGTTGTTACTATGTGATCATGCTCCACGTCTGACTATGAACAACGTATATAAACCCTATGCAAACTCTGTAAAGTCATCATATTCTTTTGATGGTTTAGAAGTATTCATACTTCTGGGCTTGGACCATATCATAGGATAAATGATTGCTTGTGTGATCGACAAAGAATCGTTTACAGGTGCGTTTATTGGCCAATCGCAGAACCAAGAGACCCCCCCCACGAAGGTTCAGATCTTCAACTTCACTGCTTGGATGTGCATCGAGATGTTTTAAATTAATCCATTGAGATGCCATTGCATCATTCTAAATTATTCTTTCCTTTCTTCACTTTGCATGAACGGATGTAATGCAACAAATACTCTCTTAGTTTTGTTTATCACAATATTTTCTGATGAGTCTAGAACTAGCTTTTCATCTTTTATCCAGTCTACTAACCCTTTCGTATTGGTCTATGCTTACAACTATGTGATGAAGCTTTTGAGTGTTGGTGACATTTGGGAAATAAACACAATTTAGTTCAACTGTTTGATGTTGTTGTGGCTAGTGTGAGCACAGTTCCACTTGGCAGCAGCATGTAGAATCCAGACAAATTATAGCTTCATACTTTTATTATCCTACATTATAGAGTCATAGAGATGTACAGCATGGAAACAGACCCTTCGGTCCAACCCGTCCATGCCGACCAGATATCCCAACACAATCTAGTCCCACCTGCCAGCACCCGGCCAATATCCCTCCAAACCCTTCCTTTTCATATACCCATCCAAATGCCTCTTAAATGTTGCAATTGTACCAGCCTCCACCACATCCTCTGGCAGCTCATTCCATACATGTACCACCCTCTGCGTGAAAAAGTTGCCCCTTAGGTCTCTTTTATATCTTTCCCCTCTCACCCTAAACCTTTGCCCTCTAGTTCTGGACTCCCTGACCCCAGGGAAAAGACTTTGTCTATTTATTCTATCCATGCCCCTCATAATTTTGTAAACCGCTATAAGGTCACCCCTCAGCCTCCAAAGCTCCAGGGAAAAGAGCCCCAGCCTGTTCAGCCTCTCCCTGTAGCTCAGATCCTCCAACCCTGGCAACATCCTTGTAAATCTTTTGTGAACCCTTTCAAGTTTCACAACATCTTTCCGATAGGAAGGAGACCAGAATTGCACACAATATTCCAACAGTGGCCTAACCAATAAAGAGAAAGCTGTGCTCCCCTTGATTCATCCACTGTTCTCTGCGCTGCGACATTATTCTGAGACAATAGTAGAGTCTATGTACCTGGTCAGGTGCTCCAGCTGGGTGTTACCTTTTGCAGCGCATGTTGTGTGTGGGGAACTGAAATAGAAATACTTTTGAGAACACATGGTAGTTTATACTTGATTACAAATACAAGTGCACCTTTGTAAATGCACAGCTATTTCAAAATCAAACAACACAGGTTACCCATTCTCCAAACTCTTTGTAAGAGTGCTACTCTTTCCCTAACTCCCAATGCAGTCAAACATCTCATTATTCAATGTGGGAGCATTGCAAACTGGAAAGCCCACAAGTTGTTGACAATGTTCACTTTTATTTAGCAACATCAAAAGTGAAGAAAAATTGAACAAAAGCTGAAGTTGTTCCTGGGAGCAGAGAGGGGAATATGCTCTTAGGTACTTAACAATCACAATGGTACTCATGAAGTCAGCTAGTCCACCTTGCAATAGTAAGAATAATAGTCTATTGTGACAAGATCATCAGCTCCTGTGATTGTAAAGCGATCCATTTCCACCTTCATGGTCTGAGTGGAATATCATGTGTCATCAGTAGCTCTCTGTCTTGTTTAGCTTGGTACTTATCACAAGTGTTACAAGTAGAACACATCTCTTGCTTTCCTTAGAAGTGACTTAATTTCTTGGTGGATTGCATGAATCTGCTTCAGCATCTTTCCTTTCCTTAGGGGTACAGGGCGGTATCTTATAGGAGCATGATTGATTTGGGCAATGGCAAGCAATGCGACAGAATTGCATGGAATATCTCGTGAAGCTTTTCCTGATATAGGAAGGAACTAATTGAATCTTTTAACTAAGTTCCAAGCATAGAAACAAGAAACTAGTTAAGGAGAAGCGAATTGCTTATTGTTACAAAATGGAGACAGATAGCCGAACTATTTACAACACAGTAAAATTAAACAGTTGAAGACCCTGAATAATTACTCCAATGGTTCCTCATCAGACATTTGAAGGAGCAATCCCATATTTTGTGAATGATTAATTGTAGACACTGGTTATGTATTACAAACAAATGACTTAACTATTTATCAAATACACGATAACTTTAACAGAGGAAAAAGAAAATGACAACAAGGTACGGTATTAATTTTTTTGTTTTGAACACAAAACATTTGTTTTCAGCCCCCAATCACACAAAAGACATGCAAATATAGTTAAGGAATAAAAAGAAGAAAATAACAATAATTAAGTGGCTTTCACAATATGTTGTGTCATAGAACATAGAACAGTACAACACAGTACAGGCCCTTAAGCCCTCAATGTTGTGCTGGCCTTTTACCCTACTCTAAGATCGGACTAATCTAATCTAATCAGACTAATTTAAATACCCTTCATTGCACTATATTCCATGTGCATATCCAAGAGTTGCTTAAATGTCCCTAATGTATCTGAGTCTATTACCACTACTGGCTGGCAGTATATTCCATGGACCCACCACTCTCTGCATACAGAACATACTTCTGGCACCTCCCCTAAACTTTCCTCCAATCACCTTAAAATTATGCCCTCTTGTGTTAGCCATTTCCTCACTAGGAAAAAAGTCTTTGGCTATCTATTCTATCTATGCCTCTCATCATCTTGTACACCTCTATCAAGTCACCTCTCATCCTTCTTCACTCCAATGAGAAAAGCCCTAGTTCCCTCAACCTTTCTTCATAAGACATGGCCTCCAGTCAGGCAGCATCCTGGCAAATCTCCCCTGCATCCTCTCTACAATGAGGTGACCAGAACTGAACACAAAGACATAAATGTGGACTCTTTTGTTACTTTTATAATAAGTTGATTAGGGTCACTTGCTCAGTTTACTCAAGCAAAAGCAGCAACACTTCTGACTCTATTTTCTACTCCTTGTGCTTCTGGAAAGTGGTGTAGCAGATTAGACAGGGAGCATCTAAATCTTCATATTGTCTCAGCAGCAACCAGAAACCATATCCCCTGAAACATAATTCCGAACAAAACTTCAATTTTGGTTCTGCCCTGATAGAATTATCAACTATGCCTGAGGCCTCAATTACCACTCAGCACTTGTCATCTGCTTGAATATAGGGTCTCTTCCAGACTTGCCGGAACCAAATTCCAGGTACTGGAGCATGTTTCAGGAGGCGGCTGATTGAAATTCAGGCAAGCGAGATAAGACATTATCTGGACTTTTACCTTTTCTTTTGGTTCTCTTTATACTTTTTATCATGTTATTATTTTAAATTCTGGTTTTGTATTTTGTATTTTAAGATGGCACAGTAGAATAATGTCTTTGTACACTTTTTACTGTATTTTTGTACTTGAGAACACATGACAATAAAATCTCATTCTAATTCATTGATGCATAGCTTCCTGTCACATCAGTTACTGTGAGCAAACTCAGTGCTTAGAGTTCAACACATTCAATTCAATTTATTCACTGCATCTCAACATAACTTCAGAGCAGAAACCATGGGCTTCAGTCGCAAGCACCTGTCATCCCAAGATATTGATACCTGAAATTTGCCAATCCTTCAGAATCCTTGTGCCACTCACAGGATGCTGAGAAAGTGTAGACCTGTATTGAATGGCTGCTGCAAGAACATCTTGCACACAGGGACAGGCTCATGGATTGGAAGAGGCTGCACCTCAAGGCTACTTGCTTGCTCTCTTAGTACTCGCTCAATTAGTGCCTTCCTTTAAGCTCATAATATCCTTGCCTTGTGCCTTACCTGCTGTGCCAATTAGCATGACCACACATCCAGACCACTTGCCTTGCTGCTCAGCAGTCCTCATTCAAAGGTGTGGATGCCTTGCTGTACATCAATGTGCGAGATCAATCTTATATCTGTACCATCCACCAGCAGCTGATGTGGCAAACACATTGCAAATGTAGGAAGCACGCAGCCATGTCGCAAAGTCTAAAGGGAATAGTCCTCACTGAAGTCCACAGAACCTCACCTCAATCACAAAGTCCTTCTAGCCTTCTTTACTAGTCAAGGGAATTGGCTACATCGGAAGCCTGGTTGCGTTTCTCGGTCAGAAGGTTCTCTGCCTCTACAGTCTGGGACGTAGGTCACGATCAGATCTGTGCCTCCTGAGGTTAGTCCTGAGGGACTCAGGTGAATGCAGTGAAGGTGATGTACAGGCTTAGGTTAGGGGTTTGGACAGTTTCCATTCAGGCTGTTGCTCAAAGGAGTGGACTGGAGTCAGTCTGTCAGATCCATTCAGAGAAATCAAGGGAAAACAGGAGTAGGGAGTGGACATAGGAATGGTGGTTGGAGCAAGGCTCACCACAGTTTCAAGAAGGAGACTTTGAAACATATTTATGGGGGTTGAAGAGTGTGGTGCTGGAAAATCACAGTCATTCCTGATGAAGGGCTTATACCCGAAATGTCGACTCTCCTGCTCCTCGGATGCTGCTTGACTGGCTGTGCTTTTCCAGCACCACACTCTTTGACTCTGATCTCCTGCATCTGCAGCCCTCATTTTCTCCTGACATATTTATGGGGAGTGGGTGCAGGCTGACTGGGGGAAGGTGGGTATGAAAATTGTAAACGGGGCGGGGTCAACTGTGTTTCTGAAGGGGGAGGCACATGAGTATCCTGGCTTCAAAGGAGGGGTTGGAGGGGGTGGGGGAGGGAGTATGTAGGGGATGTACAGAACAGCGCAAGTCGATACCAGGAATGGGTATATTGTCAGCTAGTGTCAGAAGGGAAAAGTGGGTCGGTGCAGGCTCACGCAGATGGGAACCTCAGTGGTGCATTGTAAATGGGCTTCATGGGAAGTCCTTCCAGGAATGGTCAGAAGTCACATGACATCAGGTTATAGTCCAACAGGTTTATTTCCAATCACAAGCTTTAGAAGTGCCATCCCTTCGTTAGATGAAGGGAAGAAAAGCATACAGGCTTTACTTCACTTGACGAAGGAGTAGTGCACCGAAAACCTGTGATTCCAAATAAACCTGTTGGACCATAACCTGGTGCCATGTGATGTCTGAACTTGTCCACCCCAGTCCAACTCTGGCACGTCCACATCATATCAAGAATGGGATGTGGATGTTCAAGGCCTCATTGACAATGTATAGGTGGAGGCTGGAAACCATTGTCTGAAGAGTCATGATCCATCAGACTCAACCCATGCCTGCTCCATGGAGGGATTCTCAGATTAATCCTATTCACTCTCCTTAAAGCCCAGTAAGGTTCTCCTATTCAATTTCTTTATGAAATTTACCAGTGAAACTGCTCCATCCACCATTTCAAGTAATGCATTCTAGACCATGGCAAGTCACTGTTCCACAAAAACAATTCTCCTCATTTTACTCCTGTTATATGGTTATAATTTAAAAATGGATCCATATAAACTGAACGATGTGTTGTAAAAATATCAGTCCATCAGAGATCGTGGACAAATTTGTGCTTACACTGAGAAACCCAAACCACAGAACGCTTCTCTCTGCATAAAGGAGCAGTCATAGTTTACAATCTAATGAGTTAGAATTATGATATATTTAAGTATGACTGGAAGAAGGTACTCCACCACAGATTTCTACATTGAT
Organism: Chiloscyllium punctatum; assembly: GCF_047496795.1. Classification (NCBI taxonomy): domain Eukaryota; kingdom Metazoa; phylum Chordata; class Chondrichthyes; order Orectolobiformes; family Hemiscylliidae; genus Chiloscyllium; species Chiloscyllium punctatum. The sequence continues at coordinate 50,081,499 of NC_092741.1, read as the reverse complement.
ATATTTTGCTACCAGCTGTGAGGGCATGAAGTAATAATCTTAATTGGGAGATGTAATGCTATAAAAATTAAAGGCAATCAATGAATCTTAGTACAAACAAAACATAAAAAATAAATATATTTCATTCTGGTCCTGTTAACATGATTTAGAATCATTTTTCAGCTCTAATCATATTCCAGGTTGGTGATAATATTGATATAAAACATAGAAAAGAATGCAAATTGAAATAATTAGCATTCCTTTTTGTGATAATTAAAGTTTCTGCCTTGTGAAGAGAGGAAGTTTTACACCCTGTCATTCAGATATTTCACTATAGTTCAATGTTATATAATTGTAGTTATTGGCTGGTTATGGGGTTGTAGCATGACTTCATGCTATTATCTGTTGGAGGCATTATTTTGCCCAATTGTGTGCTGACTGTTGCTTTTGATTTGTGTTGCGACTATTTGTCTCTCTGAGATAAGTAACTGATGCTGGTAAGCAACCGTGAAAATGTCGTGAACTGAATCACTGCAGGAGACAAAAAGCAGTACATAGAAAAGATGTCCAAGAAGACTCATGACCAATTACTCTCAGGGTGCATGTACAGGGCAAGAAGCAAGTAGCTGTTCTTAATGGGAAAATAATACATGCGAAGGCTGAGTTTAATCAGGGAGATGTTTAATTATCTTCTCCACCGACTAAATAATATGCTTCACGACAGTCTTCAGTCAGGATTCCATTCTTCAGTCTTCAGTCAGGTAATGATAGTGTTCAAGCTCTGCATAATTTTGTTACAACTCAGGGGTAGCAAGCCAAAAGAAATCAGATGCTTTACCGCTGGATTCATAGCACAGTGAAATTAAAACACTTGAAGACCCTCAAAAGTTCCGCAATTGCTCCTGAATAGACTTTACAAATAACCAATCTAAGTCACCAAGTTTACAACTTAAATAAAAATTAACAATGTATTGATAATCATGTAAATTTAGCAGAAGACAATGAACTACAAGGCAATCTAATTAATAGTGATGATGCAATCCTAATCTTCTTTGAATATCAACTCCCACTCTTACACCAAAAGACAGGATTAAGGGATTTCTTTTCAAAAATTGGAAAAAAAATAATGTTACCAGTTCGATAACAATTTCAGGGATGAATACCAAGCTGTCATACAATCCCAAGCATTGTATTTCAGGTACATGGAATTATGTGTTGTTTAACTTTTGCAGTCACTGGTCAATGTAAACAGCTTCAGCAGACTAGAGAATTATCTTATTTCTTTTTGACTGGGGTTCTTTTCTCAGGATTTCCAACAAGTTGATAAGTGGAGAATAATTAGAGAATAACCAGAGAGTGTAAAACCAAAAAACAAAAATCAGTCAGGTAGCATCCAAAGCAACACAGCTTTATACTCAAAAGTCCAGGCAAAACCAGTTCATCTCTTGGTTTCTCTTTCTTTTTTAACATTCACTGTGGTTGGCTGGCCAACACTGGTCCTCCCATGTTTGGTCAATTCAACACCTAACCAGTTGCCATTCACTGAGCATAATCATGTCTTGGTGTCAATTTATCTGCAGTGTTCTTCGATCCTGAGGTCGGCTGGTCAGAAAGCTCCACTCTCGCACTGTGGTCAAAGTTTAAGAATAAAGGTTCAAGCATAATACGTCCTTTCTGCCACATCCGTGCCACCCTATTCTTTTCTACCCATCCTTACATCACTCAAACTTGTTCCAACCCAAGTGTATTGACACATTGCCCCTTACATGTCCTATGCCAAACTATGACCCAGTTATCTCCATGGTCCTTGATAGTGCCTCAGCAAATACATGCACTCATACCCTACTAGAGACCTACACACACACACACACACCTTTTTCCTTCTTTGTCCATGCCAATTCATCCAAAAGCCAGCATGCATAAATCTCAGGAGACATGCTGACAATATACACTGATGTTGTCATTTTTGGAAAGAAATTCCCATTGATAATAAAAATTTAAATTCCTTCAACTAATCCCTTACAGAAACAAACTACTTAATCACTTTTGTTAACAAACGTTTCCATTCCATAAGCAGGTGGAGTTATCAAACAAAATGCCCACATTGTGACAGGCAGTTAGGACTAGGAAGTTGGAAATGTCAAAGTGATGTACACCTTCTCCCCTACCAACTTCCTTTACAATCACATAAAAAAAAAGTTTGACTGTTTTTATTTGCAGAAATGACTCTACCCTCTACTTTCTGAGGCAAGCTGTCATGCAAGCTGCCAACCTGTTCAGTGATGCAGCAAGATGGTTGTTTGATTCACTGCATTGATCCAACTGCTGGACAATGAGAAACTATTGCCTCCTACATACCTGTCTGTCACTCCTGTTCCTTCTTGCAAATATGGATGAATCGCTGATTGCCAATGCCACAGGTTTCTCTCCTGCCTGGGGCCTACCAGGTGCCCGGTCTCCTGTAATGCTCTAAGTGCCAGTGGCCTGGCCATTTCTCCCTCAGCCAGCAGCCACAATATTGCAGTGAGTTACTCAGCAGATGCTGCTCCCAAATGTTCTAAAGCAAACATTGCCACCAAGATGTCACTAACTGGATTGGTGATGGGTGCAGGAGTCAGTCTTAACAATGCTTCCTCTGAAGCAACACCTCACAGCACCAGGAACCTAGATTCAATTCCAGCCTTGGGCAACTGTCTGCATGGAGTTTGCACATTCTCCTTGTGTCTGCGTGGGTTTCCTCTGGGTGCTCCGATTTCCTCCCACAATCCAAAAATGTACAGCTTAGGTGAATTGGTCATGATAAATTGCCCATAGTGTTAGGTGCATTAGTCAGAGGGAAATGGGTCTGGTGGGTTACTCTTTGGAGGGTCGGTGTGGACTTGTTGGGCCAAAGGGCCTGTTTCCGCACTGTAGAGAATCTAATTTAATCTAAACACACATTGTTTCATTTGTTAACTCTGCTCGACAGGTTGACACCTGCTCACATGTGACAAGTCTTAACATTTGACGTTCTTGGCACCTTGACAGGTTGATACTTCTTGACAAATCAACAATTGTTCCTTTTTTATTTGAGCATGAGAAATTATGGTATTATGGGTTGGCGAAAGTTTATAACTGATCCTTAATTGGCCTTGCAATGTGCATTTTACTTAGCCATCTTGGGTGGCAGTGAAGAGTCAATATCATTTCTGTGGATCTAGATTCACATCTAGGCCAGATCAAGTATGGGTGGCAAATTTCCTTCCCGAAAGGACTTCAAGTGATCAGATGCATAGTTACTACAACTGACAATGGTTATAAACTGGCATTATACCAGCATTTTTAAAACGCCAAGTAAATTGTTGACACTTCTGGACAGTTATTGACAGTTCTTGAAAGGCTTGACAATTACACTGAATTTATGTGATTGTACAAACAGTGTTATCCATACTTTTTGATGCCAAAGGGTACCTGACACCCTGCTCCAACCCGTCAATGGATCATTAAACCCCAACCCTGCTATTGTAAGGATGTTGTGAAACTTGAAAGTATTCAGAAAAAGATTTACAAGGATGTTGCCAGGGTTGGAGAGTTTGAGCTATAGGGAGAGGCTGAATAGGCTGGGGCTATTTTCCCTGGAGCGTCAGAGGCTGAGCGGGTGATCTTATAGACATTTATAAAATCATGAAGGGCATGGATAGGGTAAATAGACAAGGTCTTTTCCTTGGGTTGGACAAGTTCAAAATTAGAGAGCATAGGTTTAAGATGAGAGGGGAAAAATTTAAAAGGGACCTAAGGGGCAACTTTTTCGCACAGAGGATGGTATGTGTATGGAATATGCTGCCAGTGGCAGTGGTGGAGTCTGGTACAATTACAACATGTAAGAAGTGTCTGGATGGGTATATGAATAGGAAGGGTTCGGATACCTGGTCTTAATAGATGAGTTAGACCAAAGGGTCTGTTTCCATGCTGTACAGCTTATGATTCTATGACTAAACCGATTGCTCTCCCATTGAATTCTGGGACCATATATACTGGAATATCTCAGCTCTCCATAGGGGTATCCTGGCTGTTCTAATGAAATACCCTGAGAACAGATCTGATCTTGTCTGGTCTAATCTCTACATTTTGAAATTCCAGATTCCAGGTTCCTCAAGATCTTAGTTCAGAGGAGGCAGCTGGTCATTTAAATATCAGGCTGTCTCCAGCAACCACAAATGTGCCTTCAACTCCGGGAACTCTAAACCCCAGGAAAATGAGAAATGCCGAGTGTTGGAGTAGGACTTACAGTTCCAGAACACTTCCACCATATTTGTCACTACAGGACTGCTGTGGTTTTGCAAAGAAGGGTCACAAACACTGCTTCCTGAGGCAACGTGAGGTTCAAGTCTGTTTGGTTTTGATCGTGCCCTAGAATTAAGGGAATAATGGGACACACTCGAATTTATGAACACAAGAATTAAGAGCAGAAGGAGATATTATTGTCCCTCAGACCGGCTATTCTATAAGATCATGGCTGCTCTGTTTGTGTTCCAAGTTTCACATTCCCATCTACCCTGATAAGCTTTCTTAACAAAAATTTAACCAACTCTGCTTGAAAAATTTTCAATGACTCTATCCTCACCACTTTCTGGAGAGCTCCAATGTCACTCAATCCTCTGAGAATTTTGTTCCTGAAAGGGTAAGCCCTAATTTTCTAATATTGCCTCCTATTCCAACACTTATCCATGACATAAAACATTCTTTTCCATGTCCACATAGTCAAGACCATTCAGGATCTTGTACTCTTCAATTCAGTCGCCCCTCACATTTCAAAATGCCAGTGGGAGCAAGTCCAGTCTGCCCAACATATCTCAAAAGTAACCTCCTTATTACAGGCATCAGTCCAATAAAGCCTACTTGAAATGCATTTCCATCCTTTGTTTAAAAATGAGACTAAATCTACACACAGTGTTCAAGATGTGCTGTCACTAATGCCCTCTACAACTGAAGCATAACAACATTGCTTTTATGTCCAATTTATCTCATAACAAAGGACAGCATTCTTTTTGTGATTCATGCACAAGAACACCTGGATCCTTTTCTACTTTGTATTCTGTAACTGTTCTAATAATGTAATGCTCTTTTTCTAAGGCTTCCTGCCAATTTTACATTTTCCCACATTATCTTCCATCTGCCAGATATTTGCTCATTCACTCAACCTATCTACATCCTCTTTATGTCTCCTTCACTAATATTTTCATCCCTGTCCTTGTGTTGTCTGCAGATTTAATGATCATGCCTTTGCTTCTCTTGTCAAAGTCATTGATATAAATTACAAAAGGCTGAAGATCCAGCACAGACCCTTACAGCACACTACTTATCACATCTTGGGAATCATAAAAAAAAATCATATTTATGCAATCTCTGTTTTCTGCCAGCCAACCATCTTGCATCCATGTTAATATGTTATCCATACACATTGGGCTTCCAATGTTGTGTGATAAACTTTGATGCAGCGCTTTGTCAAAATGCCTTCTTGAAATTACAGTACAGTCCATCTCCAGGGTTCCTTTCATCCACAGTACATGTTACTCCTTCAAAGAGCTCCATGATTTCACCTTCACAAAAGCACAATCGAACAGGCAGAAAAGAGGCGGAGGAACTGACCCACTCAAAAGTATCCTGAGAGGAGATTTCTGAGAGGCCTGTGTCACCTGGCACTGCCCTATCTCCTTATGTGGTGAATGCTAAGACCCCCTGGTCATCATGCCTTTGGCCCTGAGGACAAATGGGGTAATGAAGTGCAGGTGTGTGTGGCTGTCCAACAGATCCTAAAAGTATTGGACTTGGGTCTGTACTGCAGCTGCCAACCTATTCAGTGATGCAGCAAGATGGTTGTGTGACTCACTGCATTGATCCAACTGCTGGACAATGAGGACTATTGCCTCCTACATACCTGTCTGTCACTCCTGTTCCTCCCTGCAAATATGGATGAAGTCCCTGATTGCCAATACCACAGATTCCTCTCCTGCCTGAGGTCTAGCAGGTGCCCAAGTTTCCTGTAGTCCTCTAAGTGCCAGTGGCCTGGGCATTTCTCCCTCAGCCAGCAGCCACAATGTTGCAGTGAGTTACTCAGCAGATGCTGCTCCCAAACATTCTAAAGCAAACATTGCCACCAAGATGTCAATAACTGGGCTGGTGATGGGTGCTTCCTCTGTGACCACTGTAGCTCTGTCCTCAGGAGGTGGATTGTGGGGTATTGGCCATTCTCCATGGAGGTGGTAGACATGGTGGTGGTACTTGCAAGACAAAAGAAGGAGCGAAGGCATTATGTCCTATGATCAGAAGAGGCATGCAGTAGATTCCACTGACAGTGAGATTAATGCAAGAGTAACAGTGGAATGAAGGGTGGTACTTACTCAGTTGGGAGGACATGGATTTTTCAGCATCCCCCAAGGAGTCTTCTCCTGTGAGGCCAACAATCTCTCCTGACAGGGACTGAGGATTTGAATGTCAAGCACCCCTCAAAATGTCTGGGCTTTTTCTGTCCTATTGTGGGCTATTTTCACCTCTAATTGTAAGAAAGGATGGATTGAATTCAGTGAAAGTGGATTCCATAGCTTTTGCTACTGTGCAGATGATGGGAAAGATGGTGAGGTGCTTCAAGAGAGTGAGGAGGCAGTGCCTTGCAGGATTATTGGTATGAGCGGTCAGAGGGGGAATATATGCAGGTGAGGGAAGATATGGTAGGTAACAGTTACAGAGGAAGAACATGAGCTTCAGTGGGAAATGGGTGCAGTAATGGATACAGAATGACTGTGAGGTAACAGAGTGGAGTGTGCCAATTAACCTGGCAGACAGAAGATGGTCATTGAGATTCTTACAACACTGCTGGCTATTCTACCACACCTTGGAGGTGGCACTGAATCTGATGCCAACCTTGGACCATGCTGCCAAGGCCTGATGGCATGGCTTCCTTTGCAGATCCTCTGGGATGAAGACTTTGCATCAACACTCCATCAGGATCTCTCAGTTAGGACCTCGTTGGAGAAAAGCCATGCCATGTTCCCATTTTGAGACATCAGAATGCTTGCACTCATCTGCCTACACAGAGGTTTTTAAAATATGGTGCAGCTTCCAGGAATCTGGTCTTTTGGTGGACATATGGTGATTGGTCAGTCGTTCTGGGAATGGTGCATGACAAGATAGGGTTACATCTGGATATGAGAAATGCCATTGGAAGAGGAAGGTAGTTAATGAGGCAAGTTTAGTAAGACTTATTGAGAAATCTTACGGGCCTCACAGTGACAATTCCTCCAAAACACTGAATGTTACTTGCATCTAGACAAAAAAAAAACAAAAAGCTAACTTCAACTGCTAACATCCAGAGAGAAATGACAGGATATAAAATGCTCCCCTTATGAGAGATAGTAGAACTCGTGGAACAGCTTAAAAATAAGTGGTCTCCAATTTAAGATAGAGATGAGGAGATTTCTTGCTACTGTGAATTATTATTCTGTGGAATTTTCTTCCACGGAGAGAAGTACAGGCAGGGTCATTGAATATTTTTAAGGCTGCATTAAATAGACTATTGTTTCAAACGTAAGTCAAAGGATACAGAGGGTAGACAGGAAAGGAAAGAGCAGCGAAGATTCTGTCAAGTGATGGCATAGGTCAGAGGGCATGCTCAAAGCTATTCAAAACATAAAATTCAAATGGGGTGATGAAGTGCAGGTGTGCGTGGCTGTCCAACAAGCATTGAGTAAATGCTTTAAGCATTTCAGTTCATGGAAGATTGGCTTGAATAATATCTTGAATGGGTTTCTTACGTTATGAGGAAGGATTGGAGAGGCTAGATTAGTATCTGCTCAAATAAAAGGTGACTTGATTGAAATATAGGAGCATAAGATATAGGAGCAGAAGGAGACTGTTCAGCTCATCAGATTGTTTAATGAAGATCATAGCTGCAATGCTACTTTCCTGTCCTTTCCTCATAACCTTTGATTCCTTTACGGATTAAAAATTTCAATCTTAAATAAACTTAATGACCTAGCCTCTACAGTCTTCTGTGCTAAAGAATTCTCCAGATTCACTGTCCTCTGCAACAAGGAATTCCTCCTCATAGAGTCATAGAGATGTACAGCACAGAAACAGACCCTTCGGTCTAACTCGTCCATGTCGAACAGACACCCTAAATTAATCAAGTCCCATTTACAAGGACTTGGCCGATATCCCTCTAAACCCTTCCTATTCATACACCCATTCAGGTGCCTTTCAAATCTTGTAATTGTAGCAGCCTCCAACACTTCCTCTGGCTCCATACATGCACAATCTTCTGCATTAAAAGGATGCCCCTTTGGTCCCTTTTAAATCTTTCCCTCTCACTCGAAACCTATGCCCTCTAGTTCTGGACTCCCCCCAAGCCAGTGAAAAGATCCTGTTAATTTACCCTATTCATGCCCCTCATGATTTTATAAACCTCAATAAGGAGACCCTTCAGCTTCTGACACTCCAGGGAAAACAGCCCCAGCTTATACAGCCTCTTCCTATAGCTCAAACCTTCCAATCCTGGCAACATCCTTGTAAATTTTTTCTGAACCCTTTTAAGTTTAACAACATCCCTTCAGTAGGAGGGAGACCAAAATTATGCACAATATTTCAAAAGTAGCCAAACCAATGTCCTGTACAGCCGCACCCAGTATTTTGATTTGATGACCACTCATCAGATATCATTTAACAATGCAACGGATAACTGTGGAGGTATTTGCACCAAGTCAAACTGTAAAATGTTTCAATGGTCCCCTTTATTCTGAATTGGCTAAGGTAAACATCTAATATACTAGTCTTTTGTGGTGGCTTGGCTGAAATGTTCACACACTGTGTGGAGTTTACTTTCCAGAAAGTATTGAGTTCTCATTTGTGCTGGTAATTGCAGGGAATTTCTGGAAGCAGTGCATGAGAGCAGCTATTTCAAAGTCCTGCAAAGGGCCATTAAAAAAAGACAATTTAAATAAGATGATGCAATTTTTCAAGAAAAGTCAATTTAAGATCTCTCTTTTTACCATTTGAGCATTACAAGTATCGACCAAGGGAAATAAACTTACAAGAGCACAGAGATAGAGAAGGAACATGGGACTGACTTGAACTGTTTTCCAGAAGGGTGTTATTGTCTTGATGACCAGAATCATTGCCTTTTGAGCCGAATTGACTTTTGATTCTATGACTGTCATCTCTTCTCCTCAAAGAATCCAAAATAGATAGACTACTTGACACCTCTTGCTGCAGAATAGTTATGAATGATTCAGTCATGCCTTTCTCACTGGTGTGCTGGGCTTTGCCATCATTGACAAATAGGAATGTTTGTGGTGGTTCCTCCCCTTGTTATTTCTTAAATTGTTCACTGCCAAGATTTATTGATGTGCTGTTATTGCTTGGTATTTATAGAACATGCATCGACACCATAATGATATAATTAGTGACTGCATTTATTTTGGACTAAGATCATTAACTGTGCAAGTGCCTAAGCATTTTCTTAAATGTATTTAATTCGTCAATGGAATTGATGTGTTCCAGTGGTCCAAATACTTGTCCCTAAATTGTAGGTGTTAATCTATCCTTCAATGCTGTGATCCTTTGCAGCAGTCTTTCAGGACTGTTAACTAGCAACTGCTCCATTTATTAATGAAAACACAAAACCATCTGTCTCCAACAATTAGCAACTCTCACTCCCCAGCATAAGATGGTGTTGCTCTTACATGCATAGTCAAAGCTGAGCTCTTCTTACATTTGTGGTGAGAAGGCTGTCAGTGCATTGGATGGTCAGTAGCTTGTAAACTATACACATCATCTCATCTCAAGCTACAGAGTAGCATACCCTTATGAGAAACCCTCAAGCAATTCAGATGACACAAGGAACAATGCAAGTAAATAAACTGCTCCAGACTAGGTCTCTGACAGAGTGGTTGCAGTCTTTCCTTTAATGAGCAGAAGTCTCTCTCACTTTACTGAATTATGTTCAATGAGGCTCCAAATTATACTTTGGTCTTCTGTATTGAGGTTACTGCAAGCAAGCATCATAGTAACATAGACATGTTGTGCATCAGGCCTCAGGGTGCAAGATGTCATGCATATGTTAGACTGCCCAGGACTTTGGACTGAAAATCTTTCCAACTAAGCAGGCTTTGTTTTGCAGGGAGCTCAGTTAAGCCAAGTAAGCCACGCATATCATTCAGCCTCCTCTGTTTAAAGGGATTCGCTCAGATGCTAACTTGCTTAAAGGAGTAGTAAGCACCAAATCTTCACCCAAGATTTTTGAGCCTCTTTATTCATCCGGATTCCATTTATTGCAGTGTTGTCTTTTTTTCTCATTGAATGCATTTGTATACAAGCGAATGTTATGAATTTACGTCTAAATCTTTGATAGCACTCTTGGTTTGCTGTAGGATTGATGATCTTGGGAGATAGATTATAATAAATGAGATTAAATATTGTGAGGTAATCAGAAACAGATTTTTCAAAATTAAATTAAATTAGATTGAAGCATGGCGTAAAATTCCAAGAAATGCTAATTCTATTTTTTTACTACACCTTGGCATATAATAATTCATGTTTAGTGCCCGTCTGTCTTCAAGTTTCATTCATAACTGAAAACGATTAAAATCAGCAGCTTGAGAAACAGATCTGATCGCATATGAGATTCTGCAGTCATGGGAACAAGTTTATTTGATATTTTGTAGAAATGTGTTTATCCAAAGATGCAAATGACCAAAAGAAAGAATCAGGTGAGATATATTTATGAATATTTCCAATATTGGAATAACACAAGACTAAAATTGTTTGTGAAATAGACATTTTAAAATGCAATCATCTGACAGGTAATTTCTATCAACTGAAAACAATTGTCAATAATGGGACTGAAACTCCTGAACTCCTACAGTCATAGAGAAATAGAGCTATACAGCATGAAAACAGACCCTTCAGTGCAACTTGTCCATGATGATTAGATATCCTAAATTAATCTGGTCCCATTTGCAAACATGTGTCCCAAATCCCTCTAAACACTTTCTATTCATATACCCATCCAGATACCGTACCTTTTAAATGTTGCAATTGTACCAGCCTCGACCACTTCCTCTAGTAACTCATTCCATACACATACCACCCTCTGTGTGAAAACATTGCCCCTTAGATTCCTTATAAATCTTTCCCCTCTCACGTTAAACCTATGTCCTCTAGTTTTCAACTGGCTTATCTTGGAAAAAGATCTTAGCTATTCACCTTATGCATACCCCTCGTGATATTAGAAACCTCTATAAAGGCACACTTCAGCCTCCAACACTCAGAAAAATAGCCACGGCCGACTCAGCATCCCCCAATAGCTTCAACCCTGACAACATCCTTGTAAATAGGGTGGCACAGTGGTTAGCACTGCTGCCTCACAGCACCAGGGTCCCAGGTTCAATTCCAGCCTCGGGTGACTGTCTGTGTGGAGTTTGCACATTCGCCCCGTGTCTGTGTGGGTTTGCTCCAGTTTCCTCCCACAGTCCAAAGATGTGCAGGTTAAGTGGATTGGCCATGCTAAATTACCCATAGTGTTAGGTGTAGGGGACTGGGTCTGGGTGGGTTGCTCTTCAGAGGGTCGGTTTGGGCTGAAGGGTCTGTTTCCACATTGTAAGTAAACTAATCTAAATCTTTTCTGCACCCTCTCAAGTTTAACAATGTTTTCCGATAATAAGGAGACCAGAATTGAATGCAGCGTTCCAAAAGTGGACCAATCAATGCTCCTGTACAGCCATAACATGACATCCTAACTCCTAAACTCAATGGACTGAAGAATAAAGACTAGTGTACCAAATGCCTTCCTCACTACCCTGACTCCACTGTCAAGGAACTATGAACCTGCACCGCAAGGTCTCTTTGTTCAGCAACACACCCCAGGACTCTACCATGAAGTGTATAAGTCCTGCCCTTATTGCCTTCCCAAAATGCATCACCTCACAATTATCTAAATTAAACTCCATCTTCCACTCTTCAGCCCATAGACCCTTCTGATCAAGGTCCAGTTATACTCTGAAATAGCCTTCACTGTCCACCACACAACCAATTTTGGCATCATCTGCAAACTTCTGGTACATGTGAAATATTTCAGCTGTAATTGCAGTGAGAGAGATGGAAATTAGCCTTGGATATTCCAGTTCAACATTTTTAATCAGTTAGTTTCTATCCAATTCCTGGTTTAGACAGGAGAGAGGCCTCCCAATCCTCAATGAAGAGGTCTGAGTGACTTTGCAGACTGTTAAATTGGAGGCAGAAGCTCATTGTCCTCTTGCCTGCTGGAATTGGGGCCCACCTAATCAACTAGCATAGGTGAAGGAAATTACGTTGATGAATAAAGGTCAAAATGACATTTCTTTGAAGATTTACACACAGCTCACTTACAGAAGAATAACTGCTTGCAGCTTTCCGGGAGTGATTCAGTTCAACAACTCCCCTAAAATTGCCACATTCTGAAGTATCTGAGGGTAGGTGGGTATATACGATGCACCCCCCCACCCTGGTGCCACAAGCACCCACTGGCACTATGTTAAGTTAACAAAATTTCACTGACTATATAGATATTTCAGAATGTCATTGGCTGGAACCCTTGGCGCTTCAAAATTCTGGCAAAACTGTCTTTATTACAATATTGAAAAAGAAAGGCTTTTATGTGATTATTTAGAAATAGAAATTTAAGCGCACTTGTTTGGAATGACACTTTCTTTTTGATATGTCTTGATGGACACACATCCAAACATGAACAAGTTAGGCAGATTGGCCATGCTAAATTGCCCCACAGATTGTAGGTTAGGTAGATTAGCCATGGGAAATGGAGGATTATGGGGATACGGTGGAATGCTTTTCAGGCTTGATGGGCCACATGGCTTCTTTCCACACTGTATGGATTCTATGATTCTATCATCAACAACCAACTTTTCCTTAGGCTGAGGACATGATTTTTAAGTGGAAACTGGGTCAAGAAATCTATCATTTTGCCATTGGCCCAACAATTACCATCATTTTCCACGTGGGAATTCAAGAGTAATGGGGAAATGGTGGTAAATGCTATTATTTTCCTGTACTTTCATTTATAATCAACTTTTCAAATAAGATATATTAATTAATTTTAACTCTTGTGATACTTTTTCTTGTACCTCATGACGATTGTGGGAACTTTGCTTCAAACTGCCAGCTCGAGAATGATAATATATTTGGGAATACTTCCACCTCATTTAATTGGTCCTCTGCTTGTTCCAATTGTCAGAAATGTTTCATGTTAAATGAAGATTAGGAAACATCAGGTTTACAGTTTTAACAACTGTCATGGATGACAAAATACATTCACCAGCTTTGTAGTTATTGGAATATGAAACCATTCTTATTTTATAGTTTGCTGTTCAGAGACATGATTTATCTAAATGCAAAAGAAGGACTTAGGATTGAATAGAAATAAGAAATGCCATTTCCTAAACCCATTCTCATTATGAAATAATGGATGGATTGCTATTTATGTCTTTAGTTAACAAAGGAAACCAAATCCACTTATAAGTAAATCTAAAGTACAGAAATCTTCAACTCCCAGTTTGCTTAATGCTTGGAAGTATTAGTTATAAGCCTTTTGAATGCTAGTGGAATACATTTTCATATTTATCAATACACACCAGCTCTTGCAGAAATCCTTTTTAACTGTGGGAATTTTGGAAAACTATTGCGTTTTAAGATTAGCTTCAATGCAGCTGCAATATGTGTAGGTGGGCGATGGGCTGCCCACGTTCATTTCTCATCCGTTATGAGGAGAGGATCCTGATTCGGACCACTCTGAACTGGGCCTGAACTGTTGTCAGAGGCTGTCCTTGACTTACTGTGCCAGGATCCCCTTTACTTGACTAAGGCTTGTTGATAACTATAACAAGCTTCCTGGTTTTGTGTCTGCGCGAAGCACACAGCAAGCTTGTTGTAGTATGAGCTAGGACTCTGTCTGTGAGGGTAAAGCATGATAAAGACAAGGCAAGACAAGACAGGGATGCTGAGAATATCCGGGTAGGCTAGGAGTGAGTAAGCACTTTGACAGCAAGCAAAGAGTCTGGTGGTGCAACATGGTCCAGTCTGTGAGCTGGGTCCATGTTGCTGAATTCAAAGTCTTGCTATTGCAGCCTTAAAATGATAATTGCCTTCATAGCTACAGGTACAACATTAATGTTCAGACGTGTCCTGTAAGTAGACAGAAAATGTGATATGAAGCTTCTCAGATGCTGGCACATTTCTGATGCCCAATCTTGTGAACATGGACTGCAGGTGGCTGGTGCCCATGCAGCGTTCCCTGAGATGTTGGTGCCCAGGGTCAAACGTGGAAGTTTCTACAGTCACATCACTTTTGTCAGTGAGAGTCTCTGGCTCAGACTCATTCAACTCAACTGTATTCCAACTCAAATTTCATCCCTTGTATTTGAATCCACTCAGGTTTACAGGTATCTCTGTGATGTTTAACATTCCTCAGACAGCTGTTCTCACCACTGGCTGAGATACACACTTGATGCCACGCATCACTGTATGCACACTCTTGACGTCTCTCTCTGTCAGCATTGCCTCATGCTGGCTCAGAACTGCCCTGCCCACCCCCCAGTTCCACTTCCTACTCCAGATCATTAGATGTTCGAACAAGAAACATTTTTCTTTCCTTTCAGGCATTAAGGAACACAAGATGCAACAACTCAAAGATTCAGACAGCCTTCCAGAACTTTCATAACCCCCATCTCCCTCTGACTTTATTCCCTCTCCCAAGCCCACCTCCTGTCATGTATTTACTATCCTTTCTGACCTCTTGCTCATGGATACCAAGCATTCTGTACTCAGCAAAGGTCTTAGCTTTATCCCTGTGTGATCTGCCTTAAAAGATTTCAGGCATGACATGACGTTGAACTTTTCTTCTGTCTCCTTCACCCCAGTGCCCATTTCCAAGAGTCCTTTTCCATCCCATAGACCCCTTCACCCACCTCCAACACTTCATCTGGACCGCTCCCTGTGACCTTTTTACCTGTTCATTGAGAACTTGACTTAACACTGATCACCTCAATTTCTCTGTCTCCCCTAACCCACTCCAACCTATCTCCCCCTGAACTGACTGCACTCTGTACTCTCAGATCTAACCCTGACTTTGCTGTTAAGCATGCCAATAAGGGTGCAGCTGTTGTTATCTGGCATACTGACCACTACATTGTAGAGGCTGAACGCCAGCTCGCAGATACCTCCTCCTATCTTGCCTTGAACCAAGACCCTACTGTGGGACATCAGGCCATTGTGTCCAGAATGATCACTGGTCTCAATTCATTTGGTGATCTCCCCTTCAATGCTGCTCCACCCCACCCCCACCCCTACCCCCACCCCCACCCCCACCTACTGCTTCCAAGCTCACAGTCTCCCAGCCCACTTCTACCTCTTTCTCAAAATCCACATTTAGATGTGCCCAGGCAGAACTATTGTTTCTGCCTGGTCCTACCCCAAAGAACCTCATCTCTTTCTACCTCAACTCAAATTTTTCTCCCCATGTCTCGTCACTTCCCACATATATCTGTGATTTCACTAACACTTTCCATTGCTGCTGCAGAATTTCCTGTTCACGGGCTCTGAACATCTCCTCTTCACAATGGAAAGTGCAATCCCTTTATATATGTCCAACTTCCCTTGGGGATGATTTCAGGGCTCTCTGTTTCTGCCAGGAAAACGGACCTGAATCATCCCCATCCACCATAAACCATCCACCTAGCTGAGCTTGTCCTCACTTTGAACAAATTCTCTTTTAACTCCTTTCACTTTCTTCAGTTCAAAGAGTGACCATGGGTTTGTGCATGGGCCCAGTTATGCCTATTTCTTTGTTGGTTAACATTCCTTATTTCAGTCCTACTCTGTTCCCAACATATAATTCTTTCTCTGCTTTATCAGTACTGCTTCCCTCTCTAGTCAGGAATTGGAAAAGTTTATCCATTTCTTTTCCAATTTCCAGCCCGCTCTCATCTTCACTTAGCACACCTTTGACTTCTTCCTTCCTCAACATCTCTGTTTCTATTTTTGTGGATAGGTTGGCCACCAACATCCACAACAAACCTACTGACAGCCATAGCTACCTTGACTATGCATCCTCACACCATGTTTCCTGTAAAGACTGTATTCCATTCTCCCAGTTCCTCCGTCTGGATCACATCCATTCTGATGTTGTGAACTTTAACAAGGGGAACACCAAAATGTCCACCTTCTTCCTCAACTGATGACAGAGCCCTCAGCCATGTCCAACCTATCTCCCGGAACTCTGCCCATACCTCCTCTCCTCACACCTACAACAACGATAGAGTCCCCGTTGTCCTCACTCACCACCTGACCAGCATCACATCCAGAAGACCGTTAGCTGCTATTTCTGCCACCTCCAGTTTGATGCCACCAGCAGACACATATCCCCTTCCCCTCCCTTGTCAGCTTCCACAAAGCTTCATTCTGCAAAGCCTCAGCCTTTTCCTTAACTGTGTCATTCTTACCAATGAGTTTGTCTGGCTTTTCACTCTCCACTTTGACAAAATGTCAACATCTTTGGTGGCACGGTAGCTCAGTCGTTAGCACCGCTGCTTCACAGCACCAGGGACCTAGGTTCGATTTCAGCCTTAGATGTTTGTGTGGAGTTTGCAGGTTCTCCCCATGTCTTAGAGGGTCTCCTCCCACAGTCCAAAGATATGCAGGTTAGGTGGATTGGCCAGGCTAAATTGCCTCTAGTGTCCAGAGATGTGCAGAATATGTTGATTAGCCTTGGAAAATGCATGTTTAGAGGGATCGGTTTGGGTGGGATGCTCTTTGGAGGATCGGTGTGGATTCAATGGGCTGATTAGCCTTTTTTGACATAGTATGGTATCTATGATTCTCTTTGAGACATTCTTTCACCGTGGAAGCAACACCCTAAATTCTCACTCTTCTGTGTCCCTGGCAGGAGAGCTCCCGATAATAATTACTCTTTTGAACCTTAGCAAACACTGCTTCACAGAAGAATCATACTTGGTGCCCAAGAAATGGCTGCCACTTCTATTTTACTCTGAGATTTTATCCCCTCAATGGTATCCTGAATGGTATATCTGTTTGAGAGAGGAATTGCCACAGGAGGCTCCTACAATACCTCCCAACCTCTCCCATCTATCTGACTGAATGTGTGGTGTGACCATCTCTCTAAATCTAGTAACCATCATACTCTGTCTCCTGTGTACTCCTCAGTGACTTCAACTTCCTCTCCAGCTGATCCAAAATGGTCTGATATCATACGGACCCAAACGTATCTCATCTGTTCCCTAATCTCCCACATCCGATAGGAAGAGAATGCCACTCTGTTGACAGCCAAAACTGCCCCTGAAGAATTTGCGAATGTAGACTTGCCTGAAAAGATTTTTCAAATCCAGTGTTTGTAGATTGATTGATGCTGATACATTATGCTGAGAGAACCTAAAACCTTTATTCTATTTTGTAAGGCCCAAAAGAAGAAGTTCTAAATGCAACCTCCCTTTAAAAAAAAACTACCCTTACCTTAAGTAGTTTTGAATTTTAAGCACAGAAAAGAGAAGAAAAAAATAATTAAATTCTCACTTAGCATAAACTCCCAGCAACTGAAACCAGCCTCCTCCTCAGATCCTCTGTTGATTAAAGAAATGTTGATCTCTTTGACTCCGAGATTCAGCCTTACAAAAATAACAGATCCAGCAATCCTACTCCCTAAACCACTAATGACCAACCCTTCACAAACAAGTTGAAAAGGTCAATTTTCACCAATGGAAAAGTACTTTTTTCTGATCTACTCTATCTGTGACTTTTATAATTGTACACATTTCAGTCAGGCTTTCCCTTAGCCTTCCTTGCTTTCAGGAGACTAACCAACCTCTCTTCATAGCTGATGCACTCTTGCCCAGGCAACATCCTGGTGAATCTCCTTTAAAATCTCTCAAGTATAACCACAACCTTCCTATAGTGTAGTGACCAAACTGCATACGGTTCTTCATCTGTAGCCAAGTTAATGTTTTAGACGGCTTCATTATAACCTCCCTGCTCTTGTTCACAATACCTCAGTTAGTAAAGATAACAATCCCATGTGCCTCCTAAACTATCTCATCTGTGTATTCTATGACATTCAAGCATCTGTGAACATGCACACCAAATCACTTTTGATCCTTTGCACTTCCTTGGTCCTACCATTCATCATGTACTCCCTTGTCATGTTAGGCTTCCAAAATCACCTCACGCTTTTTCAGATTAAATTCCATTTGCTATTGTTCTACTCTTCTGACAGACCAATCTAAATTGTTGTGGAGATTATTTTTTAGACTGTCATGGGACGTGAGTGTCCCTGGCTGACCAGTATTTATTGCCTGTCCCTAGTTTCCCTTGAGAAGGTGGTGGAGAGCTGGCTTCTTGAACCGTTGCTGTCCATGTGCTGTAGGTAGACCTGCAATACCATTACGGAGTGAATTCCAGAATCTGGACTCAATGACGCTGAAGGAACAGTGATATTTTTCCAAGTCAGGATGGTAAGTGGTTTGGAGGGGAACTTGATCAGTTATCTGGGTACTTAAGTACTGAATGTTTACAGAAAAGCAAACGGTCAAGATATTCAAGAATAGGTTAAGTTCAGACAAAGAGAAAATATCTTAGCAGAAGAGAATTTTTTAAATTTGTAGGATGCTACAGACTGTGAGAGCTGGTAAAAACTCTCAAGTTGTCAGAGTTGAAATGATGTATCCAGGTCAGCAGAGAAATCTTCAGGCCACCATAGCTGAAAAGAAGGAATCTAAGACAAAGGACTGAACTGGTAAGTTTAAGTAAGAAATTAAAAATTTAAGATAAGAGTGATTCTTCACTGGAATTGATTGACTTCAATGGTTGATGTTGGAAAAAGGGTTAAATCTTTCTTGTTATTACTTATATTAAAATATCTTCCTAACTTATCATCTATACATCACTATTTTATGTAATAGACTTGTGAACTTTTGTTAAATGATCATTTCCAGCACTATTGTAAATCTGTTCAGTAACTGATAATCATGGTAACCAAATTACAAAAGCAAAACTTGATCTATCAAGCCAGCTTTCACTCTAAGATCTGATTTGTCAAGTATTATTAACAACAATAAGTGTAATGAACTTAGAAAATATGGTAAAACAAATTTGGATGCAGAAAGGGAATGTGAAAAGGATAATTTTGAAGAATACAAAAACAGATGACAATCCTAATGGTACATAAGTTAAAATCAGGATGATTACAATGAGGTTTGGTCCACCAACATAAGAGCGATACAAGCTAAAAGGATTGCACCCCACTGTTCTCAACACCTAAACAAAAACAGAAATGTCCAAAAACCATTTGATAAGGTCCTACACATAAGGGCAGTTAATAAGGCTACTTGGTATTGGGGATGGTATGAGAGGGTTGGCTAATAGCAGACAAACCGTTGGTATAAGTGGGGCATTTTCAGAATGGTGACCTGTAACCAGTACATTGCGAAAGGAGTCAGTACTGGGGCTGCAATCACTTACAAAATACAGAAATTGAATAAGTGTAGATGAAGTCACATTGTATTAAGGATGGGCTGGCAAGATGGATACTGAACTGGCTGAGTCAGAGGAGACAGAAGGAAGCAGTGGAAAGATGAAGAGCTGTGACTTATAGTGTTTCACAGCGATAGTACTGGGACCCCTGCTGTTCGTGATCTGCGTAAATGATTCAAAGGAAAACGTAGCTGGTTTGGACTGTCAGAGAATACAGAAGTACATAGATAGACTGGAGAGTTGGGCAGAAAAGTGGCAGATGGTTTTCAATCAAGAAAAATATGAGGTGATGCATTTAGGCAAGACTAATTCTCGAGCAAATTATATAATGAATGGAAGAGCCTTGGGAAAAGTTGATGGGCAGAGAGATCTGGGAGTGCAGGACCATTGTACCCTGAAGGTTGCTGCACTGGTGGAAAGAGTGGTCAAGAAGGCATATAATATGCTTGCCTTCATTGGACAGGATATTGAGTATAAGAGCTGGCAAGTCACGTTAAAATTGTACAAGACATTGGTTCAGCCGCATTTAGAATTCTGTGTACAGTTCTGGTCGCCACATTACCAAAAGGATGTGGACGCTTTGGAGAGGATGCAGAGAAGGTTTACGAGGATATTGCCTGGTATGGAAGGTGGTAGTTACGAAGAAAGGTTGAGTAGATTTATTTTCATTAGAGAAAAGGAGATTGAGGGGGACCTGATTCAGGTTTACAAAATCATGAAGGGTATAGACAGGGTGGATAGAGACAAGCTTTTTCCCAGAGTGAAGGATTCAATAACGTGAGGTCATGCTTTCAAGGTGAGAGGTGTAAAGTTTAAGGGGGATACACGCAGTAAGTACTTCATACAAAGGGTGGTGGGCATTTGGAGCGCGTTGCCAGCAGAGGTGGTAGAGGCAGGCATGGTAGATTCATTTAAGATGTGTCTGGACAAATGCATGAGTAGGTGGGGAGCAGAGGGACACAGATGCTTAGGAATTGACCGACAGGTTTAGACAGTACATTTGGATTGGCTCAGGCTTGGAGGGCTGAAGGGCCTGTTCCTGGGCTGTAAATTTTTTTTTGTTCTTTGTTCTTTGATTAGTAAGTTTGTGGACTTTTTGGAGTTGCAGATAGTGAGGAGGATTGTCAGAGGATACCACAGGATGTAGATCAGTTGGAGGCAAAGTGAAAGGTGGAGTTTAATCTGGGTAAAAGTGAGGTGATGAATTTTGGATGATCAATTACAAGTGGAAATTATAGGGTGAATGGCAGAACCCGAAGGAGTTTTGGTATGCAGCAGGATCTGGGTGCACAGATCCATAGATCACTGAAGGTGGCAGCACAGGGAGATAAGGGAGTGAAAAAAGGGCTTATGGCATGCTTGCCTTCATTGGAAGGGGCATTGAGTATAAGGATAGGCAAATTATGCTGCAGCTTTATAGAACTTTATTAGGCTATACTTGGAACATTGTATACAGTTCTGGTCACCACACTACCAAAAGGATGTGGATGCTTTGTAGAGGGTACAGAAAAGGTTTGCCTGTATGTTGCCTGGTATGAGGGATTTTAGCTATGAAGAAAAATTTGATAGATTGGATTTGTTTTCACTGGAATGCAGGAGGTTGAGGGACAACCTAATAGAAGCTTATAAGATTGTGAATGGCATTGATAGAGTGGAAAGTATGAGGCTTTTTCTCAGGGTGGAGGGGTCAATTCCTAGGGGATACAGGTTCAAGGTGCGAGGAGAAGATGTTTAAAAGAGATGTGCAAGGTGTGTTTTTCACACAAAGGGTGATGATTGTCTGGAATATGTTGCCAGAGGAGGTGGTGGAAGCAGACACAATAGCCACATTCAGGAAGCACGTGGATAAATACATGAATAGGGAGGGAATAGAAGGATACAGATCCTGTAAGTGAAGACAGTTTTAGTATGGAAGGACAAAATGTGGTGGCTCAGGCTTGGAGGGCTGAAGGGCCTGTCCGTGTGCTGTATTATTTTTTGTTCTTCTTAGTTGTTCTTTGAAGTGAAGGCACTATCACCAAGTGTGTGGATGACACAAATATAGGCAAGTAGTGAGGGTGATTCAAGAAGACTACAGTGGGATGTAGATGGGTTAATTGAGTGGACAATAACTTAGCAGATGGGATACAATGTATTAAAAAGTGAGATGATGCACTTGGCAGGAAGATTAGAAGAGCTGAATATTATTTAAATTCAGAAAGACTGAGGAAAGCTGCAGCTTTGAGGGATTTGGTGGATTCTAGTGCAAGAATCACAAAAAGCTACCATTCAAGTTCAATAGGTATTAGAGAAGGAAAATGGAATGTTGGCCTTTATTTCAAAAGGAATAGACTAAGAAAGTTTTGTTAAAACCATATAAGGCACTGGGGGCCACACCTGTAATTCAGTGAATAGTTTTAATCCCTTTTCTGAGAAAACATGTACTGGTATTAGAGGTAGTCCAGAGAAGGTTCTGTAGATTGATCACTCGTATACAACGGATTTTCTTATGGAAAGAGCTTGAGTAAATTTCACTTGTACTCTTTACAGTGTAGGAGAATGAGTGTTGGCCATATTGAAATGTATAAGATTCCTAGGGGAGATTGACAGGATAGATGGGGAGAGGTTGTTTCCCTTGGGGAGTGTATAAGACCAGACAGTGTAATCACGTATTTCAGACAGATGATGAGGAGGATTTTTTTTTCTCTCAGATGGTAATATATCTGTGAGAATCTTTACAGCAAATCTTTACTGAGGTTGGTATATTCAAGGCTGGGTCAGACAGATTCCAAATCAGTAATGGAATCAAAGGCAATGGAAACAAGTCGGGGAAATAGAGTTGAGGATGATCAGATCAGCCATGATCTCATTGAATGCCTACAGTTGAGTGGCCTACTTCTGCTCTTTTGTCTTATCATCTTATGATCTTATTCTCTTCTTTCACTATTATATTATTGTCTCAGCCATGTGTCTTTGTCACTTACTGCTCCCAGTTGAGAAAGAAAAAGTAAATGTTTCTATTCTCAAATTTCCCAATATGGATGTTTATTCCCTTCAGTAATTTAATTTAGGTTAATACTAGACTACAGGTAAATGTATTACTTGGGTCATGATGTCTAACATAACCTGGAAATCTTTTCATCAAATTCCGTTGTAGATGAAACTCCTCCGCATTGACAGGAATTGAAGGAGAAACATAGGCAATACACAAGCCATGCAAAAAAAAAACTATTTAAAAGAAACTGAATTATTTATTCTGTTTATCTCTCATCAATCATCATGAAAGCTTCACTGAGTGGATAGAAATAATTACATCTGGGAGAATCTGTTTTCCAGGTCATCATGCAGGATCTAAGAACCTGATGGTAAAGTATTTGAGGAACCAGAAATCAGGCACTATTGACAATAGTTGGGAAAGTTGTATTGTTGAGACCCATTTTTCGTCGACAATTCATACAATATCTCTAAAATATGGAATATTAATACAATGCCACATTTGGTGCATGTAACTTGTTAGGAGCAATGTGTAACTTTAAATTTAGATCATGAGTATTTTTTTGCATTGGGAAGGGGAAGATAACCTTTTTTTGATTCATTTCAAAAATCCTCTATGGACATTGCTCTGGAAGGTACCTTTATTGTGATTGTATAACAATTAAAGAGAGGAGATGGGATTTGCTGCTTTTGGGGCATTGGACAAGATAGAAACAAACTGTTCAGTTGCCTAGTGACAGCAGTCCTGAAACATGTGGAGAGATAGAAAAATCCAGAAGTCAATTAATCAGTGTGGGTGTGTCAGAGAATAGGAATCAAAGAGTTAGATCTTTGAATAAAGCGTCCTGCAATACTGCTGAAAATTGAGATTAGGTTACTCATGTTTTGCCCTGAAGCTGAAGTAATAGAGATTTTAGTTTTAGGTTTGCTTTTGGTGACTCAGAGAGAGATAACAGCTAAAGAATAGAATCTAACGCATACATATGAATTTGCTGGAAGGAAACCAGTCGTTGCTGTGCCAGCCTGAGTATGAAGTGTCAGTGCAGAAATAACAGGAAATCTTTGTCAGGGATTGGTGTTGGGGATAAAAGAAATAATGTGAATTTGAATCCTTTTCTACCAATTGTAATGATATTTTTCCAACTCTTTAGTCTGGTCTTATATAGTTCTTGCTTTTGTTTTTGCTTTAATAAACATTTTATTTTTTTGACTTGAAAGTACATTTGCAGATTCTTGCAAATAATTCAACCATTCACCCCAACAGTCAAAAAGAAAACAATACTAGGATCTTTCAGGCCAGATTTCACTATCTGGGATCTGATATCTGTTCTGTCCAGTATTAACATCAAGTGACATAGTAGCAAGCTGTATTTGTTTTCTACAGGTTGTAAGAGATCAGAACTCAAAAACTGAAAATCCTTATAATTCCTCAATGTGCAGAATGTATGTTAAAATAATTGGCTCCAAACAGCACCCCCAAAAGACTCTGAGTCATTGGTCGCAATATGCAAGGCATCAGCTTCACTTCAGGCAACAATTAGGCCACTGAGAGTAAAAACTGTGTATTTAATAGAAAGAAGCAGAGATTTGCTGTGTATTCAGTGTGTTCATCTTGTAGAAACTTAACAGCTAAGGATGAATTTCACAAACGTAGCTCCGCAGGTTGGCTTGGAATGAGAAACTAATTGTTTCTTTTTCCGAATTCTATGTTAGGTAAAGATATAGAACAAGTAGAGAATTCACAGCATGTCAAGGCAACCTTATAAATCCATGGTTCAAAAACTGACAATAGAAATACCTTGGCATTCCCAAAGGGGCCAATTGCAAAAAAATAAAAGTTGGTGCCTGTTTAATTATGAATAAATGAAGTACATCAAAAAGAACTAGCCATTCATACAGTATATTGTTCAATAGACAGCTTTCACTATAAAATTGAAAACCAGTGCCAGACCCCACCCCCTGTGAATGGCAAAACATCTTGATTTGAACTGCAATTGATTTTGGCAATATTCACCTGAAATGTTCCTTTAATGAGAGATCTACCAATCAGCTGTTGGAATGGTGCAACCAGTGTCAAAACAGACATGCATGTCGATTCTGTTGAAAATAGTATAACAGAGAATTAGACTATAAGCTGTAGGAGCAGAAATAGGCCATTCAACCCATTGAGTTAGCTCTGTCATTCAATGAGGTCATGACAGATCTGATAATCCTCAACTCCATTTTCCTGCCTTTTCCCCACAACCCTTAATTCACTTACTGAATAATAATCTGTCTGTCACATCCTTGATTATATCCAATGACCCAGTCTCAACAACCCTCTGTGGTTAAAACAATTTGTCCAGATTCACAGCACTCTGATAGAAAGTATGTGGAGTTAGGCCATTGATCAATCATGATCTCCTTAGATGGTGGAACATCCTTGTTGGGCTAAATGGCCTATTCTTGTTCCCATGTCCCTAAAAGAAATTCCTCCTCATCTCTGTCTTCAATGTACGAAACCTTATTTTGAGATTATGCCCTTTGGTCTTTGACTCTCCCACAAACAGAAACAGTATTTCTACATTTACTCTGTCAAGTGCACAAAGAATCTAAGAAGCACGTTTCATTAAGGCTGTGATTAGGAGGAGCTTTTGGAAATTCAGGGTCCTTGGGGTTTGAAGGCAATATTTTTCTTCTTTTCCTAATTGTCTCCTGTAGGAATTGATCAGTGCCAGTTTATAATGCCTGGATGTGCCCATGCCCATGATCATCCTCCAAGTCTCAGCAAAACAAGTTTGCTGTTAGCAGCTGCAATGCCTACTACCCAAATCCATCTTGACTACCCTATTGACATCTTTACTCCATGTTGATGCTGACACCCTTTTGAGAAGGCAGTGAGAAAGCAGAAGATGCAGTCCTTTTGAACTGTCAGGAGGGGAATCTGTATTGATCTTAACCCACCCTAATCATGGAGTGATTGAAACTAATAAAGAATTAAGGCAAGAAATGTAATGCTGGCTTCGGCTTTGATGAACTTTCATACAACTGCTTAAAATTAGAAGCTATAATTATGGCCTTGAGATGGACAAAATGGGGAAGTAAAACTTCTAGCTACCAAGACTAATATCTGGTGAACGAATTCTTTTTTTCTTCTGTCGCCCATTTAAATACCTTCGGAAGTGATGTCAGAGAATTGCTGAGCCAGTCTGATAGTTTCAGCTTTAATGATGCACATTGATACCAAATGCAGTGATGTGACAGGCTCTGCAACCAGATGGATGCTTGACAGAATGTTAAAATATTTCTGTGAATAAACATGATTTTACAATCCAACACTCTCAATGATGAGTGGCACTCACAGTGAGAGAATCTTGGACAACAGCAAGGTGTACAGCCTATGATTTTCTATCCATTAAAAGTTAAATGGACAGAAAATCACAGGTTATGTGTCTGCAATTTCTTGAGAAGTGTCTCTCCCTATGAGGCATGTGAAAGGATGGAATCACATTTCCCTTTTGCAGGTGATTCCATCAATAATGAGAACATGTTGGAATTGAAGTTTACTGTGGTTAAAGTGACCAAGACAAATTGCAAGTCCACTAAACACATGGAGGCATTTAAGTTAAAAGAGATACAATAAATTAAACATTTCTAAAGATAAGAGTGTGGCTCACTGTCTTCACAGAATCATAACATTATTAGGGTACAGAAGGAATCCATTCATCCCATTATATCTGCACTTAATCCCTGATTGAGCACTATATTTTAGTACCATTTTCCTGCTTTCTACCCCATGACCTTGTGACGACTGAGTCTATTTAAAATAATCAGCAAATGCCCTCTTGAATGCATCACTTGAAAATTCCTTCAGCGCATTCCCAGGAAATCGATTTCAAAGTTGAACCACCTGCTGTGTGAAAAATCATCATAGTTGCTTCTTTTGCAAATTAGCTCACATTAGTGCTGCCTTGTTCTCAATCCTTTATGAGAGGAATCACTGTGTCTCTCTAATAACTATGTCCACCTACCATGAGATTTTGAAAACTTCTGCCAACTCTGCTCTTAGCTTTCTCCTTTCCAAAGAGAACAGTCCTAATTTTGCCATTCAATCTTCATAATGAAGTTTCTCAACCATGAAATCATCACATAAACCTCTTCCCCACCCTCTTCATTGTGTTTACATCATTCCTAAAGCACCCAGAGTGTACAGAATACTCCAGATGTGAGTAAACTAGTGTCTATTCAAGATTTGTATAATCCAAATGATGATACAAAATAAGGAGCAGTAGTAGATCATTTGGCCCCTTGAATCTGTTCGGCCAATCAACAAGATCATGGCTGATTGCATTCTGTTTGAATTTCACATTCCTCTTTACTCCGATAACCCTTGATTCTGTTGCCTCACAAGAATAGAACTGTAGGGACTGGCTTAAGCAATTCAGCCCCTCAAGCCTATTCCACCATTCACTGAGATCATGGCTGATCTGTGGCCTAACTTCATATATCTACATTTGGACCATATCCCTTAATACCTTTGCTTAACAAAAAAATCATCTACCTTAAATTTGAAAGTAACGACTGACCTTGCATCAGCCGCCATTTGTGGAAGACAGTTCCAAATCTCTTACTGAGATGCTAATGCTTCCTAACCTCTCTCTTGAATGGTCTGGTGCTAATTTTTAGACTATACCACTTAGTTCTAGAATCTCCAACCAATTGAAATGATTTATTTTTATCTATCCTCTTAGTATCTTGAAGACTTTGATCTGATCACTTCTTAATGGTACAGTGGTTAGCACTGCTACCTCACAGCACCAGAGTCCTGGGTTCAATTCCCGCCTCAGGTGACTGTCTGTGTGGAGTTTGCATATTCTCCCCGTGTCTGCGTGGGTTTCCTCCGGGTGCTCCGGTTTTCTCCCACAGTCCAAAAAAAATGTGCAGGTTAGGTGAATTGGCCATGGGAAATTGCCCGTAGTGTTAGGGGTAAATGTAGGGGAATGGGTCTGGGTGGGTTGCGCTTCAGCGGGTCGGTGTGGACTTGTTGGGCCGAAGGGCCTGTTTCCACACTGTAAGTAACCTAATCTAAAAAAAAGGCCTAATTTGTATAATTTCTCCTCATAACATATTCCCTGAAGTTGAGGTATCATTCTTCTAAACCTGCATCATACTTCTTCCTAAGGTGTGGTGCCCAGCACTGTGCACAGTATTCCAAGTAGGGCTTAACCAGGGTTTTGCACAGGTGCAGCATAACTTTTGCATCCTTATACTTCAGCTGTACTGATATAAAGGTTAGAATTCCATTAGCCTTCTTGATTACTATCCATACCTGTTTGTGGCATTTTGAAGATCCATGCACATGACCCCCAAGTCCCTTTGGACTGTATTTAACTTCATACCATCTAGAAAATTCCCTGATCTATTCTTTTGTTGTCCAAAATGGATAACCTCACAATTGCTCATATTGAAATCCATCTGCCATAGTTTTCCCCTTTTACTTAGTTTATCAATATCCTTTTGTAATTTTATGCCATAATATATCATACCTACAATGTTGTCTAATTTTGTAAGATCAACAAATTTGGATATATGGCTTTCCATGCCATTATCTAAGTCATTCAATAATAATATGAATAACTGAAGTGTTAACACAGATCAGACGAGACACCATGAGGTCACATCCTAACAATTTGATGACCTACTTATTTTCCTGATTTTCTGTCAACTGCCGCTCAACCAACTTCCCAGCCATGCCAAAATTTACCCTCAATTCCATGGGGTTCTCCCTTAGTTAACACATGGGACTTTGTCAAATGCCTTCTGGAAGTCCGTATAAATAAAATTCATCGACATTTCTCTGGCATCTACCTTAATCACCACTTCAAAAAATCCAATGAATATTGATAGGCATAACCTCCTGTCATGAATCCATATCGGCTTTCCCTGATTAACTGAAAAGTTTTCAGTAACCCATTCCTTGATTATATACTGCAACAATTAACCCACCATAAATGTTCGGCTAACTGTTCTGTAATTCCCTGATTTTCCTATTTCACTCTTCTTAAAATATAATGTGACGTGTAATTTTCCAATCCAAAGGGATAATTCTTGAATCAAGGGAACTCTGAAAGATTGTGGGTGGGGCATCTACAATGTGTTCCCTTACTTTCTTTAACATCCTTAGCTAGAAATGGTCAGGTCCTGGGAACTTTTCACAATTTATTTCCAATAATTCCCTTATTATTGATGTTTTACTCACGTTAATGTTATTTAGTCTCTGTCCCCGATCCACTATTAATTTCCTCAGGACTTCTGGCAAGCCATCCTCCTTTTCTACTATAAATATCAAGGCAAAGTAATTATTCAACATGTCTGGCATCTCCCCATAATCATTGATAGTTCATACTATTCCCTTAAAGAATTCCAATAAATTAGTCAAACATGATTTCCCTTTGACAAAACCATGCTGATCTTCCATAATAAATTGAATTTTTCTAAGTCCACAGCTATAAACCTTTTAACAATCAGTTCTAAAACATTTATCATGAGAGACATCAAACTATTTAGCTTATAGTTTCCTATTTCTGCTTCCCTTTCCGGTTGATCATTTTGCTATTCTCCAAGATGAAGGAGTCTTTTGTGAATCTCGAGAATTTTGGAAAATTAACACAAATGCATTTACTACCTTATTAACAACCTCTTTTAAGTCCCTGGGTGATATCTATCTGGACCCAAAGGCTTGTCAACCTGCAGCTCCATCAATGTGATCAGTATCATTGTGATTGTAATTTTGCTTGGTTTTTCTCTTCCTTCTAACTCCTGACTTACAAATATAGCTATTACTGGATTTATTTTGTATCCTCTATAGCGAAGGCAGAAGCAAAACATTTGTTCATTTCATCTGCCACTTCCTTATTATTTGATATTATCACCCATACCAACTGTCCAGAGGACTAACATGAACTTAATCTTTCTCTTTTTAATATCTGTAGAAACTCTTGCTGTACGTTTTTACATTGGTCTGAGCTCTACACCCCTATAAATGAAGCTTAGGATACAGTATGCCGTATTAACTGCTTGTTCTACTTTTCCTGCCACTTTTAGTGAATTGTGCACATATATGCACAGAGATTTCTCTGCTTCTGCCCAACTTTTAATAGTCTTTGATTTATACAGAACCTTCATGATCTTTTTGTCAAAATCTATCATCTTACACTTCCCTGCATTGAAAATAATCTATTTACTGTCTCCCCACTCTACCAATTTGCCATTGTCCTTTTGTAGTTTTGCACACACCACCTCAGAGTTTGCTTCTCAAAATTGTAAATGGGTTAAAGAGAATCCCAAGGCATTCTACACATACATTAAAAATAAGAGGGTAACTGGAGAGAAAGATGGACCACTTAACGATAATAGAGGGAACTTGTGCTTGGAGGCAGAGGATGTGGGAAAGGTCCTAAATGAGTACTTCATGTCAATATTGACCCAGGAGAAAGGCATGGACGATAGTGAGACTTATGTGGAGCACACTAATACACTAGGGCATTTTGAGATCAAGAAAGAAGTGGTGTTGGGTCTTTTGAAGAACGTTAAGATGGTTAAGTCTTCAGGGCCTGATGGTATCTACCCCAGGTTATTGAGAGAGTCAAGATAGAGATTACTGGGGCCTTGATCAAGATTTTTGCATCCTCGCTAGACACTGGAGAGACCCTGGAGGACTAGTGCAGAGCTAATGTTGTTTCTCTGTTCAAGGAAGGAAGTAGACTTAATCCAGGAAACTATAGATTGATGAGTCTCACATCAGTGTTTGGGAAACTATTGGACAGAATTCTTAGTGATGGGATTTGCACTCATTTGGAAAAGTATGGCCTAATTAGGGACAGTCGACATGGTTTTGTATGGTGCATGTCATGTCATACTAACTTGAATGAACTCTTCAAGGAGGTGACAAAGGTGATCAATGAGAATCGAACAGTGGATGTTAGTAAAACTTCCAATAAGATCCCTCATGGTAGGCTCAGCCAGAAAATTAAAATGCATGGGATCCATGGTAACTTGGTCATGTGGATTCAGAATTGGCTTACGTATAGAAGAGAGAGGGGAGTGGTGGAAGGGTGTTTCTTTTTGACTAGAAGTCCATGACTTAAGGGTGTTCCACAAGGTTCCATACTGGGACCTCTGCTGTTGGTGATTTATATAAACGACTTGGATAAAAATGCAGATGGGTGGGTTAGTACATTTGTAGATGATTCAAAGATCGGTAGATTTGTGAATAGTGTAAAAGGTTATCAGTGGGATACAGATCAGTTATAAGAAACGATTGGAGAAATGGCAGGTGGAGTTTAATCTGGGTAAGTGTGAGGACCTGCACTTTGGGAGATCAAATGTTAAGGAAAAGTTTATAGTTAATGGCAGAAATCTGAACAGCATTGATGTCCAGAGGGATCTTGGGGTTTAACTTCATAGCTCGCTGAAAGTGGCCATGCAAGTAGATTGGGTGGTAAAAAAAGGCTTGTGGTATGCTTGCCTTTATTGGTCAGGAATTGAGGACAAGAGTCAAGATGACATGTTGCAGCTTTAAAAGACTTTGGTTAGACCACACTTAGAGTATTGCCTTCAATTCTGGTTGCCACATTACAGGAAAGATGTGGAGGCTTTGGAAGAGGGGCAGGAGAGGTTTACTGGGATTCTGCCTGGATTAGAAGGTATGGACTATAAGGAGAGGCTTGCAAAAACTCTGGTTGTTTTCTCTGGAGCATCAGAGGCTGAGAGGAGACTTGATAGAAGTCTTTAAAATTATGAGATACACAGATAGGGTTGACAGTCAGAATCTTTCCCAGAGTTGAAATGTCTAATAGTAGGGGGCATGCATTTAAGATGAGAGGGGGAAAGTTCAAAGGAGACAGAAGAGGCAAGTTTTTTCACAGAGAGTGTAGGTGTCTGGAACACCCTGCAAGGGGTGGTGAAGGTAGTTACAATAGGGACATTTAAGGAACTTTTAGATAAGTAAATGAATATGCAAAGGATGGAGAGATAAGGACCAAGGGATTAGTTCAATTTGGTGTCATGCTTGGCACAACATGAAGGGCCCGTTCCTGTGCTGTACAGTTCTATGTTCTATGTTCTTCTATCCTTACCTGGTCTGGCCTAACTGTGACTGCAGACTTACAGTAATGTTAAAGAATCTTAACTTGATAGAGATATAGGTGAAGAAATCCATTGGTATCCATAGACTGGGCCCAGGGAATGATTAAGTCAGCCTGAGGTCTACCAATATTTCACATTGAGCCTCATCAATAAATAATCACTGACAGGGAGATGTCTGGGCTAAGGACCAACAGTAGTCTGCAGAGCTGCAGGCACAAGGAGGGGGGACGAAGCAAGTCCATACCTTCCAATTCCATAATCGGTATTTTTGAAAAGGTTCACCTTGTTGTAGCAATCTCAGGCATGGTGCATGCACATCCTGTTTTCCTGAACATAGCAACACTTTGCAAGCTGCATTCAGGACATGTCAGTTGTGCTCAGGAAGCCACAAACATATATAACTCCCTTGTTTGTGTATGCAGACAATGGAAAATATGTTTCGGGAATTTGCCAATATTCTATGAGGTGTACTTCAAGCTCAAAATGTACATATTGTTCATGTATACCATATTGAAATCATGGGCACATATTTAACATGCTAAAAATCAGCACAGAACCACTGAGTTTCCAGCCATGGAATTAATTGTACTTTTAGCTTTGACTGAGACTTCTCTTTCCTTGCACTGAAAAGAGATCCCTCTTGGGGATTGATTTTACATTGTCCCATTACTCTCTTTTCTCCCCAAATTGATTCAATTTTATTATGTTCCTCTTTTGGTTTCTTTTTCTCAAAGTAATTACACAGTAGCCTTTGAATACTATAATTAATTTAGGATCGACCACTACTTGTTGCAAAGCATTGCTTATTCTCATTGTTCTGTACGTGCAAACATTTTATCTAATCTCCCCCTTTAAGTGTCATGCTTATCTTGAGATCATTGTCTCGTATCTTCAATTTACAGACTAATAAAACTGATATACACTTGCTTTACCTAGACCTTCTTTCATGCAAATACCTCTACCAGATTTCCTTCCAAAATTTCAGTTTGAGAGACTGCAAGCTGCGAGAACAATCCTTCAAAAAATCAGAATTATCACCTCGCTATCATCCTGATAATTCTGTCCTGTAAATTTTCCATGCTATTTGAACTATCCTTCGAGATAGAGCAGAACTTCCGGTTTCTGCTGCATCTCATCTGAACTCCATCAGATTTTCCTCAATGAAAGGCCCTCTGTATGCAGCAAAGACGCTTGGGGCATTCAGAAAGATGAAGTTGGCACAATTGAAAAAAGAAACTCTGACAGCGATGCAGTGAGAATACATAGAAGGTAATAGAACCTCTAAGAAGAAATCAATATTCAGAGCTTTATGAAGATTGGACTCTGAAAAGATAAAAATGTGTGAGATGTTGTGGAGGAGTAGGGGAGTATTACTTTGTCCATATCTTCCTGGATCTATCATCACCTTTCTCCTGGATTCCATTGTACTTACTGTTTCATAGGATGTGGATTTGTTCCTCAACCCTAATAGCCTTTGCACTGAATAGATGTAGGCAATTTCACAGGACAGGTAACAGTCAAGCACATTTCTAGTGATCTGGCATAACATGTAAGATAAATTGGTTAAGTGTAATGCTCTTCCCTTAAGGACCTTAGGGAAGGAGATATGTTTTCATGACAGCTTCTTACCCCTCTTTGACTGTCACTATAAATGAGTGCTCACACAGAGACCAAAACTTTCTCTCTCTCTCTTTCATGCACAAATACACAATCACACACATACACACACGTTAATATATATAGACCAAAGCTAACTTACACAGATACACATGCATTCACACTCAAAAGCACTATAAGCAATGCATGATTTACTCTTGTATTGTTTTAATCACTTTGAATCAGAAACTGTTTCGTTCTTTATTGCATAGCAATGAATGCAAACATGGTGGAATAGAAGATTGAGATAACATTTAGTACCCTCATAAAAAAAACTGAATTGTGGGTTTGAGAGCAGAAGGGCAGGATGGGAAACTCAGTTAAGACACAGACTTGGTAAGATCAAAGTTTAAAAATCACATAACACCAGTTAATGTCCAACAGGTTTAATTGGAAGCACTAGCTTTTGGAGCACTGCTCCTTCATGAAGGAGCGTTGGTCCGAAAGCTAGTGCTTCCAATTAAACCTGTTGGACTATAACCTGGTGTTGTGTGATTTTTAACTTTGTACACCGCAGTTCAACACCGACATCCCAAAATCATTGGTAAGATCAGTTAGAGTTTGCAAATTGTATTTTTGTACTGCGCTGGACTGGTGAGAGAAAAGTGGTTTCATTGTGTGTAATCATAAAAATGCCTCCTTCACTCCAACATTAAAGTTGATAAGGGTGTTTGAGGTAACACCCAGACAACTAACTATATGTTTGTTCATGCATAGATTTGAGATTGAAACCCAGAAAGAATACAGCTTCAGTCAGGACAGCAACGTAATTCAAAGAATCACTGGAAATAACTATATAGAGGCTGGTATTGTGCCACCAAGTTACCCTTTATTTAGATGTGCACAGTACACTGGTTGCAACCAGCCAGCTCTGAGTCAGTTCCTGAAATCAGGAGTCTCTCCGAATCTCCTGTCCATATCTGTCAGCCAGGGGGCCCTAGTTGGCCCAGGTTAACAAGCACAATCAAGGATCTCATGGTCAATAAGATCTACCTACTTCCAATCACTACAGTATAGAAGGAGGCTATTCAGTCCATCATGTTTGCTCCAACTCTCCGAACAGCATGACTTCTTGCTACTCTTCTGCCTTTTCTCTATAACCCTGCATATTGCTTCTATTCAAATAACCATCCAATGACCTGAGCACATCTTAATTAAAAAATAATTAAATGGACCGAAACAAGTCTGCGTCACACATCGATAGCTAGAAATAGGTATAAAGGAAGCTCTCAAAATGGATTTATTGCTACAGTGTGTTTTGAAAACACACTTGGAGATCTGTCAGCAGAGAAGGAGCCCAGTTTGGGGCACATCTAAGTAATATTGTGAATGTGCTTAAGTCATAAAACTCTATCTTTTAAAACTGTATCCAAGTTGTAGGATGCTATACGTTTCTAGGCCAGGACCTTTAGGTCAAGTAAGGATTTTTTATTGCCACCTTTACTGAGAGCTGGTCTTCTTTTCCAGACTATTTTGATTTTGTTTCCAACCAACATGGTGGGATCTGAACCTATACTCATAGTGTATTATTTGATTTGGTTTGTTTTGATTGTCACGTATACCTAGGTACAGTGAAAAGTTTTGCTTTGCGTGTATTACAGACAGATCATACCATACAAGTGCATTAGGGAAATAGAATAGAGTGCAGAATACAATGTTATAGCTGCAGAGAAGGTGCACAAAGGGCGAGATCAATGTTTAAATTAAAAATTTGAGAAATCTATTCTGAAATCTGATAACAGCAAGGATGAAGCTGCTTTTGAATCTATTGGTATATGTGTTTAAGCTTTTGTATCTTGTACCCAATGGATGACATTGGAAGAGATTATAACCAGGGTGGAAGGGGTCTTTGATGATGCTGGCTGCCTTCTTGAGGCAGTGAGAAGTGTAGTTGGAGTCAGTGGATGGAAGTTTGGCTTGCAGGATGGACTGGACTGTGTACATAACTCTCTATAGTTTCTTACTGTCATGGGCCAAGCCGTTGCCATACTAAGCCGTGATGCATTCAGATAGAATGCTTTCTATGGTGAGTCTATAAACATTGGTAAGAGTCTTGCCGAGACATGCCGAATTTCCTTAGCCTCCTGAGGAATTAGAGGCATATTAGTCTTGAATCTTGGGATTACTAGCCCCATGACACTACCAGTACACTGCCATTTCCAAAATCAGAAATTGATTCATTGTCTTTCTAGTTATGTTATTGATACAATTTCATCCAGGCAGCAAATATTAGTTCAAAAGGCCTAAGACATGCAAAACCAGATGACAGCAGCTGAAGCCTTTTGCACACCATGAATCAGATCTTTCACAAAATGCTTAGTTTTTGTGTTGTCACTTGCAAGTAAGATAGTGCGGAATCTTCCTATTTTTTGAAAGTTTTATGAAGTTGGGAACAACTATTTGGTTCTGAAACTGTTGCTGTCAGTTGGCTACAAGATATCGAAACCTTAAAATGGGCTTCTGAGCTCACCATCTAATTAAAGATAGTGGGTGTGTTCCTGAAGTGGGAAGCCCAAGCAAAGGCCCTGCAGATCCAGCCACCAACCGCTCCACTGTGAGAGGTTGGTGCTACTGCATCAGGGAGCAAAGAGTGAGGATGCCTCAAAACAGAGGCATGCTGTGCACCATTCTCAACATTTCGATCTCAACCAGAACTGCAGCATCACACCAGCAGCACGGAGGATGAAAACTCATGAAATGTTTCAAGTGAAACTAAAGTAAGTAAAATAAGATGCCTTCCTGTGACCAGTGTCAAGGTGTTGCAAGGATTTTGTGGTGTGCAGTCAGGCTTTTATTCTGTGTATATACTGCTTAAATAGGATAATATATCATGAAAAAATGGAATATTGATTTTTTTTTCTCTTGAGTGAAAGAGAGTGTACATGTCATGGATTCTACTCGGTTTAATCCTTCAAGCAAAGGAAATGCATTGGTTTGCAGTAATCTCAAATTTTATTCCACACTCAAGCAATCCTGCCAGTAAAGTTTCAATAAAACCTAACGCTAGGTGTATGACATTTTCATTTTTTTCAACCCATGGTCTTTTAAATGCTTTATGATACGGACACAGGTTCGACTGTCCTATTATGGGTTGTTCGTAACGAGAAGATATTAAGTTTCTATAATAGATGTCTGATGTGAGAGGAACTGCCCTTAACATCAAGGCCAAATTAAAGTATGGTATCAAACAGCCTGAGCAAAACTGGAGTCAATGATAATCGGGGGGAGTTTTTCTGATGACTAGAATTGTTCCTGGTACTAAGGAAGATGGTTGTGCTTATTGCAGGTCAGTCTTTTTAGCTCCAAGACATCTCTGTAGGAGTTCCAAAGGGTAGTGTCCTATGCCCAAACATCTTCTTCAATGACCTTCCCTCCATCACAAAATCAGAATTAGGAATGTTCACCAATGACCTTACAACGTTCAACAACATTCATGATTCCTCAGACACTGAAGTAGTCCATGTTCAAGTGTAGCCAGAATTGGCCAAATCCAGGCTTGAGCTGAAAAGTGGCAGATAACATTCACCATAATGATTTTACCATCATTGAGTCATATTACAATCAATGAATCACCCTCTATCAAGATCTTCATGGTGACCATTAGCCAGAAACTGGACTGGACTCACCGTATAAGTAAAATGACTGTACAAGCAGATCAGAAGTTAAGAATAGAGCAGTGTGTAACTCATCTCCTGACTCCTGATTGCCCACCCACCATCTCCAAGGTACAGACCAATGGTGCAATAGAATATTTCCCACTTGCCTGGATGAGTGCAGATCCAGCAACACTCAAGAAACTTGACATCATCCAGAACAAAGCAGACCACCTGACTGGCACCACATCCACTCTACCACTGAGGTTCAAAAGCAGTGCTATCCACAAGATACATTGCAGAAATTCACCAAAGATCCTTAGACAGCACCTTCTATTCTGAAAACAAATTCCATTTAGAAGGACAAGGACAGCAGATACATGGGAACACCACCAACTGCAAGTTCCCCTCCAAGTCACTTACCATCGTGAGTTGGAAATACATTGCTATTCCTTCACAGTTGTTCGGTGAAGATCCCAGAATCCCTCCCTAACAGCACTGTAGGTCGATCTACAACATATGGAATGCAGCAGTTCAAGGAGGCAACTGACCACCATCTTCTCAAGAGCAATAAATGCTGGCCCACCTAGCAATGTCCACTCAGGGAACAAAATAAAAGTGCTAGTGCTTAGAGGTTTGTCACTGGCAGTAATAATGATGAATTTAGTACAAGTCAGAAGGGAGAGATGTTATAGATTATTTGGATCTGAGTATGCTTAACATGATCACATTACTTTCAAGGGTAAGCAGTTTTAATACTTTATGTATATGAACATGTACAATGTGAAATTCACCAATTAGAAGTTTAACTTAAAAAAACAACATACAGTAATACATGTTAGGGTAAATGCATTTGTGTCAAAACTTAAATTAAACTTAACATTAACATTTATTTAAAATCTCATTTTATTGGACTCTGATATGACACTGACGATCGTTGTATCATTCAGGCCTGAATGATCAGCCCCAGGTCACAAGTTCAAAGTCAGGAGAATTGCAGGTCTGATCTGGGAATAGGTGCTCCAGATATTTGGATTTTCATTCTGCTGAGTTGGAGTGGAGTTCGAGGTGACTGGTGGAAACGGGACATCTTTTGGGAACCCTGAGCAAAGTTCAGAGGGTGCCCGATGTAGACCCGGACTGGCGAATGACCAGCCTCAGTGTCCTGGTATGTTGTCAAAGCTATTGAAAATTTCAATAATACAAAGAACAGCAGTCATTCCTTATACTCCTTCATCTCCCATTCACTGTTCATCCTCCATTCATGCCAACCCAGGCCACTTAATGCCTGCACCACAAAGTCCTTTAGCAGCTCACATTTTCCATGCCATACAATGGCCCTCTACCTATCCCCAAGATCCCTCATAACTTCCATGCCAACCTATGGCACTTGACCCAAACCTCAGATTCTTTTATAGCTCCAATGTCAACTTAGTGCAATCCTGGGTCAACCTGTATCTTCACCTATCACATCATCTCATCTGCATCCACCACTGATTGTCCAGCACTTGAAAGGGTTCAGAAAAAAGAATATTGCCGTGGTTGGAGGATTTGAACTACAGGGAGAGACTGAATAGGCTGAGGTTATAGTCTCTGGAGCATCGGAGACTGAGGGTTTATAAAATCATGAGGGGTGTGGATTGTGAAAAATGGCCAAGGTCTTTTCCCCTCAGGTAGAGGAGTCCAAAACTGGATAGCATAGGTTTAAGTTGAGAGAGAATGATTTAAATGGGACCTAAAGGGGCAACGTTTTCATGCAGAGGGTGATGGCTGTAGAGAACAAGCTGCCAGATGAGGTGGTGGAAGCTGTACAATTACAATATTGTACTACCCACTTGCCTAGATGAGTGCAGCTCATTGAAAGGACATCTGAATGGGTACATGAAAAGAAAGGATTTAAAGGGATATGGCCAAATGCTGGCAAATGGGACTAGGTTAATTTATGTTGAAGGATTACCAACAGTACAGAAGCGAATGACCTTCTGCACTCCTGCAGGGTAAATGCCACCATCTCTGCTACCTTACAAGTGGGCAGCCCTGTGATATAACCTGGGTGCCCAAGTCGTGTGTCTGGACCTGTGTGCAGTGTGCCCTTTCAGCAGAATTACAACAGTTAATGCCAATGTACCCGATGATGTGGCATTACAGAGCAAGACAATACTGTAAATGGGTTGGAGATGTACCATAATGGTGTCATACAGCAGGCAAGTTTCAGATGCCAGTATCCTTGGCTATGGCATGAGTGCAACCACTGCCTGTGGAATGTGCCCTGAGACTTTATTATAGAGTCTCCATTGTGAACAGCAGAGGAGCAAAAGGTTATCTGTTGTCATCAGGCACCTGCTCTGACATTCATGTTGGAAATTCTCAATATCTAGTCTGCTTGCAGCAGGTGATAGTGTAGCTGGCTGCTTATTAATGAGGAGAGAGATACAGTTAATAAGGGTGATCATAATCAATAATCCATGTTAATTGGCATCTCACTGATCTAGTGAGAACCTCATCTTGACATTTTGGAATTCTACTCAAAAAGCAACTAGTTTATCCCTGTGTTGAGAAAAGCTTTGCTTGTCTTCTCATGTGATTCTCCAAGATTCCTTCCTGTAAACCATATAGTTTAGGGTCCTAAAATATTCTCCTCTAAGTGTCTATTGATGAATTCCCTATTTCGACAGAAAACACTCTCCACAATAATTACATTTAACTTCCTTTACTTCATTATAAAAGCAACATTTGTATACATAGCCCCACTTGAAAAAACTTATAACCACTTGAAACCAACTGTAAACTGACAGGTAGGCCACTGTGATGTTGAATGGTTGTGAACTCAGTCAAGAACATTAATCCTGCATTAATACTTATATGACCAATGTTAACAGACACGGTGAAATTAAAGACACTGACTCATTTTAAAAAACATTGCAGAAAGATTTTTTTTCATATATTTCAAGTGCGTGAGACTTAGATGCCTTGATAGTTTGTCAGCTCTCTTGATGGTTCCAAATGAGCTTCACAGTTGCCAAGAGTTTATGCATGTGCATGCCTAATAAACTCAAAAAGCATTCACCTCTCCCAAAGTGCACCTGACCTCTTTAAAAAGTGTCCCAAGACCATATCTAAAAGGATAGTGCACTTCTTCAAAGAGGTACCCTGCATCCCCAAAACATCCAGGCAGCTTTCGACCTTTTCCGACCAGTGCACCACTTGTGGTTACTACATCCCATAAGAGGAAATCAGATCTGCTTGAGGTAACTGAATTTTGACATAAGTTACAATCCATCCGCATTGCTCCCCTGTGAAAACAATGGGTGTTATGTTCGAGGACAGAACTTCCAGATTTGGGCTTCTGCTGCCATTTTAATCATGACAGCCAAACATTCCAATTGCCCAATAATTCAGACCACATTTTCACATACAGGGAGTGTAGGAATTAACTTCCCTATAGGATGTCACACAAATGGAACTTGTTTATTCCAGATGATTATTAACATGCTTGATGAGAATTAGATCCTAATGTCTTATATTGTGATAGACTATTTTCAGCAAATTGGTGGAACTAAAATCCTTCAATATTTTGCTTGGTGTACTTTCATAAACATATTACATTGACATTTTAATAAATATCTAGCACAATTCATCTTTGTTTCCTTGCAACTTTGAATATGTGACACAGTAACTCGAGCTCCTGGTTTATTTTGCATAAGACAATTAAACTGAAGTTTGCACCTTCATTGCTGTTTGCAGTGGCACTTGGTCCTGTTCCCTCAACTCAAAACAGTCAAGACCAGGAATTAGAATTCTCGCATAAAGAGGAATACTGATGATGGAATGCTAAGGAGTAATGCAGCTGCTTCTGAATATTAGAAGTACTATAGCAATAAAAGCAAATTGACAAAGGGTCAGTTAGACTAGAAACGTCAGCTCTTTTCTCTCCTTACAGATGCTGCCAGACCTGCTGAGATTTTCCAGCATTTTCTCTTTTGG
Organism: Chiloscyllium punctatum; assembly: GCF_047496795.1. Taxonomy (NCBI): domain Eukaryota; kingdom Metazoa; phylum Chordata; class Chondrichthyes; order Orectolobiformes; family Hemiscylliidae; genus Chiloscyllium; species Chiloscyllium punctatum. Next base: position 50,040,625 of record NC_092741.1, on the reverse strand, counting down.
TTACTTTAGCAATTACTGTGGCAAAGATGGGATAACTGCATGACTGCCTAGGCAAATGAAATTTGATGTTCTTTGGCGGCGCATTGTTGAGCTGTTATTGACCTTTCATGAAAACAATTTTGGTACTAACAGGCAGACCTCTGGTCTCTAGCAGATCCTGTTGTAAGAGCCTGTATGTGATAAAATAACCACCACTGGAGTTTTCATTTCTTCAGTTTCCAATTGAGCTTTCAGCTCCCAGACATACAGGAACTCCATTGGACCAGGAAACATTTTAAAAACTGCAACAAAAACTGAATGCAAGAGAATGACAGGCAGAAAGCGTGTATCCAACAAAGTAAACTGTGGCGGTTCAGCAATCAAGAAGCAGAACTCTGTCCCTCATGCAACCACAATCAGCCCACCCTTCCCTCCTTCCCCCTGAATAACCTTTCTCATGGTTGATAAAGCAAGCGTTGCATTCCCAACAAGACAGCCCCTTCGAGATATTTAATTAAGTTTAATAATTTCTGAAGCCTTAATGAGGCTCTTGTACATTTTGCATGATAGCAATCAGGCCCATGTTTCTGCTGATGAGCAAATTGTACGAGTAGGATGCTAGAAGCAGGCCTCGGGCTTAAATTCTCCAATCAATCTGTGCAGAAACCAATGGGAAAAGTCAATGTGAAAATCTACTTTGAAGTGTTTTGCCTGCAAAATGAAACCACGCTGCAGCATTGCGAGATGGAGCAAGGAAGAAAACCTTATACCATATATGGTTTGGTGAGTATTTTAGGTAACAAAGCTGAGTTCTACAGAAATGCCTCATTTAGACTTTGATTTCTCTATATAACATTCCACACAAGCACTATGCTGCCTTTTCATTTGGACATGCCCATCAGATCCATGCTGACAAAGTAGTGTGGTGAAGTGGGAACAATTAATTCAGTGATTAATCCATTGCCAGCTTCCATCATAATGCTTACCTTAGTATGAATCTTGCTCTAAGGTATGTTTAGCTTATGTCAGAACCTATTTAGAGATGAACAGCTATCCCATTTATGTTGTTAGCTGGAAGCCAGATGCGATTTGTTTGTATCTCTGCCAACCTTAAATTGGCAGGACAGACAGGTCAAAAGATCCAATACATTCATCACAGATCTTAGAACTGAACTTACTGAGGCACAACTTCAGTGAATAATGGGCCAGGATTTTTCAAATGGCAGAGTTTCCTGGCAAACACATCCCCACTAATACTGGCTGCTCCATTGTCATTTCACTTGCCAAGGAATATTAACTGATCGGAGACTGGATTTCTGCCAATCACTTGAGAAAAAGTCTTCGCCTCAGAGAGATGTCAGCTCGTCTGAGTGGATGTGTTGCTGGACTGGTCAGGGGAAACAGGCCTCCCTTGAGTCAGAGACCCTGATGAACGGTGCCAGATGTTGAAGTGAGGCCAGTGATGGATGCAGCCCTCCAGGCAGCATGGTGACTCAGTGTTTAGCACTGCTACCTCGCAGTGCAAAGGACTGAGGTTTCACCCACAGGCACCTGTCTGTGTGGAGTTTACACATTCTCTCCAAGTCTGCATGGATTTCCTCCGGGTGCTCCGGTTTTCTCCCACAGTCCGAAGATGTGCAATTGAGGTGGATTGGCCGTAGGAAATGCAGAATTACAGGGATAGGGTAGGTGGTGGTGGGTCTGGGTGGAATACTGTTCAGAGAGTTGGTGTGGACTTGATGAACCAAATGACCGGCTTCCACATTGTAAGGATTCTATGATCCTGTCCCTGTTCACAGCCACTTGGGGCCTGAGCAGGATAATTTTACAAGTATCCACCTTGTGCTAGCTTGAGATTGGAGCTTTGACTGGAAATGACCCTTAATATGAGAGATATATGAGTCGGTTCACTTAATATCCTCAATTGGGATGAGGACAAGCAAGGAAAAAGTGAGGACTGCAGATGCTGGAGAGTCAGAGTCGAAAAGTGTGATGCTGGAAAAGCACAAGGAGCAGAAGGGTTGACGTTTCAGGCATAAGCCCTTCATCAGGAATGTGGAGGGGGGAAGGGGTTTGAGAGATAAATAGGAGGATGGGTCTGGGGCTGGAGCTGGGGTTTATGCCCCAAACATTGACTCTCCTGTGACAAGGACAGGCTAACAGGCTGAGGCATTGTCTGCTCCAGTGGAAACGTGTCTCCCTCCTATCAGAAGGACATTGTAAAACTTGAAAGGGTTCAGAAAAGATTTACAAGAACACTCCGAGGGTTGGAGGATTTGAGCTATAGGAAGAGGCTGAATTAGGCTGGGGCTGTTTTCCCTGGATTGTCAGAGGCTGAGTGGTGACCTTACAGAAGTTAATAAAATCATGAGGGGCATGGATAGGGTAAGTAGACAAGGTCTTTTCCCCAGGGTGGGGGAGTCCAGAGTTGGAGGGCATAGGTTTAGGGTAAGAGGGGCAAAATTGAAAAGGGACCTAATTGGCAAACTTTTCACGCAGAGAGTGATGCATGTATGGACTGAGCTGCCATGGGAAGTGGTGGAGGCTGGTACAATTACAAGAGTTAAAAGGCATCTGGATAGGTATATGAATAGGGCGGGTTTAGAAGGAAATGGGCCAAATGCTGGCAAATTAGAAGAGATTAGGTTGGGAGATCTGGTTGCATATACAAGTTGGAGCTTGGGTCTGTTTCCGTGCTGTACATCTCTATGACTCCACGAGGCTACAGTGTCAGGACGGCCATGAGAACTATGTAAAGACCATTTAAAGAGGTTTATGGGCTCCCTCTGCAACAAACCTATGAGCAAAGGTGTATAAAGTTCTTTCTATGATACAATAAAATTGTACCCACCAACGTTTACCAAGTAATACCAACGTTTACTGAAACTTAAAGCATCACACAAAATCACATAGGGCAGAGTTATACAGGGGGTCTGAGTGACCTGAGCTGTCACGAGCTCTGTGACTCAATCAGGTGCCAAGTGCAGCAAGGGCCATCTTGATATCAGGTCCAACTCGAGCCATCATTCATGTATTTCACAAGCAATGTGAAGAGATTCTTATTCGGCTGTGGTGAGTTGTCTGTTACCTCTGACTATTACTTGTGAACTGTCTTGATAATGGCTCAACTTGCCTAATTAAGAATAAGCCTCTCATCTTACCACAATCCTACTCATTGACTACAGTTCAGCCTTTAACACTATTATCCCCTCGAGACTGATTACTAACCTTAGTGATTTCAGACTAAGCCCCACTCTCTACAACTGGATCCTCAGTTTCCTGACCCACAGACCACAACCAGTGAAGATTGGGTACAATATTTCATCGTCACTAACACTCAATGCTGGAGCTCCCCAGGGGTGTGTACTCAGCCCTCTACTGTACTCACTGAATACCCATGACTATGTTGCCAAATACCAGGCTAATGCCATTTACAAGTTCGCTAATGATGGTCAAATCTCAGACGGCGACAAAACAGGCTACAGATGGGAGGTGGAAGACCTGGAAAAATGGTGCACTGAGAACAATCTAGCTCTCAATGCTGGCAAAACCAAGGAACTCATTATTGACTTTCAGCAGGATGTTACTCATGTCCCCTATACATTAACAGCACAGAGGTAGAATGAGTGGAGAGTGTCAAGCTCCTGGGAGTGGTCATCAACAATAAGCCTTCTTGGACTCTTCATGTAGCCACACTGGTTACAAAGGCCCAACAACGTCTCTTCTTCCTCAGGTGGCTGAGAAACTTTGGCATGACGGCAAATACCCTTGCGAACTTTTATAGATGTGCCATCGAGAGCATTCTGTCTGGATGTATCACTACCTGGCATGGCAACTGTACCATTCTAGATTGGAAGCGGTTACAGAGAGTGGTGAACTCGGTCCGGACAATCACAAAGGTCAACCTCTCATCTGTAGAATCCATCTACCAGGCCCACTGTCAAGGAAAGGCCGCCAGCATTCTCAAAGATCCATCCCACCCTGGTAATGTTTTTCTACAATGTCTACCATTGAGGAGAAGGTACAGAAGCCTGGACACATGTACCAGCCAGTTTTGAAACAGTTTATACCCTACTGTTGTTAGAATACTGAATGGACTCACAAACTCTTAACATTCGCCTGTACCTGTGTTTTGTTTTTTGCTGCTGTTTACCTATTATATACTTATATATGCTATTTAAATATGTGATCTGTCTGTATTGTTTGTGATACATGTGCCTCAGTAATTCAATTCAATTCAATTCAACTTGCTGAGAAACCTGATGTCAGGAAATCTAGACAAGAAATCCAAGGCAAGCACCTGGTAGGTTCAGATCAGTTTGCTATGTACGACCGTTATATTGGAAATTAGGCACCAACACTTCAGGGCACATTCTAAAGGCATCAGCCACCCACACCCACACCCACATCCACGAACATTGGCATCTGATGTGTGCCAGCATCCACGAACCCTCATTGCACATTTCAAGTTCACTTCAAGGATGCTTCTGCATTTCAATGCTGCACCTCAGGCTGCATTGGCAACTATCATTGCAATGCTGCAGCAAGGACACCTTGTTGTTAAGGACACACACCCATATTATGGTTTGCAATGAGTTGGATTTCTGGTCTCCTTGATCGCTGCTGTAGTGCACACACACTCTGTTCACAGCATCTCTGCCTTCCATAGTCTTTTTTATTTTGGTTCTCCTTCAGGCACATATACCAGGCTCACATTACTGCGATATCGCCTTGCCATTTAGTGCAGATACAAACTCAGGAAGCTTATCATGACTGTGAGGCAGCTTCAGACAGATCAAGGGAGACAGGCTTTGGTCAGGGGCTCTTGGAACAGTCAGTTAGGGACAACGTCCGATATCAGTCCAGAATCCGCTTGGGTAGGTCAGAGTCAGGATCATAAGAAGTGAGGAGGTGAATATTGGGCAGCCCACTACCCGCCTGTGGGCTGTTTTCCTCCTGGAACAGGAGAATAGCAGGTATTGGGGGAGATGACTTTAGGCGGTACAACTGTTACTTTTGGAGAGGAGGTGCCCTGTATGAGTGAGTAGACAGTGCAATGGGCATGCAGGGTTAGTGGTGTTGGGTATTGGGGTGGGCGACAGGGAGTGAGAGTTGTAGCGCATGAGACTTGGTGGGAGTTGAATACAGTAGTAGATATAGAGTGAGTGTGATTTACTGGAGAAAAGATGGCGACACTTCTCCTAGAGAAGAGGAGAAGATCATTGACCTTTCTCCTACAGTGCTGGGCATTTATCCAGCTGGCTGGGATAGCTCTAACCCAGGTGCCCATGTTCTGACATGGTCAGGTGTTGGGTCCTCCACTTTTAGTCACGGGGAAGGAGGACGTTCTATCTTATCCAGCAGGACCGCTTGGAATCTGCCCACAAAACATGTGCCAATATCTCCCTGCCTGTCACATCCAGGGTAAAGGAACCATCTGGGGCAACTTCAGGTTGACAGTGCCAGTCTGGGTGCACTACAGGCTTTCAAAGACAGTGTGGATGTAATAGATGCAGGACTTTCGGTGATATTGGCTGAGTGGCAAATTGTTCTGGCGTCAGTGGGTGGTAAGATGAGGTGGTAATTTTGGATCATAGGCGCTGTAGGGGCATAGTAATCAGTTAATGAGCTGAGTGTGATAAGATACGGCAAGAAGACTGACTAGGCCTTGCAGAGACTAACACTCCAAAAAACTTGCCAGAACTCTGACTTAACCAAAAAAAATAAGATTCAGCCCATAGACTGGAATTGAACCCAGCGTGGGTGGCCTGGACCACTGGCTGGGACTTTGAAGGTGATTTGCATCTCCTGCCCCTGGAGTTGTCGGTCAATGATCCCAGCAATCACACAGAGATCATGTCTGACAGGTACCTCCACTATTAACCATGGCACGATCTTCCAGAGACATGGAAGGCGACTTTACTAGTCTAATAGTGATGAGCACCATTACCACTCAGGTCACATATCAAACATACTGCAACATCAAACATGGCTCATCCTGTACAGAGTAGGGGAAAGATGTATTAGCAATGAGGTAGGAAAAAAAATTTATCTTTAAAGCATGAAATGGAAAGCTATTTGCAAAATATATTCTAATTGGAATGCGGTACCCTCGTATGCTTTGAACTGGCAAAAAGCACATAGATTAGAACATAGAGCATAGAACATTGCGGCCCAGTACAGGCCCTTCAGCCCTCAATGTTGCGCCGACCTGTGAAAATAATCTGATGCCCATCTAACCTACACTGTTCCATTATTATCCATATGTGTGTCCAATGCCCATTTAAATGCCCTTAACGTCGGCGAGTCTACCACTGTTGCAGGCAGGCAGCTCCACATCCCTATTACTGTCTGAGTGAATAAACTACCCCTAATATCTGTCCTAAATTTATTACCTGTCAATCTAGAGCTATGTCCCCTCGTGTTAGCCTTCACCATCCAAGGAAGGAGGCTCTCACAGTCCTCTCTACCTAACTCTCTGATTATCTTATACGCCTCAATTACATCACCTCTCAATTTTCTTCTCTCCAACAAAAACAGCCTCAGTTCCCTCAGCCTTTCCTTGTAAGACCTTCCTTCCATACCAGGCAACATCCTAGTAAATCTCCTCTGAACCCTTTCCAAAGCTTCCACATCCTTCCTATAATGAAGTGACCAGAATTGCACGCAATACTCCAAGTGCAGCCTTAATAGTGTCTTGTACAGTTGAAGCATGCCCTCGTGGCTCTGAAATTCAATCCCCCTCCCAATAAATGCCAACACACCACATGCCTTCTTAACAACCCGATCAACCTGGGTGGCAACTTTCAAGAATTTATGCACCAGGACACTGAGATCGCTCTGTTCATCTACACTGTCAAGAATTTTACCATTGGCCCAGTACTCCCTGCATTCCTGTTACTTCTTCTAAAGTGAACTACCTCACACTTCTCCGCATTAAGCTCCATTTGCCACTTCTCAACCCAGCTCTGCATCTTATCTATGTCCCTCTGTAACCCACAACATCCTTCAGCACTATCCACAACTCTGCCTACCTTAGTGTCATTCCACAACTCTGCCCACCTTAATGTTATTCTTAGGGCTAATGGGATCAGTGGGTATGGGATGAAAGCAGGAACAAGATGCTGAGTTGGATAAGCAGCTGTGATCACATTGAATATTGGAATCTGCTTGAGGGGCCGAATGGCCTACTCCTGATCCCAGTTTCTATGTTTCAATTTTCCAGTGAGCCATCAGAACTCAATGTGCATATTTGTTGATACAACAGTTAAATACCCATTAAGTGTATTTTTCTGAAGGTGCTGTGCAAATGCTGAAAACAGCTAAAAAGCATCATGCATACACCAATTTGTTGCCAACTGAAAGATCCTTTGGAGAATTTAGTTGAGGCCTATGCTGCTCAAGATTCCATCAGCAACCGTCAACTATAAGCCATATGCTGGCAAATGGTGGACGCATTAGTCTTCATTTTCCACAGCTGTCTAGATTCAGGAATTGTGCCTTTGGATGAGAAAATTGCATCTGTCTCTTCATTAATTGAGAAACAGAAACTAAGAAAGACCTGTCAATTGAAGGCAGGGTTCTCGACTGTGATTGGATGCCTTGCTGGAGATTTTGTATCAGAGCTCCTGTCCCCAATCAGCCTGGCCCGGCACTTTTTCAATCAGCCACCCAATGTCCCTAGCCTCACTGTGAGCCACCTTCCACTCACTCATCAGAACGAGCAAGAGGAGTCTTTACCTGATTGGGTGATCTGTCAAAAAGCCAATTTTTTCTTCACCTTCACTTTCACTCTTACTCACAAACAAACATAATTCAAACAAAATAAAGACTTCTTAAAATAAGTTCTGGTATGATTGTGTCCCCTACTTCATTTCACCAATGTCTCTGAGATTCATGCTTAATTCCTGGAAACTCCAGGATAGGCAACCTCAGATGTAGGGAAATTATCACAATCTACTGTTAGCCCACCCCAATCGTAAACCCCACTCTGTGTGCCCAGTGTGTGAGTGTGTGCAAGGGATTAGAATTGATCTGCAAAAGTCACAGACTGATGATGGCATTCAGTCCTTGAGGACAGTTTATATGATGTTGTACTTTTTGCACAGATAACTCAGCATACTATCACAACTCCGCGAAGGGCCATCAGGGAGTAAAACACCTTAGCATTTATTCCTCTTTTGCATATAAGAAAATAATAACTTTGCCAGAATGTATTATAGTGAAGGCAGACGCAGGGTAAAATGTGCAAATGCCACAAACTGTGTAATTCTAGTTACGCTTTTGCAGTAGATAGAAAGACTGTGACAATTTATTTTTCTCCTCACACTGATAATGACATGTCTGTGGTTTTGTGATTGAGCTGGGAACAGAAAGTACCTAATCTGTGTATAATATCACTACCATCTGCTCTCAACCTTGGATTCTGGCTCCATGATTGGCACAAATCAATGGCCAGAGAATAGAGGTCAGTACCCAGCGTATAAAGCCCTCTTGTGATTACAAAAAAAACGTTAAATACTTTCACATCGATAACTCCTAGCTGTTGTCTGGATAGCTGAAGAATTGAATTCTGCTCTAAATGTAGTGAACTGCAGAATCGGGACATATAAACCTAGAGGTGACCATTCCTCCTGTTATTGTATGAGGAGATAACATGCTTATGCAATATTTCTGTCAGCTGTTTTAATACAGGCATTCATTAAGTCCTGAATTTTAGAAGATGTTAGTATCTTTAGTAAAATAATAGACTTAAGACTGCCTTTTGATTGCCAGACAAATGCACAACAATATCAAGAACTAAGTCTTGCTGGCTCCAAGGTGGGAATTGATTGAACGGTCTGTGAAGGTGCAGATTTGTTGAGAGATACCACTGCATGCAGCTTTCATTGTGTCACTGCCTAGCCTGTGGAATTGGAAATCCTGCAATAAACAATTGGTTCCTTTGAAGCCTCAGAGTGTCCAGTCTGCTAATTTGTCTGAAGCAGAAACCCCTCGAGTTGACTCTTTGCATGTCCATCAAGGCTTCAGTGTTCAAATCTCAAGCACAATTTTTGACACTGGCTTAACGAACCTCTCATGTCTCCAATATGGGTCTCGAGCTGAAATGCTTCGATGGTGGGTTCTTATAGTGCTATCTTTTTGATAGGACTGTCCATGAAACTGCCCCATCACCTATTGACAATTGAGAGTAGACTGAGGCAATAAATTGCTAGATTGGATATATGGACAGGGCATAGTTGGACAATTTTTCACATTATCTAGCAGATGTCTATGCTGTAACTGCACTGGAACATTTGGCTGTTGGAAGATTGGTGCCAGTAACTGTACTGGATTCATTTATAGTGATGTTGGCTCTTAAGTTCAAGGCTTTAGCATTTAGTATAGGAGGGAGGAATGCAAGTGGTAGTTGGTGGTTTTGCGAGTATTGGTGTTTAAGAAAAGGATAGTTATGACAATGCTCAATGAGAATTGGTCAGGAAAGGTACATATGCTAATAATGATATACAGAATGCACCTTTATAAAAAGAGGTTAAATCATGTGATAGACAGTGGGGTAATATTTAGCATAATGGGGGATAGTTTTGTGAAATGTTACAAGAGGGAATTGGAGAGATGATTCAAGATGCTTCAATCTTGCTACGATAGTGAACTCATTGAAGCACTTCAGCCAATGTAGCCATGGGAGTGATGATGGCAACAATTATCCTGATACTGATCTCTCCCTGGGCCCGGATTTCTTTTGTCCTATATTAAATACAGGTGTAAGCACGTTGGAAAATCCGAGTAGGGCTGAGGGCTTACTCTGTGGATTGTTTGCTTTTGATTGTCAAGTGTTCTGAGAAATCAGGAGGATATCAGCCACTTTTAAACAGGAATGTTGAGAAAGGAAATAAAAAAGAACAATAAGGAGAGAGATCCTGACACCTTTTTTTGTTGCCATGATATCTGAAGCTAAATTTGAAGGCAAGCCATAGGGAAAAAAGGGTACTGCAATGCAACTGTCTTCTGTTTGAAGAGAAAGAAAATCCTTTCATGAGCGTAAGAATCCAGATACAGAGGAGAGAAAATAAAATTTGCAGCTCTATTAGAAACCAATCAGTTCATCAATGTTAATAACACACTGAACTATTGCCTGTGCAAATACTGCACACTGTATAAGCTGCTGCTTATGGCGCTGCCATCATCCTTTTTAAGTGTAGAATACTATAGAGTTGGTCCCATGTGGGAGAGTAAAAGCATTTCTTCATCTAACTAGAAAAGGCACTTATAGGTAACATATATAGGCTCATGCATGTTAGTAACAAGGTACAAGTATACATATAAACAGTCATAGAGTAATTTTGCATGAAAACAGCCTTCAGTCCAACTCATCCATGCTGACCAGGTTTCCTAAACTGAACTAATTCCATTTACCTGCCTTTGGCCCATTTCCCTCTAGATCTTTCCTATTCATGTACCTGTCCAAATGTTTTTTAAATATTGTAATTGTCCCTCCCCCTATCACTTCCTCTGGCTGCTCATTCCATATACGCACCACCCTATGAATTAGGTTCAGAACTTGGCTTCACAGCCCTTGAGCCTGCTCCATCATTCAATAAATCTTGTCTGATTTGATTACTCTAGATTCCTCCTTATCCATAATAAGCTTCCTCATCAAGAATCTATCTACTGCTGCCTTAAAAGTCTTTAAAGATTCTGCTTCTACTGCCTTTCCAGGAAGACTTACAAAGTCACACAACTGTGTAAGAAAACTCTTTTCTGGGTAACATTCTTAAAAATTCTGTTATTTGAAATACAAAGAACGCTAGTTGTAGAATCTCTCACAGGAGGAGGCATCCTTTAGACATTTACCCTGATAAGACTAGTTAGGATCTTACATATTTCAATCAAGTTACCTCTTCCTCTCATAAACTCTTGTGGTTAAAAACCTAACCTGTATAACCTTTCCTCATAAGGTAATCTGCCCATAGCAACTAATAGTCAAGTCAATCTTCTCTGGACACTTCCAATCCATTAACATCCTTCCTTAAATAAGGAAGCACACAATACTCCAGATGAGGTCTCAACAATAGCCTGTAAAGTTGCAGTATGACTTCCCTACTTTCATGTTCGATCCCCCTCACAATAAATTTTTAATGTTCTTTTAACTTTCTTAAATGCTGTCACTGTATTCTTTTATGATTCTTACAAGGACATAGCCTCTGCATCTCTGAGCTCTGCAAACTCACATTGCACTCTATTTTCCACATCTTTGTCCATTCACTTAACATATATATCCGTTTGAATTTTCCTTAAAACCTCTTCACATCTTACTTTGCTACCTATCCTTGTGTCACCAGCAAATTTAGCAACCATACTTTGGTCTTTTCATCCAACTGATTTATGTAAGATGTTAAAAAGCTCAGGCCCCAACACTGATATTCCAACCATGCCAATATGTTACTGCCCACATATTGAGTTCTTATGTTCCACAATAACCAAATGCACACAATGACTTCCCTTGTAGCACTATTCGTAACCATCAGTTTATATAAGGTGAAAAAGCGGAGGATGCAAATTTAAGTACGATCTTCTTCTGTTAGACATTTAAAACCATATTTGCCAAACTGTCAACACTCTGTTTTAAGTTAAACTAAAATGCTAAGTTGCACCAAAATATTTTCAATTATATGCTATGTTTAGTTCAGCCCAAGCTCCAGGAAGATCAGTTTCAGTTGGTCTGCTTAATTAACTAATTTTAGCAGTTCTTAAGCTTTTGTATCCTTTTTAAACCTGGAGGAAAATTAGAATTCAAACAATAAATTACATTTAAACATTTAATGTGAGTAGAACATCAAAAATACTGGATTTTCTTCTTTAGATCCTGGTCAAAGTTAACCAATTCATCACTGTTCCAGATGGGACACCCCAAACTGTTAGTCTTGTCATTGAGGAAGAGTGATGGGGTCCACTTCCTAATCCTCTTGCCTCCTTGATTAGTTGCCGCAAGGTTAATATAGAAAAGATTACTTCCCTGTGGATACTTTTCTCCTTGACACAAATTAACTTTTGGTTTAGAAGGAGCCAATTTAATCAGGCTTGATAAAAGCTAAAACAACTGCGGATCTTGCAAATCAGAAACAAAGACAGAAATTGCTGGAAAAGCTCAGCAGGTCTGGCAGCATCTGTGAAGAGAAATCAGAGTTAACACTTCTCTAATTTCTCTCCACAGATTCAAAGTTTGTGAGAAGATATGTAGCTCGGGTGCTCGTTGTTGTGGTTCTGTTCGCCGAGCTGGGAATTTGTGTTGCAGACGTTTCGTCCCCTGTCTAGGTGACATCCTCAGTGCTTGGGAGCCTCCTGTGAAGCGCTTCTGTGATGTTTCCTCCGGCATTTATAGTGGTTTGAATCTGCCGCTTCCGGTTGTCAGTTCCAGCTGTCCGCTGCAGTGGCCGGTATATTGGGTCCAGATCGATGTGCTTATTGATTGATTCTGTGGATGAGTGCCATGCCTCTAGGAATTCCCTGGCTGTTCTCTGTTTGGTTTGTCCTATAATAGTAGTGTTGTCCCAGTCGAATTCATGTTGCTTGTCATCTGCGTGTGTGGCTACTAAGGATAGCTGGTTGTGTCGTTTTGTGGCTAGTTGGTGTTCATGGATGCGGATCATTAGCTGTCTTCCTGTTTGTCCTATGTAGTGTTTTGTGCAGTCCTTGCATGGGATTTTGTACACTACATTGGTTTTGCTCATGCTGGGTATCGGGTCCTTTGTTCTGGTGAGTTGTTTTCTGAGAGTGGCTGTTGGTTTGTGTGCTGTTATGAGTCCTAGTGGTCGCAGTAATCTGGCTGTCAGTTCAGAAATGCTCTTGATGTATGGTAGTGTGGCTAGTCCTTTGGGTTGTGGCATGTCCTCGTTCCATTGTCTTTCCCTTAGGCATCTGTTGATGAAATTGCGCGGGTATCCGTTTTTGGCGAATACATTGTATAGGTGTTCTTCTTCCTCTTTTTGCAGTTCTGGTGTACTGCAGTGTGTTGTGGCCCATTGAATAGTGTCTTGATGCAACTTCTTTTGTGTGTGTTTGGGCTGGTTGCTTTCGTAGTTCAGGACTTGGTCTGTGTGTGTGGCTTTCCTGTAAACCTTTGTGGTGAATTCTCCATTAGGTGTTCTCTGTACCATCACGTCTAGGAATGGGAGTTGGTTGTCCTTTTCTTCCTCTCTAATGAATCGGATTCCTGTGAGTGTGGCGTTGATGATCCGGTGTGTGTTCTCTATTTCAGTTTTTTAATGATTTGGAGATGCCGGTGTTGGACTGGGGTGTACAAAGTTAAAAATCACACAACACCAGGTTATAGTCCAACAGGTTTAATTGGAAGCACACTAGCTTCCAATCACCTGGTGAAGGACCGTCGCTCCTAAAGCTAGTGTGCTTCCAATTAAACCTGTTGGACTATAACCTGGTGTTGTGTGATTTTTAACAGTGTTTTTAATGATTACAAAGGTGTCATCCACACATCTGACCCCGAGTTTGGGTTGAATTTGCAGTAAGACTGTTTGTTCTAATCTTTGCATTACCACTTCTGCTATGAGTCCAGAGATGGGTGAGCCCATGGGTGTGCCGTTGATTTGTTCATATATTTGGTTGTTGAATGTGGAGTGTGTTGTGAGGCACAGGTCCAGTAGTTTGAGTATACTGTCTTTGTTGATAGGTTCAACATCCTGTTGTCTGTTCTGTATGTCCAGCAGGTTGGCTATTGTTTCTGTGGCTAGGGTTTTGTCGATAGAAGTGAACAGTGCCGTTACATCGAATGAGACCATGGTTTCTTCCTTGTCTATGTGTATATTTCTGATGATGTCCAAGAATTCCTGTGTTGATTGTATAGAGTGTCTGGATCTGCTGATCAGGACTGACAGAAGAGACACAACAAACAGTGAGACAAAGTATCGTACCTCTGATAACAAGGAAAAGACAAACACATAACCTCAACACCAAGGAGAGGGAAGCACTAAAATCACTAAGAAACGATAAGAACATAATCATACTACCAGCAGATAAAGGCAGAATGACGGTCATCCTGGACAAAGCAGACTACATCCAAAAAGCGCAACAACTACTTGCAGATACCAACACCTACCAAAAGAGGGAGTTTGACCCCACCCCACAGCTCACCAATAGGATAAACAACACACTGAGGAACCTATAAAAAAACGGACAGATAACCAGGTTTGACCTACAAAGAATAAAACCTGAAAGCAACAACACCCCCAGATTCTATTGACTCCCCAAAGTGCACAAACCAGACATCCCACTCAGACCCATAGTATCACCACCAGGGACACCATCACACAAACTGGCTAAAGAATTGGAGCAGAAACTGAAACACCTGATCAGTGGATCCAGACACTCTATACAATCAACACTATACAATCAACACACGGAATTCTTGGACATCATCAGAAATATACACATAGACAAGGAAGAAACCATGGTCTCATTCGATGTAACGGCACTGTTCACTTCTATCGACAAAACCCTAGCCACAGATACAATAGCCAACCTGCTGGACATATAGAACAGACAACAGGATGTTGAATCTATCAACAAAGACGGCATACTCAAACTACTGGACCTGTGCCTCACAACACACTTCACATTCAACAACCAAATATATGAACAAATCAACGGCACACCCATGGGCTCATCCATCTCTGGACTCATAGGAGAAGCAGTAATGCAAAGATTAGAACAAACAGTCTTACCACAAATTCAACCCAAACTCTGGGTCAGATATGTGGATGACACCTTTGTAATCATTAAAAACACAGAAATAGAGAACACACACCGGATCATCAACGCCACACTCACAGGAATCCGATTCACTAGAGAAGAAGAAAAGGACAACCAACTCCCATTCCTAGACGTGATGGTACAGAGAACACCGAACGGAGAATTCACCACAAAGCTATACAGGAAAGCCACACACACAGACCAAGTCCTGAACTACGAAAGCAACCACCCCAACAAACACAAAAGAAGTTGCATCAAGACACTATTCAAAAGGGCCACAACACACTGCAGTACACCAGAACTGCAAAAAGAGGAAGAAGAACACCTATACAATGTATTCGCCAAAAACGGATACCCGCGCAATTTCATCAACAGATGCCTATGGGAAACACAACGGAACGAAGACATGCCACAACCCAAAGGACGAGCCACACTACCATACATCAAGAGCATTTCTGAACTGACAGCCAGATTACTGCGACCACTAGGACTCATAACAGCACACAAACCAACAGCCACTCTCAGAAAACAACTCACCAGAACGAAGGACCCGATACCCAGCATGAGCAAAACCAATGTAGTGTACAAAATCCCATGCAAGGACTGCACAAAACACTACATTGGACAAACAGGAAGACAGCTAATGATCCGCATCCATGAACACCAACTAGCCACGAAAGGACACAACCAGCTATCCTTAGTAGCCACACACGCAGATGACAAGCAACATGAATTCGACTGGGACAACACTACTATTATAGGACAAACCAAACAGAGAACAGCCAGGGAATTCCTAGAGGCATGGCACTCATCCACAGAATCAATCAATAAGCACATCGATCTGGACCCAATATACCGGCCACTGCAGCGGACAGCTGGAACTGACAACCGGAAGCGGCAGATTCAAACCACTATAAATGCCGGAGGAAACATCACAGAAGCACTTCACAGGAGGCTCCCAAGCACTGAGGATGTTACCTAGACAGGGGACGAAATGTCTGCAACACAAATTCTCTTCACAGATTCTTCCAGGCTTGCTGAGCTTTTCCAGCAGCTTCTGTTTTAGTAGTTAATCAGGCTTTAGTTAACTTGAGTTAATAAAGACGGAGTTTATTAATAATTTAACATGGGAATACATGCAGACAGATTAGAAATAAAAGGTGAATACAAAAGGATAAAGTAAAAAAAAACACATATTTATCAGAGACTAGGACCCGTGGACACAGCCTTAGAGAGACTAGGACCCGTGGACACAGCCTTAGAATTAGAGGGGGTCATTTCAGAACGGAAATGCGGAGACATTTCTTCAGCCAGAGAGTGGTGGGCCTGTGGAATTCATTGCCACGGAGTGCAGTGGAAGCCGGGACGCTAAATGTCTTCAAGGCCGAGATTGATAGGTTCTTGTTGTCTAGAGGAATTAAGGGCTACGGGGAGAATGCTGGCAAGTGGAGCTGAAATGCGCATCAGCCATGATTGAATGGCGGAGTGGACTCGATGGGCCGAATGGCCTTACTTCCACTCCTATGTCTTATGGTCTTATGGTCTTATAGGTTCAGTCTTTTTGTTATTGAAAAGCAATGATCCTTAGTTTTTCAGATTGGTTGAGTTTCTGTTGTTCTGATTCTTTCAAACCACGGTTGAATTCCATCATTCAAGACATGAGAGTCCTTTTACTGTCTTATTTCCTTTTATCAGGGTTGCAGCATTTGGAGTGAGAGAAGGACTTTACATGCAACATATGGGTGACTCAAGGAAGGGAAGGGAAGGGAAGCATCAGGGATGGGCCAGGTAAGTGAAGGATGGAAATTGGAAGCAAAACTGATTAACTTGTTCAGATAAGAGCAGGAAGCAACAAAGTTTACATCATTCAACTCATTGGAGAAAGAGTTGTGGGTGGAATCCCTGATTTTTCTGGAACAAGGAATGTTTTACATATTCACAAAGCACAGGCATTGCTGGGGCCCATGCAGGATCAGCCACATCTTTTGACATGGACAATGTGTGATGAGTTAACAGTTTTTATTTAGACTGATGGAAGATTTGTACTGGAGTTCTTCAGAGGTCAATCATACAAATTAATGATCTTCCTGGCTTAGAGAGTACAATTTCAAAGTTTGTGTGAGATGCAAAACGTAACTTTGTAAAAGTGAGGAAAAATAGTGTAGAACTTCAAAAGGGCATAAACAAATTGGTGGAGCTGGGAGATACGTGCAAGGTAAACTATAGTATGGAGAAGTCTGAGGTAGTACATTTTGCTAGGAAGAACATGTGTTGCTGGAAAAGCGCAGCAGGTCAGGCAGCATCCAAGGAGCAGGAGAATCAATGTTTCGGGCATGAGCCCTTCTTCAGGAAATTTCCTGAAGAAGGGCTCATGCCCGAAACGTCGATTCTCCTGCTCCTTGGATGCTGCCTGACCTGCTGCGCTTTTCCAGCAACATATTTTCAGCTCTGATCTCCAGCATCTGCAGTCCTCACTTTCTGCTAGGAAGAACATGGCAAGCCAGCAAAGAGTAAAAGTTAAAGGATGCAGAAACAGAAGGACCAATATGTATATGTGCACAGATCTATAATGGTGGCAGAACATGTTGAGAGAGCAGTTTAATAAAGCATAGGCATTACAGGTTTATTAAAGAGTCTATAAAATACAAGAGCATGGAATTTATATTGAACTTGTATAAAACACTAGCTTGGCCTCAGCTGGAATATTCTGTCTAAGCCTGGGTGCCACAGTTTGGGAGAAAAACAAAGGCAATGAAGAGAATAAAGAAGAGGTTTATGAAAATGGTTTTCAGGGACGAATAATTTCAGTTCTGAAGATAGAATGGTGATATCTGGACTGTTCTTCATGCAGAACAAAAGGCTGAGAGGAGATGTGGTAGAAATCTGCTTGACTCAAACAGTGACCATGAAAGAGAACGTGCTTCATAATCATTGCTGCTTGGAAGAACATTTCACTGTGATGACATCACATCTCTTTGATGACATCATTGTTGCTAGATGCCTGGAGATCCCTTTGAGTTATTCTCAGATTCAAATTAATGGTGGAAAACTAAATCTACATCAAAGAGAGAATAAGGACTTTATCAACAACTTTCTTCAAGGTCAGCGGGAAGTGCTTTTGAGTCACCACAAAATCTAGACCATTATCTCTGGTAAAGACTTTGGAATGTTTTTCAACATTAAATGTGCCATTAAAACTGAAAGCTGTTTTAAAGCTACTTCTATATATTCAGTTGTGCTGAAATAAGTTTAATTTTTAAAATCCTGTTCTCTGTCTTTCAGAATGTACTTAGAACATTAGCAGCAATGTCTTCAGAGGAAAAAAAAATGGTCACTAGAACCAGTTGAGTAGAGCCTAATGTAGATTTCATAGTTACACTATAATTAGGAAATGGGTGTTATTTATCAGCTGCTATTTTTCGCAGTAAATGAATAATATAGGGGCCGAGAACTGTGAAATTGGACATACCCCAATGTTTACTAACCGATGAGAATTTGAATTTGCTCATTCAGCCAAATTAGCATTTGCAAAATGGGACCATTAATCTACAATTCAAATACACATTGTTTATTTGTATCAGCCTCAAATTGTTCACTTGCTGGCTCTGTAGTATTGGATAGATGAATAGAGGAAGACTTGGCCTTAACCATAATCAATACAGTTAAATGGGGCATACACAAGCAATAGAAAGGTTATATATCACCCACACTTGAATCTCTGCAAACCCAGTTGTAGGGTACTTAATTTCACTGGAGTAATCCATTTATTAGCAGTTGTTGTAGACAAGGAACCGTGTAAAATGAGCATCATGCTTTGGCCATTTATTTTTCTTAAAATGTCAATAAACAAATGCATGGTAAAGTGTCTCATTCTGGGCAATGTGAGAGAGTGAAATTGATATATTCATCTAGATTAACATTTGCAAAGATCAACATAATATTATTGTACAATTTAAGTGTGAATTAAATCTGCAAATGTTGGAAATACTCAGCAAGTCAGGCAGTGGGGCAAGAAACAAGAGTTCAGGTTTCAAGTGAAAAACACTTAAGTCAATTGGCACATGTACAAAAGAAAGGAAGGGGTTTGGGGGAAAGGTGAGTACATGTGAGCAAGGAGCAGGAGTAGACCATTTGGATTCTTGAGCTTCTTCACCACTTAATAAGATCATGCTGGTCTAATTTTAATCTCAAAACTGTCTAGGCATGTGTTAAAAATTCTGATCAGAAATAGTTAAATTCAATGCTGGACTCCAGATGGCTGAAAAGTGCTTGATTGAAAGATGAGGTGCTGCTCCTTGAGCTTTTATTGAGCTTCATTGGAACAGCATTGGAAACTGGGAAGAGATCACGAGTGGGAGACAGAATTAAAATAGTTTTGGATTCATCTTCAGACGAATCTGAAAGATGGAGATATGGAAGTGATGAGAAAAGCAATGATCCATTGAAAGTTGTCTTTGGTGAGTGGAAAGTGAGGGCGAAGTGAACCTCTTCAGTGTCTGAGAGGGAGATGGAAGGATTGTGGGAAATGGAATGGGCACAGTTAAGGACCATGGTGGAAGGGATCCCTCAGTTGAAAGAAAGCAAGATATGTCAGACATATGGAAGGTAGCATTGTTAGAACAGGTATGATAGATGTAACGAAATTTGGAGAATGGAATACAGTCCTGAAAGGAGGCAGGATTTGGGATTGAAAGTCAAACCCCATAAATGGAGACAAAGGAATTAACGGAGGGAAGGAAGTATTTTAGAGATGCATCATATAAAGATGAGAGGAAGGTGAAATTTGAAATTCAAGTTGACTATATTTTTCCAGTACAGGATGAGAGCAGGAAATGGTGCTCCTCCAATATGTAATGTTGTTTTAATTCCCATAGCAAGTTAAACAATGGGAAGCCAGCCATAACAAGAAATACCAAATGTATTTTTCTTATGCTTGCTCAAGAAAATAATCTGGCAAGGTTAGAAGTAGCACTTAGCGATGGAAGGAGATCTCTTATACTGAGAGATCAAAAGGTTGAGGTGTTTCCCTGATACAGCTACTCCTAAGGCAATATACAGGTTGGCTCTTCCTATTATTGGCCTCAACAGGTCATGTGAGGTCAGTTTGTTTGAATATTTCTATCATCTTCCCAGTTGTAGAGCTGAAAGGACCAAGTCAAATCAACTAGAGGACTGCTGAGTCTTCAAATTTTTGGGGCCATAGTTGTCTCAGGAAATGAAAGTCCCTTTCTAGGTCTGGCATTTTGAAGATCACGTAATTGCACAGCAGCAATCAAGGTTGAAACTATTGGGCCACCACTGTCTCATTGAAGTAACCACTGACAATGTGTGTTGAATGTCTCATATTGAAATGTTCCTCATACATGGTGAATTTGTGTTTATATGCCACCTTTATCATATTTTCAGGACATTCCAAAGCATTTTACAAAGATTATGGATAATGGATTATTAGGGTGTTCATTGAGAGAGAGGAAGGGAACCAGTTCAGGAATAACAAAGTTTTTGGCACTGGAAGAAGTACCACATAAAGTGAAGTATTAAACAAACCAGTAAAGCTGTATGCTTGCCATAATTTCTTGCAGCATTGCTCAAGTTTGCCAGAGGGCTTCAAATAAGCATGAGGCTCCCTACTGGAATTTGCAAAGGATGTAATAGTTCTATTCCTGTCTTCATTAACACAACAGGTGGCAGACGTCTGGTGTGGACTGGGAGTCTGCACTCCACCTGCCATCCTGGATGCGCAGGGTGTAATCATGTATCATAAAAATCAGTTTATCGCCCTCAAATATCTAATCCTGGGATTTTCCTACATCAGCTTGTGGTGATATTTTGCAATGAATTTTTCAGATCAGTTGACATCAATGGTATGATTTGTTCTTTGATGAAAAGCAAACAAGAAAAGTCAATTGTGCAAAATGTGCAGGAGCGGTTTTGTGGATTTTGAAAGTAACATCATCTATTTGCCACTTTATGGATTGAGAGTAACAGTCAATTATCTGGCATTACTGAATAGTGGAGAAGTATTTGCAAACAAATTAATATCAGACAAAATTATCTATCTCACAAAGGTTTGGATTAAATTTTTAGGCCTCTGTTTTCTCCAGGATTCCAAGGGAAGCATTTTTACTGGACTATTTACTCAAACCAATATCACATTTTTACTGGACAATTTACTCAAACTAACATTATTACATTTTTACTGTGCAACTTACTCAAACTAACATTATCACCTTGCTATCTCAACATTGTGGCTTGTGATTTAATAAAATGTATTTAACCCTTTGTTCAGTTTACTAATTCTGATTGTTGTTAATTATTTAGACGTTTCTAAATTCATTTCAGATAATGAAAGGACATCTGTCAAATTGGTAGAATGGACATATTAAGAAACAAAGAAGTAACAAATGGCTAATATTGTCCGGATCATGTATGGTACTTTGTAATTGTGATTGCCTCTTGACTTGTTGAAACAAATATTGAAGTGGCCCTTGTTTCTTCATCATGTTTTCTAGTTCAATAAGTATATTACAGCATTAAAATTAATTACTGTGATGAATGTCTCTTTTTACAACAGCAAACAATGCTTCCCCAATTTATATTGAGCTTCTCTGCAGAACAACTAAATTCATTACATTAGAATTATTCATGCCCTGGACAATGCGAACAGATGTAGCTTGCCTTTAGGTTAGGAACTTTGACAAAAAAAATTCTTACACATATAAATGTAGCTGCAATAGATGTGTAATTAGAAGGCTATAATTTTTATTTTCTCCTGTCCCCAGCAAGGGCACATGCAATCATAAATCAAATCCTCCATTTACAATGCATATATTCCCCCTTGTTGTAACATAGTCTCTGAGTCTAAGTTACATTGAGCTATATTTATTCACCAAATGAAGATTTTGGACTAGATTTTGCAGCAGACTCCTGGAACGTGTTGCTCCACCGGCAAGTGTTGCCAACCCAGTCAGTGGACTGCCACGTTAAGAGCCTCGTTGTCATTGGTGGAAGTGGCTATTGTTGATGGTCCTGCTGTGGGGAAGGAGGCGGGGGTGGGTGGAGAATGAATCAAAGGCCAGCTGCTTGCAAAAAGGGGTAACTCATAAAAAGAAGAATCAGGAGCTATGCAAGCAGACAGAACCCATCTGTCATGAAGCAGAGGCACCGTAGTCATGGGATGGTTACTGCTGGTGATGGGGTCTGCACTATGAGTTGCCAAAATTGGTAAGGCCTCTTCCACCAGAGGTTATAGCGAGTTGTCAGGTTTCACCAGGTACTGCCTCCTTGTAGTGGTGACAATGGGAGAAAAATGTCGAGGCAGGAATTGGTCCACTTTCAGCTCCAATGAGAGGGGCTCCAATCTTCCAACTTCTCTGCAACTGACACAATAGAATGGTGATGAGAAGATGACACACTCATACTGCGATATCATCTTCTCAAAACACAAATCCAGTAAGATGACGGTGGAGTAGGATTTTTAACCTGAGAGCTCGTCTGCTCCATCTACTTTACTTTTCATTTATTTTCTTTTTTGTCTCTCTTTTCTCTTTTTAGTCTCTTTTATTTTATTCACCTCTTAGTGAAAAGCTCAGTCATGGTGATGGCATCCATCTGCAGCAGTGGGTAGGCCCACCAGTGCAGTCTCAAGTAGGATCAGCAGTGCGGACTTGAGCAAGCCCAGCAGTGTGGTCTCAAGTAGTCCCAGGAGTGCATCCTCAAGTGGGGCCAGCAATGCAGATTCAAGTAGGCCCAGCAGTGTGGTCTCAAGTAGGGTGGATTTGAGTAGGCCCAGCAGTTTGAATTCGTGTAGGCCCAGTGGTGTGGATTTGAATAGGCCCAGCGGCGCAGTCTTGAGTAGGCCAAGCAGTGCGAAATTGAATAGCCCAGCAGCTCAGTCTCGAGTAGGCCCAGCAGTGTGCAATTATGTGGCCTGGCAGCGCAGATTCAAATAAGCTGAGAAGTGCAGTCTAGAATCAGCCGAGCAGCGCGGTCTCGAATAGGCCCAGCAATGTGCATTTGTGTAGGCCCAGCAATGCAGATTCCAATAGGCCTAACATTTCAGTCTCCAGCCGGCCAAGCAGTGTGAAATCGGATAGCTAGCAGCACAGTCTTGCGTAGGCCCAGCAGCACAGATTTGAGGAGGCCCGCAGTGCATATTCGTGTAGGCCCAGCAGTGCGGATTCAAATAGGATTAGCGGCGCAGTCTCGAGTATACCCAGCGGTGCAAATTTGAGTAGGCCCAGCAGTGTGGTCTCAAGTTGGACCAGCAGAGCAGATTCAAGTAGACCCAGCATTATGGTCTCGAGTAATCCCAGAAGTGTGGTCTTATGATGGTGGCAGCAGAAATGAGTTTGGATTCCTGGTGGTCTCTAACATCTGAGTTCTGACTCATGGCTGCTGCAGGGCAGGCGAGTTTTTGGGTTTCCGGCAGTGTCTGAGTCTAGCTCAGGTTCATGAAGGTAGCAGTGGAGGCAGGTTTGGGTCCAGTATGAGATGCCGCAGCAATGTGTGGTGACATTGGTAGCATCTGTTTTGGCGAGGTTGATCAAGGGTTCATTGCATCAGTGGCAGCGGCACGGCGTGGTGGAAGGGACTTGTGCCTGGCAACCGGGTTTATGGCGGACCACTTAAGAAGGATTGTAAAGTTGAACTTTTAAAAAATGTCTTCATTTTTCTGCCTTTATATTCTATGTTTTGGTTTATTTTTCTGTGTTCTGATGCACTGGAGAGTGGCGACTCTATATAACACTTTTCACTATATTTTGTAACAAGATACACATGACAATGAATAAATCAAATTAAATCAAATCAAATCAAATCAAATCAAATCAATGTCTTCCTATGCACCCCACCCCAACACACACACACATCGCACCACAGAAGAGCTAGTAAAATTCTGGCCTATATTACAAAATATTTCATAAAATACTGGTTGGTCTCATGTTGAGACAGATGAGAAAATATGGCCACTGCTCCTTATACCTTTCTGATATTCTGACAATACGTCCCTATTCTTTCACTTCAATCTTGCTCTACTTCTTTGCTCCCTTTTCATTAACGTTAGCTTTTCTATTATTCACTCTATTTTCCCTCCAATCTTTTGGATAGGTGGAAATGGGTAATTCGGGGTGGTGTGTGCTGAGGTAAGAATTCTGCCAGGCTTTTTATGATCACATGCAGAAGGGTAAATCTGCTGTTATCAGTCCTTACATTGCTTTAACAGATCTGCTGTTTTCATCCAATATGCACTTAACCAAGAATCCAGCCAAGCATGTCCCAAGTTAACGGAGTTAATAAATCAATTTGCTTATTAATTCACTCAAATAAAGCATAAAACTCATATAAAAGCTGAAAAAGAATGTCATGACCATCATGTTTATTTGATGGTCATGAAGCTCTGATGTGGCATTGGCTGATGTAGCCCAGTTGTTTCTTTCGAGACAGTGCCTTTTGTATGTAATCTATTCTTGTCCAGAATGGTTTCTATGGCAATTGAAGTTCTCTTTATTTTTTAAATTCTCTATCTCTGATAGCGATGCATTACAATTTGGAATAGTATTATGGACCTGACCAAACCCCCTTAAAATAGATTTAAAAGATTGTCTAGAGCCTGACATTTTCTTACTTAAAAGGTAAAAGGCGTTGTGTTCCGGATGCTATTTGTTTGGTCAAACTGTCAGCTTGAAACAAAACACATTTTATTCATGCGCTATAATTAAAATCCCGACAAAGTAAAACTAAGAGAAAAGAATTGGTTTAACAGTAACTCTGTTGAAAGCCATAGTATTGTTAGTCAGGTTTCTGAGACAAATGGTTGAAAGAAAACTATTGATGCTATTGCATCCTGCAAACCTTGTTCATGATACTATGTAACAATCAGACAGGTTTATACCATAAGGTTTCATAAGGATGAGTTTTGCTCACATGATAGCTGGCGAATGACAAACAATACGAATAATCCATGTTAATGAAAGAGGTTTGTATCCTGTCCCAAATGTATCAAAATGCATTGAAGAGGAGAGTGGAGCCGTCAGCGCCCTTTATTCCACAATGGAGTTCAGTAGGATTTTTCTCCAAGAGAGTCCAGATGCTCTCTGTAATCTTTGGAGTCTTTTGCCTATCCAGGAGACATGTTATTAATCTCCAAACAAACTTGTCAAAGAGAAGAAGCTTATTTAAATGATATGAAATAGTCATTGTACAATTGATATATAATTCTTCAAAGTGAACTCTCCATTAATGACACAAGGCAGTACTTTTCAGTCAAGACAGAATTCAAATCAATGAATATTTAATTTGAAAGTGTCTCATATTACTCAACCGGCTGAACACAAATCTACACCAGGTTGACTTCAACTTCAATATAGTCCACAACTTCATCAGATTTGCCTTCCACTTAAGCTTCAAATCACCTACCTTTTGATTTACTTCATCTTGTGTTTTATTCTTTTTAGCGCAAGGCAACTCTTGTTTGGGGAAAAAAAACCAAAGAACTACTGATGCTGGAAATCAGAAATACAAACAGCAGTTGCTGGAAAAACTCATGTTCTCTCTGCAGAAAGAAGACCGCAAGCTTCCTGTTGCCTGCCACTTTAAAACACATCATGTTCCTTGGCCATCGTCTTTGTCTCAGGCTTGCTACAGTTCTCCAACAAAGCTGGAAAAATAGCATCTCATTTTCGACCTAGGAACCCTGCAGTCTTTTGGACTCAATATTTTTGAGTTGATTAGTTTTTGAGTCTTCTCCCATGTCCTTACCCCAATCTTCACACACTAGTCCTTGTCAGCTCATGAGCTCCAAGCCATTGTCAGCTAACGGTCACCATTTGCCATTACTCATTCTCCCAGGTTAACCTTTACCCATTCCTTTGTCAGTGGAACTGTTGTTCTCTTTCTTAGGGTTCCATCTCATTGTTTACTCGTCCTCTTCCACCACTCTGTCTTCAGCATGTATACCAACATTTTCCTAGCTACAATCAGTTCTGAAGATGGTCACAGAACCCAAAATGTTAACTCTGCTTTCTCTCCATAATTCCTGCCAGACCTGCTGTGTTTTTCCTCCAAATTCTGTTTGTGTTTCTTGTTCAGTGACATTTTACCTCTGGCTGAGGTTTATCTGTGAAAGACTAAAGTTTAAACAAAAAAGAAGGGAAACAATTCTAAACATCTGTCTTACTGTATTGTGCTGTTATAAACTTGGATAAGTATCTTGTTCGAACAAATATGAAAGTTATTGTTACTCGACTGGAGTTGGAATCAATATTTAATTATGTGATTGACATATTGGTTGTTTTCTTCTGTTATATTTTTAATGGTGTAGATTATTAGGTTCTGGTAAAAAGACAAGACTTGCACATATCTAGCATCCTTCATGACCTTCTGCTGTTCCAAAGCACTTCACAGCCTTTAGATACTTTTAAAGTGCTACCTCTCTTCCATCATGACCATTCTTTACTAGCTGTCATTCTGTGCCTATCTATCATATGAATAAATCATTACCAAACTATATTCTCCTCCACACTTTCCAATGTTGCTACGTTACGTCCTTTTAGCCAATCTACATCTGACACATTTTCCTTTGGTTGGTATATCTGAGAAAAAGGATCTCAAGAAACAAAATAACTGTACACATTTTTATATTTAGGCTATTCATTTCCACAAGTATACTTACCAGGAGTTCAACCTTGAAAATACCACCTTACACTTCTAAAACGCAATTTACTAATTGAGTGTCTTGACCATTAACGACACAGATAATGCATTATGTTTGTATAAGGGATAAAGCAACATATTCTCAATACACTGGGTGTGAATTTGACATCCATAATATCAATGGCTACAAGCCTATGTAAGTATAGAGATCCTTCATTGGGGTATTCTGCAACCTTGACTATGACTGGCATGACCCTTGTATCACACTATCAGAAGAGTGCTCATGTGGGTGTCTCCTGAATTTGCATCTTCCTGATTTCACCATCTGATTAATGCCCATCTACCACAGTTACACCACAGAAGTATATTAGTCAAATTCACATGTCACAAAGATCAATTGTTCAGCTACAATACAGACCTTGTATCAAAGTATATGATGGATCAGTCAGTTAGCTACAGGTGAGGATTTCCTTTTTTGTCTGGGCTGAGTTGTAGAATTAGCTTGGGTTTTTGGAAGTTGGATTTTGTCAGTTGATGTTAATACTCAGGGAGGAACGAGGAATACCTGGCCAAGGAATTAAGGCAGTGTTTCCCAGTCTGCAGCTGCCCGGATTGGAGTCTGCAATGAGTACTAGCATTGGCAGTAGTTCTCCATTTATTGTCCATTGCAGGGTTTGGGACATCACAAAGTCTATATACACCTCACACCTAAGAGGACTGAGCAGGATGAGAGATATATACCTTTGCCAGGAAGGCAAGAGTCACAATAATTCAGGATGCTATCAGCTGTTCCCCCACATGACTTGCCCCCTGCTCAACAGCAAGAAGTACAGAAACTGCAAGGGCTACTCTTTGATAAATGTGCAATTGATTTGTGACCAAATCAAAGCTAACAGCTCAGTGAATGCCCACTGTCAACAGGCACAGGGTGCCAGCTACCACTCGCTTTGTCCTCAGAGTTTCTGGATGTTTGGGGCAAAGCACTCTACTGCCATTCCAGTACTGCAGCAGACTGATCCTTCAATGAGGACCATGGAGCTATAGGAATTTTGTGAAGCCTGCAACGAGTCTCCTCAAGCAACAGTTCCATTTGCCTTGACTTATTGACAAGACGACACTGTTGTCCAGTTCAGACAGGGCCTCAAACATTATTGTAGTCTGCTGCATCCTCCATAGCCTTTCCATTACAATGACACCGCCATTGCTGTGCAAAATCCAGAGCTTACCAGAAGGAGAAAAAAGAACAGACAGATAAAGAATCCATCACCACTTTCCTTCATCATATCCATCTTACGCAATCCATTCCAGTATAAGAGTTAATGAGACCTATAATGGTCCAGTGGGCATTTCTATGTTCACACTAAAATTAAAAGACCAGACTTTGACAGATGAACTTGGGAGCCTTAAAGGCCAAGAACAACAGGAAGCTTGTGGAAAGGCTAGTTTTTTGCCTGTTTGTCCAATAAACACTACATTGGACAAACCGGCAGAAAACTCATCACCAGGATACACGGACATCAACTAGCCACAAAACAACATGACCCACTCTCACTAGTATCCCTACATATGGATGAGGAAGGACACCACTTCGACTGGGACAACATAGCCATCTTAGGACAAGCCAAACAGAAACATGCATGAGAATTCCTAGAATCATGGCATTCTAACCGGAACTCTACCAACACATTGCCTTGGATATCGTTTATCACCCCCTGAGAAAAAGAACAGGAAATGACACCACCATAGGAAAGGATGTCACCACAGGAAATGACATTACCAACTCTAGAAAACTCAAATATATAAGTAGAAAGTGGGCTACACCACCAGTGCTTCATTCTGAGGCTCACTAAAGATGTTACCTAGTATGGTGATAAAATATCTAAAAAACAAACCTCCCAGCTCAGCGAGCAAACTGACATCCAGAACACTAGTTACTGTCATTCAGCTGTGTTAACCAGCCACAACTTCAACATGTCTGACACCAGGACTTCCAAAACAAACTCTTTATTCCAAGTTCCAAAACAGCAAGTGGTTAACAGGAGCACAGAGAAAATACTTCAAGATCCTCAAAACCTTCTTGGAAGAAATGTAATATCCCCATACATTCATTGGAATTTCTTATCCAACACCATCCAAACTTGAGAAGAAGTATCCACCAAGGTGGCAACCATCTTGATCATCTCTGTGAGGCCAAACACAAACAGTAGAAGAAGCATGCAAAAACACTGAGCATCGAACCTAACCACTTCTTCAAACACCTCCTGACTCACCTGTGGCTCAGTGCATTGATCAAGAATTGAACTGTTCAGTCATGTCAGTTGCACAACTCCAGAGAGGAAGAAAGTCATCCCCAGCCTTGAGATACTGACTAAGAAGAAGAACATCCATTCTTATACTATCCCTTAAAATTTGCCTTATGGATGTCGTTGCCTGGCCTAGTGCCCCAGTGACCAAAGCATCATTGGTGAAAGATTGGTTTGAGTGAGTGGACATCTCACTCATTGGAACCTCCTTCGAGCAGAAGATTTGAATGGAGCTGTTTTTGTAAGGTGTGTTCAGGAGGGTTTCCTAATTCATTACGTTGATAGGCCGACGAGGGGAGAGGCCATTCTAGACTTGGCGCCCAGCAATGAGCCGGGGCAGATATCAGATCTTGTGGTGGGAGAGCATTTTGGTGATAGTGACCACATCTGCCTCACATTCTACATAGCTATGGAGAAGGAGAGGATTAGGCAAAAATGGGAGGATATTTAATTGGGGAAGAGGAAACTATGATGCGATTAGACATGAGTTAGGAAGCATGGATTGGGAGCAATTGTTCCATGGTACAGGCACTATAGACATGTGGAGACTGTTTAAGGAACAGTTGTTGCAAGTGATGAATAAATATGTCCCTCTGAGACAGGCAAGAAGTGGTAAGATAAAGGAACCTTGGATGATGAGAGCGGTGGAGCTTCTCGTCAAAAGGAAGAAGGCAGCTTACATAAGGTGGAGGAAGCTAGGGTCAAGCTCAGCTCTACAGGATTACAGGCAGGTGAGGAAGGAGCTTAAAAATGGTCTGAGGAGAGCCAGGAGGGGGCATGAGAAAGGCTTGGCAGAACGGATTAGGGAGAACACAAAGGCATTTTACACTTATGTGAGGAATAAGAGAATGGTCAAAGAAAGAGTAGGACCAATCAGGGATAGCATAGGGAATTTGTGTGTGGAGTCTGAGGAGGTAGGGGGAGTCCTAAATGAGTTTTTTGCTTCTGTCTTTATGAAAGAAGCGAACTTTGTAGTGAATGAAACCTTTGAAGAGCAGGTGTACATGCTGAAATGGATAGAGATAGAGAAAGCTGATGTGCTGAAAATTTTGTCAAACATTAAGATTGACAAGTCGCCAGGCCCGGACCAGATTTATCCTCGGCTGCTTTGGGAAACGAGAAATGCAATTGCTTCGCCACTTGCGAAGATCTTTTCATCCTCGCTCTCCACTGGAGTCGTACTTGAGGACTGGAGAGAGGCAAATGTAATTCCTCTCTTCAAGAAAGGAAATAGGGAAATCCCCAGCAATTACAGACCAGTAAGTCTCACGTCTGTCATCTGCAAGGTGTTAGAAAGGATTCTGAGGGATAGGATTTATGACCATCTGGAAGAGCATGGCTTGATTAAATGCAGTCAACACGGCTTTGTGAGAGGCAGGTCATGCCTCACAAACCTTATCGAGTTCTTTGAGGATGTGACTAGAAAAGTTGATGAGGGTTGAGCTGTGGATGTGGTGTATATGGATTTTAGCAAGGCATTTGATAAGGTTCCCCATGGTAGGCTCATTCAGAAGGTCAGGAGGAATGGGATTCAGGGGAATATAGCTGTCTGAATACAGAATTGGCTGGCCAACAGAAGACAGCGAGTGGTAGTAGAAGGAAAATATTCTGCCTGGAAGTCTGTGGTGAGTGGTGTTCCACAGGGCTCTGCCCTTGGGCCTCTATTGTTTGTAATGTTTATTAATGACTTGGATGAGGGGATTGAAGGATGGGTCAGCAAGTTTGCAGATGACACAAAGGTTGGAGGTGTTGTTGACAGTATAGAGGGCTGTTGTAGGCTGCAGCGGGACATTGACAGGATGCAGAGATGAGCTGAGAGGTGGCAGATGGAGTTCAACCTGGATAAATGCGAGGTGATGCATTTTGGAAGGTCGAATTTGAAAGCTGAGTACAGGATTAAGGATAGGATTCTTGGTAGTGTGGAGGAACAGAGGGATCTTGGGGTGCAGGTACGTAGATCCCTTAAAATGGCCACCCAAGTGGACAGGGTTGTTAAGAAAGCATATGGTGTTTCGGCTTTCATTAACAGGGGTATTGAGTTTAAGAGTCGTGAAATCTTGTTGCAGCTCTATAAAACTTTGGTTAGACCGCACTTGGAAGACTGCGTCCAGTTCTGATCACCCTATTATAAGAAAGATGTGGATGCTTTGGAGCGGGTTCAGAGGAGGTTTACCAGGATGCTGCCTGGACTGGAGGGCTTATCTTATAAGGAAAGGTTGACTGAGCTTGGACTTTTTTCATTGGAGAAAAGGAGGAGAAGAGGGGACCTAATTGAGGTATACAAGTAATGAGAGGCATAGATAGAGTCGATAGCCAGAGACTATTTCCCAGGGCAGAAATGACTAACACAAGGGGTCATAGTTTTAAGCTGGTTGGAGGAAAGTATAGAGGAGATGTCAGAGGTGGGCTCTTTACACAGAGAGTTGTGAGAGCATGGAATGTGTTGCCAGCAGCAGTTGTGGAGGCAGGGTCATTGGGGACATTTAAGAGACTCCTCGACATACATATGGTCACAGAAATTTGAGGGTGCATACATGAGGATCAGTGGTCGGCACAACATTGTGGGCTGAAGGGCCTGTTCTGTGCTGTACTGTTCTATGTTCTATGTTCTATCTGTCTCATGAACTCTGAGTGTACAAAGGTTTGATTGATGCATGGTGAAGGAGTGGTACACAGGGAATAGTAGAGGTAAAAACAATGACTGCAGATGCTGGAAACCATATTCTGGATTAGTCGTACTGGAAGAGCACAGCAGTTCAGGCAGCATCCAAAGAGCTTCGAAATCGACGTTTCGGGCAAAAGCCCTTCATCAGGAATAAAGGCAGTGAGCCTGAAACGTGAGAGATAAGCTAGAGGAGGGTGGGGGTGGGGAGAAAGTAGAATAGAGTACAATGGGTGAGTGGGGGAGAGGATGAAGGTGATAGGTCAGGGAGGAGAGGGTGGAGTAGATAGGTGGAAAAGGAGATAGGCAGGTAGGACAAGTCATGGGGACAGTGCTGAGCTGGAAGTTTAGAACTAGGGTGAGGTGAGGGAAGGAGAAATGAGGAAACTGTTGAAGTCCACATTGATGCCCTGGGGTTGAAGTGTTCCGAGGCGGAAGATGAGGCGTTCTTCCTCCAGGTGTCTGGTGGTGAGGGAGCGGTGGTGAAGGAGGCCCAGGACCTCCATGTCCTCGGCAGAGTGGGAGGGGGAGTTGAAATGTTGGGCCACGGGGCGGTGTGGTTGATTGGTGCGGGTGTCCCGGAGATGTTCCCTAAAGTGCTCTGTTAGGAGGCGCCCAGTCTCCCCAATGTAGAGGAGACCGCATCGGGAGCAACGGATACAATAAATGATATTGGTGGATGTGCAGGTAAAACTTTGATGGATGTGGAAGGCTCCTTTGGGGCCTTGGATGGTGGTGAGGGAGGAGGTGTGGGTGCAGGTTTTGCAATTCCTGCGATGGCAGGGGAAAGTGCCAGGATGGGAGGGTGGGTTGTAGGGGGGCGTGGACCTGACCAGGTAGTCACGGAGGGAACAGTCTTTGCGGAATGCGGAAAGGGGTGGGGAGGGAAATATATCCCTGGTGGTGGGGTCTGTTTGGAGATGGTGGAAATGTCGGCGGATGATTTGGTTTATGCGAAGATTGGTAGGGTGGAAGGTGAGCACCAGGGGCGTTCTGTCCTTGTTACAGTTGGAGGGGTGGGGTCTCAGCATGCTCCTGCCCCGCTGAACTCATCTCTACCTACCTCGACACTGTCCTATCCCCCCCTCGTCCAGGAGCTCCCCACATACGTTCGGGACACGACCCATGGCCTCCACCTCCTCCTAGACTTCCATTTCCCCAGCCCCCAACGCCTCATCTTCACCATGGATAATCAATCCCTCTACACCTCCATCCGCCATGACCAGGGCCTCCAAGCCCTCCATTTTTTCCTCTCCAGACGTCCCCAACAATACCCTTCCACCGACACTCTCATTCGTTTGGCCGAACTGGTCCTCACCTTTAACAATTTCTCCTTTGAATCCTCCCACTTCCTCCAGACCAAAGGGGTAGCCATGGGCACACGTATGGGCCCCAGCTATGCCTGTCTCTTTGTTGGCTACGTAGAGCAGTTGATCTTCCGTAATTACACTGGCACCACTCCCCACCTCTTCCTCCGCTACATTGATGACTGCATTGGCGCCACCTCGTGCTCCTGCGAGGAGGTTGAGCAATTCATCAACTTCACCAACACATTCCACCCTGACCTTAAATTTACCTGGACCATCTCTGACACCTCCCTCCCCTTCCTGGACCTCTCCATCTCCATTAATGACGATCGACTTGACACTGACATTTTTTACAAACCCACCGACTCCCACAGCTACCGGGATTACACCTCTTCCCACCCTACCTCTTGCAAAAATGCCATCCCATATTCCCAATTCCTCAGCCTCCGCCGGATCTGCTCCCAGGACAACCAGTTCCACCACAGAACACACCAGATGGCCTCCTTCTTTAGAGACCACAATTTCCCTTCCCACGTGGTTAAAGATGCCCTCCAACGCATCTCGTCTACATCCCGCACCTCCGCCCTCAGACCCCACCCCTCCAACCGTAACAATGACATAACGGCCCTAGTGCTCACCTTCCACCCTACCAACCTTCGCATAAACCAAATCATCTGCCGACATTTCCGCCACCTCCAAACAGACACCACTACCAGGGATATATTTCCCTCCCCACCCCTTTCCACCTTCCGCAAAGACCGTTCCCTCCGCGACTACCTGGTCAGGTCCACGCCCCCAAACAACCCACCCTCCAATCTTGGCACTTTCCCCTGCCACTGCAGGAACTGTAAAACCTGTGCCCACACCTCCTCCCTCACCTCTATCCAAGGCCCTAAAGGAGCCTTCCACATCCATCAAAGTTTTACCTGCACGTTTGCTAATTTCATTTATTGTATCAGTTGCTCCCGATGCGGTCTCCTCTACATTGGGGAGACTGGGCGCCTCCTAGCAGAGCGCTTTAGGGAACATCTCTGGGACACCCGCACCAATCAACCACACCGGCCCGTGGCCCAACATTTCAACTCCCCCTCCCACTCTGCCGAGGACATGGAGGTCCTGGGCCTCCTTCACCACCGCTCCCTCACCACCAGACGCCTGGAGGAAGAACGCCTCATCTTCCGCCTCGGAACACTTCAACCCCAGGTCATCAATATGGACTTCATCCGTTTCCTCATTTCCCCTTCCCCCAACTCACCCTAGTTCTAAACTTCCAGCTCAGCACTGTCCCCATGACTTCTCTGGACTTGTCCTACCTGCCTATCCCCTTTTCCACTCCACCGTCTCCTCCCTGACCTATCACCTTCATCCCCTCCCCCA
This sequence comes from Chiloscyllium punctatum, assembly GCF_047496795.1. Classification (NCBI taxonomy): domain Eukaryota; kingdom Metazoa; phylum Chordata; class Chondrichthyes; order Orectolobiformes; family Hemiscylliidae; genus Chiloscyllium; species Chiloscyllium punctatum. Next base: position 50,006,579 of record NC_092741.1, on the reverse strand, counting down.
CTCACCCATTGTACTCTATGCTACTTTCTCCCCCACCCTCCTCTAGCTTATCTCTCCACGTTTCAGGCTCACTGCCTTTATTCCTGATGAAGGGCTTTTGCCCGAATCGTTGATTTCGAAGCTCCTTGGAAGCTGCCTGAACTGCTTTGCACTTCCAGCACCACTAATCCAGACACAGGGAATAGTGACAACTTTGTGAGAATGAAACATAATTTGAAGATTCATTCACTGGCCTTTATCATTTGTGCAGTTGAACATCAGTGTCTGATTAATGGAGCCAAACATTGGGCTTTGACCTTCTGGGTCACCTGCTTTCCCTCCTCACTGGGGACGTACCTTGACAGCCTCCTCGCAGTCTTTGGGAACCTGTCGTCTGCCCTATTAAGAACCTCCATTACGTGTGTCACTGAGCAAAATTAGAGAAGCTCGGAGCCCTCCCCTTTGGTTGGTACGCCATTGTAGGAGCAGAGGATACTTACAGAGATAATGGCAGTGTCCTTCATGTATTTTACTGGTGTTCCTGGTGTAATTTCACTTCCAGCATTATAGCATCTCAGCTTCGATTAGAATTTAAAACTTACAAATGCCTATCTGAATTCTACAATACAATTTATTACAATACCAGCATTTCAGTATTTCTTTCCATGTATAACTCTTGATGCTGAGTCAAAATAACCCAAGGCCCACTCCAGAGTTTGCAGCATGTAATTCAGGTTGACTCTTCAGTGCAGTAGTGTGGGAGGCCAATCCAAATTGGCTTACAGCCTAACCAAACATGTAACAATGATAGTAGGGAGGTCAGCTATATTGGCAGCAGTGAATGAAGATTTCAAATGCAGTTAAAATGCAAGAGTTTGTATCTTTGCCTAAAGTGTGTGTGCTACATGCTTTGAAACAGCAGCACTAGATTACTTGTTCAACAAGTACCATATAGAAAGAAGCAAGTTGCTGTGGACTCTCTTGTCAGTGGGCTAGGAGCTGATGGGAAATCTGCCCATCACTTTGCCAGTCCCAATCTACTTCTCTAAGGTTTTAAAGGAATGCAGACCAGCCATCTGGCAGGATCTTCAACACCAAGAGAATACCTGCCATTATCAGTATGAAGAATAGTGACAGTGCTGCAGTTAAACTGATGTTTTCGTGAAGATTTTATAGCAATATGAAATCTGGCAGCCATGTCTTTGTAATACTAATTGAGTTCTCAATTACAATTAAGAGGTATGATGGCTTTAATTGTAGTATATGAATAAATTACCTCTGTAAAGACAAATGGAAATTCAGGTCTTATTGCAGCACAGACTCATTTGTTTATTAGAATATCGTAGAACAGACACAAATAGCAATGATACTTACAGAGATACTTAAACAGTGTCTTTTCATTCATTTGTGGGATGTGAATGTCACTGGCTGGCCAACATTTATTTGCCCCTGAGAAACTGGCGGTGAGCCTCGTTCTTGAACAACCACAGTCCAAAGCCACAATGCCAATGAGGAGGGAATTCCAGGGTTTTGACTCAGCTTTGTGAAGGATCGGTGATATGTTTCCAAGTCAGGATGGTGAGTGGCTCAGAGGGGAACTTGTATGTGGTGGTGTACATTTCAAGAGTATGAAAGACAATTTCTTCATTGAGTCCAGGGGTTTCAGTACTGTTGGCTAAATGTGTATTTATTATCCTTTCGAAGGTTGTGGTGAGTTGCATTCCTGAATTGTTGCAGGCCATTGTTTGGGGGTGGGGGGAGGGGACAGGGAAGAGGAGAGCTTAGGTACACCTAAATAATGTCAGACAACAGGTTTCAGATTTTGACTAAGTCACATTGGTGGAGCGATGATCTATATATGTCAGGCTTATAAGGGAAATTGCAGATGTTGTTGTTTCTATGTATCTGCTGCTTTTATTTTTCTCAATGGCAGAACCCATGGGTCTGGAAGGTGCTCTCTATGAAGCTTCAGTGAGTTTTTGTAATGCACCTCACATATGACACACATTGCTGCCACTGCGTATTGCTGGTGACGGGAGTAGATGTGGACGGCTTTAGATTGAGTATCAATAAAGCAAGATTCTTTGACCTGAATGGTATTGATCTTCTTCTGTGTTGTTGGAACCGCACTCATCCAGGCAAGTAAACAGAATTCTATCACACTCCTGACTTGTTCCTTGGAGATGGAGGGCCAGGTTTTGCGAAGCCTGCTGTTGAGTTATTTGTTGCAAAATTCCCAGCCTCTGACTTGCTCTTGCAGCTATTGTATTTATATGGCTGGTGCAGTTTCAGTTGTAGTCAATGGTATTTGTCAGGAAGTTGATAGTGAGGGATTCCATGATGCCATTTAATGCCAAAAGATAATGGTGTGACATTCTCTTTTTGGACATGGTCATTAAAACATAAGATGTAGGAACAGAAGTATGCCATTTGGTCCATTAAGTCTGCCGGCAGTCTGGCACTTTAATGGCATGCACAATTGTTACTTGACACATATTGTTGAGTGTTGTTCAGATCTTGTTGCATTTGGACCCTAGCAATTTCAATATCTGAGGAATTGCAAGTGGTGCTGAACATTGTCCAATTCTAACTTTAAGATGGAGGAAAGTCATTAATGAAGCTACTGAAGATGGTTGAGCCTTGGACACTACCTTGAGGAATCTCTGCAGTGATGATATGTGACTTTGTGCTCGATGTGGCTCCAACTGGTGGATAGTTTTCCCCAATACCCATTGACTTCAGGCTGACTAATGTGATCAAGTGTTGATTTCATATCAAGTGTGGTCACCCTCACCTCCCCAGTTGTGATCAACTGTTTGATGCATACTCGGATCAAGTTTGTAAAGATATCATGAGTGCGCTTGGTAGAATCTAAACTGAGCATCAGTAAATGGTTATTGCTAAGTACAGGCTACTGAACAGCACTGCCATTGACACCTTCCATCATTTTGCTGATGATTAAGAGTAGACGAATTGGGTAATAATTGGCTGGCTTGGATTTGTCCTTTTATTGTGAACAGGACAGAATTGGGCAATTTTCGATACTGTCAGGTAGTTACCAGAGTTGTAGTTGTATTGCAACAACTTGACAAGGAGCACAGTTGACTCAGGAACACAAGCATTCAGTTCTTTTGCTGGAATGTTGTCAGACTTTGCTGTATCCAATGCCTTCAGCTAATCTTTCCCAAACTTACCCACTAAGTTAGATGTCAATAGGGAAACCAGAGTGTGTACCTTACAGATTCGATTTCCAAGTTGGAAACCATTTGCCAACATCACAGGGCACACTTCATGGGCACTAACCATGCATAGTCCACCTTCGTGGTCATTGGCATCTGATATGTGCCAGCCTCTAAGAATACTCAAGGCAATTCAGTTACAGGATTCTTCTGCACTTCAAAATTGCACCACATGCTACATCAGCAACTGTCACTGCAATGGCCTAGCAAGGAAATGTTGTATTCAGGGACAGGCACATATCTGGATCGGGCTGAATATACAACCTGTTCATTTGTTGTCATCAGACTCACTCACTCTGAGCCTACCTGGATGCTCACGAAACTTCAGAGACACATACCAGACTCATATTAATGCTGTCTTGCTGTGCTCTTTAGTGTGGACACAAAGCAACAAAGTTTGTCATAGTTGTTAGCCATCTCAATCAAGTCAAGGGGGATCCTGGCACAATAAGTGAAGGACTGCTCAGAGTCAGTATCCTTTTCCAAAACCACCCCTTCCCTCTAGCCACTACTGAGTACAAGAGGTGCTGATCTTTGATTGGACAGCAACATAATGAGTGACCCCTGCCTCAGAGTCTAGACTCCAGGCATAGTGCACTAGCGGCCTTGAAATTGCCTAATTAACTTGCTGTTCAATGGGGCTTCCCAGGAACATATTACAGCTGTCTCCAGTCTGCAGGTGAGACTCCTAGTGCTGTTGTTACACCCTGCCTGTAGTTCATATGTACACATCAAATGCTAACTTGGTCCTAAGGTAGACAACTACTGATCCTTAGCCCAGAGAATCTGTACCAAGAAACATAAATAATAATATTTATTAATTGCAAAACCATATACTGAAAGTGAATTAAAGAGAAGGAAACAGAGATGGAATTAAACAAGAGGGATAAGAGGCAGAAAGATTCCAAAAAAAGACAAATTATTGAAATTTTAAGGTTTGAATATTTGCAACAACAATTAAAGTTTAAAAGAATTAGAATTCACAGTTGTAAGAGAACTGGTATAGCAGGTATTAATACTATTACACTATTTGAAAAAAATCATCTAATTTTAAATGCACTAGACCAAACTGAGAGTAAAACTGGATTTCCTTGGATTCTGGATGTTATTGACTGCACATTTATTTGTGCAAACTTCATCAGATTGTGTTAATGTAATCCCTGTAGCTTTATCTCAAGGTTATTATCATACATTTTTCTTGTGGATTTTCCTGCAACTCATGCTCTCTATGTCAGCTCTGTTTTCACAGGAGGTTTGGCAGAGATTTGAATGTCTGTAGCTTGCTGATGTGCCGGTAGATAGAATTTTTTAATCAACTATGCAGTCTTGAATGTAATATCTGGGGTAGTTCAGTAAAGCACTGTCACTAATCACCTTTTTGTGGGCAACAGTGTTGGCAGCCAGAGGGAATGACTTATGATTACCATTCCAAATACTCACATCATGCAACAGCAAGTTGTAAACCAAGCATACTGTTCAACTGGAGGGTGTTAGGAATGCTAATGGATTTCATGCATCTTGATCATTTTGAAATGTACTCTGACACACCAATTGGAAGGTCAGTCATAACTTTCTGGATTGCTGTCATCTGTGCAACATTGCCACCTGGTGTGAGCTCATGGTAGCCTCCCATCAAGACACGTGTTCTCAAGTAGAAGAATGCTAAGAATGGCAATCTGATGCTGACCAATATCGATAAGGGACAGCACTCTAAGGGGTAGAGAACTATTACGTTTGGTGATGTCCTTTCACTTAGCTGTTAGTGTCTGAAGTAAAATAATACATTTGTTATTCACATCCAGCTTCCCATATGACTTGTCCTAACTAATTTCATGCTAGTGAGCTTCATGGCAGAGACACAGTCATTATTCTGATCATCTTTCTGATTACAGTGGATTCCATATATAATTTGAAGTGACACGTTATATATCTCCCACCTAAAATTCTATCATCCCTTGATATCCTGTTCCTTCACTACTCTTTTCATTCCTCTTTGTTTCTTTTGCTTATCCCCAATTTGCAAATTCCTTTATTTCACATTTCAACTGACTTTAATCTTATTTTTATGCATCTTATTCAATGATAGCCCTTAATTAATATCCTTCTGGAAAGATCATTCCTTTCAAACCTGCACGTTATTCAAAAACTGTTATCAATTTCTCTTTAACCATTTGTTAAGCAGTTTACTTTCAACACTTGCCTTTGGCCTTTATTTGAAAAGAATAATGTGTAGTGATTGGGTGATGTGAAAGCAAATTTCACTTCTTCTTATTTATTCAGAGGATGGGAGCCTTGCTGCAAAGGTTAGCATTTATTGACTATTCTTAATTGCCCTTGAGAATGTGATGGTATGGCGATTTCTTAAATTTTCTTAAATCATAGAACTCTGCTTCAAAGGTATTTCACAGTTGTTGAAGTCATTCACAATCAAAATTTAATCCAAATGTCTGATGCAATTTTGCCCTTATCTAAAGATAGTTGGAATACAAAGGAAAGGAAGTTACGTCTCATTTGTATGAGCTCTTATTTAAACATCATCTGGCATTCTGCAAGATGTGCACCGTCTAGACTGAGGACTAGCAGTAAGGCAATCTGCCCATTTTTGTGATGGTGCTAATTGACACAGCAAGGAAAGGCAACAAATGCAGAGATGCTGGGAGACACTAATTGGTCAATAGGGAGGCACTAATTGAGTCAACCCCAAGAGAACAGGCAGTCCTGAGGTGCAGCCCGGTGCAGTCCATGAGATCGATATCTGTGCCTGTTAACAAAGTGTCCTCATTACAGCTTCTCCTGGATCATTACTTCTGTGTCCTGCAATGCAGGTCTGTACTTCTAGAGGACACTGCCAGTGCATCAGTGACATGCAAGAGCAGTAGATTGGCAGAAAACAGCAGAATGTTGTTTTTTTCAGAATGGAGAATATGCCAGAGAGAATCAAGTTGGGTCCTGAAAGAATCATTACAATCTTTGGGGTGGAAGTTCCAAGAAATGACAGACCATTGTGACGTTTCCTTGATTGAACTCACACATGACCTCTTATATACCATCAGAACACAGAGCAAACCTGTAGGAGCCAATGAAAGAGGATTTTGAAGATCTGCTCATGCTCACACAACAGGAATATCAACACAGTCAAATGGACAAAAGGCTGGGTGCAAGAAATTTCATACAGTGAGTGAAAAAAAAACTGTCATGTGCAATTATATTCTTCTATCAAAGAACTAGAAGCAGGCTTGGTATAAGAGGAAAAACAAATGTTTTCACAGTCAAGCATCTAACCACTGCTGAGACCAGACATATCAATATAGAAATGTTTGTTGGTCACATATAGATGTGAGAAAATCTGTACACATCTGTATGGGAGACAGTTCACAGTGGAGGGTGATCATGGGCACTGGATCGTAGGTAATTGAGACCAAAACTGATGAGCAAATAAGGAGAAACAGTTTTCATATTTGACCTAAAGCTGAGCTAGAAAAGGATGTCAACAGGTTCGAAGCAGCACTATTCAGGTGGATGACATTATCAACAGAAAGCATAACTCCTGCAAAAGTTACACAAAATCAGCTTTACAATGTGAACAATGAATACTCAACATATAAGTTGAAAGAACGTTTCTGAGCATCTAACCATTTTGTGCATGATATTTTGTGCAAGAATCTGTGTTAAACACCAGCGAGATTACAGAGATTACTCGTGAGGATTCAGAGTTATGATTTCAACCTGAAGTACAATCTAAGGAGAGAAATGTTTCTGATAGATAACCTATCTCAGTTATCTCCACAGGAGGAACATAAGATAAAAATCTACAATAAACATCAATCACTTAATGAATGAAACTCACTGAAACTGAATCAAGTTTGAAATGAACCGACAAACACGAGGAGCTACAGCTAGTCTCTCAGTAAATGACCCAGGGATGACCTGAGGAAACTACGACAATACTGGATGATCAGAGATGACATCTCACTGGAAGTTGACGTTTTGCTGGCCATATCCAGAATAATCATTCTTAAAGCAACAGAGGCAGTTTTCCAGAAGATTCATGAAGAATCACATCATCTGTGTATTAAATGAGCATGTACAAAGTCAATAACCATATGGTGTCTACATGTATTGCATGATGGATGTACACAGAAGTACGGAAACACAGAAGAAAAAAGAAATGACAGCTCCTGAATTAATACCCAGACCATGGCACACTGTGGTAAACAACTTATTCACACATAATCAACAATGGTATCACATAGTCACAGACTATTATGCAAAGTTCCCTTTTATACAAATACTGAAATATTTGAACGACAAGCACTGGTTCCAAAGCAAGGGATTCCTCACAAATTACCATGTGACAACAGCAATCAGTTCACATCCAGAAATGTTAAGGAATTCACTGAATAGTATGGATTCAACAGCATCACCACATTACCCTTAAAGACATGGATTTATAGAAAAACATGTCCAGAAATTCGAAACCATCCATGCAAAGTAACAAGAGGCAAAGGAAGACCCAAGCTTTGCTTTATTGTCGCTCGGAACCACACCTTGCAGATTGACGGGAAATCCCCTACAGAGCTACTGAAGGAAAAAAAAATACAAGACTACTCTTTCACACAACATACATCCTCCAAGTCATCAGGAGGAAATGCAATAACAACTCACTGAAACACAGGAAAGGGGATATCATTACTTGAGCAAACATGCTAAATCCTTATCTGAACTGTTGAAAATACAAACTGTGCATGTATCAGATCCAAACATGAAAACCTGGAACCCAGCAAAGATTGTTGCTGAAGCTGAGACTGCAGATCATTGGTAATTAAGACCCTGGATCGTAGGTAATTGAGATCAAAACTGATGAGCAAATAAGGAGAAACAGTTTTCATATTTGACCTAAAGCTGAGCTAGAAAAGGATGTCAACAGGTTCGAAGCAGCACTATTCAGGTGGATGACATTATCAATAGAAAGCATAACTCCTGCAAAAGTTACACAAAATCAGCTTTAAAATGTGAACAATGAATACTCAACATATAAGTTGAAAGAACATTTCTGAGCATCTAACCATTTTGTGCATGATATTTTGAGGAAAGCATATACATGATCAAAGACTCTAGACAGCAGCTCAGTTTATTTACAAAAATAAAAGAAAATTGATAACTTTCTTGACATTTAAAAAGTTGATGTTTGGAGTAGTTGTAGTGATCGCTGGAAACATGTTTTAAACAAAGCAGGTTGTTTAACTTTGTTGTAATGTTTGTAAAAAATAGAAACTAATTAGCCATGAAGCAATTGTATATGAGAGTTTTCCAGTAGGGTCACTTTCATAGAGTCAGTTTTTGTGCAGCATGAAGTTTGCATCGTATATAGACAGGGTGGTTAAAAAGGTGTTTGGCATGCTTGCCCTCATTGCTTAATCCTTTGAGTATAGGAGTTAGGAAATCATATTGAGGTTGTGTATGACATTGGTGAGGCCTCTTTTGGGATACTGTGTCCAGTTATGGTCACCCAGTTTAGGAAGGATATTATTAAGCTGAAGAGGGTTCAGAAGAGATTTACCAGAATGTTGTTAGGTATGGAAGATTTGTGATATAAAAAAAAGGCTGGATAGTTTGGGACTTATTTTCCTGGAGTGTTGGAGGTTTGAGAGGCAGAGTGAGGGTGAGGCCAGGGATAGTGGAGGGAACTTGTGCCTGGAGTCAGAGGAGGTAGTGGAGGTCTTTAGTATTCAGTATTCACTTGTGAGAGGGACCTTGTCATTTGTGAGAACAACATGAAACAGGCTGACATGCTCGAACAGGTTGATGTTAAGGAGGATACGCTGAAAACTTTGAAAAACTTGAGGATAGGTAAGTCCTCTGGGCCAGATGAATATACCCAAGGTTAGTACAGGAAGTGAGGGAAGAGATTGCTGTGCCTCTGGCGATGATGTTTGCGTCCTCACTGTCCACTGGATTACTGCCATTTGATTGGAGGGTGGAAAATGTTATTCCATTGTTCAAGAAAAGGAATAGGTATAGTCCTGGGAATTACAGACCATTTAGTCTTACATCTTTGGTATGCAAATTATCGGAGATGATTCTGAGTCATAGAGTTATAGAGGTGTGCAGCATGGAAACAAACCCTTTGGTCCAACTTCTCCACACTGACCAGATATCCTAACCTAATCTGGTCCCATTTCCCAGCACTAAACCCATATCCCTCTAAATCCTTCCTATTCATATACCCATCCAGATGCCTTTTAAATGTTGTAATTGTACCAGCCTCCATCACTTCCTCTGGCAGCTCATTCCATACACACACCATCTTCGGCATGAAAAGATTGCCCCTTAGGTCCCTTTGAAATTTTTCTCCTCTTACCGTAAACCTATGCCCTCTAGTTCTGGATTCCCCCACCCCACGCCCCTCGTGATTTTATAAACCTCTATAAGGTCATCCCTCAGCATCTGATGCTCCAGGAAAAATAGCCCCAGGCTATTCAGCCTCTCCTTATAGCTCAAATCTTCCAACCCTTGTAAATCCCTTGTGAACCCTTTCAAGTTTCACAATATCTTTCCTGGTTTTGATTTCCTGCTAAGAGCCCTTCTCCCGTTCATCTCCCTTCACATCTTCTCTCTGTCAGCACGGTATGGTGGCATGGTGGCTCAGTGGTTAAAACTGCTGTCTCACAGCATCAGGGATCCGGCTTTGATTCCAGCCTTGGGCGACTCTCTGTGTGGAGTCCACACATTCTCCCCATGTCTGTGTGGGTTTCCTCCAGGTGCTCCGGTTTCCTCCCACAGTTCAAAGATGTGCAGGTCAGGCGAATTGACCATGCTAAATTGTTAGGTGCTTTAGTCAGAGGGAAATGGGTCTGGGTGGATTACTCTTTGAAGAGTCAGTGTGGACTGTTTCCACACTGTAGGGAATCCAGTCTCATCAGTGTATATCTTGTTCTCTCAGTTAAGGTTAGATTCCAGGAGGAAGCCTCAGCAGGCAATTCGTGTCCAGTTGTAACATGTTTTAGCAGAAGCTTTAAAACACAGAATAATGACACAGCAGAAAGCCAGAGTGCTCCCTCCAGACAATTTAGCTATTTTTTTTTCTCTCTTAAGATATGGGGTGTTGCTTACTGGCCAGCATTTATTGCCCAACTCTAGTTGCACTTGAGAAAGTGGTGGTAAGCTACAGACTATGTGATGTGGGTAGACCCACAATGCCATTAGGGAGGGAATTCGAGGATTTTGACCCAAAATACAAGAAAGCTCCAAAAATGTATGCCATGGCATCAGTAATCATAAGAAATAGTCAAGCAACAAGCATTTAAGTAGTTTATGATTTTGTCTGAGTTGTACTGGGAGGCTAGGGGATGGAGTAGGGGAAACCAGATGTTCTGCTTTGTGTTCAGTTGTTGAAAGTTAACAGAAAATGTAGGTTGGAGTATAGAGTTTTAAAATGGTAATGCTGGCAACAAATCAATATTGCACACTGATTGATGTCTTAATTTGCCTGCTCTGCATGCAATGTTTCGGTATGTACATGCATCCAGTACATTTGCTCATACATCTTGGCTCCATTTTTGGGCATTAGCAGTGTGCATAATGACTGAAGAAACAGGAGTTGCAGAGTCTAATTTCTCACCCTCAAGCTGACCAGGCTGGGGAGCTGCTTGTCCTGGCCCTTGGCATGGGATCTGACATACCTTCCTTCCCTGAATTTGATGAGTAACGATAAAATACATCAACACAAACACTGGTGGTACATCGGGTATTTTGTTATACTAGTATATATGATTGTAAAACTTTAGATGCGTTTAGACAGATGCATGAACAGGCAGGGAATATAGGGATATGCACCATGTGCAGGCATCTGGGATTAGTTTAGCATAGTATCATGGTTGACACAGACATGAAGGGCTAGAGAACCTGTTCCTGTGCTGTATCGTTCCATGTTCTATTTCAAACAGAATGTTGCAAACCACTCCGAAAGTGAAAAGAAAGGTGTGAAAGCTAGAATACAGAAAATAATTATTCAGAAGGATAATTTTGGTGAAAGCTACTTGAACTATTGCTACAGGAAAGCATTGGATGTCGACCATTTTGTGTAATTGCGTTAAGAAAGGTACTTAATGAGTTTAATCACAATTGTTGCTCAACAGGATGGCTCCCTGTGAAGTAAAAAAAACTTAACATTTTTTATCACGCCTCATTTTACCAAATATCTACTTGGACTGCCAGCAGAAATATTAGTGAAAGACACGCAAATACCCAGCTTGGGTCACAAAGTAGGATATTATTATTACACCTTTAGGTCATAATATCATGAAGTAGATTTGGGTTCTGTGAATCTACTGCCATAAGATGCCCAGTCAACATTTAGAAATGACTGATAAAGTTGGAATTCCTAAAACTGATCTGCATCTATAACAGTTAGTAGCTGCTACATTGTTAATTGGGCTAGACTAGTGATGAGTTCAACTCAAAATTGGGAACATTGGGCTTTCAACATGAAAAGGAAGAGGAACAATGTAATCTAATTCTCCTATCATTCAGACAGTCACATCAGTAATAATAAAGTCACTGCTCTCCCATGAAAGTGGTATACCATGAGTCAGTCAATTATTTACCTCTAATTCGTTTTGACTTTAACTTAATATTATATTCAGTCAAATGCTGCCTTAGTGTTAAGTGCTGCCTTAGTTTCTCTTACATCACCTCTGGAATTCACCCCCTTAGTGCATGTTTGGACAATGGCTGTAATGAAATCTGGAGCTGAGTAGTATAGCCAGAACTCAAGTTCAGTATCAGTAAATCGATAATTACCTTGCAGATGTAGTTGGATGACCCAGTTAGTGATACTTCACTTTGCTGTTGATTTAGAATAGACTGATAGTACCTGATTAGATTAGTCCTCGTATGTGCGGATAGGATATACTGGTACAATTTTCTAAAAGGTTGAGTAGATGCTAGTGTTGTAATTGTACTGGAACAACTTGTCGAGTGGGGTAGTTCGTTTTAAAATACACACCTTCAGGACTACTGATAGGCTGTTGTCAGGATCCTTGTTGTGTCTGGCGTCTCCAGTTGTTTCTAGATAGCACAAGAAGTGAATCGAATTGGCTAAAGATGAACTTCTATGATGATGGGACATCAGTAGGAGGGCAAAGTTAGATACAATTTCCATTTTAGGTTGAAGATGATTGTGAATGTTCAACTTTTCCCTTTACACTAGGTGTTGAGTTGTGTTATTATTGATGATAAAGGTGTTCTTCAAGACTTCTTTCATTGGTAGCTTAATTTCCCCATTACGACAGGATGTGGCAGAGCTGTGAAGCTTTGCTCTGTTTGCTGCGGGGTTGCTTAGCTCTCTGTGTAGAATGCTGCTTCCAGAAGTGTGTGTTTACCTCAAAAAGGGTGTTTTACTTAATGTAACAATGCACATGTTTTCTTCTTTAATATAAGAAACTGGGTGCAGGTGTTTTGGTGTTAAACAATCTCATTGGCATCTATTATGAATAACTACTATGTGCAATCATTTCATTCTTCAGACATATACATGTCTGTGCTAATATTAACCCATATATTGCAACAAAGAAGCATGCTTCCAGTCGAGTGTCATTCTTCAATGGATCTGAGGTGAGATGAATAATAAGGCCTTTGTCCCCTCAGGTCACAGGTTATCACACAATAAGCTTTCACATTTTAAATATATGTTAATTTACACCATTAGAACTTTAATGTGGTCAACACTGAAGTGAAACTCAATATACAGGGAGTATTTAGGGCCTGTTCACTTCATTATGCACTTACGCACATCTTGTGAATGACAGTTCAGAGCTAATGATGATTCCTGGACAGAAAGATTCATTCATTTCAGATGTAAAGAGTTACACCTGAAGCATTGAATTCTCCACCTCCTCATGCTTCCTGGCTTGCTGTATTCTTCCAGCCTCCTGCCTGTCTACCTTGGATTCCAGCATCTGCAGTTTTTTTTGTCTCGAAGAAAGATTCATTCTATCAACTTTTGAAGGGAGTCCACTGCCATTCAATGTTTGGAGATCTACACTGGGCAGCTCACATGATCATTCTCCAAGTGCACATCTGAAAAAGGCAGGATAGGATGCTCAAACATTTCAAGGCAACTTAGATTGTGTTCACTTTGAAATTTTAAAGAATTACTCATGGTGGAAGGGTAAAGAGGTGATTCCTCAGGATTCCTCTTAACCTTCTGCCTATAATGAGATCCTGACAGATGCATTAAAAATCATCAAAGCTCAGCACTGTTGGGTTCCTGTCTCACTGACTGCTGTCTTCGCCCTCAGGATTAATCGGACATATAATGTGTAGAAATTTGAAAGTGGGACTATATGAAGATAGTAAGCATGCAATTGGGGCCTCTTGGGATACAGTGGTAATATTGCTACTCCTTGACCAGGAGGTCTGGGTTCAAGTCTTACCTGCTCAAGAGTGTGTAATAACATCTCTGAACAGGTTGATCAGAAAAATAGGTTAAGTAAAAAACACAGATGGCTATAAAACATTTATTCAGTAATATATCAGTATTGGCTAGCTCAGTTAACTGGACAGTTGGTTTGCAATGCAGTTTGATGCCAACAGTGTAAGTTCAATTCCTGCACCAGCTGAGATTACCATGAAGGATTCTCCTTCTTAACCTCTCCCTTGCCTGAGTTGTGGTGACCCTCAGGCTGAACTCCTGACCAAACATCTCTCTAATCAGTGAGTGGGATTCTGGCGATATTACCTTTCACCAGATTAAGGTCACAACGTCTCCCAAAGTGTCAATCTCCGTGTGAGATCCGTGAATGGTGGGGAATGTTTCACTTCACCCATGAAGGAAAAATAAGTCAATAAGTTACTCAATCCACTCCGCAGTGTGAACAATTGCATGCAGTCCTTGCGCAATTGACATTCTATCCCTCATGAAAGGTTCCAGACTTGTTTCAGTGTAAGTGACTTGCTGGCTGTGTCTGAGAAGCAAGATGATCCCCCTATCCTTCAAGTTCCCTTTTGTGTTGCTGTTCTTGTGGCCCTGATAAACTTTCAGCCTGCTCCATTTTCCAATAGTTGCCTTTATACAAAAGTGAAAGTGGGCACTTTACCTCCCTCCCCCACACCACAGCTCACAACTTTAGAAATTCTCTTGTTGGCTCTGCACCCTGCCCATGTAAAGGCCAGACTTACTGTCACTCGTTTGCTCTTCAGAATTCCCAGATCCATCCTATTTACTAAGATGTCTCACCCTATTGACTCCAATTGCCCTCCATCACTGTCACCATTCCCTCAGTGACACAATTTAATGAAGCTCATTCCCAGACTTGATTTGTTTATTTTCCAAAGGGATTCCTTGAATTGCCCCCGATGACCTCCTTGACCAGTACAGAGCAAACCTCAGAATTTAGCATGCTAACCTAAACTTTAACCCTAAACATTATCCCTACTCTGACACTAACCCTGACCCTTACTTTAACCCTATAACAGCAAGCCGTAGGACTTACTATGGCCCCGCACCTGGACTGTTTTGGTTTGACAGTTTCAACTAACCATACTCCACCCTTGCACAGTGATCAGAATGACCTGTCTGTAATTTATGGACTGGGTGCACTTGATGGATGGAACTGGCAAAGTATCCTTGCTCCAATCACCTTCGGTTTCTTCAGTGGCCTTCCCTCTATTGTAAGGTCAGCCATGAGGATGCTCAGATATTGAAATATCTTGTGTCCATGGGCACCATACAATTTGGGCTAGCAGGCAATAACTATTTACAACAAAGGATAATCTAACTATTGCCCCTGAACATTCATAGGTGTTACCATCATTGAATCCCCGACAATCAATATCCTGGAGGTGTCATTGAATAGAAACTGAACTAATCTTACCCATCTAATTTCCACGGCTACAAGAACAATTCGGAGGCTTGGGATTCTGAGGCATATAACTCACCTTCTGACTCCTGAAAGCATGTCTGCCATCTATTAATTACAAGTCTGAATGAGTGCAACTCCAACAACACTCAAGAAGCTTATTGCCATCCAGATGTACTGTGGTGGTGGTCAGAAAGGAAAATAGAGTTAAGAGCACAGTCAGATCAGTCATGGTCTTATTGAATGTTCAAACAGGATTGGGAGTCTGAATGGCATGCTCTTATTCCTATTTCTTATGTTCTTATCTTCCTTTGGTTCAATCAGGGCCTGACACTATTATATGCAGGACCAAAAAGGTTAATACTATGGAGTAACATAAGCACCACCCATGATGACGCAGTCATGTGGACTTGTAGACAGAGCAGCTTCATATTTCAATGGAGTTGAACTTAATATTTGGTTTAATCGAAGTCACTGTCATGTCAACATGCAATAAACTATATCTTAATAACTACACGAGGCTTTTCTTGTTAGATAGGAATTGGTTTTCCTCCACCATGCTATACCAATCAGGTCTGTTAGAACTTAAGACATAGGAGTATAAGTAGGCCATTCAGCCCATTGATGCTGCTCTGCCATTCATGAGAACATGAGAGCAATCGATGTGAGTCTCACCAATGCCAAAAGCCCAAGGAAAATAAGTAAATTCTACTTTAAAAACTTCCATGCTGCCTTAATTACTCACCAGGTGATAGGGAACATTATTAGTGTCTCAAAGTAAGTCCACCCCATTTCCCAGTCAATTCTGATGTGTGTCTGAATTTCCATCTGCCTGGGGCAGCCAAGAGCCACAATTGCATCCATAACAATGCCATTTTGTTCCTGCCCTATACTGAGTTAGTGCTCTCACACTGGTCCTACGACTTTGCCCTCCATCTCAATTTAGGTAATTCACCTCTTTATCATTATCAATCAAAGCAGTCTTGATGTTGAGAGCAATTATTTTCACCATTTGTCTTGCATTGGCATTTGGTCAAAATCTTTGATGCGGTCTGGAGTTGGGCTTAAACTTAGTGTTAATGAGTAGATTGAAACAGGCATTATTGAGCTTTCTTGCTGAGCATTATTGAGACTTCCAGCACATTGTCACTGCTTAGTGTTGATGGCCTAAAAGTACGGGATATGCCTATATTTGGTGTCATTGCATCACCACTGTCTGATCTGCAATGAGTGTCAACTGGTTTTGTCAACTGGTTGTAACAATGTGGAAGGATCTATATTGCATTCCTTGTTATAACCTGCCTACTAAACCATGAAGCAGCACCATGAAATGGAAAAGGTGCGTGCTTTAGGGTTGTTAAGTTTAGTGAAAAAGTAATTGTGAATAAACCATTAAAAAAAGTGTGAAAATCAAAACAACTTTGTCATATAATCAATTTTGATGCAATGGTTTAATATATGATGTTATACACTTAAAGAAGCAGCAATAAATAAAACATGGAGAGAAACAAGTCACTTCATCAGTTGATGAATTGCCTGGCATAATATCAAGTAGCTTCTACAGACATGTATTAAGTAAATGAGGACACAGAAGAGAATGGTCAGGCACGAATCCAAAAATATGTCAGAAAGTGGAAGTGCAGGACAGAAGGATTTGAGTAGAGCTGAACAAAGGCGCATTTTGTGGAAGCTTTTCATCTTGTACTCATCAGAACAATTCTTCAAAATGCCAATAAAGGGAAAACCAATCTTTGTCCTCTGTGAAGTGTAGATTCATTAGCAAGTGGTCTTTTTCTTGGTTAAGGCATTGCCATTAATGCTGACAGCTAACTGACATTCTCTTTTTTAAAGGTTTTAGAAATAACTCTGAGGATCACACTGGCTGGTCAGGGAATTGTCCTGAGCAATGAACCTGTCACTTGTTTGTGGAGCTGAAACAGGCGCAATGTGGATTTGTTTATTTCTGACAACAAATAACAGAATCCTGTGTATATATAGCTTCCAGGCAACTGTACCACACTCTGAGCTCAACTGACAATGCGAAATTGATTATCAGAATAATTCTTCAAACACTCAGGAATATCCAGCAAGTACTGTCCAATTGCTAAATCACATCTCATGTTAGATACTGAGTTACATGTTTTATAAGTGAAGACTGGTTAGCTATAGTCAGTACTTTGTTTGTTGAAAATGGTCAATGAATAAGTTGTTTCATATGATTTGCCAATCTTTGGAATGTAAGACCTTCACAGATGGCATCATGCTGTCACTGAACATCATTTGTCACATGACCCATCTGTGTTAGACAGAATGTCTCTTTAGCTTGATGGCAGTATGACGTTAATATAAGACACCACTTATTTTGTATGTGCACACTGGCAGTGTGAAACAGTTAGTCAATCCAAATATTTGTGTTACCTTATCCTTCCAAAGTAATCTGAGGTAGGCTGGGCATCTTTCAGGACCACGAGTGACTTCTCTAATGACCTTCATGAATTTTCATGATACAGAGTGAAAAATGAGCTCACCATGGTAGCCATTTATCCTGTAAGATGGTTCTAATGGGCCTATTTCAGCATCCATCTTACACAACCAACAAATGGCTTAGGTCCAATTTCCAAGTTTACTGACAGGACCAACCTTATGGCATATGATACAGTAGGAATCCCAAAGTGTCCAATTCCTGAATTTCTTTTTCAGCAGTACTCAAGAGTTGTACACCTGAACAACAGAAGGCTATCTTAACACATAGCTTCTCCAGCCTAAAGAATGTCTTTGGAAAATAGTTCAATGCATAGAAAATCGATGGATAGGACTGGAACCTCAATGCTATAGCTGAAAGTCAATGGATTAGATCTTTCGGTCACCCATGAAGGGTTAGCAGTCATTGTTCTCCTCATTGACTGCTGTCCACAAATATTTCAGTGGCTTTTAAGCAGAGTCTTCCGGCCAAATGGGGCCTTTCAAGTGACATGCAATCTACATGAGATCTGTGGGCAGGACGTGAAACAGCAAGATACTTCAATTACTCAGCATACAGTGTCCTTACAGCAGTATTGCAATATGAGTTGTTGGTGTGTCCTGCATTGCAGGGCTGTGCATCCAGAGAGCTCTGCCAATGTATTGAAGAGGCAGTGTGAGACTGGAAGGTGCTGGATGACAATGTCTGGTGAAAAAGGTGTGTGGCTGGTACCCATGGATCATGTCCCTGAGCTGGTTGCACGTGACATGAAAGTCCTTTGGATCAAGCAGCAAGCTGGACCTGCCAGGTACCAACTATGGTTTCCATGTTGGGTTTTCTTGATACTGACCTCGTTTGACCTACTGGTAAAATTGAACGCTGAAGAATATTAATGAGGTGAGTTGGCCTGTCAGGTAATATTGGACTGTTCCTGATGAAGGGCTTTTGCCCGAAACGTTGATTTCGCTGCTCGTTGGATGCTGCCTGAACTGCTGTGCTCTTCCAGCACCACTAATCCAGTATATGTTCTCCTTAATTGGCAACTTGCAGCTGTCTATCAAGAAATTCATCATGTCACTTGTGAAAAGCATAATAAAATGATGTAATTTGCTCTCAAAGTTGAGAGGGGCCTTGCCAGAATTCTCATCTGAGTTTGCCACACATCTAACCATTGCCCCAATTGCTTAGAATCTTACAAGAGTTTGCCCTTCATTTTTGTTTCAAGAGGAGAATCATTTAGTTATACATGTATTGCTGGATTTTACTGTGTCAGTGATGAATTGGGATCATGAGGGCAATACAAGATCAGTGGGCAGAAACACCCACCAGGACAGAGATAAAAGATCTTGTGCTTTGCCCTCTAGATACTTCATCATCATTCTTTTCTAATTATTCAGTGTCCCTAAGCTAAGTGTCCAGAGTAAATTAAAACTTTGAACATTCTATCGCCTGATAGAGGAGAAGTTTCAGTATTCTCTTTTTCACCATAGTTAATTTTTATTGAGCACTGAGTCACTGATACCTAATGGCACACTGGCATTTATTCTGCAGTTCCTTTTTTTTGGTCACTAATTGGACTGCTTTGTGTCACTAAAGACATAAAGAACTTTGTTGAATTAATGGAGTGTTCTATTCACTTGGAAGACATATGAACTAGAAATTTGATTATGTCACATCATTTTTCAGGCACAGAACAGGTACTTAAGCAATCAATATATTGGGCAGTTTCATTACATGAGGAGGTGACTGCTAGCCATATTGGTGAAGGCAGAATTTAGGTTCAAGAGGAGTACAGCATTGTTGGAGGCACCATCTTTTGAGCATGGCACTAAATTGATGTTTATTCTGCCTTCTCAGGTGGACAATAAAAAACAATCCCATTGCATTATTGTGAAGTAAGATAATACTCCTGATATCCTTAAAAATACATTTGTCCCTACACTATCCAACATGAAGAAAACTGACTGTCTGACCATTATCATCTTGCAATCTGTGCTAATTGCAAATTTGCTGCCACATTTCTTACATTACACAAATAATTGCAAATTGCAAATACTTTATTTACTATGAAACATTTTGGCATAGCCAAAGGTCAAGAAAGAATCACTGTATCAAAAGACATTGAACAGTGCAACACAAAGGGAGACTATCGGACCCTCTCTTCCCTCTTTTGAAGAAGAAGTCAGATTGTTCCACTCCCCTCTTCTTTCCTCATGTGCCTTCAATTTTTTTTTCTGATCAAATTATTGAATCTGTCTCCACATCCTATGAGGTCATTACAATATGTTGTAATAGTACACATACCCAATATGTATTAGAGAACATTTACTCATGGTCCTCTCCAGTTCTTTAACCAATCACCTCCAACTCTGTCCCTTCCAGTTATTGATTCTTCAATCATTGGAAACAGTTTGTCGAGGTTATTGTTAGTAAGGTTTTTGAAAATTATTATATAAATGAAGTCCGAGGCCCAATACTATTGCCACCACACAATTCACATAGACGGTGGAAAAGGCAAAGCAAACAAATGTATACCAGAAGGCTGATGCTGTGCTGACAAAATACTGCAAAGAATTTATTAAGACATGCAGTGTCTAGCCAAGTTCTGCAACTGTACAACTTTGATTTTTTAAAATTCTGTTCACTGTCTTTTTCGCCCATCTTCCTTAGTGTGCATTTTTCCTCAGGTACTGAATGTATAACTTCCTCCAAAGTGCCCCTCTCACTATGGCAAATACACCATCTGATACTGTGGTTAATAGTTGGTAGATTATGCAGTGTCTTTTTCCTTCCAGCACAGATGCAGTCACTGTTGGTTATGGAGAGATTCTCAAGTGGTCCCTACTCTTTGTGCAATTGTTAAATATTCAACAAATGAATGTGGCAACATTTCTAAACAAATAAAGATGAAAGCATATTGAACCATATGTTGTGTCTGACAGAAAAATAACAGCTTTATTCAATCTTAGTACCTGAGTCACAATACAGCGACACTCTTGCTATGGTTTCTTTCAGCTTTATTGACACTGCATGAGCTCATGAATACTTACCAGTAGCGAACTGAAAACTGATAAAAACCCAAGTATTAAGAATTGCATTTACCATTCATTTTGAAAACACCAAATTTCCCAGCCCCTTACATCATTCACCTTTGTAATCATAGTCTGATTAGGTCTTATTTATTAGATCATTGGTGAGTTTAAATTTCAAAATTAAAAGAAAATTATTAATGACAAAATTTGCATAGGAAAATGAGCTTTTGGACCTTACTATTGCATTATGATTAATCATAAAGCATTATAAATTATCCTGTCTGCCCGTACTGAGTATCTTGTGTATGCAATAGGCATATTATCATTACAGTATGTCACAGTATAGGCTGAATGCACAATTAGAGAAGGTTTATAAGTGAAACGTTTTCATTGAGCAAATAATTCATACCTGTTAACTGGCACAAGACAGCCCACTTTTGACATGATCATACTTATGAAAGCAAAATTGAATGTATAAAATGTGACAGAATGATTCCAGATGCTGCATTAAAGAGCTGCACCCAGATAAAGCAGGAAGTACTATCCTCTTGATTTTAATCTGCAAGTGAATGTCAGCACAGTACTGGAGGTATAGTTAATAAGTTTGCAGATGTCACCAAAATTGGAGGGGTAGTGGGCAGTGAAGAAGGTTACATCAGAGTACAATGGGATCTTGATCAGTTGGATTAATGGGTGAAGGAGTGGCAGTTAGAGTTTGATTTAAATAAATATGAGGTGCTGCATTTTGGAAATGCGAACAGAACAAATTAGGACATGACTTATTCATGTAATGGTAAGGTCCTGGGGAGTGTTGCTGATCAAAGAGATCTTGAAGTGCAGGTTCATAGCTCCTTGAAAGTGGAGTCGGCGTGAAGAAGGCGTGAAGATAGGATAGTGAAGAAGGCATTTGGTATGCTTTCCTTTATTGGTCAGAGTATTGAGTACAGGAGTTGGGAGATCATGTTGCGGCTGTACAGGACATTGGTTAGGCCACTTTTGGAATATTGCATGCAATTCTGGTCTCCTTCCTATCGGAAAGATGTTGTGAAACTTGAAAGGGTTCAGAAAAGATTTACAAGGATTTTGCCAGGGTTGGAGGATTTGAGCTTTCGGTAGAGGTTAAATAGGCTGGGGCTCTTTTCCCTGGAGCATCAGAGACTGAGGGGTGACCTTACAGCGGTTTATAAAATCATGAGGGGCATGGATAGGATAAATAAACAAAGTCTTTTCCCTGGGATGGGAGAGTCCAGAACTAGATGGCACAGATTTAGAGTGAGAGGGGAAAGATATAAAATGGACCTAAGGGGTAATTTTTTCACTCAGTGGGTGGCACGTGTATGGAATGAGCTGCCAGATGAAGTGGTGGAGGCTAGTACAATTGCAACATTTAAAAGGCATCTGAATGGGTATATGAATAGGAAGAGTTTGGAGGGATATGGACCAGGTGTTGGCAAGTGGAACTAGATTAGGTTGGGATATCTGGTCAGCATGGATGAGTTGGACCGAAGGGTCTGCTTTCATGCTGTACACCTCTATGACTCTACATAGACAAGGTCTTTCCCCTGAATTGGGTGAGTCCAGAACTAGAGGGTATAGGTTTAGGGTGAGAGGGGAAAGATTTAAAAGGGAGCTAAGGGGCAACATTTTCATACAAAAGTGGTGTGTGAATGGAATGAACTGCCATAGGAAGTGTTGGAGGTTGATACAATTACAACATTCAAAAGGCATTTGAATGGGAATATGAATAGGAAGGGTTTGGAGGGGTATGGGCCGGGTGCTGGCAAATGGGACTGGATCAGGTTAGGATATCTGGTCAACATGGACAAGTTTGACCAAAGGGTCTGTTTCAGTGCTGTACATCTCTATGACTCTATGGTATGGAAGAGAAAAAAGGCATTGAAGTAAAGTGATTTAAACGAATATCTGATGGGCAAAAATAACTATATAATGTTCAATAACAATCCTGAAATTGAGTTGCAAGGTTTGTGAAGGTTTGTAGCTCAGGTTGAGATTAAGGGTGTAGGTTTGCTCGCTGAGCTGTAGATTTGATATCCAGACGTTTCATTACCTAGCCAGGTAATGAAATTGAGTTACAGTAAGTGCACAATTTACACAGATTACACATCCATTTAAATTTATTAATCTGTTTTTTAACAGGGACAAAAGTCTGGTTGTTTTAAGCAGACTAATGTTCAAGTATGCCGGAAGTGCAAGGAGGTTAAGAGTTTATTGAGATGTGCAGTGTCCTAGTTAAGTTCTACAGCTGTTCAGCTTTAATTTTTAAATTCCATTCACTCCCTCTTTTTCCCTCACTTTCCTCAGAGTATGTTACTAAGTATTTTCCATTGGTATTTTTCTGTCTTCATCCAAAATGTCCCTCTCACTGTGGTAATTATATACTGAATCAGTTACCAAGTTGATGTGACATTGAAGGCCCACTAACTGATACTGTGACTAATGGTTATATTTGGAGAATGTGAGGGCTGCAGATGTTGGAGATCAGAGTCAAGAGTGTTTGCTAGGAAAGCACAACAGGTCAGGCAGCATCCGATGAGCAGGAGATTCCATGTGTTGGGCAAAAGCCCTTCATCAGGAATGAGGCTTGTGGGCCGGGGGCTGAGAGATAAATGGAAGGGGGGTGAGAATGGGGGGGTGGGGTGCAGGGAGTTGAAAATATCTGAGAAAGTGATAGGTGGATGAAGGTGAAGGAGAAGGTGAAATGTCAGTGGGGAGTGATGGGCAGGTCCAGAGGAGTGCTGACTTGGAGATTTGGGACTGGGATAATGTGGGGGAGGGGAAATGAGGAAGCTGTTGAAATCCACATTTGTCCCATGTGATTGCAAGGTCCCAAGGCGGAATATAACGTGTCCTTCCTCCAGGCGTTGGGTGGTAACAGTTTGGCAGTGGAGGAGGCCAAGGACCTGCATGTCCTTGACTGAGTGGATGGGGAAGTTGAAGTGTCCAGCCACTGGGCGGTGAGGTTGGTGGCTGTGGGTGTCCCAGAGATGTTCCCCTCCTATTTATATGCCACACCCGGCCCACAAGCTCATTCCTGATGAAGGGCCTATGTCCGAAACGTTGATTCTCCTGCTCCTCAGATGCTGCCTGACCTGCTGTGCTTTCCCAGCAACACACTCTCAAGACTAATGGTTATATTTGAGTGTTAAGAGCATTCTTTGTAAGGTCTTTGAGCCTTACTATTTTTGCAGTGAGGTGAAGTCATGTCTGCAGGTTTGCAAATCTTTTCATCAACAAGCATGGATTCCACAAATACATGGCCAAGCAAGGTAATGTCAACTGGGCACAGGAAACATTGAGGATCAGACATTTGCTACTGAGATGAGTTTCTCAGTTTGTGAAATGTCCTGATTTGGTAGACCTGTCTCTGTTTGAAGGGGATTGTGAGATTGAATTTTCATACCAATGAGATTGGAGTAAGAAACGATAGCAGAATTAACCAGAGACATTCAACGGGTCGGGTAACATCTGTGGAGAGAAGGCCTGACGAGAATAGTTAATGTTTTGAGTCTAGTGACCCTTCCTCAGAACCTGTTGTAATAGAAACTGAACATGCTAAAGCAAAGGGATCAAGTGTGGGGTGGAAGGGATTGTGGGTGGTAATAAAGAAGTGAAAGGATAAATAGAGATGAAATCCAGAGGAGGGTAAGATGATTAGGCAAACAAAGGGATAAATACTGACAAGCCAGGGAAGGAGAAAAGTGGGTAATGGACACCATAAATAGATGAGAATACGTTGACTGTGCTGAAAGCAACCAATGAAGTGTGTTGAAGTGGGTAAAGGACAGGGAAGGAGGTATTCAGACTCTAACATTATTAAACTTGATACTGAGGCCTGAAGGGTGCAGGGTCCCCAAGCAGAAAATGAAGTGCTGTTCTTCCAGCTTGTGCTGAGCCTCACTGAAGCACTTGCAGCAAGCCCAAGACAGAGATATTGGCCAGGGAATGCGGTAGTGTGTTGGAGTGGCATGCAACTGGAATCTCAGGGTAATTTTGTAGACAAAACACAGGTATTCTGCGAAGTGCTCACCCAGTCTGCATTTCATCTCCTCTGTGGAGTGGAGACCACATTGTGAACAGCCGGTATAGGACATTAGACTCATTTCCAGCACTTCTGCCTCACCCCCTTCTCCTCCCTCCAACAACACTGTCAGGGTCCTCTTGGTCTTTACACATCAACCCACCAGCATTCATATTCAAAGCATCAAAAGCTACCATTTCCGCCACTTCCAGTGTGATGCCACTGGTGAAGCAGCACCTTATTCGATGTAGTCTATTGTATCTACTGCTCACAATGTGGTCTGCTGTATATTGGGGAGATGAAACACAAGCTGGGCAACTATTTTTCAGAACACCAATGTTCTGTCCTCAAACATGACCTTGAGTTTTAGTTACCTGCTCCTCCAGCATGTTCCCTGGCCAACATCTCTGTCTTGGGCCTGTTGTAATGCTCTAGTGAAGTTCAGAGCAAGTTGGAAGAACAGCATCTCTTTTTCTGCTTGGGAACCCTGCAGCCTTCAGGACTCAATATCAAGTTCAATGATTTTAGGGCCTGAACCTCTTCTTTCACATTCTTTACTCACCCCTGTCATCACATGGGCTGCCTTCAAGTATAGCCAACCCATTCTCACCAACTTATGGGCCCCATTATCCACTTTCTCTTTTCCTGGCATACCATTATCCACCCCTTTGTTGTCCATCCATCTTTCTCTCCTCTGGACACTATCTCCACCTAATCTCTCATTCCTTTATTCCCCAGCCTGTATCTTCAACATATATGATGTGGAGGTGCCAGTGTTGGACTGTGGGGTGGAAAAAAATAAAAAATCACACAACACCAGGTCATAGTCCAACAGGTTACTTTGATAGTACAAACTTTTGGAGCACTGCTCCTTCACCAGGTAGCTAGTGGGCCCATGAGCTACCTGATGAAGGAACAGCGCTCCAAAAACTTGTACTTTGAAATAAATCTGTTGGACTATGATCTGGTGTTGTATGATTTTTAACTTTTTACCATCTTTTCCTTGTTCCTATTAGTTCTGAGGAAGGGGTCCTGGATTTGAAATGTTGTCTCTGCTTTGCCTCCACAGATCCTGCTGGATTCACCACATTTCTCCAGAAATTTCAGTTTTTGTTTCAGATTTCCATCATCCACAATTCTTGGTTTTATTAGAGACAGGAGTAAAACCCTGTTAGATGTTTTCTGGAACTTCATCCTATTTATTTTAAAAGCTGCTAAGCCTCCATGTCATCTTCATAATATGCAGCTATGATTGCTTTCCTCCTAAGAGATGAATTACTTCAAGAGACTGAGAAGTTTGGAATGGGTTTCTTAAATGGGATATTTTCATTTTACACCTATTTTCATTAGGTATAAAAGCTATATTAGATTGTTTGGAATTTACTTATGCCTGGTTTCTGAGAACTGATAGATTCTATATTAAAGACAGTCAATCCTTAAATAACCTTTTTAAACTGTCAGCAAAACTGTCTATTCAAAAACCTCCGCTGAGATAATTGCAGCATTAGAAAGGCAGCCAAGCATTCATAAATGCATAATAGGAGGTGTTGGGGAAACTTGTTAAAAAAGGCTCTATTGAAACCATATGCCCAGATTGCAATTTCTTTTTAACCTACACCAGATTGTCAGTTTAGTGGAGAGTTTTCTTTAATTTGCATTCAATGCTTGGGTCCTTTGTTTTGCATTTTTAAAGAATGTGGATTTAAAACCTTTGGGTCATGTCATTTAAACACACTTGTTCCATGCACCAAGAGTGCTTACATATACTCCCATCAATTTGTAACTCCCATACTGTGATTTAAGACATTTAACCAGGGCTTGCATATCTTGGTCTTGTGTGCCATTTTAAAAATCCACAGAGTCTTACAGGTTCAATTCCACCTTTGGCCGACTGTCTGTGTGAAGTTTGCACATTCTCCCTGTGGGTTTCCTTTTGAGTTCTGGTTTCCTCCCACAGTCCAAAAATGTCCAGGTTTGATGGAGTGGCTATGCTAAATTGCCCAGTGTCCCAGGGGTGTGTAGGTTAGGTTGGTTTGCAATGGGAATTGCAGGGATAGGAGGGGGTGGGTGTGGTGGGATGCTCTTTGGAGGGTCAGTGTGGACTTGATGGGCCAAATGGCTTGCTTCCACACTGTAAGGATTCTATGATTATGAACTCTGCAAAATCGAGCCTTTGGTGCACACAAATTGTAGGCTCAAGGTCCAGCTAATATTGAATAAGTCAGCAAGATGGCACATGTTTTTCATGATATTATGAAGCAGAGTATTACTTGAATACTGAGAGATCAGAAATGTTTTACATTCAGAGGGATTTGAGAGTCTTTGTACTGGACTCATGGAACTTGAGCATTCAGGTACAGAAAGCAATTAGGAAAGCAAATAGTTTACAAGTTTACATTACAAAGGGACTGGAATATAAAAGTAAAGAATCCTTACTACAATTACACATGGCAGAGGCAAAACCACATCTGGAGTCTAAATGCAGTTTAGTTTCCTTATCTAATGAAGAACACATTGATCTGCAGAGAGTGCAGTAATAGTTCACAAGACTGGTTCTTGGGGTGTCGCATGAGGAAAGGTTGAATAAACTAATTTTATATTCCTTAGAGTTCAGAAGAATGGGAGGTTGCAAAACTGGGATGAAAGATTCTTATGGTATTTGACTGGACTCTGGCTTGATAGGATATATACTGATGATTTTTCCCTATTTGGAGAATCTTGAACATGGGTTGCCATCTCATAACAAAAGGTTGGTCACATAGGGCTCATATGTGCAGAGTTTTCACAACCCCTTTGAGTGAAGAATCTTTGGAGTTCTTTAATATAGTTATTGGGTATACAGGTCTCAATGCTGGCAACTGTTATTTCAAAGAATTTTAATCTTTTTTGCCAAAACCAAATTTTGCTTGCCATTAACATTAGCTAGCATTTAACGGAAATCTCCAATTTGTATTATAAGTCTACCAGCCTTATGTTTGGCTTTAATAAGGTTGTCATTGGAAGAAAAGTCATACACCCCACCACTCTAAATCATTGGAGCCCACCACATCTGCTTCTTTATTCTTTAGAATGACTTCAGGATTGGTGAAGCTTTCTCATCTGTCAGAGGTCATATACTTCCTTTCTTTGTCTAATTAATGAACGCCATGTCTAATCTGCTGCTTCTTAACAAACTTAATCTATCTGAAAATTGCTTACAAATGAGGGACTGCCTATATTAGGTAACTGTGATCACAAACTGCCAAAGAGATGCAATGGCAAACATTTCCCTGATTTTTTTTAAAAGAATCCGATGGTTAGATCCAGTATGTGCAGTTAATCAGACTTAAACAGAAAACATTTAATTGCTCAAAAGCAACCAGCAAGTCAGAAGACATGAAAGAATATAAAATATGGCAAAGAGTGACAAAAGGAAATGAAGAAAAATGATAGAGTACAAGAGAAAACCAGCCAAAAATATTTTTTTAAAAAGTCAATAAGCGTTTCTATAACCACTTCAAAGATAACGGCATTAACAAAGTGAATATTGGTCCGAGAGAAGCTAAATCTGGAGAATTGATGATGGAAAATAAGAAGACGGCAGATGAATTAGACAGGTATTTTGCATCAGACCTCACTGTAGAGGATGCAAATAACATTTCAGAAGCAGCTATTAATCAGCAAGTGGAAAGGAATGGAGAACCTTAGGACAATTATAATCACCAGAGAAGAGTTACTCACTCAATTGTTGAGCTGCAGGCTGACAAGTGCTTAGCTCCTGATGGCCTCCATCCTAAGGTCTTAAAAGAAGTGACAAGTGAGGTAGATGAGCATTGGTTTTAATTTTCCAAAACTCCTCAGATTTGTGGAAGATTCCAATAAATTGAAAATAGAAAACCGCAAACTAGATTTTGGTGAATATTTGAAATTGGAATAAAATTAGAATGCTATTATCATAGAAATTTTAGCAATGCACTTCGACAGATTCTACCCAATTCTATACAGTTGACATAGTTTTGTGAAACTAAGATCATGTTTAACCAATCTGTTGGCGTTCTTTCAGGCAATGGTATTGGATAGCATTTGACAAAGCACTACTTTTATAATCTTTTTAATGTCTTTAACGTGAGTGTAGAGTCATCAAATGCCTAAAGATATATTCAGCTAAACCAGTTTCTACCTTTCACTGCTAGTATTTCCCCACCATTACTTCTACACAGTTAGACATTTAACCATTGGGAAGACTGAGGCCATTGTTCCTACATACTGTAATAGAGTCATAGAGATGTACAGCATGGAAACAGACCCTTCGGTCCAACCTGTCCATGCCGACCAGATATCCCAACCCAATCTAGTCCCACCTGCCAGCACCCGGCCAATATCCCTCCAAACCCTTCCTATTCATATACCCATCCAAATGCCTCTTAAGTGTTGCAATTGTACCAGCCTCCACCACGTCCTCTGGCAGCTCATTCCATACACGTACCACCCTCTGCGTGAAAAAGTTGCCCCTTAGGTCTCTTTTATATCTTTCCCCTCTCACCCTAAACCTATGCCCTCTAGTTCTGGACTCCCCGACCCCAAGGGAAAAGACTTTGTCTATTTATTCTATCCATGCCTCTTATAATTTTGTAAACCTCTATAAGGTCACCCCTCAGCCTCTGACGCTCCAGGGAAAACAGCCCCAGCATGTTCAGCCTCTCCCTATTGCTCAAATCCTCCAACCCTGGCAACATCCTTGTAAATCTTTTGTGAACCCTTTCAAGTTTCACAACATCTTTCCGATAGGAAGGAGACCAGAATTGCACGCAATATTCCCAGCAATCACTTCTCTTGCTTCCCACAGAGTTCTCGGGTACACCTGATCAGGTCCTGGGGATTTATCCACCTTTAACCATTTCAAGACATCCAGCACTTCCTCCTCTGTAATCTAGACATTTTGCAAGATGTCACCATCTATTCATCTATTTCCCTACAGTCTATATCTTCCATATCCTTTTCCACAGTAAATACTGATGCAAAATATTCATTTAGTATCTTGCTTCCTTGCTACTGTCTTGAACTTGATCAGATCAATAAAATTTCAAGAGCATTAAATGTAATCAATGTTGGAAATGAACTCAGGGATTGTGAAGCTTGATTAACCCATGAACAATTGAAATTGCAGTTGTTTCAATGCCCAGCTAACATTAAATGACTCGCCATTGGCTGGATGAGTAGCATTTATGGTTACATTGGGGTCAAGTGGATGCCATGATAGTCAATGACAGAGGGGAGATTCAAAGTAAAGAGTGAAATGTTGAGAATGTATGTAGAAGGCTATATATGGTGGTGTAATGGGTAGATGAAGGTGTAAATTCCCCAAATGGAGAAGCAACAAGCCAGGTTCATGACGTGAAAAGAGGAAAGGTCCTCAGAAACTAACCAGCGTTCGTTCATTCTCTAAGATGCAACACAACAACATCAGAGAGATATTGTGCATTACTGTTGCCAATGGAGAATGGATGTCTCAGTTACTGATGATGTAATAACTTGTAGTTGATGGTTCCTCTACTCAGCACTACTGTGTATCCTTCTTGCTGCTGAAGTTATGTTGTGTGACATTAAAAGAGTGTATTACCTGGAATATTGAACTTCAGAAGAGAAGTGCCAAAATCTAAATGATATTATACACTGTTTAATTTGATGATCTCCCTGCTCTCTTCCTTTCAGCAACTGCCACTTTGGTCCACAAACAGCACCTTGATTATCAAGAAATAGGGTCTTCCAGTCTGAACTTCATGCTGTGGGGTTCTGGCTTGGAGCAATGCTGAGTTTCCTCCTTCAAAACATTAACTTCTTCCAGCCTGACCCCACCTCAGCCTCATCACTGAAGCTCTTATACAAGTTTTCATCACCAGCAAACCTATTTTGACTTTCTCTGCCAGGTGCATTTGATTCATTTATCCGTCTATTTTAACCCTGAGGTTCTTTTTTTCCAATTCTTTTCCTGGGTAGTTGGGTCACTGTCTGGAATCATAAATAAAGATGAATTGGATATCCTACCTCTTAATAAGGTATAAAAGACGGTTTATTGTTTTGGAATTGGACCATCTACTCAGTAGAAGCCAGACCAGAATCAAAAAGCTCTAAAATATGAAGGAAAAAAATACAGCCTTAGAGCAGGAGCTCTCTTTCAGACATGGCAAGATTGCCACTTGGGCAACTTTGGGCTCCCTCCAAGCTTGCTTCCGTATTGGAAAATGGTCCTGAACTCAAATCTTTGACAATTTAGATTAGTACTAATAGTCTTCCAAGTGAGAAGTTAAATGTGATTTCAGGTAGATGTAAAAGATTCATTGACAGTCTTTTGAGGTGAGAGCAAGTGAGTTCTGTTGATTTCCTTATGTTCTGGATATTTATCTTCCGAGGACAGATCACCACCTGAATTAAGTAAAGTCTCGTCATTTTAATCAATTATTTCAGTCTCAGCAGCGCCTGGCTGATTGATCCGTTCCGACTTTCCACCCAAGAGGTAAATTGGCAATTCTTCTTAAACGTTGTAAACATTTTGCTTGCTGGCCTTTCACCTTCAATCCCTCCAGAGTCCAAATGGCCTGATATGACTGGTTTGTATTCTGTTATGAGCTAAATGCCATTGTTTCATTATTACCTTCCTTAGTGACCAACTCTAACCTTCTGTACCTCACAACATTGACTTTAAATTCCTTATCCTCAATTTCTCCAGTTTAACATTGCAACCACTTCCACATTTGGATGAGCTTTGACTAATAGTCATTAAGCTTTGGTCTAGTTCAACTCACCTTCAGAGGCTGAATCTTCAGCCTATTTGGATCAAATCTCAAGGCCTCCATGATTTAACTGCTCCACCACTTTACTTTCCTCTGCATCACTAATGACTAGTCTAATCCTTATCTTTGTGGTGAAATGTTTGGATGCCTTGCTTAAGTTACCAACATGGTCCACCGTCCTTTTTCTTTTCTTTTGGTGTCTGTAAAAAGACTTAGGTCATCCATCTGAATTAAAGAATTATATAAGCCTGTTCTCTGAGACGCTCTGAAACATAGTGATGACTGCTTAAGGAAAGTGTAAAATGTATTATTACAGCATGTCATAGTTAATTCCTGATGAAAAGTTGCCTTCAAGAATTCAACTCTAGTCAATCAACTATTCAGTTTGTGATAATCTCTGCAGAGACCAATAACTTAAAAAAAAGAACTTGCTGAATGGATGATGTAGTGATTGTGATGAGGTCAGCCAGGTGGACCTCATAGAGTATGAGATCTCTGATTGGGACTGTAAACCTTGTCTGATCAGTGATTCCTGACTGATAAATGTAAACAGACAAGTCAGAGGTCCTGTTCACTCTGAGAGCTGGTTCTGGGGAAGCTGGATCAGTGTCAAAAACTCTCCATGCGGAAATAAAGTTTGACGTGGTGACGGGATACCAGCCTTTGTGAAGTTACTTCAGTGGCACCGAGAGTAGGATTAATGATGTAACCGTGCAAAATTGCTGACTTGCTGAAGCCCAACCGGACCTCATCAGACAGTACAACTGGTTTTATCATTGGAAGAAGCAGCAAGTGGAGCATGTGAGTTGCAGGGTTGAGAAGGGGAAGAATACTCTAAGTGGCTAACTCTTTGAAGAGAAAGGCAAAATTAGATGCATCCCTGTGGCAAATAGAATTACTACTTTGCTAAAAGATGTGTTGATATGTTGCAAACGTGGGAATTCCAGAAGTCACCTATTTGTTTTAAATTCAGTGAGAAAAAAAATCAGGAATTTTATTGAAATATTGGTATTTTTTATTAACTTAGAATCTCTACAGCGTGGAAACAGGCCCTTCAGCCCAACAAGTCTACACCGACCCTCCAAAGAGTAACTCACCCCCTTATTTCTCTACGTTTCCCCTTACAAATGCACCTAACATTACAGGCAATTTAGCATGGCCAATCCACCTAATCTGCATGTCTTTTGGATTGTGGGGAGCCATCATTTGCAGTGAACGAAAGACGTTAGGGAAAGCAAAAAACTTAAGGAAAAAACAAATAATACTGCAAAGATGAGTGATAGGTCAGAATATAAAGAACAACAGAGACTGGCTAAAAGATAAATTAGGAGCAAGGAGTTAGAGTATGAGAGGAACCTAACTGTAAACATGGACAGAAATATGTAGATAGTTGAAAGGTAAAAGTATATAAATTGAGTGTTGGTCCCCTAGAGAGTATTATTGGGGAGATAAAAGTAGGTAATAAGGAAATGGCAGATGAAATGAACGGATCATTTCCTTCTGTATTCATTATAGAGAATACAAAAATCGTTCCGATAACTGTTGTAAGTAAGGAAGTGGAAAGGAGAGGGGAACTTCATAAAATTACAATCATGAGGAAAGTAGTATGAAGCAAACTGATGGAACTATGGGACTGACCTGATCCGGAGCCAGGTGAACTTCATGCTAGGGTCTTAAAGGAAGTTGTCAAAAAGGGCAGTGCTGGAAAAACACAGCCAGTCAGGCAGCATCTGAGGAGGTGGAGAGTTGACGTTTCAAGCATAAGCTCTTCATAAAGGAAGTTACTGATGAGTTAGTCGATAATATTGTGCTAATTCTCCAACATTTCCTAGATTCAGCAAAGGTTCCATTGGACTAGAATGAAGCAAATACAACCTTTTAATTCAACTAGTGAGGGAGGCAGAGAAATAGGGAACTATAGGCTACTTAGGTCAGTGTCTTGTCATGGTAAAGGAATTAAAATTAATTATTGTAGAGAGAGAGCTATACACTTTGAAAAGCTCAAGATAATCAAGCAAGGTCAGCATCCAAACAGATCAGCCAAGATCTTATTGAATGGAGAAGGCTTGAAGATCTTAATGGTCTTTTCCTGCTCTGATTTTGATTGTTTGTGTGATGATGCTGAGGAATTCTAGATTCTGTGGAAGCTTTAAGAGAAGGAATAAAGCAAATCAGAGACACTGCAACGTCTGATATGATGCTACATGGGAAGACCATAGGCCTCTGATTTTAACATTAATTCCCAGAACTTTGTCCTCCTCCAGTGAATAAGCTGACACTGATGAATAGCCAGATTTGATCTGTAAGGTGCTAGAAAGGAAAAGTAAAAAAAAACGACAATCTGGCAGCTCACAGAGGCAGCATGCTGGAGATGTGTCAGTCATCTATGAAAGATAGGATAATATATTGCTGAGAAAAGACTACCAGAGCTGAAACATCCTACCTACCGTCAAGAAATGAAACCACAGTTTGAGTCTAGTGCTTCCACAGCTCAAGGAGGCTGCCAGAATCAGAGTGATTGTTTCACGAATCCAACTTATTCAAGGAAGCTGGAAGGATATTCAGAAATGCTTTTCAAGGTGTAGTCAACTGTATCGTTAAACTCTTGAAGTTTATGAAGCTAAATCTTAAAGCTGATCAATGAAAGTGGACATAGAGTAATAGAGACATGGAAACAGACCCTTCAGTCCAAACAGTCCATGCTTACCATAATCCTAAACAAAACTAGTCCTGCATTTGCCTATATCACTCCAAACATTTCTTATTCATGCACTTATCCAAATGTCTTTTAAACATTGTAACTGCACCCTCATCCACCCCCTCCTTTGGAAAGTCATTCTACACATGGGCCTCTTTCTGTGTAAAAAAAGTTGTTCCTCATAAAACCTTTCTCCTCTCACCTTCACATGAACAAGAATGAGAGTGTAAATGGGCAAATTTTCTTTGTTGGACTTGATGTCAGAGAGCTGGAGAGACAGAAAAGAGGAAAAACCAATTTTGCCATCCATTGTTTAATATTGACAGATAATTTATTTTTATAGTCATTGAGAGTCCTATTTTATCCATACTCTGCCCAGTGCTACAATTGAGGCTGGAGAAGTGAGCAGATGTTGTAGCTTCCCTAATCCATAGATTACAACCTAAAATAAAATACATTTTCCAGTAATCAAGATGACCGATTGAATACATTTACATATATTAGATTTTATACAAGATCTATCAGTTTTTTTATAAACAAAATAATTGGTTTCTTATAAAAATGTAACTTATTCAATATTATTGCAATAATGCGCATTTGTCTAAATATCCTCAAAACACACAGACATGCATAATCTCTTGAGGAAAAGAAAGCAAAAAAATGTTTGTCTGCAATGATTGACTTTCTGAAAAACAAATCAAAATTCGTCAATGCACTATTCTTGAAGGCAAATAATAAAGCGTGGAATGTTCCAGAGTTTGTTGTTCTGATGCTCTATTTGATACAGTCGAGTCATTAATCATATACAGTTGTTTTTGAAGTCCAACAAGCATGGTTTGCTGTGGAAGTACAATCTTGAGATGGTTCTTCAACCATTCTTTCAAAAGCACAAATAGGCGTTGAGAGCTTTCAGTACAGAAATGAGAGTGATCAGCTGGGCAGCTTGTTCTTAGTAAGGTTTCCTTTAAAAATGCCTTGCTCTTTTACTGAATTCAACAAAACAAGCTCTTCTCCAAGACAGGCACTGAGCAAATACGCCCCACCAGGGGTTTATAACAAGGTAAGCAGCTGTCATGAGTCATGTGTCTTGTTAGAAAAAAGTCTCTAATGTCAACAGTGAAATTTCAATGACTTCTTGTAAAGAAACCACTCCTGGTATTTTCCCAACCTTGAAATAAATCAACACTCAACAATCCTTCCAAATGTATGTCCTCCAATCATATTCATAATAGCCAATTGCAGGAACAGTGCATCCGCCATGTCCTACATAGATGTCAGTAACTGATCTTTCCATTCCATTAACAATGATGGATCAAATGAAGTTACTTACAAATATTTGATTGAATACTAATTAAAGTATTGAATTGCTTTCACTACACACTATGAACATTAAATCTTTTCAATATTAACAATATATTTTTATTCAGACCTGTATTTCTGTTTAAACTAGTGCAGTATTAACATGAATGTACAATCTTATGGTCAACTAGAAACCTATTTTTGGAGACAGCTGACAAAGCTCATTGTACAATCAAAAATCATCTCCGGAAGGACACATACCAACTGAGCCTTCAACAGTGCTGAGTGATGCAAAATAATATCTTCGCCAGGGTATTTTTAAAAAGAATTACATCTTAAAGTTAAGTGGTGGAGATTGTTTGCATATATTTTCACTTATCTTGAATTCAAGCAACATAGAATAACAGTTTATATCTATATAACATTTCCAATTTGACACGACATTGAGTGGCATTATAAGAAATATTAATAAATGCAATGATATGGGAGAGAATCTTTAAGTACAGTTTTATCTTATCGCAGTACTGCAGCTACAATTCTCACTTCTCTGTGCTGGGAGTGGGCTTTGCTGCAGTGTAACCAGCCAGTAGTTGCCTGGCTGTTGTGCTGACAGGAATTTTCTTTTTTGCTTTGTGGACTTGATAGTCTGTCCACACACAGAAAGTCACATAGTTAATTATACA
Organism: Chiloscyllium punctatum; assembly: GCF_047496795.1. Taxonomy (NCBI): domain Eukaryota; kingdom Metazoa; phylum Chordata; class Chondrichthyes; order Orectolobiformes; family Hemiscylliidae; genus Chiloscyllium; species Chiloscyllium punctatum. The sequence goes on along the minus strand of NC_092741.1, from coordinate 49,970,518 downwards.
TCAAGCTCCATGCAGAAGTGACATGACCAGGGGGTTATGGATGGTGGTGGTGGGGTGTGGTGGGGGGCTGGGGGGTGTAGGTGTTGATTGGTCAGGGACGCATCAAGTGGTCTACAATTGGTTGCAATCTTCTCACCTGTACTGGTATAAAGCAAAGGAAATAGAAAAATAAATAAATGCATGTTCATGTTATAATCATTCTGATGCCCCTGCATACTCTCATCCTGAACAGGAATTCCTTTTCATCTGTACCGATGAAATAAAGATGTGCATTGAAAGGCTAAGTGAGCTCATGTCATATGGATGCATCAGTCCCACCATAACGCTTCCTTGCTGGTTACTGTTCTGTACTTCAAAATAAAAAAAATAGAGTTTAACATCAAAAGTATGAAGGATAAAATGATTGATAACTCATTTATAGCCAGATGCTAATTAATGAATTACATACATTTATTTAAGAAGCAGAATTTTAGTTCAGACTTAATGAATTTTATTAAGGGGTGAGAGAATCAACCACTGTAAATAAGATATTCATCAGAATGGTAATTAAAGGTTCAGCCTTGGCAATATTACTATTCTATTTCTCATCTTGCCAAATATAATTGAGTTTAAATATTGGGTACAGTCTGTATAACATTCTCTCACTGATGTAAAATTTCTGTAAGCTTTATTTTAGTCCATGTATGTGAGTTTACAATCCTGAAAGTCAACACTATCCAAGAAGTTTTGGTCATGATGCCTGATTTAAACTAATATCAAAGAAACATGTTAACCATCGAAGAAGACAGGAGTTTGGGTGGCACGGTGGCACAGTGGTTAGCACTGCTGCCTCACAGCACCAGAGACCTGGGTTCAATTCCCGCCTCAGGTGACTGACTGTGTGGAGTTTGCATATTCTCCCCGTGTCTGTGTGGGTTTCCTCTGGATGCTCTGGTTTCCTCCCGCAGTCCAAAAATGTGCAGGTTCGGTGAATTGGCCCTGGGAAATTGTCTGTAGTGTTAGGTGAAGGGGGTAAATGTCGGGGAATGGGTCTGGGTGGGTTGTGCTATGGCGGGTCAGTGTGGACTTGTTGGGCCGAAGGGCCTGTTTCCACACTGTAGGGAATCTAATCTAATTTAAGAAAACTAATTGAAATCTCTGAGGACTGCACATTTAGCGATTCAAAGTTGACAGCATGTTTGAGCTAAAATGAGACTTAATGGTATTCTGACAGCCACTGACAAAAAAAACCAGTAATGTGGGTTTTGCCTCCAATAGGATATTTTACCTGATGCAGCAATACTTATATTATGCCTTGTAATATGGGAAACTAGATTGTGGATATTGTAGGAGTTGGAGAACCCAACAAGCTTTTATAACAACCAGCTATTTTGTACAAACATTGCATTCAAAGCCATATCAGTATCTGGACTAACATTAACTTATTAGTTACAAAAGAGCAGCATGCTTCATGTAATGCTTCGAGTGATCTGAGTTAAGATGGAGATTGTGATCCTTATATCCCTAAGTCGCATGTTATAACACAGTAATGGTATTAAGAGCATGCCAGTGAGAGACATACTGACTTTGAGACATCACACAACATACCTTTCTTCTGGAAATAGAGGTATACAAAAATAAAAACTCAAATAAAAATGTACATGGTTTTGCATGTTGTCAGTTTGAGGAATTATCTAAGCATGTAAAATAAAGTTTACAAACTAATGTTTCAAACTTCAAACAGTGGTCTTGAAGGTTTGACCACTCATCCTGATCTGGTGATTGTAATGTCTCTGGAGAAGCATGTACTGTTCTCTGTTGTTGCTCATCCTTCATAATTTGGTTGTCTTGCTGCTGGTTGCTGTCACTCAATATCACTGCACAATGAGAATTGTTGGAGTGTTTGCCTTCATGCTTTTTGTGCATGATCATGTGGTATATATTGGATTGATTCCAATCCTTCGCAACATAGCTCTGTAATTGGTAATAACATAGTGTGATTGGAGTTGGCTGCATATTTTAAAAAGCTTTGGTGGTATCCAAACGTTTGCCTTCTTAATGCATGCTTGCTGCCAAGTGAATGGTTTTGCTCATTCTTGATCTGCTTACTCGTATACTTTTTAAAATTTGACTCTTCCTTTGAATGACGACGTCCTGTGTACTAAAATGGTTGGACAATTGGTTGCTGGGAAAGATTATTCTCAATTACCATCTAAGCATAAATTATGGTAATCCATTCTCTACTAGTTTTGCAGAAAAATAAGTGATGTGATATGAAAGTCTTAAGTTGTTGCTAGATCCTTAATGATCATTGATTTGAAAGTATGTGCACAACAGGGCCAGACACACCAAATGGAGGGAGAATGGTTTGCCTGCTTGTGGAGTATAGGGCTGGGGACAAAGCCTCAGACTAAGGGGTAGATCATTTAAAATTAAGGTGAGAAATAATTTGCTTCATTTAAAGGATGGTGAAACTCTGGAATTCCCCATCACAGAAGACTGTGAAGGCAAAGTCAAAAATTATTTCAAGAAAAAGATAGTTTTATAGGTTTTAAAAGCATTGTTGGGTATGGAGAGAAATCAGAAATTGAGATAGAGGATCATCCACGATCACATTGAATGTCTGTCAGGACTAAATGATTTACTATGTTTCTGTCTTTCTAAGTACTATATGTTCTTCTGGATTGTTTTAACAATAATAATGGAATGATGGTGGATTTTGGGCAGCGCGGTGGCTCAGTGGTTAGCACTGCTGCCTCACAGCACCAGGGTCCAAGGTTCGATTCCAGTCTCGGGCAACTGTCTGTGTAGAGTTTGCACATTCTCCCTGTGTCTGTGTGGGTTTTCTCTGGGTGCTCCGGTTTCCTCTCACAGTCCAAAGATGGGCAGGTCAGGTGAATTAGCCATGGTAAATTGCCCATTGTGTTCGGTGCGTTAGTCAAAGGGAAATGGGTCTGGGTGGGTTACTCTTTTGAGGGTTGGTGTGGACTTGTTGGGCCAAGAGGCCTGTTCCCACTCTGTCGGGAATCTAATCTAATATGGATCATTCCACACTTACAGTACACATTTTGAAATGGTTTGCCATTGTCCAACACCATCCAATCCAAGATAGACCAAAATGGTGGGGAGGGAACAGTTCCTGCAGACTGCTGTCAAGGGAGGGGTGGAGATGATATGTTTGGTGATAGCATCCTGCTGAAGGTGGCTAAAATGGCAGAAGACGATCCTTTGAATACAGAGACTGGTTGGATGGAAAGTGATGAAAAGGGGAAATCTCTTGTTATTCTGGGAGGGAGGGGAAGGAGTGAAGGCAGCAATGTAGGGGATGTATTAGACATGACTATCCTATGTTGAGAAGAAAGGAAACTATGTTGGAAGCACCTCTGTGAAAAGTTTTAATCAGTGGAACAGATTTTTTTCTCTATTCACCCATGAGATGAGGGCATCACTGGCTAGATCAGCATGTATTCCCATCCTTAATTGCCCAGATGGCAGTTAAGAGTCAATCATTATGCTGTGGATCTGGAATCCCACGTAGACCAGATTGGGTAAGATTGGCAGTTTTCTTCTCTAAAAGACATGAGTGAACCAGATGGGTTTTTCTTGACAATCCAGTATATCCCTTACATTTCTGCCTTCACTCCTTCCTCTCCCTCCCAGAATGGATTCATGATCAGCATCAGATTCTCAATTCCAGATTTTTAAAATTGAATTCCATCAACTGCAATGGCAGGATTCAAACCCAGGTCCCCAGAATATTATCTGAGTCTCTAGGTGAACAGTCCAGAGATAATCCCATTGGGCCATTGCCTCTCACCGTGATTTACATTGAGAAACTGGGACAGTGGCAGAGAGTCCTTAGAGAAAGTAATGCATGAGGAAGTGTAGTCAAGGTAATGGTGGGAGTTAATAGGTCTATAGTGGATATTGGTGGGCAGATATGAAAACAGAGAAATTAAAGAAGCGAAGAGTTATTGATGAATCAAATTAAGGGGAAGGAATATTGAAAATTGGAAACAAAATGGATGAGACCTAGGAACAGCACTGATGATGTCATTGGTATAGTACAACAAAGAATTTATGAGTGATGGCCCAAAAAAGACTGGAACAAGGAATGATTCAAATAACCCACAAAGAGACAGGTATGACCGGGACATTTTGCTTAGTGTAAGTGAAACAAGTTAACAGAGAAATTGTTCAAAGTGAAAGCGAGCTAAGCCAGGTGAAGGAGGGTGGTGGTGAGTGGAAACTGTTCAGGCTGCCCTTTGTGGAAGAAGTAGAGAGCTTTCAGACAGTCCTGATGTGGAGAGGTTGGATATCCATGATACAGAGGAGGCAGCTAGCGCCTGAAAACTGGGAATTGTGAAACTGATATAAAGAATCACTGATGTAAGTATGGAGAGGCTGTACAAGGCAGGAGAAAATAGAGCCAGGGGAGGAAGAAATGTGTTCAGTAGGGCAGACCAGGTTAATCTCAATGTGTTTCTGTTTGTTTGTAGATTTTGTAGAAGCAGGCTTTGGGGTGTACTGGGGACAATGAGGTGGGAAGTTGTCAAGGGAACTTTCCAGAATGGATAAAATCAGTGACAGTCTTAAAAAACTGCAACCTGATGATCACTGGTAGGATCATGATCCAGAGGATATATGCACTGAGAGTTGGCACTCAGCCTCTGCTATGTAGAGGTCAATATGCTAAACAATAGCAGTTCCACCCATATCAGCAGGGTTGGCTACAAAACAAAACCAGGCTCAAAACTGAGAGAATGGGGGGGGTAGGCGAGCGAGGAGGGAGACAGGATAAATTTTAAAGGAGCTGAGAAATTCAGGTAGCTGATGTCATGTTGTAGTTCTCGATGAAGAGATCATGTGTAAATAAGAAGCCAGAGGCATGGGCCCAGATGGAAGGAGAGTGAAAGATCTTTGGTGCGTGGAATGGACTCCTATCCAAAGAAGTGAGCATGGTGATGAAGGCAACAGAAGAAGAGTTCAATGCCATGTTGTGCCCAGAATTTATTGATGTGGGGGCATAGAGAGATAATATTAAGTCCTTTGCTGATCGTTTAGTATCAGAATGGGAAAGGTCAGTGGGTACAGTAAATGACTGACAAGAAGTAGGATTAAAAAAAAAGATGGGTTATAAGGAGAAGAGGAATCCAGAGACATGTTGGTAGCTGGGAATCTTTGGTACTTGTGTTTCTTAACATTTGAAAAGAAGAGAAAGCAATTTCTTGTTAAGGTGCAGAATGAGATGAAGAAAGAAATGGAACTGGAGACCAGGACAGCTTTGAAGTTTTAATGGGCGGAGAAGTGAAGGGATATGACACAAAGCGCTATGTGTGGATGTTGGGAGTTTGCACCCATAGAAGTCATAGACTTATACAGCTATACAGCAAGGAAACAGACTCTTTGGTCCAACTCATCCATGCTGACCAGGTATCCTAAATTAATCAAGTCCCATTTGCCAGCATTGGGCCCATATCCCTCTAAATCCTTCCTATTCAAACATCCATCCAGATGCCTTTTAAATCTTGTAATCGTATCAGCCTCCACCACTTCCTCTAGCAGCTCATTCCATGCATGCACCAAACCTCTGAATGAAAAAGTTGTCTTTTACGTCCCTTTTAAATCTTTCCCCTCTAGCCTTAAGCCTTTGCCCTCTAGTTGTAGACTCCCTTCACCCTGGGGAAAAGCTATTTACCCCTATCCATGACCCTCATGATTTTATAAACTTCTATAAAGTCACCTCTCAACCTCTGATATTCCTGGGTGAATAGCACCAGTCTATTCAGCCTTTCCCTTAGCTCAGACTCTTCAACCCTGGCAACATCCTTGTAAATCTTTTCTGAACCCTTTCAAGTTTCACAATATTCTTCCTATAACAGAAAGATCAGAACTGCACACAGTTCCAATAGTAGCCTACCCAATGTCCTGTACAGCTGCAACATTACCTCCCACTTTCGATACAAATGCACTGACCAAAAATGGCAAGCATACCAAATGTCTTCTTCACTATCTTATCTACCTGCGAGTCCACTTTCAAGGAACTATGAACCTGCACTCCAAGGTCTCTTTGTTCAGCAACACTCACTCGGACCTTATCATTAAGTGTATAAGTCCTGATCTGATTTGACTTTCCAAAATACAGCACATCACATTCATCCAAATCAAACTCTATCTGCTACCCCTCAGCCCATTGGTCCATCTGATCAAGATGTAATCTTGTTTGGTGTGCCCTACACCTCCAACTTTGGTGTCATCTGCAAGCTTACTAACCATACTTCCTTTGTTCGCATCCAAACCACTTATATAAATGATGAAAAACAGTGGACTCAGCACTGATCCTTGTGACACAACACTGGTCACAGACCTCCAGTCGAAAAGCAATCCTCCACCACCACCCTCTGACTCTATCCTCAAATCAGTTCTGCATCCAAATGGCTAGTTCTCCCTGTATTCCATGTGATCTAACCTTGCTAACCAGCCTCTGATAAGGAACCTTGTCAAACGCCATACCGAAATCCGTATAGATCAAATCCATTGCTCTGCCTGAAATGAAAAGGAAAGCTTTTTGTTAAATCCTCTCCAATTGTTTTCTGAAACTGTCAGGTAACTCTTGCAGTTTTTAAAAATCTTTGGCAGTTGTTGGTTGCACTGTTTACACTAGCTCTGGTCAAAGTGAAATCGATCAACTTTCAGTATCTTCAGTTTAGTAGCCAAGAACATCAAGCCTAGAGAAATATCTTGGTCTTTATTTGTGTCAGACATCATCATCTTGGTAGCTAGTTTCTATTTCACTTAAAAGTCATTCTCTTGCATTGTGACATGTAGATACTGCAATAGTTAGCAGTTTGGAGCAGGTCATTCTAATGGTATACAATCTATTTCAATGGTAAATTTTATGTTAACTATGTCTGAAATTACATATTGTCAAATAGCTGATGTCTCATGCTCTATATTGGAACAGTTGGCATGCGTAGGTTTCAAGATTTATGAAGCAAAGCAAAAGACTTTTCACCTTGTAGCAGACATGCACCTTGGTTTTTGTAATGCATCTACTTCAAGAATCAGGACTTGCCTTTGGTTATGGTCTTGCAGTAAACAAGATACTGCTCACAGACCTGCTTGAGAGAGCCGAAAATATATTAGAGGTTATCTTACCATGTATATATCTTTATCATGAAATTGTCATTAAAAGGCAAGTATTAGTTAAAAAATACTGAGACAATTTCATGAATTCTCTTTGTCCTGCAGGGTAAACATTTGGTTAACATTTACAAACACCATGGATTGTGATGGACTTTGTAGAAGTAGTAATTGATATAAAGAAGTATTTCTAACAGAAGTTGACTTGAAACTTCAGACAGTGAAATACTAATCCTTGCTGTTGTGTTGCAGCCTTCAGTAAGTGATGGTGTTGTTATGGTCTGCCTTTGTCTTGCACATGACTATGATGTCATCAGGTACATAAATACAGCTGGGTATATTCTCAATCTTAAAGTTGCCATTTTGTTGTATTAATCTGGGAACAGGAGTTTGAGCTTGTCGGCATATTCAACAACATCATGTGTGGTCTGTTCTGTCACAGTGGTATATTTTCAATCTCATGAATTGTGAGTACATCTAGATCTGTGCCCTGCTCCCCAAGGGAACTCTGTCACTATTGGACCATTGGTATTTGTTATCTAGATGATGTTTGGCATTCAAGATGAGCTAGTGTATTTGCACTGCAGTATGATTCTGTCAATGCATGAAATTGATAAACTGTTATACGCAATAAGATATTGCTCTCTCTCATAAGCCATACAATGGAAAGCCATTTGCTGAGGTACATGTCTTTCAGAATGCAGAGTGGCACTAGCTGTTGTGTTAAGTATAGCCTTTAATGTTGTTCTGCCTTTTCAGGGCCTCTGATACTCATGATTGCAAAACCTGATACCCTTGACATGGTGTTCAAGGCTAATAATATGGAAAATTTGGTCATTTTATGAAACTTTTTGTTTGTTTAATTCTAAACTTGACTGATTTTTTTTCCCCATTTGTTTACCTTGTAACACTTTCCTTGCTGCCAGTGCTGGGATATCACACAGTCTTTTTGATGATCTGAGTTTTATTTTAAACTCTGGCTTGACCTTTAGAACCAGATTTTCCACACCTCTTTGCAGATATCAAGAAAAACTGGACAGTTTTAGGGTAGGTATGACAAATTGCATGTGTAAGAATTTTGTTGGTTTGGTGTGTTTTGCTTTTGCTCTCATTCTTGCATGGGATGTGGGCATCACTGGTGAACCTGGCATTTTTTGCCCATCCCTAATTGCCCTTGAACTGATAAGTGAGCTGGGCCCTTTCAGAGAGCAGTCAAGAGTCAACAGCATTACAGTGGGTCTGGAGTTATATACAGTATTGCAGATTTCTTTCCATAATGGAGATTAGTGAACCAGATTTTTTTTTTACAACAATCAACAGACAGGTTATCTTTTCTTTCTAGATTTTATTGAATTCAAATTTTGCCATCTGACCTGGTGATTTTGAAACCATAACCCAGGACATTTTGACACTTACCTGGTCTTCTGAATTACTTGCCCTGTGACATGACCACTATGCCACCACTTCCATGGCCTGTTTCAGCAATAGTCTTGGCTGCACCTGAAGCATGTAATTGTCGCTGGCCTGCCATTATGGCTTTTACACTCAAGTCATGTGTCAATGATGTGGCCTTTTTTCTTGCTCAGAAGATCCTTCCTAGAGGCTTTAATTGGAATGAGGTGATAACTAATACAATTAACCTCTCTGACAGTTCCTCTTTGGAAAAGGTACACCCAAGCCCTGCTGCAGCATCTTCTGACAAACTAGTCAATAGGCTCTTTGAGTTCTTATCTGTCTGACATGAATGGTCTCATCTTGAAGTTAATGCTCACCTTGAGCTGATCTTTACAAAACTTCTACATTTTTCTTTCTGCATCTTTCTGATCATCAATGGAAAGACTGAGCATGTTAATTCTATAAAGTTTCTTCTTGATGATAACACAGTTGTAATTTCAAAAAGTAAAAGAACCAACGAAGGTATGGAACAGATAAGTCCTCCTATTGTAGATAGCCACTTTTTAGTATTTTAAAGATATAATTTCTCCTATCAGTACTTTAAAAAAATGGCTCTCAGATTTTGTTTTAAAGGGAGGAAGAGTGAGGTTGAATGTTCATATTGCTGGTCACTGCCTAGGTACAGATCTGTGTAGCCATCTGTACTCATTAATGTTGCGGATTGTCTGAATTCTCTGACGTCCATTGCAATTATTCACTGGGTCTTGAACTAGTTTTCCAAATATCTACCACTGAGACCCTGGAGGTTTTTTTTTAGATGGTCATCGGTTGTAATCATGATTGGATTTTTGCTAATAGCAGGTCATTTTACCAAATGTAGTCATGCTTATGTTATCTCTCGTAATATAATAAACCAGACTGTGGATATCATGTATACTGAAGAATGCAATAATACTTATCACAATGAGCTATTATATATAAACAATACATTCACATGTACTGGGCAAACATTATGCTATTGGTTTTAGTAGAGCAGCATTCTTTCAATTGTATGGCATGATTTATTTGAGCCGGGTTATGATAGTGTGTCAGATCTTAATACCCGTAACTCACATGCTATCATACTGAGATAGTATCATGAGCATGTCTTTTAAACTTATACTGACCTACTGATTATGAGGTTATCCTTCATTCCTTCTGGTCACATGTGCATCCATACCTTTCTGGTGAACTTATTGTCACTACAGCACTGAGAACATCCCAAATCTTCAGAGATATATCCCCAAAATTCAACAAAAAAAAATCCAGTAATCTATTTTGCACACCCTCCATTCCAATCTCCAATGGACTCAGTAAATTCTGTGTCCTTTATCTGTCTTCCACTTTAGTACAAGTATTTTTCTGTGCTTGATTTTTGTTTCCATGGTGTTGATGCAACAGAGCACTTTCAGGTCAACATGTTCTAACTATGCTAAGATTTACATTTTTCATGTTCTTTTCTTTCATTCAAAGAGAGGAAAAATAATATGAAATTATCAAATAGTGCTGCCTTGGAAAGTACTATAAATCTTCACATTAAGTGTGATCTAACAAAGCTGAAAACTGCAAATGATTGAACAGGATTTAATAAGTTAAATTCCAATAACCTTCAAAAGATCAAATATTCCCATGGATACAAAGAGATAAGTCATAAAACTGTACTCAGCTTTAGTTCTTATCTTTCACCTTTCTAGAAATAGTAATGGTATAACAAGGCCACAATCAGCAGAAAATTGAAAGCGGCATGTTTCTTCAGAACTCAACTTATATCAGGGTCATTTAATTAATACTGGTAAAGCCTGATCTCTTAAAATACTCTCAATGTCCATATTCTTAGATAGAGTACATGATAACTGGCTATGTGAAACCACTGAGAGATGATTAAACCCATGTACTGCAAAATGGTGCTGAACACAAATAAATGCATGATGACACATATTTCTATTTGCACTGCTCTTGAAACTTCCATCACATTGACAGAAGATTGCATTTAACAGAGAGTGAATGCATGATAGAATTTCTGGACAGTGACTGATGCATTATTGTGTTTATTTCCTCATTTATTTGCTCAGCCGTTCACTGCATATCACCAACATTAGTTCTAGGTGAAGCAATCCTCTATGCAAGGTTTGTGAAGGTTTGTAGCTCAGGTTGAGGTTTAGGGTGTAGGTTTGCTCGCTGAGCTGTAGGTTTGATATCCAGACGTTTTATTACCTGGCTAGGTAACATCATCAGTGGCCAACCTCCAAGTGAAACGAAGCTGTTGTCTCCTGTTTTCTATTTATATCTTTTTCCTGGATGGGGTTCCTGGGGTTTGTGATGATGTCATTTCCTGTTCATTTTCTGAGGGGTTGATAGATGGCATCTAGATCTATGTGTTTGTTTATGGAGTTGTGGTTGGAGTGCCAGGCCTCTTGGAATTCTCTGGCCTGTCCCAGGATAGATGTGTTGTCCCAGTCGAAATGGTGTTTTTTTTCATCCGTGTGTAGGGCTACGAGGGAAAGAGGGTCGTGTCTTTTTGTGGCTGGCTGGTGTTCGTGTATCCTGGTGGCTAACTTTCTTCCTGTTTGTCCTACGTAGTATTTGTGACAGTCCTTGCATGGAATTTTGTAGATGAAATTTATAAACCACAGACACTGTGACAACTTGTAGACACTTGAACAGGACCAGCAAAAGAACTCAAATTATTTTCAAACATGAAGTTAACAAACTAAATCAGTGACATACCTTTGTAGACTTGGCATGACTTTACAACATCTTGAGGTCATGTGACAAATAGTATAAATGTCTTTATTTCTTTCTTTCTTGTCAACTGTAGGAAAAGGATTTGAGATTTTAAAAAAATAGACACTATATTTATGGAAGTCCAAAAACCAAAAATAACAAAAGATTGCAACTATAATTGTCACTAATAGATATAGAACACAGCAGAAAGTTAGCACATGGAGTGCACTAATTAAGGAAGTACGAATTTGTACAGCAGCATTCTCGACCTCACCGTACCTCAAAACAGTTCCTGTTTTTGAGCCGAATTCACATTCTAGTGTATGAAATGCAGCTACTAATTTGCATTGGACAAAATTCTACAAATAGCAATGCAATAAATGTCCAGTTGAGCTGTTTTGGGTGTTAGTTGCACTCTGGCAGACATTGAAATAGACTCCTTAATAAAAATCAAAACATTCTTTAGTTAAAAAAATGGGAAATTCTACCTAATATGCCACTGGACATTTTAAATGATGAATTTCAACATGAGAAAATTTCTACAGGAATTACCCAAGTTACCATTGTAATCTTATTAGAACACCAACTTTGAGGAAATTGTTGTACTATAGTGTTGAATCCAGACTACATAGGCCTGGATATTTAAGACATTTACATGACATCAAAGCATACGATACACTGTTATAAAAGTATCTACTTCATTCAGTCACTCTCCCACTGTGGAATGGAGGCATTGCAGTCAGCCAGTTATGTCTGTGCAATGTACAATAACATTATGAAGCACAGTGTCCAGACTATGCACATAGATCTAAGATTTTGTAGCCTTGCAAATAATTAGTACTGTAAACAAACTTCAAGACTTCTGTGTCGCAAGAACCCAACTCATTGTGGCTATGTTACACAAACTTTATCTTTTATTCATTCATGTGGTGTTGATGTTGATGGCTAGGTGAATTCCTAATTGCAATGACAAAGATGGTGCCAAGCTACCTTTTTGCAGCAGTGTAGTCATATGCTGTAGGGATACCCACAGAACTATTAGAAAGACAGAGTTCCAAAATTCTGATCCAGCAACAGTGAAGGAACAGTGAAATAGTTTCAAGTCAAGCTTGTGTATTGCTTGAAGGGAATCTTGCAAGTGGTGAAGTTCCTATGTATCTGTTGCCCTTGTACTTCTAGTTAGTAGAGGTCACAGGTTTAGAAGGTGTTGTTGGAGAAGCTACGTTAGCTTGCAGAAACTGAAATACAAATGATATCATGGTGGCAACAAGTGGACATTAAGAATGAAACATAAAAGCAACATAGCAGTTGTGACAGTAGTTCCTAACAGGCATTTATCAATCTGAGTACAGAGCTGAAGTTATAACTACAACCAAAACCGTGATGAAGCACTGTTAATACTCTATTTTTGCTTTCTCTGTCTCTAAACAAAAAAAAAACAAAACTAAGAGGCTGCCATTGATCTGATTAAAAAGGACGAGAGGTTAAAATGGCCTATACATACAGCTTTGAAGTGCTCGTAGAAGAAATGGCTACTTAAGACACTGAAAATAATTGTGTGTCCAACATGAGTTGATTATGCCATTTACTTTTCCCAAAATTGCATACTTCTTTTTAAAAGCCCATATTATGTTGTCATGTATTTCTGTATATATGTCAGCTACAGTCAAAAACCTGAAACTACAAGCCTTCAGTTTTTAAAGGGGCAACACAACATAGATTACAAAAGGAGCAGGGAAGCAAACAAAAAAAACACAGAAATGTATTACATCGCACTATAGATTTTCATGCTGCATTTTAAAGATCAAAAGAACTGGAAAGCATACATCTGAACATGGGATGACATTCAATTGAAATTCTATTGAAAATTCAGTTAGATTAAAAAAAAATCATAGAGTCATAGAGTCACAGAGATGTACAGCACAGAAGCAGACCTTCGTTCCAATTTGTCCATGCCAACCACATATTCCAACTCAGTCTAATCTCACCTGTCAGTACCCAGCCCATATCACTCCAAACCTTTCCTATTCATATACCCATCCAGATGCCTCTTAAATGTTGCAAATGTACCAGCCTCCACCGCTTCCTCTGGCAGCTCATTCCATACACGTACCATGACAATGTTGCTCCGTAGGTCTCTTTTATATCTTTCCCTTCTCACCCTAAACCTATGCTCTCTAGTTCTGGACTCTCCAACTCCAGGGAAGAGACTTTGTCTATTTATCCAATCCATGCCCCTCATGATTTTATAAGCCTCTATAAAGGTCACACCTCAGTCTCCGATGCTCCAGGGAAAACAGCCCCAGCCTATTCAACCTCTCCCTATAACTCAACTCCTCTAACCCTGGCAACATCCTTGCAAATCCTTTTTGAACCCTTTCAAGTTTCACAACATCTTTCCGATAGGAAGGAGTTGTATGGATAGTAGTATGGATTGGCAGATATGTGACAGAACAAACAATAGGCAATCAGACATCCTCTTGCTTTGGACAGTTAAACTTTAGGTCGAATAAAATTCTCTCTGGTACTTTTGATGATGACTACAAAGATCCTGAAAATGGTTTTTCAGGCTTTAGAAAATTTGCTTGAAGTTTAAGTCCTTAAGTTCATGTCATACAGAGACAGCCAGGTCAAACTTGCCATAAAGTGACACCTTAGTCACTTGCCCTGCCTTATTTCCCAAGGGAATGTCAAGTTTTGCTCCTTCTCTAGTTGGTTCATACATATATTGAATATTTTCTTGTACAGGCTTAACAAATGCCTCTCTATCCAAGTCCTTAACAATATGGCAGTCCCTCACAATGTTTGGAAAGCTAAAATATCCTACCATTATAACAGTATTAGTCTTACAGAAACTTGAAATCTCTCTGCATATTTACTTCTGAATTTCCTGCTGGGTTAATGGTAAGACCCTGGGGAGTGTTGCTGAACACAGGGACTTTGGAGTACAGGTTCATAGCTTTTTGAAAGTGGAGTCGCAGGTAGATAGAATAGTGAAGAAGGCGTTTGGTATACTTGCCTTTATTAGTCAGTGCATTGAGTATAGGAGGTGGGAGGTCATGCTGCAGACATGCAGGACATTGGTTAGGCCACCTTTGGAGTACTGCATGCAGTTTTGTTCTCCCTCCTATAGGAAGGATGTTCTGAAACTTGAAAGGGTTCAGAGAAGATTTACAAGAATGTTGTCAGAGTTGGAGGGTATGAGATATAGGGAGGGGATGAATAGGCTGGGATTATTTTCCCAAAAGCATCAGAGGCTGAGAGGTGACCTTATAGAGGTTGATAAAATCATGAAGGGCATGGATAAGGTAAATAGACAAGGCCCTTTCCTTGGGGCAAGGGATTCCAGAACTAGAGGGCATAGATTTAAGGTGAGAGGGGAAAGATTTAAAAGGGACCTAAGGGGCAACTTTTTCATGCAGAGGTTTGTGCGTGTGTGGAATGAGCTGCCAGAGGAAGTGGTGGAGGCTGGTACAATTACAAGATTTAAAAGGCATCTGGATGGGTATCTGAATAGGAGGGGTTTAGAGGGATATGAAACAAGTGTTGGCAAACGAGACTACATTAGGTTAGGATACCTGGTCAGCATGGATTAGTTGGACCGAAGGTCCTGTTTCTGTGCTGTACATCTCAATGACTGTATGACTATTGGGGAGCCAATAGTACAATTCCAATAAGATGATCATCTCTTTTTTACTTCTCAGTTCCACCTATACAACTTCACTGAATGATCTCTCAGGAAAACCCTCCTTAAATACACCGTAATGTTATCTTTAATCAAAAACATGACCCTCCCTCTTCTCTTTTCCCCCTTTCTATCCTTCCTATAGCATCTATACCCTGGAACATTAAGCTGCCAGTCCTGCCCCCCCTTCAAGCCACAGTTCTATAATAACTATAATAACCTAGTCCTATGTTCCTAACTATGCCCTAAGTTAGTCTATTTTACCTGTCAGGCCTCTTGCATCAAAATAAATGCAGTTTAATTTATCAGTCTCACCAGAGGGGAAAGACCTTTGCTATTCACCTTATCTATGCCCCTCATGATATTATAAACTTCTATAAGATCACCCCTCCCCCTCCTATGGTCCAGTAAAAAAAGCTCCAGCCTATCCAGCCTCTCCTTATAACTCAAACCCTCCAGTTATTACAACATTGTGTACATCTTTTCTGAACCCTCTCCAGTTTAATAACATGCTTGCTATAGCAGGCAACTAGAACTGTCCACAGTCCTCCAAAACTGGCCTCACTAACATCTTGTACAACCTCAACATGATGTCCCAACCCCTATATTCAATGATCTAAGCAATGAAGGAAAGCATGTTAAATGCTTTCTTAATTACCCTGTCTACCAGTGATGCAACTTTCAAAGAACTATCTACCTGAATCCCGAAGTCTCTGTTCTACAACACTACTCAGGACCCTAGTATTAACTGTATAAGTCCTGCCCTTGTTTATTTTATAAATTGCAATACTTTGCATTAATACAAATTAAACTCAATCTACATCTCATCAGCCCATTGGCCCAAATGATCAAGATCTCTGAGTCTTAGATAACCTTCTTCATTGTCGACTATACCACTAATTTCTTCAACACCATTTGAGACTCCTCAGTTACTGAAGTACTTAATGTTCAAATGTAACAAGATCTGGACAATGTCTGGGCTTGAGTTGGCAAGTAGCAAGTAACATTCACATTACATAAATGTCAAGCAAAGACCATGTCCAATAAGTGACAATCTAATCAGTAGCCCTTAATATTCAATAGTATTATCATCATGGAATCAGCATCTTGGGGTTGCTATTAACCAGAAATTCAAATGGACATGTCACATAACTTCAGTGCCTGCAAGAGTAGATCAGGAGCTAGGAATACTCAGCAACTTCAAGTCAGGAGTGTGATGGAATAATTCCCACTTATCTGGATGGGTGCAGCTCCAACAACATTCAAGAAGCTCAATACCATCCAGGACAATGTAGCTCACTTGATTATACCATATCCACAAGCATCCACTCCATCCACCATTGATGCTCCTAGCAGCAGTGTGTACTATCTACAAAATGCACTGCAGAAATTCACCAAAGATCCTCAGCCAGCACCTTCCAAACCCATGATTAATTCCATCTAGAAGGACAAGAGCAGCAAGTACATGGGAACACTGCCACTTGGAAGGTCTTCTCGAAGCCACTCACCATTCTGACCTGGAAACATATCACCGTTCTTTCACTGACTCTGGGTCAAAATCCTGGAATTCATTTATAAAGGGCATTGTGGGTTTACCAACAGCATATAAACTGTCGCAATTTAAGCAGGCAGCTTACCAGCACCTTCTCAAAAGGCAACTTGGTATAGGCTATAAATGCTGACACCTATATTCCATGAGTGAATAAAAAAAGGGTACCTTATCCTGCAGTGTAATTACTGTTAGCGAGATTATCAATTATTCCCACATGTGATTCTTAATTTGGTTCTATCTTATTTTATACAAACTGATTCTACATCTTGATCTTTAGAATTAAGTCTCTATTATATGAAGGTCATCCTTAATTAGCAGTTCTTTCACTCCTTTTTTCTAGCTTCTTGTCCTTCTGAAATGTCATGTTCCCTTGAGTATCCAAGTCCCAACTTTCTTCGTCTTGCATCCATATCTCTGTAATGGTTAAAGATCATGTGTATTTTTTATTTCATTTGGGAAGACAATTCACCCTTTTGTTACGCATGCTGTCAACTTTCAGATACAAAGTCTTCAATTCTGTCTTTTAACATTGTTTGCAACCTTTACCCTTATCTTACCGTGCATTTTTGGATTTGTCAACTGTGTCCCTTCCTGCCATATTCTGATTTTATTATCCATGTCGATACCTCAATCTCCTCTCACTTTAGCTTATCACATCTTCCTTCACTTGATTTTTAGTCTGTCCTATTTCATTTGAAGCCCTTGCAACTGCTCTGGTCATTTGACTCACCAGAACATTGATCCCTGCAAAGTTCTGATGAACACCATTGCATGGTACAGTTCTCACTCTCCCCAGTACTGACATCAGTGTCTCACGCATTGAAAGCCATTCCTTATACACCAATCTTTGAGCAATGTATTCATCTCTCTGATTGTATTTATCTTGTACAAATTTATTCATGGCTCATGCTAGAAATGATTAACATTGTGGTTCTGCATATTAATTTCGCCTCTAGCTGCTCACATTCCAGAAGCAGGACCTCCTTCCAATGTGTTTGTTACCTTTATGGATCATGGTAACTGGGTTCTCCCTATCCCTGTGCAAGGTTGTTCCAGTTTAGACAATCTGACCGCTGGCACAAGCCAATCAACACAGCTTTTTATACTCTTGCTCTTGGCTGCAGAGAACAGCGTCCATCCAATTGACGATTGTATCACTTCCATCTCTATATTCCACCATTCATAAACCTTCCTGTATCACAGACATGGTCAGTTTGCTCATTCACCCTGAAGCACCTGCTATCACCTATACAAGCTGCAAGATCCTCAATCTTGTTGCACAATTGTGGCTGTGGCTCCTCGTTTCCACCTTTTTGGTTCCCTTTTCTGCATTTCTCCCAGTCATTCTTCCTTGCTGCTTTGTGGCTCCTGTCAACACTCACATTACTATTTACCACTCACCACTTGTTGTGATTCATTTAAATACATTTAATAAATATTTTTGCATATTGCAGGGCTGAATCTCCTTCCCTCCACTTTGTTTGGATAATAAGCAAACAGAATTTATCCACCTTGTATTAACAAGGATATCAGCTGAACGCATGGTATTTCTAAAATCTGCTTCTTTCATCAAGACCTGAGAGGTCTTCAGCAACAGGCACAATCTTCTGGTTATTGTCTAGAAGTGGCAGACAGAAGGCCTCTCATCTTTAAGTTCCGTTATTGTATCAGTTAAAAAGACAAGTAACCCCAGGCCTTTCTATGTTCTTGCCATTGATTTTATTACAGACCTGAATGTGGCTGGACAGAAAGTCTGAGGTTCACCAATTCTCAATGAGCCCACAAAATGGTTCTGAGTTTGTCAGTCTGTTTGAAACGATGCAGGACAATGATGCTTGAGGTGTGGGTTACTATCATGATGTAGGCAAAAGTGAGTACTGCAGATGCTGGAGATTAGAGTCAAAATTAGAGTGGTGCTGGAAAAGCACAGCAGGTCAGGCAGCATCTGAGGACAGGAAATTGACATTTCAGGCAAAAGCCCTTCATCAGGAATCTATTTTCCTGGTCCTCAGATGCTGCCTGGCTTGCTGTGCTTTTCCAGCACCACTCTAATCTCTACTATCATGATGTGCCAGGTAAGAAAAGGTGTGTGTATGTGTCCTTTTGTGTTGCCCGAGATTTGCTGAGGAATCTGGAAATGGTTTTCACCAGCACCGAGATCCTGTGCTAATGGCACATTGTGATAGCAGAGGTTCTCAATGCTGGTGAAAACCATTTCCAGATTCCTCAGCAAATCTCGGGCAACACAAAAGGACACATACACACACCTTTTCTCTCATTACTTCTGTTATCTAAGAAATAATGTTTCCTGGGTGCAAAGGAGAAGACCCTTATGACTGCCTATTCCCTTTTCTATTTTATTCTGTCTGATGTTTAGTTCCTTAATTTTAACATTTTCGCCGTCTTCAACTTTTGTAAACATTGAACCCAAATTATTCATTTCTGCCAGCACTGTCCAATGTGGAGCTGGTGACTCTCATAGTCTGCTTCTTTCTTATTCTGTCAGACAAATGACAAATGACAAAGATCTCAGTGTTAACACAGTTGCAATGCAAAAATAACATGGATCTACCACTGACACCTTGTCTACAATTTGGGATAAGCCATGGATGAATAAATCAATTCAACAGTCACCTGAAGAAGAGCTCATCTGGATAAATCAACACAGCCAGAATCCATCGGCCCTAAGCATCTTTAATTGCTTTTGCAGTTGGAGCCTCCACATTTAAAAAAAAATGTTCATTGAGCTAAAGTTATTAAGATAAATGTAAATTATTATTAAACATTGTAACATTTTCATTTTCTATTATATGGAACAAATGCATTTTTACATGGATATACTTTGAGAGGAATATAATATAGATTTCATTTACTTCAGCAGTTCCTCATTTTCTCATAATGTTGGATGAGAATGTTATTCCCTTGTGTTAGTATTCAGCT
Organism: Chiloscyllium punctatum; assembly: GCF_047496795.1. Lineage (NCBI taxonomy): Eukaryota > Metazoa > Chordata > Chondrichthyes > Orectolobiformes > Hemiscylliidae > Chiloscyllium > Chiloscyllium punctatum. Next base: position 49,951,061 of record NC_092741.1, on the reverse strand, counting down.
GAATGGTAATAACTTACCTGTCTTTTCACCATTAGCAACAAGGAAAGCCAATTCATACTTATGAGCAGCCAACTGAAGATTAAAATTCAAAAGAAAAAGTAAACAAAAGCACACCAGGTGCACATTTTCTTTGCCCATTCTGAAGATTGACTAAACTGTCAATTGCTTTCTGCACATTTAAGCAAATAGAACTTGTAGGTGACTGAATTACAATTAAACGTACTGCCTGCCGGGGAACATGTTGTCTCGTATGCCTAGTGTAAAAGGTCAAGTCCCACTGCCTATCTTGCGTATCTGTTGATGTAAAGGTGATATTTCTGGAATGATAATTGAATACCTTCTTTTACATATCACACCTATCATTGACTAGTTGTCATTGAACTCTGCTGATGACATGGAAACCAAATAGAACCTATTTAATCAAACCAAGTTAGTCCCTACTGGAAACTGATGCTATATTTCCCTTTAATTCACCATAGATTTGCTGAAGCCTCACTCATTTTCAATGGCATAATTAGTAAGATATAATCAGTTATCTCCTCTCTGCTGCTGTGCTTGCAGCAGGTTTTAACTCTGTCGGTTAAAAGAACTATTTAATAAACTTTAATCTACATCAACCAGCGAATTTGAGGATCGTAAGCCACCTCTCTATCATCCTACCATTACTAATCCTTCATGATTTTCACATGGGATATGTTCAAGATAAATTCTAAGATATGGATAGTTTTTTTTCCTGACGGGTTGATCCGAAAATGGTTAACAGTGGAACCTCAATGGAAAGTCTGGCAGCTTAATGTAGATTTGGCATCTATTCTTCTTTCTGTGGACTTCAACCCAGTTGGCCAGAGCACTCATCAAAAAAAAAGGCTGAAGCCTTAATTTTGCACACAAATACAGGTCAAAAAGGTGCCATTTTAACTGCTATTTTCACCCTTGCCTATCACCAGATCCTGCTCCCATTCACTGACCCTGTATGATTAAAGTTGCAATGTGGTCATGGTAAAAAGGACCTTTGACTTTCTGAGCCACTTTTTTGGAAGCTGGTTGTAGTTTTTCTGCTTGAGCAGATTTGAAAGCTTATGTAGTAATTGTGTGTTCTGTCCTCAGCTTGACAGCAAAAAATTACTTTGAACAGCAATGTATGCTACATAATAAATGGTATATTAACCAGCCACGACAGAGACATGAGGTAATTGGATGTCACAGGACTTTGGAATATCTGTGACCTTGGGTAAAAACAGTGTCTGAGGGGCAGCAGCAATGATTTCATATTCATATAATACCATTACTGTCATGAAACATTCCCATGCGTTTCACACTATAAAACAAAGTCTGGCAGCAAGACAAAACATGAGCTATTAGTTTGCACGGTCAAAACCTTGGTTGATGAATCTGATTTTCAGAAGGAGAGATGTGAAGTCTGGCAGTGGAGAGGTGTTGGAGTGTGTGGGGTGGGTGCATGGAATTCTGGAGCATGGGGCGAGAGTCAGTTAAAGGTTATGAGTAGTGGGGTAATTATATTTGCAAGAACACAAGGTGCCAAAACCAGAAGAGTGCAGAAGTTCAGAGGGTTGTGCAGTTGGAAAAGATTACAGAACTAGGGATGTCTGCTTGGAGTTATCCATCTGCAAATCCTTCCTATTTCACATGCTCCAAATACCTCATCACAGCAGCTCTCTGTACTGTCATAGCTTTGTTAGTTTGCTTATCCTCCCTGCACTCTGTGTCTACACAAGGTGCAATAGAACTGAGGCTTCCCCAAAGCTAAATTCTAGATCTACTTGACTCACAGACACACCCCTACTGTCCCTGACCATGGACCAAATTTGACAACATTAACTTAAGAAGTGTGACTGCCTTCTGATTCACAGTGTCAAGTTACTCCTCTGACTTGCTGATTTGTCTATTGCACAGACACCAGCCAAGCAGCTCTGAGCAGAAGTTCCTTGTGCATGAAGCACTTACTGCAGAAGTTAATACAGGATCACTTCTGCATCTTCTAGCTCCCACATACTATATCTACAACACATCTCCTACCTGTACATCTCAATCCTAACCAACTAATTAAATGGGATGTTAAATATTTTAAAAATCATTGTTTTTAACAATGTGGTTCAGCTCCAGTAATGTCTCCTGATTTAAACCACTTGGCCATCATTACCTCTAGACATGACCAGTCTAAAACATTTCCTCCCACATCCTACCCTTTATTAACTCTGCTACTTCGGTCTTAACTCACAACTGTTCCCATTCCCTTATCATTCTGCACTTGTTGACTTGATCAAATGTTCATCTTTGTTTCCAAATTCCTCCATGCCTTTCTTCCACCTAATCCCTGTAATCTCTTCCAGCCACAGGCCCTTTGATATATCTGTGCTTCTCTAATTTTATGATAATTATTCCACATTTGGTGGCTGTGCCTACATTGCCTCGAACCCAAGCTGAGGAATTATCTCCCTAGACTTTTCTGCCTCTCTACCTTGTTTTTCTTATTTAAGGCATTCCTTAAAGTTTACCCTTTGAGCAAGATTTTGGTCATCTCTTTGTGTGGCTTAGTGTCAAACTTTATTTTATAATGGCTTTGTTTTGCTAATGGTCTCTACCTCTGGTTTAAAGTCATGTTTGACACCCTAATCCTAACCCTAACCCTATCTCCTGCCAACTGAATGCTACTACCTCTGCCCAGCTGCTGCAGTCAGATTACAATTCTCATTTAAGAGCTTTAAATAGGACAAGCTCGCTTTTAATTGTTTGAATGCACCAGCATGCTCCTTCAGCATCTGTGGTTCAAGGTGTTGCACTGAATACTGGAGACACTGTACAGGATGTGACAGCAGAGAGAACTGTTCACATGAAGGGTCCACATACACAATATTGTCTCCCAATACTGCTGTACTGACTGGATTGCCTCCAGGAGGTTCTGTTTCAATGTTTTGTTTGGTAGTACTTATTGTCTGCAAATGTTTTTTATTATGCTATGCTTCTCTGTGTCTGGGTAGTTCAGTCTCTAGAGGGAGATGGAGGAGGGAGAGTTGATTAGTAATGATTGAATAAGGACCCACCCAGCCTTGCTGGTTTAATGACAGTTATCACTGTCGGAAACTTACAACCTTAGTTTTTCAACAATGGTCAGGGCAATTTAACAGCTCTGTCCTTGTGCTTTCTGAAGTCTGTCAGACTGTACGATCTTCTAGGACCTGATGTCAGTTTCATCCCACCTCCAATAAGACTGAAGGCAGAGTCTAGAATACATTGGGATGCTACCTGCAAGGGATTTTCAGATGAAATCCAAAGGCACCTCTTCATTTTGTGTGATGAAATAAGGAGCAATGCTAAATTCCACATGGGATCATGATGCAGGAAGAAAGCTGTTTGTCTATAGTCACTGGGTTTACAAGTGCATTTATTTGTCAGGTTAATAAATAGGTATAACACTGAATCTTGGACTTCACAGAAGCAAAGTTTGAGTGAACCTGATCCCTCACTCTTAGTCCTCAGAAGAGTCAAGTGGCTGAATGACCTTTTTGTATCCAAATTCCCATATTCCAAATTCTAAGCTAATCCCTTGGAAATAAATTACCTTTTCCTTCTGTTCATCTCCTTGACCAAGGTGTCCACAGCAGTGCCAGAGACCTTTTTTCTGCCTTGTTGAGCCATAATAGTGTTGTCCTTGTTCACACACTTTTTTGCTGTGAGCAATCCAGCATGTTTATGCAACAGAGTGTTCATCCCCTATGAGATGTCCCCTTTTTAAAACCTTTGATAGGATAGGTTTGTTTGTATTTATGTTCGTCTGGCATGAACTTGGGACCCCTGCTGAAAAGTGCAGCTGTACATTAATGCATTTAGTGATGGGCTGTGCATAACAACCGTTAGATTTGAAGACATCACAAATTTTGCAGTCTGTCTACATTGTTGAGGTGTTAAATGTCAATGGTTTTCAGGTCCATCAATCTTGCATCTTTCGTGTATATCAATAACTGAAATGTCAAAGGTAACTGGTAGTGCCATTGGAAACATCAATTTGATTTTCCCAACAGAGTTAGGTTCTGTCAGGAAACTCTACTGCTGCCTCTACTCTCTGAAGTGAGTAGGAGCACCTGCAGCTGGGTAGAAAGAGTAGGGACCATTAAGGACCACAGTGGCCATTTGTGTGTGGAGCCAGACAATGTCAGTCAGATTCTAAATGAACACTTTGTGTTGGTGTTCAATAATGACAGGGATGATGTGGACATAGAGATCAGGGAGAAGGACTGTGATATATTTAAAGAAATTAGCAGAGAGAAGGTTCTGAGTGGTCTAGTAAGTTTTAAAAGATCAGATAAATCACGAGTGCTGGATGAAACGTATCCCAGACTGATAAGTGATGCAAAGGATGAAATAATGGGGTGCTGATAATCATTTCAATCCCTGTCTAACCATTCAGTCTGGAGAAGTGTTTGGGATGTGCATAGGCAGCACAGGCATGATGAATGATAGAACCTTAGGAAGCTCTGAGGATCACAGGGACTTTGATGTGCATGTCCACTTGTCCCTTAAGGTACCAGGACAGGTAGATAAAATGGTTAAGAAGACATATCGGGTTCTTGACTTTATTAGATGGGATTGGAGTTTAACAGTAGGTAGGTTATGCTGGAACTGTATCACAATTTGGTTAAGCAACAGCTAGAATATTGTGTGCAGTTCTCTAATCCACATTATAGGAGAGATGTAATTGTACTGGAGAGGATGCTGAGGACATTTACCAGGCTGGAGAGTTGGAGTTATGAAAAAGGATCAGATAGACTGGGGTTGTTTTCCTTGGAGCAGAGGAGACTGAGAGGGATTGAGACTCAGATATGATTGAGTTATATAAAATTTCCCCTTGGTGTAAGGATCAAAGACCAGGGGTATAAATTGAAGGTTTAGAAGGAATGTGACAAAAATCTATTTTCACCCAAAGAATGGTGGGAACCTGGAACTCACTGCCTATAAGGGTGGTGGAGGAGGCAGAAACCCTCATGACATTAAAGAAGTGTTTAGACATACACCTGCAATGCCAAGGCTCTGAGTCAAATGCTGGAAAATGTGATTAGAACAACTGAGTGGTTGTTTCTGACCAGCTCAGACTTGGTTTCATCAACTCATTGGCAGCCATGACAACGTTAGTCTGAGGATATGGAAAAGCACATCACCCTGGCAATATGCCTAAGACATCTACAATGTTGAGATTCAAAATCTCCAAGACCTATCTATCTCATGGACTTTGCATTCCAGACTATCTTCCTTCAAGAGTATGAAACCTTCTGAGTGTATGACTCACAAACATTTGGAAGTGAGTTGGGTACATCCTTTGGAACTCTGTCTTAGGAATGGACCACTTCGGAGAAATCAAGTGAAACCAACTGCACCCCCTGGAAATGCATTGCCGCCATTGTGAATTCTGTTAACACTGTGCCAGTGTCAGCGTTAATTATCTGTGTAAAATGGAGCTAAAAATATCTTCTTGAAGACACAGCTTCAACCTGAACACTTAGCAGACCCATGACAGCTTGTTGAAAAATGCATGTTTCAAAACAGGCATATGAAATGTGGTCACTAGTGAGTAAGGGAAGTAGAGTTGGTTATCTCCCAGTACTGCTTTAAATGCCAGCACTTAAAACTGAAGAAGAAACTGTACATAGATATTAGATCTTCTTTACCTGAAATTCCAGAAAAGTACTTGCATGATGAAAGGAGGTCAGGCAAAGGCAACATTCAGTGTAGTCCCTGAAGTACATCTCCCTACAAATCAAGTATTTGAGCAGAATCCTTTTTTCATATGCTTGCAACTAGAATGCCTGAAATATTGATGATTCTTCTTGAATAATCTACATGTTACAAATAGGAAATGACATTGGTCCCTTGCTGATGTGTTTGGAACCTTTGCAAGCTTTTAACGTTTAACATTCCTGCCAATTTCTGTTATCATCTTTACAGTTTTTTTCTCTTTAAAGACAGAGCAGTCTTAGCATCAAGTCAATTTTTTTTCACCAATCAAAAGTTACAGTTTCAGTTGAACACTAGTAGTTTCTGTTACTTAAACTGATAGGTGAAATATTTTCTTTTAATACTGAACTGTTTGAGCAAACAGATTCACGTGTTGATGACTGGTACAAATAAATTGATGTTTTCTTCATTTATCTCTGCATCACTGTCAATTTGAATTAACAATGAATCACTATAACCAGGGAAAATATTGTGGGATAAGATAACTGATTCTCATTGTAATGACAAGTTTCTGGTCACTGTCTATAGGCATAGGAAAAGGTCCAATTTAGAGATGAAAACTGAGATTTAGTCATGGAGGCTGGATTTAATGAATACTTTGTACCTGTCTTTCCCAAGAAAGTAGACATTACACAGGTTGTGATGAAAAAGAAGGCATCTAAGATACTTGAAGAGTTTACAATAGTCTTGGAAGAGGGTTTGGAAGGCATGTCTGTACTTAAAATTGATTAGAAATTGGGACTGAGTGAGCACTGGGAGCTAAGATGCACACACACTCATAGCATTGAATTTCAAAGGTCAGGCTGAGAGAATGGTTCATAAAGCATGAGGTTTATTAATAGGGACATAGAGCACAAATATGTTAAACATGTATAAAACACTGGTACAATCTCAGCTGGAGTACTGGGTCCAGTTCTGGCAACACATTTTAGGAAAGATATGAAAGTATTAGAGAGAGTGTAGAAAAGATTCATGGGTATGGGTCTAGGTATGGGATGAAGAACTTCAGTTGCATACATCAATTAGAGAAATTGAGATTATCAAATCAGAACTCAAACAAAAAAACAGGTTTCTCATTGTAATGACAAGTTTCTGGTCACTGTCTGTAGGCATATTAAAAGGTCCAAGTTAGAGATGAAAACTGAGATTTAGTCATGGAGGCTGGAGCATAGCTAAAGCGTTTAATGAATACTTTGTATCTGTCTTTCCTAAGAAAGTAGATATTACACAGATTATGATGAAAATCTTGAGAAGTCTGAACAGAGTAGATTGGCAACAGCATTCCATTGGTTTAAGAATGGAAAGGAAGACAGCACAGGCTTTAATTTGAAACAAAAGCAATGGCGATATGAGGACAATCTTTCTCATGCAGTAAGTGGCATGGAATTTATCCTTTGTAGAGGCAGTGAATAAATAATGGACTGAATCTGGCTTTGTTCTTTACCATATTCCTTCTGTGATTCTGTCAAGTCAATAATTTACAGTAAAAACAGACATGAACAACTGAAAACATATCAGGGGACATTCCAAGGCATCCCTGAAGGTTCCACATCCATATACTGTAAAGGGAATTCTGCAGATGACAAATTGTTGAAATATCCCTATAGAATAGAATAACAATTTATTATAATAATTTTTACAAAAGAAAATGCAGTGAAATGTTTTATAAGTTGCCATATCACGCTGACCCCTATCAGAGTCATTAACTACTGTCCTGCTTACACCAGTTCTGATATTCACTCCCCTTAATACATTCACTGTTGAAATATTTGCTTAATCTCCTTTGATGACTAGACTGTTCAGGCTTCAATAGCTTTTTAAGGCAACAAATGAAAACTTTTAAATGAAAACTCTTATTTTTTTCTTCATCTTTATATTTCTCACAGTAATCCAAAATATATAGTCCAAGTTACTGATTTACTAACTATTTTAAACAATATTTCATTGTTTATCCCTTAACCTTTATTCAAGTAGGATTAACTCTGATGTTTTAAATCTTTCATTATAAGTACATCCTTTCATTTTTAGTGTCATTCTGATGACATTGCATCTTTACATTTGCTTCAAAAACCTTAAATAATACAATACATTAAAATATACATTGAACTTTGTTTGTGGGCTAATCAGTGTCACACACAAAATCATCACATTCATACTGTTAAAGTTACTTTCTCTAGATCATATCACTGAACAAGTTCCAACATGGAAACCCCATATTCACTACTAATTGTAAATTACAAATCCAATGCACACATTTTTTATATTTCCTAGAATATGGGTTTTACTGGCTGGATCAAAATTACCCTTGAGAGGTTGTGACGATCTGTCTTTGTGAACCTCTGCAGTCCCTGCAGTGTCTTTGGAGAGGGAGTTCTAGGATTTTGACCAACATTACAGAAGGGACAGTGATACACTTCCAAGTCAGGATGATAAGTGGCTTGGACAGGAACTTGCAGGTGGTGCTGTATCCCATGTATCTGCAGCCCTTACCCTGCTTGATGGTAGAAATTATGGGTTTAGATGGTTTCTTTAAAGGAACTTTACTGAATTTCTATAATGCATCTTGTAGATGGTACAAACTGCTGTTACTGAGCCTTGATGCTGGAAGGAACATATGTTTGTGGATCTGGTGCCATCAAGTGAGTTGCTTGGCCCGGCATGATGCCAAGCTTCTTGAGTGTTGCTGGAGCTGCACCCATCCAGGCAATTGGGAAATATTCCACCACACTCTGACTTGTGCCTTAGAGATAGTGTACATGCTTTAAGGAGTCAAGAGGTAAGTAACTTGCTGCAAGTTTTGTAGCATCTGACCTGATCTTGTAGCCATTTTATTTATATGGCTAGTGCAGGTCAGATTCTGACCAATGATAACTCACGATGTTGATAGTGAGAATTACCATTAGCCAGAAACTGAACTGAAACAGCCATATACTCTGACTTTTGCTTTATTGTATTGAACCATTTAGCTCTCTCCTCTACCACTTGAACTGTCATAACATGCAGCTTCTTCTTCACAACTCTCTTTATCAAATACCTTTTGAAAGTATAAATTTAGCACTTTCAAAAATATCCTGCTTCTATATGCTCGGTAGTTTTGTCAAAGAATTCAATTAAATTGGTAAAACTTTATTCATCTTCTACAACTCTGAGGTAACTGCCCTTGTTTAACCAACCATACCTTATAGTGCTCATTAATGTCACTTCTTATTGCAGAGTCCTATGACTTGAGGTGACCTCACCTACATTTAGCTTTTCTTGAACAGATACTATAATGTGTTGAAGTCCTTTTGTCACCTGGTGTCATTTAGTTCTAAAATTATCATTGCCAGCATTTTCTATTTCATTATTAACTTCCGTTAGTATTCTGGAGAGAATTCCTGACTCTGCCAATTTTAACTTGCATTTATCCTTTTCCATAGTGTTGCCTTTTAAATATTTTTATCTATTAGTTGTTCCCCTGTGCTGCTCCTTCAGTCCTTTGTTCATCCTTCACTGTAAATTCTTAATCTAACACCCTTATTCACTACTTACTAATCTGACTATTTCTGTCTGTTTGATTTTGACTGTCATAATGTTGAAAGCAACCAGGAGATCATTCTTGCTTTCAGCACAGCAACTTGTCTACAAATGGATTAACAAAACATTCACAGAAAAGGATTATTAAACATCAATCATGAATAATTCCTACAGTGTTAGACAGCTGTGGAGTATTTTTCTCCAGGTAGTTTTGTGAAGTTAATGAATGGAAAGATTTGAAACAATGCCATGCTAGTCGGAGAAAGAATGAATTATCAGAAGAATCGTCTCTACAATTATAGAGATTGTTGTAATCGGTAAATATACTGCAGTGGAACAGGCAATAACAGCCAGGAAGTGTAAAAAAAGACTTGTAATACTCCAGCAGTGACTGAACCTGGGTATGATGGAGGTACAGTGCTCCAGGAACTTGGGTTCAGCAAAGAGTGTCATCTTGTCCAAGAAGGTTTACAGAATTTGTCAACCACTCAACAAATATCACTCTCAACTTCCCTTAACCTCTAACCAGCATCTTCCCTTTAGGTGGAGTCCAAGACTAGAGGCTATAAATATAATCCCTAATAAATTGAATGGGAAATTCAGGAGTAAAATCCAAACAGTGGTCAAAATATCCCATAAGGAGTAACTGAGGCAAACAACATTTTTTTTTAATGTTCATAGAATGTAGACATCACTGACTAGACCAGCATTTAATGGCAATCCCCAATTAGGAGTTAAATACATTACGGCAGATCTGGAGTTCGGCTAGACCAGGTATGGATAGCATATTTCCTTTCATAAAGAGTATGAGTCATTGCATTTTTATAATCATTGGCAATAGTTACATGGTTGGGATTAGGCTCACTGTTTTCTTAAACCTCAGACTTTGAACTCCAGGAGATTAGCCTTTGATTCTGGCTGACTTGTATAATGACATGAGTACTACACCATCGCCTCCGCATGAAATAAACTGAACCAGCATATGGGGGAGCAAGTAATGGAATGATAGGTGATGGGGTTAAATGAAAAAGGGTGAAAGGAGACATGTGGAGTACCAACACTGGCATCGACCTGTGAGTTGAATGGTCTGTTCCTGAACTGTGAACCATCGAGGTATGCATGATGGAAGTGCCTGGGGATTTGTAATGCACTATTTTGTTCTGTTGGGCCAAATATTCCCAGATCCTAAATGACATGGGCATTGATGAATCATGGTTTGGAAAATAAGATGTGATTGGCAGAAATGAGATTCTCTATGCCAAGAAGAAAATGTCTGATTCTCTAAGTACATGTTGGAAGGTGTGATGAGGATCATGCAGTTGAGTAGTGAAAAGTCTATTTGCATCTATTTTCATGCATTAACATGGCACTATTATTGATATGTAGTTTCCCATTCACCTACATGCTGGGTGGAAACTACCCAGTGACAATTACTGACATGAAAGTCAGAGTGGATAGCTGGTGACTGCAGCACAACTCTTGTTCCTCCAGGCCTCCACCTTGAGATACCTGTAACCAACATCTCAGGTCACAATCCATGGACAGTGACAGCTGCACAAATGCCTCCACCCTCACCCATCCATGAAATTTGATATTGATATGTGCAATCAATCAGCACTCCCATGGCTGATCTCTGACAAACTTACAATATAGTCCTGCACTTCAATGCTACAATTTGATAGGCATCAACACCTTTTATTGTAATACTGTTGTCAGGACCCAATGCACATGGATATGCATCTACCTTGTGGATTGAACCAGAGTTCATCTCAGGGTTCCTTGCTTGCTCACTTAGTGCTCACTCATTCTGCGTCTACTCGGATGCTTATAGCATGTCTGCCTTGTATTTTTGCACTTTGATTCTCAGCCAAAGCTTAAACTTTCTGTCTTGCCTTGCTATTTAGCACAGACACAAATGTAGTAACTTGCATTTAGAGGGTGATTTAACAGTTTGGATCAGCAATTGGCTAGCTGAAAGAAGAGAGAGGGGATGGTTGATGGAAAATATTCAGCTTGGAGTTCAGTGGAGTACTTTGTAATTTTTATAAATGACCTGGATGAGGGCATAGATTGATGGATTAATAAATTTTCCCAAGAAAATAAGGTTGGTGGCATTGTGGATAGTGATAAAGGACGTTGTGGGTTACAGAGAGACATAGATAAACTGCAGAGATGGGCTGTGAAGTGGCAAATGGAGTTTAATGTGGAAAAGTGTGAGGTGATTCACTTTGGAAGGAGAAACAGGAAAGCAGTGTACTGGGCTAATGGTAAGATTCTTGGTAGTGTAGGTAAGCAAAGAGATCTCAGTGCCCAGCTACATAGATCCTTGAAAGTTGAGCTGAGCTGGGAGAACTGCACAAGTTTTTTTAAACTTGAAAGCTTTCCGCCTGAAGCAATATCTGTTAGCTGTAAACAAATTGGCCCTAAAGTCCATCCAAACTCAGATTTTTCAGAACCTGTGATAGGGTTGGTAAGAAGACATATGGTGTTTTAGCTTTTATTCTTCGAGGGATTGAGTTTCAGAACCATGAGATCATGCTGCAGCTGTACAAAACTCTGGTGTGGCCACATTCGGAGTATTGTGTACAGTTCTGGTCACCACATTACAGGAAGGATGTGGAAGGTTTGGAAAAGGTTCAGAGGACACTTACTGGGATGTTGCCTGGCATGGAGGGAAGGTCTTATGAGGAAAGACTGAGGGATTTGAGGTTGTTTTCGTTAGAGCAAAGAAGATTGAGAGGTGACTTAATTGAGACATATAAGATAATCAGAGGGTTAGGTAGGTTGGACAGTGAGACCCCTTTTCCTCGGATGGTGATGGCTAGCATGAGGGGCCATAGCTTTAAATTGAGGGGTGATAGATATAGGACAGATGTCAGAGGTAGGTTCTTTTCTCAGAGAGTAGTAGGGGATGCACTGCCTGCAGCACTAGTAAACTCGCCAACTTTAAGGTCATTTAAATGATGATTGGATAGGCATATGGACGAGAATGGAATAGTATAGGTTAGATGGGCTTCAGATTGGTTCCACAGGTCGGTGCAACATCAAGGGCCGAAGGACCTGTACTGCACTGTAATGTTCTATGTTGCAATGGTCTACAACAGTGATCAGTTAAGGAATGGATATTTGTATGGTAATGTGCTGTATCAATTTCACCCTGATCATGCGCCAGCGACAGGTGCAGCAAGCACATTGCAAGTACTTCAACCAATTGGCCATGTCGCAAATTCTATGGGGAATAGTCCTCCGCCAGGCCAAAGATAACTCCTGGCTGGTAATGCTTGACCGTATGCATGGCTGGGCTGTAAAAATGATGCTAGCACTAGAATCCTGGATTGCCTGGGAAATGGCTGAAGTCACTTAGGGTGACTTCGTAGCTCAGTGGTTAGCACTGCTGCCTCATGGTGCCAGGCACCCTGGTTTGATTCCACCCTTGGACAACTGCTTATGTGGAGATTGCATGTTCTCCCCATGTCATACTACTAAAAAAAAATCAAACCAGAGGATAGCTGAGCTGGGAGAACTGCACAAGTTTTTTTAAACTTGAAAGCTTTCCGCCTGAAGCAATATCTGTTAGCTGTAAACAAATTGGCCCTAAAGTCCATCCAAACTCAGATTTTTCAGAACCTGTGTCATTTGCAATCTCTCTGAGAAAAACCAAAGAGAGCATAACCTTGTTAAAAGAGTAGCTTCATCACACTGTTGACTGACATAGATTGCCACACCATCCCCTGCACCACAACCCCCCTCATTGCTGACTGTATGTGTCTGTCAGCATGTGAACAGAGCCTCACATTGATTAATTTAAATTGACTGTCCACCACTTTCCATCTTAATAAGAATTGCTGGGGTCAGGGCAGTGTAAGGAGCTAATGTAGGGGCCGACAATGCCAGCCTCCAGTCTTTGTTCTTCCACTGTGAAAATCCAGGCTGTGAATACTGAGGTCGTAGACACCTGGACTGTATTCCCTCAAACTGTGGACACCCATCTAGAATTGCAGGGCTGAGTAGGTTTAAATATGTATTCATCCCAGAGTGTAAGATCTTTATGTATAAAGCAGGCATTGAAGGTAATTAAGCCTGTCATGTTACTTTCTCTGAAATTTTAATCTAAAACAAGAGGACTGGTCGAAGGTTCTCTACAAGGAATGTGTAGGAGTTGTTTTCTATGTCATTTCGAAGGTTGATTAAGCTTATTGTCTCATTCACTTATTAATGCAAAAAAATCTTTACATACTACACATTCAACACTAGAACATCACTTTATATTATTATGTTATCTGGATCACCTTTCATTACCAAGCTGAGCTGTGAGTTATGTCTCAAGGCACCCCTAATTCTCTGGGTTAGAAGGTAGACCTGCATTACATTCACTAATTCAGAATATAAACTGGTTTGACAGTCCTGCTGGATACAAGACGGGGTAAGCTCCATCTTTAGAATGATCTTTCTCTTTGGATTTACCTTCCTCATCTCTTCATAGAATAACCTGTCTTTTTTGTTTAAAACTGGTGGCCTATGGTAAATCTTTAGGCAGTTATCTCCTCTTCCTTGGTTGTATCCAGTATATGCTGCTAGCCAATCTAGCTGATAGGGAAGCTATTTCTACTACAGCTATATTATTTCTTCTGATGCTCAAGTGGTTTTGACATATAAGTCACAAAACTGGGGGATTGCTCTGCAGCAATGCCATGTAGAGTGTCCAGTGTAAAGCACGTTCATTTGATTCATTGCATTTCTGATTTAATAGCATTAAAATCAACGGCAAGGAAGTTGTCTGAATTAAACACATGCTTTGCATACCTGATGCTACAATTGAGTGGAACACAATCTCTACGCTGGAATAATGCTTTATTCTATTGATGCTATAGTCATTCCATCACACTGTCATGAATTTGTTTCCATTATGAAAGATTATATAGTTATGGTAATCACAGATAGTTTGGGTGACCGCGATATCCTTAAGGAACGAATGCTTCGAGTGTTAATTGTTTTTTAGTGAATTTGACCCAGAGCATTTGCCTGGATCTCTGAATTATTAGGTCAGAGATGTTACCAATATACCACCACCATCTTCTTCAAAGGGATGTGCTTTATGTTTAAAATACCTGTGTAATTTTGATACATGCCCGATTAATGATAGGTAAGATTTAAAAAACAACATTGATTAAAAAAAAATCAACTTAGTCACAGCCTGAATCTTCTGTTAGTCCAGCATTGATGAGGTGTGTTGTAGAGTCATTGAGTCAGAACAATGTACAGCAAGGAAACAGACCCTTCGGTCCAACTCATCCATGCCAACCAGATATCGTAAATTATTCTAGTCCCATTTGCCAGTATTTTGCCCATATGCCTCTTAACTCTTCCTATTCATATACCTATCCAGATACATTTAAAACATTTAAAAGGTTACTGAGATTCCCAGCTTAAACTCCTCTCTCTCTGCAACTCCACACAAGTGATCAAAATGGGACATTTCAAAAAGATTTTTAACCACCCCCATAACCTTCCCTTTACATTAAAAAGTCAATTCTGGTTCTTAGTTTTAGGATACTTTTGGTGTTAAAGCTGATAGAGAAATATAAACTATTGTTGCTTTAAATGATTAAATTTATGTAACTTCTTACAGAGCAACATTTTTGGTTAGATAAAAATTTCAACTTCAGTGGGGGACTAACTTAGGTGGGAATGAATGGCTCCAGAAATTATCTTGAGATTATCACGCGTGAGGTCTGGTTTAGTGAGTGACACTGACAATATTACAGCGAGCACTATACTGTGGCATTTCATTTTAACTGAGATTCTCCCACGTGAGATTTACACTCTTTCTTTTGGAGCACTAACTTGTGTCTCGAGATTATTAGTCTAGTGATATCACAACAATAACACCATCTCCCCGGACAGGAGGTAGATTGTGTTTAGAATTCATAAGTAGCTTTAATACGATCATTGATAACAATGGTGGACATGAAGTCATTGTTGCTTGTTAATCTGCTTTGCTAATGCTCTTTAGAGAAGGGTTTCTGCCGGTCATCTATGCTTAAACTGATTTACAAGATCAACAGCAATATGGTTGCCCCTAATTTACCCCTGAATTAATCTAGTAAACTAGATTAATCTAGTAATCTATTTCATGGTCAGTTAGAGATGGGCAACAAATCTTGTCCTTGGCAGTGAAGCCTACAATCTATGAAAGAATAAACATCAATAATACATGTCAGGCTTCAATTCCCTTACAATCTTGGTTTTAACATTATTATGTCCTTCTGTCAATCTCCTGACACCATTAATCTGTGCAGACAGTTTCTCACCAGACACATAGTTTTGCATTAGTGTAATTCCTCCACCTCCTTTAAATGTCATTACATTGTGTTTTCATTTAATTAAAACTGTGAAATGATTGTACAAATGTATGGTTATCAAAGAACAATTTTAATTGAATCTTGTGGTTCATATGATATCCACCAATCCCTCAGGCATAATTTATGATGTCGCTTGAGCCTGTAGTATAAATTCAAGCTATTTTATCATTTGTGGTTTTTTTAAGTTATAGTCACAATAATATTTAAATATTTACTACATGTCAAGGTATATTGGTGATTCGCCCAAACTGTGTCATTTGAAGTACAAGTTCTGCACCTTCACTTGCACCCAAAGCTATAGATGTAGTCAAACGAAGCACAAGTTAGTTTCACAGAAAAATGACACCAATAACTGCTATAGAGTCTTTGTGCATTACATTAAAAATGCAAAATATAAACTGTAAGGAAATAAACTTAGATACACCCTGAATCCACCATCTATTCGTTAAGCATTGGTTACCCTATCTTCAGCTGCTGCGACCCCAGGATCTTGAATTCCCTGCCCTATCTCCCCTGCATTTCCAGCTCTCTCACTTCTGAGAAGCCTTGTAATGGCCCATTTTGACCAAGCTTTACCCACTGTTCCTAATCTCTCCTTTTAAGAAATAAAATACTTCTTGATGGGCTATGGGATGTTTTTGGTGTTAGAACCGACATAATACAAACTATTGTTGTCATAGATGAATAACTATATGCAACTTACTTTAGATTATGGAGAAGGAAAACTTCATACTTGAACTGTGCTTTAGCATGGGCAAAAATTTAACTTCAGCAGAGGTATACATAAGTAATGTACTGGGGTCTGGTTTAGAGTATGACACCAACATCAGTACAGAAAGTACTATGCTTCAACTGTTGCTCTTTAGTCTTCAACTGCACTCGTTAAGGTCCAGTGGTACCATTTTTGAGTTAGAAGGTTGCGTGCAAATCTAAACCCATAGATTGGAAAATGGGATTAGAATAATTAGGTGATTGGTTTTGACCGATATGGACACAAGAGACCGAAGGGCCATTTTCTGAGCTGTATCCCTTTATGACTACTTGAAGCAATGGAGCAAAAAATCTAGTTTGACACATTGTTGCTGTACTGAGTTAATTTTACAATGTCAGACGAGCCATCTTTGAGAAGACATTATGTTGAGTTTCTTTGATGGATGCAAAAGACCACACGGAGTGATTCTAAGAAAAGCAGAAGCATTATTTGTTATATATCCCTCCATTGTCCATTTCTTGAACCCAGTCTGCTGTGTCACCCATTTTACGCCTGCTGAAGTTTGCATGACCCCATACGTCTGTCCCAGTGATCTCAGATCTCTGGAAATCCAGTAATCAAAGTTGAAGAGGGCTTAATTTTTGCTTCTTCTTCATATTACTATTAACATTATTATCATATTCTTGGTGTTATGTCATTGTAAAATATTTATAGTCCACTCAGGGAAGGAATAAATTAGCTCTATTTAAACATTAGCTTTATTTAAAAAACATCTTACAATGGCTTCACCTTAGCATGAGGTTACAAGAGAGAGCAAGAGCATGTAGCACTGCTTCGCTTATAATCAAATAACCCTTTGTAGTACATCTTTCTCCAGGTCTGTGATTCTATTCGTTATGTTATATCTACCATCAACTTTCTGACTTCATTTTTTTAAACACAGCACCCACTGCAATGGTTTTACTAACCTCTCAGCTGGAGGAAACTATGAATGCGTGTCATCTGTATGGTCATTTAGTCTCTGCTGGGCAAAACAAAAATTGATAAATTGCTCTGCCATCAAGCCATCAGCAAGATCTCTCCATGAATGCAGTACTTCTGGTTCATTTGCCTCTGTTTATGGCTGCCAGGGTATTTTGCTTTTGGTAATTTTATAGCATCAAATTAATAATTTATATTTCAATCAATTTTCATTTTGAAATCTTCACTTCCAGTTGAAAAGGATAAATCTACATTAGTCATTTTCTTTTTGCTACATAACCATAAATTTAGTAATAGGGTTCAGAGACTAAAATGGATTTTCTTAATGCACTGCATTCTTCAAGGCAGCAAAACTAACTACAGTTTTGGTATCCTGAGTGCTTTGGATATATATTGTGTGGTTAATGCTTGCATGAAATTGTTTCATCTGCTATTTCAAATGAGGCATGATCCCATTTTGCTAATCTTCACACAGTCTAATTACAAGACCAACATCTACTCGACTCCAATACAAAACTCGGTCTGTTCATTAAATTCACCCTAATATTAACATGCGATAGTTGCTTTAGGGATATGATGAGCTCTTACTATCCATTAGTTTCTTTTGTAGCAGTCAGTATGATTGGTTTGTTTGCTCTGTTCATTTAGGGATAATGAATGCAGCGCCAACTGCACAGAGCAGATTCAAACCTTCCTGGGAGCATTGCTGTTGAGAATAGCTAATCATAATTCTGTAATAATTTGTATATAAATACCAGAACAATTTAATGTTTTTTAAAAAGTAATATTGCAATTATTTTTTTAAAAAGCTCTATCCTTAAATTTAATATTAATTTAGACCATAAGACCATAAGATATAGGAGTGGAAGTAAGGCCATTCGGCCCATCGAGTCCACTCCGCCATTCAATCATGGCTGATGGGCATTTCAACTCCACTTACCAGCATTCTCCCCGTAGCCCTTAATTCCTTGTGATATCAAGAATTTATCAATCTTTGCCTTGAAGACATTTAGCGTCCCGGCCTCCACTGCACTCTGCGGCAATGAATTCCACAGGCCCACCACTCTCTGGCTGAAGAAATGTCTCCACATTTCTGTTCTGAATTTACCCCCTCTAATTCTAAGGTTGTGCCCACGGGTCCTAGTCTCCTCGCCTAACGGAAACAATTTCCTAGTATCCACCCTTTCCAAGCCATGTATTATCTTGTAAGTTTCTATTAGATCTCCCCTTAATTTCCTAAACTCCAATGAATACAATTCCAGGATCCTCAGCCGTTCCTCGTATGTTAGACCTACCATTCCAGGGATCATCCACATGAATCTCCGCTGGACACGCTCCAGTGCCAGTATGTCCTTCCTGAGGTGTAGGGACCAACACTGGACACAGTACTCCAAATGGGGCCTAACCAGAGCTTTATAAAATCTCAGTAGCACAATGGTGTTTTTATATTCCAACCCTCTTGAGATAAATGACAACATTGCATTTGCTTTCTTAATCACGGACTCAACCTGTTTACCTTTAGAGAATCCTCGACTGGCACACCCAGATCCCTTTGTACTTTGGCTTAATGAATTTTCTTACCGTTTAGAGAGTAGTCCATGCTTGCATTCTTTTTTTCCAAAGTGCAAGACCTCGCATTTGCTCACATTGAATTCCACAGGCCATTTCCTGGACCACTCTCCCAAACTGTCTAGATCCTTCTGCAGCCTTCCCACTTCCTCAGTATTACCTGCCTGTCCACCTAACTTCGTATCATTGGCAAACTTCGTTAGAATGCCCCCAGTCTCTTCATCCAGATCATTAATATATAACGTGAACAGCTGTGGCCCCAACACTGAACCCTGCGGGACATCGCTTGTCACTGGCTGCCATTCTGAAAAAGAACCTTTAATCCCAACTCTCTGCCTTCTGTCAAACATCCAATCCTCAATCCATACCAGTAGCTCACCTCGAACACCATGGGCCCTCACCTTGCTCAGCAGCCTCTCGTGTGGCACCTTATCAAAGGCCTTTTGGAAGTCTAGATAGACCACATCCACTGGGTTTCCCTGATCTAACCTACTTGTCACCTCTTCAAAGAACTCTAACAGGCTTGTCAGGCACGACCTCCCCTTACTAAATCCATGTTGACTTGTTCTAATCCGACCCTTCTCTTCCAAGAATTTAGAAACCTCATCCTTAATGATGGATTCTAGGATTTTACCAACAACCGAGGTTAGGCTAATTGGCCTATAATTTTCCATCTTTTGTCTTGATCCTTTCTTGAACAACAGTGATCTTCCAATCATCCGGGACTTTCCCTGACTCCAGTGACTTTTGAAAGATCTCAACCAATGCCTCTGCTATTTCCTCAGCCACCCCCCTCAGAACTCTAGGATGTAGCCCATCGGGGCCAGAAGATTTATCAATTTTAAGACCTTTTAGCTTTTCTAGCACTTTCTCTTTTGTAATGGCAACCATACTCAACTGAGCCCCCTGACTCCCTTTAATTGTTGGGATATTACTCATGTTTTCTACTGTGAAGACTAACGCAAAGTTCTCCAGCTATTTTCTTATCTCCCATCACTAGGCTTCCAGCATCAGTTTGAAGTGGCCCAGTGTCTACATTTGCCTGTCGTTTGTTTCTTATGTATTGAAAGAAACTTTTACTATCATTTCTAATATTACTGGCTAGCCTACCTTCATATTTGATCCTCTCCTTCCTTATTTCTCTTTGTTATCCTCTTCATTTTTGTAGCCTTCCCAATCTTATTTCCCTGTGCTCTTGGCCACTTTATAGGATCTCTCTTTTTCTTTGATAGATTTCCTGACTTCCTTTGTCAGCCATGGCTGTCTAATCCCTCCCCGGATAATCTTTCTTTTCTTAGGGATGAACCTCTGTACAGTGTCCTCAATTGTACCCACAAACTCCTGCCATTTTTGCTCTACTGTCTTCCCCGCTAGGCTCTGCTTCCAGTCTATTTTCGTCAGTTCTTGATGAAATTTGGATCAAATAGAAATACATTTTTTTTAAAATAAACTTTTCCCAGCAGAAGTGAATAACAGCTTTTTTTTAAAGAAAAAGTCCATCAGTAAAGATATATTCCTTTTCTTGTTTGTGTTGTTTGTTGTTTGGCTGGAGATGGGAAGT
This sequence comes from Chiloscyllium punctatum, assembly GCF_047496795.1. NCBI lineage: Eukaryota > Metazoa > Chordata > Chondrichthyes > Orectolobiformes > Hemiscylliidae > Chiloscyllium > Chiloscyllium punctatum. Next base: position 49,930,612 of record NC_092741.1, on the reverse strand, counting down.
TCGGGGAAATTGAATGGGGAGGATTTTTATCCACTTTTCAAACCTATTACTTCTTGTTGCCTAATCCATGCCTTCATTCTTCTGGACTTGACTCTTAGAATGCATTTCTACTGATTTGCCATTTTCTATCCTCTGAAAACTTGAGATTATCAGAACTCTCCTGGCTGTGTCTTAACTCACACCAAGACCCATTCCTCTATCACCTTGCCCCCAGGTTTTGCGATGTCTTGATTTTAAATCCTACATTTCAAATCCCTCTATGGTATAGCCTACCCCTTTCTCTGTAAGCTCCTCCAACTACTTAAACCTCTGAGATTTATAAGCAAATCTGAATGTGGCCTCTTGGGCATTCCTGTTTCTAAACCTACCTCTTTGACCACACTTTTAGGTATCTAAACCAATATCTCTTTTTGACATTATTTTGTAATTTAAATATGATTTTAATTCAACATAACCCTTCTTTTAATATCCTTCCCACTTGTTCCCTTCTCAACTTACCTGGTTATTTTTGTTACTGTGTTAGTGATACAACTTTATTTTTGACCTGATTATTAGATACAAAATTTTTAAGATAAGTCATACAGCAATTCAGAGCTTGGACTGCACATGTACTTTTTGAATAAAATACCATTATTTTTATTGACACAATAGTAAAGCATGAAAGCTGAAGATTTGCAACTGCCATGCTCTGATACTTGCGTTTTTACTGCTTTATAAATATATGACATAGGTCATGCAGTACTGAAGAAATTTATGCTTGTTTACATATATAACTAACATTCACAGGCACGTGCATGTCTGAGCTTAAGTTAAGCAATTTAGATGTATTGTATTTCACATTCCTCAGTATGTCATGCTGCAAGAGGACAGGACACAGTAAGGTGGAGATTGAGAGCGTTAGATCACATGCCATGATATAATGCAGACATCATGAGCATGTCACTTAAAGGTATGTCACAAATCTGCTGCGAGACACAACACAACTTCCTCCTTTTCCCAAAGAATAGAAATCCGTTACAATATAAACCATTACTTGTAGGCACATGTTGTCAATTGAACAATTATAATGACATGCAAAAATGAGTTAACAAGATTAATAATGCAGACTTGGTTATCATGTTCTGGCCATTTATTGATTGAATACAGTACAACCTTGATTATTTGAATGAGACGGGTGGGGAGTATTTTGTTCGGATAATTGTTCTGATTATAAACGAGCAGTAGTTTGAGTGCCGGTTATTGAACATTCCTCGGTTATCTGGCAATGTGTGCCATAATACGTTTAACTGATAATTGAATACTGAGCTGCCTAATGCTATTTTTACCGGACCTTGAGATCTTGTTTGGATAATCCGAAATTCAGATAAATGATGTTCGGATAACCAAGGTTGTACTGTACCAATCAGGAGAGGAACATGTTACTCTTTGGTTGCTCTTGGCTGACAACTTGGTTGGCTTGCTGCTAGTTGCTAGCGCTCAGCATCATCAGAGAACCATCACTGTTAGAGTTTTCTTCCTTACTTTTTATGTGCACTACTGGTGTGTTATACATTGGTCAGATTAGATTTCTGTTCTTTTGCATTGTAGCCCCACGATCAGGTATAACTTCACGTAACTTGGGCTCATGCTATATCTTAGAAACTATTGCTGACATCTGGTATCTGAGTATTTGCAAATGGTTTTCACACACTCTCAAAGTTCTCTACCTGCTCACTGGTCATGTTTCTGGTTCAATCTTCTGTGTCTTTGAGGCAAATGTCCTATGGCTGTTTTATTCTCTTTGTTATGGGTGTGTTTTGAATCCTATGAATGGTTACAACACTGAGATCTGTGCCGCTGCTGGATAATTTGTATCAATCAGGTTTAATATTTTGGGAATTCAAGGTAAACTTGCAGATTGGGACTGCTGTGAAAATGCCACTACACAAGATTGATTATCGTTTCTACACTGTATGACAGTATTCTGTAGGTTGTACCATTGAGCACTACTTGTTGGCTTATGTCTTTTAGAATGCTTTGTGGTCATATGGCACTAGATCCTGTAGCACTTTTGGTTTTCACAGCAGGTTAAGTGCCCTTTGACGACATAACATTTTGATGGTCATTCAACCTTATCCTCATCTTATACTGTGGACATGATCTGTGAGGCTGACAATATCGAAGGTTTCATGTTTCAGGTCTGGTGACCCTTCCTCAGAAGGGTTTTGAGGAAAAGTCACTGCACCTGAAATATTAACTGTGGTTTCTCTTCACAGATGTTGCAGGACCTGCTGAGCTTTTCCAGTAACTACAGAATCCACAGTTCTTTCAGTTTTAACATACAAGGCTTGGTCATCTTTTCAGTTTGTTGATTGTTCACTTTATTGATACATTCCCAATCAATTGGAGGACTTTCTGCACCACCAGTACTGTGGTGTTGTACCATCTTATTGGTTAACCTTGTTCCAGGATCTGGTTTATCCTTTGGAACCAGAATTTCTGCATGTGTGTCAAAGGTTCTTTGGTGCCACATGCTTTGTAGATGTGAAGAAAAGCCGGATAACTTCTGGTTGGGTGCAACAAACTGCATCTGTGACAAATCTTGCTGGTTTAGTACACATTGGTGACTGCAGCAACAGTGCTGTCTGCCCCAAAGCATATTACTGATGTCAGTGTGCTAATACGACTTAGTGCTGCATTATCTGGTGACAAGGTTGTTCATAGACTCATGGGGATTCCTTGTATGTGACGTAAGTTAGAGTCTGTTAACTCAGATGTTGATTCATACCTTGAACTGGTTCTTAAATGCACTCCAAATCCTCCATGGATCTTTCTTATCATCCTCTTTAATGATTTAAAATTAGACCTAGACTTAAAAACTTGATATATATATAATGTGAATAACAAGTAATATTTTAAGAGATCTCTTTTCTACATCATTTATTGATGGAACCGTATATAAAATATGCTTGCTTAAATAGCGATAATTTGGTGAAGATGTCACCTGTTGTCTAATCTAAAATCAAATACTTGCCTTCTATTTCCTGTCAAAAGTGTGTGTTTTTTTGGTTTTATTGGAATAGAGCGCAGGGCTTGTTTGATCCTTTCTTTTACAGAACTCACTGTTCTGCCCATGTAAATTTTCTTCTTTTGCAACTATTTCAATTTTTTTCATTGTTGCAGTGATTTTGGGAAATCCTCCTAGGTATGACTCTGTGCCTTTAAGAGATAAAGGCCATTAGTAACAGGTTTCAGCCCCAAAAGTGACTTCTCGCCAAATAAAGAGTGATGCTGTCACAACAGCTTTGGTGTCGTTTTGAAGATTTAAAATGGTGAAACCATCTGACTACTGCACTTAGGTTAGCTTCTGTAGGTTAAAAAATTACTTCTGGATTCCTTAAAATGCATTTTTTGTTTAAACAGGATGGCTCTATATTTAAACTGACAGTATTTTTCGACTGCTAATATTAGTTTTAAGCCTGTAGGACACATTTTATTGTAAATGTTTCTTTTAAACCCATAAGCTTTTTTTATTGTTCTATCCTAACTTAATACGCCAGGAAACTGGTTAATTCCTTGTTTCTTTTTTAATTTTTGTAGAAGAGATAAAGATGCTTCTAGCTTGGTAAGTCTTGAATTTTAAGTAGAAAAGTTGTTAAGTCTGCTTTCTGGTTATGTAAGTTGGAGATCGGTGCTCCTGTAAACCTACAGCATTTTGTCATCTGAATGCCTCATGATTCTGTGTAATCTTCTGTGAGGAATCCTTTACAATCAGTTATTGATGCTTATTGTCACCATGAAATAATAGTAACACATGATATTTGCATTAGAGCATGTAACATAAATATGAGATGTAGGTCATGTAATACTGCAAAATTTAATGAAGTTTTATTACAGCTTCTGCTATTTACATACTCACATTATAATCATAGGCACTTGTGCATCTGGGCTCAATCAAAGCAATTGCAGTGCCATGCAACATAGATCCCTCACTATATAATGCTGCAAGAAGACAGGGTTCAATAAGACTGAGACTTGCATTTGGTCACTTTCCATGATACAATGATGATATCAGCTTCCTTAATGGTATCTGCTGTCAAGTATAACTGAAGAATTAGTATGATATTATTAGTGTGAGGTTCAGCATCTTTGTGTTTAATATACTCCTGTGAAACACCATGATCCATTTCATTGCATTAAAGGTTTTGTACAAGTAAACGTTGACATTATTGCCAAATTTTTTCCCTTCTCTCATCCTCCAAATATATTGGCTCCTATAGTTCCAACACTGGTCACATGCCAGGTACATCACATTTATGCCCTTAATTCATGTGTGAACCTGGACAGTGGGTGTTGACAGTTGATTAACTTTAAGCTATGTCTTCATCAAGCCTGTTAATCTTCTGACCTGAAATATGCAATTTTAACAGCAGGAAGGTTGACAGTAGCAGCCCTGATTAACTGCTATCTATACCATGCACCTCCCCTCTCTGCAGCTCCTGACATTGCACCTTCACGGGACCATTGGGTTGAGACTGTGCCAGGCAGCAAATAAAGAAAAGGTGGACTTGTAACTTTTTGAACATGGGTTTAACTCTCATGCGATAACTTCTTTCATCCTCAGTCCTCTGTCCAATGGCATGTCTGACTCATAGCACCACAATCTCCACCATGAGTTGGACAAAGAGGCAGGCCAAGAATCAGTCCCAGCCAGAACAAGAAGCATACAGCTTTTGTTAGTACTAAGCTAATATGCACTGCCTGTCCACAGGACACTCATGGGAGTCTAAGTTGCTTTGACGACATATATTTTCAATATGAATTCTGTAAGCTAGAGCCGTGTTTTCTTATTGTCATTCATTCACGGAATATGGATTTAGCTGGCTCAGCCAGCATTTATTGCCCATGCCTAATTGTCCTTAAGACGTTGATAGTTAGTTGCTGTTTTTGACCTCTGAACTTCTTGGAGTGCAAGAGCCTCCATAATGCTGTTAGGAAGGGAGTTCCAGAATTCTGACCTATGACACTGAAGGAACAATGATATATTTCCAAGTCAGAATGGTGAGTGGCTTGGAGAGGAACTTGCAGATGGTGAGGTTCCTATGTAATTGCTGCCCTGTCCTTCTCAATATAGTGATCATGGGTTTGGAAGGTATTGTCTAAGGAGGCTTGGTGAATTTCCACAGTGTATCTTGCAGATGATACACACTAATGTTACTGTAGATCAGCAGTGGAAGGAGTAAATGTGGTGTCCTGGATGGTGTCAAGCTTCACTCATCCATAGAAGTGGAGAGTATTTTTAGCATATTTCTGACTTGTGTCTTGTACTGCACTGCAATGTTTTATGTGTATTACTTTCCTATCCTCTGACCTGCTGTCATAGCCACTGTGTTCATGTGGCCTGTTCAGATCAGTTTCTGGTAAAAGGTGACCCCGAGGATATTGAGAGGGAAGGATTCAGTGGTGGTAAAGCCAGTTAATGTCAAAAGACGATAAGTAGATTCTCTCTTGTTGGAGATTGTCAGATTGTCTGGCACTTGTGTGGTGTGAATGCTTTATGCCACTTGTCAATGCAAGACTGAAAGTTGTCTAGGTCTTGCTCAGTTTGGATGTGGGCTGTCTCTAGATCTGTGCATCCTCCAAATAAAGAGTCTCTCTTCCTTTTAAACAACCTGCTGAAAAATAGAGAAATGCTTATCCTATTCATCTGCCAATATTCAAATGTGTTATAGCATGTTATATGGGTCAATTGGCTCAATTGTACCTCTTATTTATTTTAAATATTGTGTTTGCTGTGTATCAGGGGGATTGATGGAATATGTGGACTCCTCATCTTTGTTGTGCACTCCTACTAAAAAAATGTCTGACAAAATCAGAGTCTAATAAACCCACCTGCAAGGTTCAAAAGGCTATCTTACACATCTCAGTTCCCTACATTAATAGGCCACTACAGAGATATAGGTTGTGCTACTTTTTTGGTGGTGATTTGTAAGCGGGATAAAGTACAGCCACAGGAGTCTTCTACCTTTTCAAGTTGTATATCTTCTCTAAAATACCCCTATAAGTGTATTTCCTTCACATAATATTTGCAATTTACTTTTCATAATCTTAATGTGAAGATAAAGTCTGTGAGGACCATCATTTCTCCTTTGGATCCAGTCCAATTGAATGGAATGAAAGCTATGGTTGTGAAGGTCAGAATGAAAGTTATCCATTGAAATTAAATTGGCATTATTCCTTTATTCAGGGCTCAGTTGCCTTTCTCCTCCATGGATAAGGATGATAGTTGAATAAATATGTGAAACATTTTAGAAAGTTTTAGCACTACACTTTCTAAATTGTCCTTTGGAAATTGGGTCAAGTGACAGGTTAAATTAGTTTTGCTTTTATAATCTACAGTCCACTCCAGAATTACGGAATATATGCCATACCTTTGTGATATCTTCATGGAGAATCAGAATAATGTTGGCTAGTTACACCATAATAAAAAAACAAGATTTATTACTAATAAACTCAAAGATGACTGCCTCAACCTTTAAAACAAATAAGTTGCCTCTGTGTGGGACACCTCATTCCAGGATACTACATGCATCATCTCTAGTGAAGACCGACACACGGTATCTGTTCAATTTCTAGAGGACCAACATTTAATTTGTTAACCCTTTTCAAATATCTGGAGAAATTTTTCCCTCTGTTTTAATATGTTTGACTAACTTTCACTTGTGCTGTAACTCCCCCCCACACCATTCTTTTTTTTAAATATTCTGTCCAATATTCTTGCTAGTCAACTATCTTTGCAGAATTATATGTCCTTCAAATGTACCCTTGTTAAAGTGTCTGCTACAGCATTTCCTTTTATAGGCACATGAACAAGCTTTAACGTTATATGGTTGGGAATTAAGCTCCATCAAAACAATTATTAAGTTCCTGTCCCAAAATCATTCCATGAAAATTTTAGGATTGTGGTCTCCGTAAACTACAGTTTCTTCCACATGTTTAAGACAGGAATATGAAGGAATTCTTTCTGTAAGAGGGTGGCGAATCTGTGGAATTATTTACTGTAGTGGGCTGTTGAGGCTGTGTCATTAAATATATTCAAGGCAAGATAAAACAGCTTCTAATCAGTAAGGGAATCAAAGGTTATGGGGTTAAAGTAGAACAATGAAGCTGAGGATTATAATTCAATATATCCTCTGACCTTCCCCTCTCTGATGTCATATTGTGCGCTAAAGCAAAGGAGTTAATTTTATCCCTTTACATCCTCATTTCAATACATTTTGGGCATGACATGATGCTAAAGTATTCTTCCATTATCTTTATCTCCATGTCCGTTTCTTTGGACAGCACCCTCCGCCTGCCACATAGATTCTTTCTCCAATATGGCCCTCCATTTGGACCCCATATCTGACTTTCAATTTGCAAATTATCTCCATTGATAATTGCTAAAGTGACAGCAGCTCCCTTAATTTCTCTGCTCCCTTTTCCCACTGTAACGTATCTCCCTCTGTGCTCGCTGTATTCCACTCTCTATCTCAGGCCCAACCTGACTTAATGATCAAACTTGTTGATAAGGAGGGTCCTGTTATCATCATGCCGACATCTAGCTGACAGAGGATGAGCGTTACCTTGCATTCACTTCCTCCTTTCTGCTGCTGAACCATACCAAACCATTGAACATTCAAGACATTCACTGACTTCAGCTTGCTTCTACCTTCTTCCCAATATCCACAGACAGGATTGTCTATGGCAGCCCCATTGATTGAGGCAGTTCCTATCCCAGTAAACTTATTTCTTCCTATCTTGACTCTATTTTCTCCCCCCTTTTTCAGTCTCTCCACACTTACATTTGTGATGCATCTGATGCTTTATGTCAGTTCCACAATTTTCAACTTTCCTACCTTACCTGCCCCCTTTTCACCACGCAATTCCTCGACACATTCATTCCCCATCAGGATGGTCTGAAGTCTCTTTACTTCTTCCTTGAAAAGAGGCCTTCAACTCTCCATCTAGATAGGGTTAATGGTAGTGTCTTTTCCCTAGGATGGGGGATAAAGATTTTAAAAAGACCTGAGGGGTGAATTCTTTGCACAGAGGGTGGTTCACATGTGGAGTGAACTTTCTGAGGAAGTGGTGGATGTGGGCACAATTATAACTTGTAAAAGACATTTGGTGAGTACAGGAATAGGAAAGGCTTGGAGGGAAATGGGTAGGTAGGTGGAACTAGTTTAGTTTGGGATATTCAGCATGGACTGGTTGGACCGAAGGGTCTGTTCCGTTGCTGTATGACTCTATCTAGCCTCTTTCACCTGGCTGAGCTCATTGTATAAAACTTCTCCTTTAACTCACCTCAGTCAGTCTGAAGAAGCATCATGCTGGACTCAGAACCTTAACTCCAATTCTCTCTCCACAGATGCTGCGGGATCTGCTGAGTTTCTCCAGCATTGTCAAGTTTCTTCAGCATTTTCTGTGTTTTCCAAAGAATGCTTTACCTGATAGAGGACCTGGACACCGGGAACAGGATGGCATTGGGAGCCATTCCTCACCTTTGCTGCTGACCCCTCTACATGCCTCTTTCCCTGTGACTCTCACCTTGTAAACTACTGAACTGTGGACTGGTTCACTCAACAAACCTTGTACGTCAACAAGTGTATTTCCTGCAGCAACCACTGCCTCCCTGGTGGCACTACTGAGCACAAAGGACCAGACGACCAGAATTCAAAGAACCAAGAATATCACAGAATTTTAGAATTGTTATGACGCAGAAGAAGGCCATTTGTACCATTGTCCCTGCCAGTGCCAATCTCCTACTTTTTCCCCCATAGCCTTGCACACCGAATCTTTCTAAATAATCATCCAATGCCCTCTTCAGCCCTGCCAGGGTTTTGATTCTAGGGGAAAGCACACTTGCCACTGCCCTATTTGGCAGCTTTTCCTGAAAGACAGAGTACAGGTCTTTTGTCATCTCAGCAGCTAGCAAATGAGGCATCAAAAACATTCCATTTTGCCTTCATCGGGAAGCAGAATATTGTGAATGCTGGAAATCAGAGGGAACAACAGAAAAGGCTGTAAAAATTGCAACAGGTTGTGTGTAGAGAAAGAAACATTGTTAATGGTCATCAAACTTGAACAGTTAGCTCGAGTTGTCTTTGTCTACAGAGAAACTACGTGAGTCTTTACAGCATTTTCTGTTTTTATTTCTAGCATCTCTCAGTGCCATGTTAGCTCTGCCCTGCTTTGGGATCCTGTTTAGGAAGGCAGGAGTTTATAGACTCAAACCAGTGAACAGCTAGACAAACTTAAGATAGATATCAGGTGGTTTATCCATACACAAAATAATTAACTGTGATTTTTGACAACCAATCAGTAAAACAGCGACTGAGCTGAGGACCAGCAAGTGGTTCAGTGACAAAAAAGCCTGCTTATTCATCTCGCTAGGTTAAGGCCAATAAGTACAATAAAAGGCTTTGTTGACTGCAAATAAAGTGAGCTTTGGAGAGGGGAGTGCACAGTGAGAATGTGGTTTTGATCAAGTCAAAGCAGGAATTTCTGAAAAATAAGTGGCTGGCATTACTTCAGGATTGGCTCCAAAGTGGATCCGCATCAGTGACTTCAAACCATTCCATTACACAATGGAAATCGGGTGCTGTTTTCATCATAGGATTTGTATATTAAAATGGGGCCAGCCACCAAAAAGAAGCTGGCCACTTCTAATACCAAATTACATCCTTTTAATATAGAGCCTGGGTCTCCAGCTAGCTATAGTTGCAGTAAGGCGTCTGACACCAGTTTGAGGCCCTTTTCTCCTTGAAAATTCCAATGCAGAAAAAAAAAACCAAAATGGTCAATGTGCTGCTGTGCAAGGTAATGGATGAAAAATACTGGAAACATCTAAGAAGCAGTTGAATGCTGCAAAGAGGAAGGCACTGAAGAATTCCACTAAATGAATTAATTTAAATACTCGTGGATCTCCTTCATCTGTAATTTATCTCACGATTATAGGACCATCCTCAAAAATGTAAATGAGGAATTCTGATTTTCAAAAATAATATTGCTGCTGGTATTTAAATAAATATTTAGCTGGTCATCAAGAAATGTCCCTCCAAGAATATATCTTCTTCCTTTTCCTTCTCAAAGCCAGTAAATTTCAAATTCTGAATTATTTTTGTCAAAAGCTATTCACAACATTTCCAAAGTTACTCTTTCAAGAGAAAGACGTTTTAAGAAATTTGCACCACATATAACTCAAGAAATTGCAAACCACCAACAAAATGCAAAATGCATTGTAATTTATATTTCGTCACTGCCTCCTGTAACTAAGCAGTTAACTCACCTAATTTATAATTATGCCATTACCATTCCAGTAACATTTGTCTTCAACAAACACCATTTGAATATTAATCTACTTGTTTGCATAGCTCTGAAGCTGAATCCATTGAATGCTGATGCACTTGATTACTAGTTCAATTAACATTCAACCTTAAGCAGAAGGGACACTCAGAAAAACCAAAAGGGGAACTCAGAGCAGTTAATACAGTTAGTTTGGAAGCTTGCCATGTTTATACATGTCAACAAGGATTGATAGCTAATCGACAGACTCAGGGTGACACCTGTCTAATATTCCTGTAAGCAACAGAGAAATGAGAAAGAAATAAATGAGAAATGTTACTTGGCTTCATGCAATTATAAGCCACCATCATTCACATGCCTCCTCATTCTGATGTCCTTCACATACATGAAGAAAAATACAACCAGGAGAACTTGGAGAGTTCTTTTTCTCTTTAAAGGCTTTCTTCATAAAGGATTCATGCACTTTGCCTCTCCTAGCTGGAAAAATATTGTAAACCACCATGAGCCATATTCAATGTCTTTTTTTCTCTTTGCACTAATATTGATATGATGCTCCTTTTCTTTTAAAGAGGAAAGGCAATGTGTCTGAGACCTAAAACAGTTGGCGAACATGGGGAATTTAACTACAATACAAGATTTGTACACACAGATGGTCCAAAGATCATGAGGCAAGGAATTTTTACTGCACTGGCATCTGGCATTGATAAACATGAAGGAAACTTAAGGTTAAACAAAGAAACACAGTATTGACATAAAATAAGTCTGTGGTTTACATCTGTTTGAGGAAATCCTTTATCAGTGTGATCCATCCACTCCCCCCGCCACATTAAAATTTTCCTTCCTCCAAAGAAACCATTTCCTTCAGAGACCGTCAATTCACCTGCTTCAATCAATCCTGTTCAATGCCCTCCCTCACTATCGCCACCTGCTGCTGGAGGTCCCGACACAACTGCTTGAGCTTCCCTGCTTGGTGCCCTCCTTCACCATCGCCACCTGCTGCTGGAGGGTCCATTACATACGTCACTGCTTGAGATGTGAGATTCAGATAACTGGACATATTGTACAGCGACCATTTGGTACGTATTTGTACAGTTAACAGATTCAGTTGTGCCATGCAGCTGAAACATTTGGGTCCACTTTTGAGGCAGCATTCTTTTCTTGCACCCCAATCTGTGTGCTAACCAACATTTGTTCAAGAGGACATTCTCAGCTTTTTATGCATTTGTACTTTCCAAAAGATCCAGATCTGTGGCAAAACATCATGTTGGAGTCCCCAGGTTTGTCAGGTCTCTAAGAGTCATATGATCTTCAGCACCTTTTAACTTCAGTTTCTGCCTCACATCAGGTCATTTCCCAGGGCAGGACTCGGATTCCCCACACTAGATGCACACCCTGGATTCACAACACAGGGGCTACACTAGGATTCCTTATTGATAATCTGACTCAACTTCATTCAAGCCATCAGACATTGATGCTTTAGGTTTCACAATGCCAGTAAGTGAGTTGCTTGCCTCCACATCATCCAAAAAACCATTTTCTAAGGTTCCTCCTCCCCCTCCCAGCTAGTGGTTCAATAATATAAGGCTGGCCATCTGTATCATCAGCTGAAGGGTAGCTGAAAGAAGGCAGAGGGTGATGGTTGATGGGAAATATTCATCCTGGAGTTCAGTTACTAGTGGGGCACTGCAAGGATCTGTTTTGGGTCCCCTGTTGTTTGTCATTTTTATAAATGACCTGGATGAGGGCATACAAGGATGGATTAGTAAATTTGCAGATGACACTAAGGTCGTTAAGAGTTGTAGATAGTGATGAAGGATGTTGTCGGTTACAGAGTGACATAGATAAGCTGCAGAGCTGGGCTGAGAGGTGGCAAATGGATTTTAATACAGAAAAGTGTGAGGTGATTTACTTTGGAAAGAGTAACAGGAATGCAGATTACTGGGCTAATGGTAAGATACTTAGTAGTGCAGATGAGCAGAGAGATCTCGGTGTCCAGGTACATGGATCCTTGAAAGTTACCACCCAGGTTGATAGGGTTGTTAAGAAAGCATATGGTGTGTTAGCTTTTATTAGCAGAGGGATTGAGTTTCGGAACCATGAGATCATGCTGTAGGTGTACAAAACTCAGGTGTGGCCTTATTTGGAATTTTGCAGACAGTTCTGGTCACCGCATTATAGAAAGGATGTGGAAGCTTTGGAAAGGGTTCAGAGGAAATTTATTAGGATGTTGCCTGGTATGGAAAGAAGGTCTTACGAGGAAAGGTTTAGAGCTTGAGGCTGTTTTCGTTAGAGAGAAGAAGGTTGAGAGGCAACTTATTTGAGACATATAAGATAATCAGAGGGTTAGATAGATTAGATTACTTACATTGTGTAAACAGGCCCTTCGGTCCAACAAGTCCACACCGACCCTCCGAAGAGCAACCCATCCCCCTACATTTACCCCTTCACCTAACACTACGGGCAGTTTAGCATGGCCAATTCACCTAACCTGCACATTTTTTTTTGGATTGTGGGAGGAAACCAGAGCACCCGGAGGAAACCCATGCAGACACGGGGAGAATGTGCAAACTCCACACACACAGCTGCCTGACACAGGAATTGAACCCAGGTTTCTGGTGCTGTGAGGTAGCAGTGCTAACCATTGTGCCACCGTGCCGCCCATGGTTGGACAGTGAGAGCCTTTTTCCTCATGACAATGGCTAGCACAAGGAGGCATTACTTTAAGCTGAGGGGTGTTAGACATAGGACAGATGTCAAAAGTAGTTTCTTTTCTCAAGGAGTAGTAGGGGTGTGGAAAGCACTGCCTGCAATACTAGTAGACTCACCAACACTAAGGGCATTTAGTGGTCATTGGATTGGCATATGGATGAGAATGGAATAAAGTAGATTAGATAGGCTTCAGTTTGGTTCCACAGGTCGGTGCAATATTGAGAACTGAAGGGCCTGTACTGTGCAGTAACATTCTTTGTTCTATGACACTTTGGGGTCAGATTGCCAGACAGTGACTAGAGAAAGAAAAGTATGTGCGGCACTCAGCAGGGACATGCTGTTCGATGATGATGATGATGATGCAACACACACCCAGCAGGATCTCCAGTTACTGATAGACTGCCTCTCTCACGCTTGCAAGGATTTTGGGTTGACTATCAGTCTGAAGAAGAAGGGTGTCCTGGGACAGAACACAGATGCACCTCCGGTCATCACTATGGCTGACTATGGACTCAATGTTTGTCCATCAGTTTACTTACCTTGGTTCTACCATCACCTCCAACCTCTCCTTGGACACACAGATTGGCAAGAGGAACGGGAAAGCAGCCTCAACTCTTGTTCACCTCACGATTCAAGTATGGACAAATCCCAAGCTGACAGTGAAGACAAAAATGCCAGCCTACAACAACTGTGTCACAAGCACATGACTATACGGCAGTGAAACGTGGCCTGGCCTTCGTCTGCACTCTGCTCAGGCAGCAGAGACTATGCTGGCAGGGCCATGTCCACCGCATGGAGGATAGGTGCATTCCAAAGGATATCCTCTATGGAGAGCTTGCATCTGGGAAGAGATCCACTGGGCGCCCCAGCTGTGCTACAAGGATGTCTGCATGAGGGACGTGAAGACACTTGTTATCATTACAGAGTCCTGGAAAAGCTTGCAGTTGACCACACAAGATAAGAAACACCCAGGACCAACACCTAGGGAAATAGATGGTGACACCTTGAAAAATGTCCATATTACAGAGGAGGAAGTGATGGATGTCGCAAAACGCATAAAGGTGGATAAATCCCCTGGACCTGATCAGGTGTACCCTAGAACTCTGTGGGAAGCTAGAGAAGTGATTGCTGGGCCTCTTGCTGAGATATTTGTATCACCAATAGTCACAGGTGAGATGCTGGAAGACTGGAGATTGGCTAACATGGTGCCATGTTTAAGAAGGGTGGTAAGGACAAGCCAGGGAACTATCAACCAATGAGCCTGATGTTGGGGGTGGGCAAGTTGTTGGAGGGAATCCTGAGGGACAGGATGTACATGTATTTGCAAAGGCAAGAACTGATTAGGGATAGTCAACATGGCTTTGTGTTTGGGAAGTCATGTCTCACAAATTTAATTGAGTTTTTTGAAGAAGTAACAAAGAGGATTGATGAAGGCAGAGTGGTAGATGTGACCTATATGGACTTCAGTAAGGTGTTCGACAACATTCCCCATGGGAGACTGGTTAGCAAGGTTAGATCTCACGGAATACAGGGAGAACTTTCCATTTGGATACAGAACTGGCTCAAAGGTAGAAGACAGAGGGTGGTGGTGGAGGGCTGTTTTTCAGACTGGAGGCCTGTGACCAGTGGAGAGCCACAAGGATTGGTGCTGGGTCTTCTGCTTTTTGTCATTTACATAAATGATTTGGATGCGAGCATAAGAGGTACAGTTTGCAAGTTTGCAGATGACACTGAAATTGGAGGTGTGGTGGACAGCGAAGAGGGTTACCTCAGATTACAACATGATCTTGATCAGATGGGCCAATAGGCGGAGAAGTGGCAGATGGAGTTTAATTCACCTAAATGCGAGGTGCTACATTTTGGGAAAGCAAATCTCAGCAGGACTTATACACCTAATGGTAAGGTCCTAGGGAGTGTTGCTTGGAGTGCAGGTTCATAGCTCCTTGAAAGTGGAGTCGCAGGTAGATACGATAGTGAAGAAGGCTTTTGGTATGCTTTACTTTATTGGTCAGAGTATTGAGTACAGGAGTTGGGAGGTCGTGTTGCGGCTATACTGGTCATTGGTTAGGTCACTGTTGGAATATTGCGTGCAATTCTGGTCTCCTTCTTATCTGAAAGATGTTGCAAAACTTGAAAGGGTTCAGAAAAGATTTACAAGGGTGTTGCCAGGGTTAGAGGATTTGAGCTACAGGGAGAGGCTGAACAGGCTGGGGCTGTTTTCCCGGAGCGTCGGAAGCTGAGGGGTGACCTTATAGACGTTTACAAAATTATGAGGGGCACGGATAGGATAAATAGACAAAGTCTTTTTCCTGGTGTTGGGGAGTCCAGAACTAGAGGGCATAGGTTTAGGGTGAGAGGGGAAAGATATAAAAGAGACAACCTTTTCACACAGAGTGTGGTATGTGTATGGAATTAACTGCCAGAGGAATTGGTGGAGGCTGGTACGATTGCAACATTTAAAAGGCATTCAGATAGGTATATGATTAGGAAGGGTTTGGAGGGATATGGGCCGGATGCTGGCAGGTGGGACTAGATTGGGTTGGGATATCTGGTCGGCATGGACAGGTTGGACCGAAGGGTGTGTTTCCATGCTGTACACCTGTCTGACTCTATGACTCTAAGAGTGCTGCAGCAGACAAGCGGGCACGCAGGAAGGAGTGCAGCAGCTCTCGCAGATCAACGACCACATAC
This sequence comes from Chiloscyllium punctatum, assembly GCF_047496795.1. NCBI lineage: Eukaryota > Metazoa > Chordata > Chondrichthyes > Orectolobiformes > Hemiscylliidae > Chiloscyllium > Chiloscyllium punctatum. The sequence continues at coordinate 49,914,886 of NC_092741.1, read as the reverse complement.
AGATGTCACCTCTTCGATGGGGACTGTCACTCCAGTATTGGTCTCTTTTGTCACAAGCGACATTGCTTCAGGAAAACAGAAAGCCAGAACAATGAGGAGGCTACCCATGGTCAGCCATGACCGAAAGGGGCCTCAATGTGGATAAATATAACAGTCACATTCGGAGGGAAGTTCCACACAAGTCTTGAGATGGATGATTGGATATTCTATCCTGGGGAAAGTTAGTTGAGTGTTTACTTAGCCACCAGGAGAATGTTGTCACGTTTCAAATAGTGTCAAAGAACCTAGAGCGTAAAGACAAAGAAGATTAATGCCAACCCTAAAATGAGGGGATTTAATTGCATTAGAAGTTTAAAATGTTAGAAAGCTGAAATGAATCACAAACTATCTCAAACCAGTTTCAATGGTTTTAACAGAGGTGGAATAAAGAACAGGTGACAAATCTATTTTCAGTCAATTTGTGGGCACTATGAGTTTCTATTTTTACAATAATTTACTTTTTACCGTATCAGCCAGGTTACTCGAATATGAACAAATAGCTCTTCTAAAGAATAACTTATCGGATTTGAATGAAATAAAAGGATGGTAAACCCAGAAAGCAAAGATTTATATTCCTGAGAAATAAACATCTTTACAACACCCTTTATAGGTGAGGAAAGTAAACTATGTGCCCTCCAGGTCCAACAAGCTTACCTATAAACATACACCCACCACAATCCTCCCTGATATACCCTTTTATTGATTATGACCACTGTGACTGCTGATAACCCCTCGTCACTACTCTCAATTTCTGACTGTTCAGTCATTCACTCTGGTCCCCACTACAGCAATCTCTGATTCCCTTCGAAACCTCCCCCTAAATATCCAACAGAAGGCTTCCATAATCAAGCTAACACCTCCCATCACCACACTTTACCATTCAAGCTACTTCCAAACCCGCTTTGTATCTCTATTCTCAAAATCACAAAACTTCATCTGACTTAAGCTGTGGTCTTCTTTGGAAAGTTTCCTGTTCAACAGGCCAGGTCTGTCAATCAGTCAACTGTGGGCCAAGGAAACCCGGTACTAAAACTCAATGGTGTTTGGGAAATCTGTATGGACAGCTTTCCTGACTGTAACACCTCTCCTGCTCCATCTGTTCACCCTGGTGAATATCTGGGTGACATCTGAACTTAACATTGAGTAAAGAAAGTTCTTCAGACTGTATTACACTGGCTTAGCTTAAATGAGCTACCCATATCGTACAACATAGCTTGAACCAGGAGCTTCTGACAGTCCCTGTGGTGTAACTGGTCAGTGTGTTAAGCAATAGGTAGGTGGTTCGAGACCACCCAGCAGTGGAGTGTGTGCTGTTTCCATTCCATTAGTTTGGGGCACCACAGTGGCTCAGTGGTTAACACTGCGAATTCACAGTGCCTGTGTGTGTGGAGTTTGCACATTCTCTGTGTCTGTGTGAGTTCCTCTGGCTGATCCGGTTTCCTCCCACAGTCCAAAGATGTGCAGTCTAGATGGAATTGCCATGAGAAATGTAGTATCACAGGGATAGGGTTGGGGTGAGTCTGGGTAGGATGCTCTTCGGAGGGTCAGTCTGGTCTCGAGGGTTCAAATCACCTGCTTCTACACTGTAGGGATTCTATGAATAAAAGATGAAAGGCTGCCCAGTTACCAAGCCCATGAATAAACTATAAAGTTTATTATTAGTGTTGCAGCAGATTTAAAACTTACTCAGGGCTAATCAAAAGATGGTGTTCTATATTTAATTAAAGCTAATTCCAAGGGATAAAAGCTTAATTTTGATACAACCAAATTGCTTTCTTAATTAATTTATCTTCAGAGTTACTGAATCACCATAGTAATGCAATAAATCACATAATTGATATCTTCCTGAGACTGAATGTGAAAAAAAATAGTCATTATGAACAATAACCAACAACATTTGGATGAAATCAAGGGAGAGTAAAGCATAGAAAAAAGCCATTTATCTCATTGTGCCAATGGCAGCTTATTGAACGAGTTTCCCAATTTATCCCACTACCCTATTATTATCACATAGGCATCCAATTTCTTTCCTTTTCAAGGCCTTGTTCAGTTTCCTTTCAAATGTTACTATTGAATCTGCTTCAGTCGCTATGGCAGACAGCGAATTCTAAATCATAATTATTCACTGCTCAGAAAAAAAACCTTCTCTTCACCCTGTATCTGGTCAGTGACTGTCCTTCCTGCAGATGCTTTTTCTCCTTATTTACCCTGTCAAAACTCTTCCCAAGTTCAGAAAGTTACATTTCCAGTTAACGTTTTCTGTTTTGAGGAGAACAATCTCAGGTTATCCAGCCTCCCTACTGAAGCAAAATATTGGCACAGTTTTGAGTTCAGGGAAAGTCTCATTTGAAGTAACGTTAATCTAGATTTTTGTTTCTCTCACTAATCACAGTTACTTCCTGATAAAGTTCACACTTGACTAAAGTTTAAATCAATGACAGGTTTCAATGATTTCTTTACTGCAGACAAAATACTGCTCTCTCTTTGGCTTTTCATCACTGTCACTTTTTCACGTCTTTTGTGAGTCTGCAGGTTGGAGCACAGTCCAATTTGAACAACAGTTGTTTGCACTGGCACCATTGTAGGTCTTTGTTCACTGATGGATATGCTGCAGATGCATACTACTGCCTGCAATGGCACTTCCAGGATGGAAACTTTGGTACCAAGTGCTTCAATGATGTGCAGCCTTTTGAAGTGAAACTGGCATGAAATGATCTCTCGCTTTGTTGAATTCTTGTTTCTTAATGTTTGCCTGCATACCATGGTCATATGGCATGACCATATCCTCCATATAATGCATGCTTGAATGGTAACCATCAGTTATTCTAATGATGTGATCTGGCCCTCATAGCCAACTTCACTGATGTAATGCAATGATGTTCTGAATTATAAAAGCAGCAATACCTACCTATTGTGTATTCTCTGATGCCAGTGGATCCAAAGCATCTTTTCTTCAAACAGCACATTTACAATGAATTCAATTTGCCTCTCTGCTTCTGGCATTTCATCCAAATGTGGGCAATATGCAACTGGAGATCAACTCTGAAGGCTAGAGATTGAGGATATGTCTAGTTGTTGTGGTTCTGTTCGCCGAGCTGTGAATTTGTGTTGCAGACGTTTCGTCCCCTGTCTAGGTGACATCCTCAGTGCTTGGGAGCCTCCTGTGAAGCGCTTCTGTGATCTTTCCTCCAGCATTTGTAGTGGTTTGAATCTGCCGCTTCTGGTTGTCAGTTCCAGCTGTCCGCTGTAATGGCCAGTATATTGGGTCCAGGTCGATGTGCTTATTGATTGAATCTGTGGATGAGTGCCATGCCGAAAGGAATTCCCTGGCTGTTCTCTGTTTGGTTTGTCCTATAATAGTAGTGTTGTCCCAGTCGAATTCATGTTGCTTGTCATCTGCGTGTGTGGCTACTAAGGACAGCTGGTTGTGTCATTTCATGGCTAGTTGGTGTTCATGGATGCAGATCGTTAGCTGTCTTCCTGTTGGTCCTATGTAGTGTTTTGTGCAGTCCTTGCATGGGATTTTGTACACTACATTGGTTTTGCTCATGCTGGGTATCGGGTCCTTCGTTCTGGTGAGTTGTTTTCTGAGAGTGGCTGTTGGTTTGTGTGCTGTTATGAGTCCTAGTGGTTGCAGTAGTCTGGCTGTCAGTTCAGAAATGCTCTTGATGTACGGTAGTGTGGCTAGTCCTTTGGGTTGCGTCATGTCCTCATTCCATTGTCTTTCCCTTAGGCATCTGTTGATGTAATTGCGCGGGTATCCGTTTTTGGTGAATACATTGTATAGGTGTTCTTCTTCCTCTTCTTCCATGGTCTCATTCAAGGTAACGGCACTGTTCACTTCTATCGACAAAACCCTAGCCAGAGAAAGAATAGCCAACCTGCTGGACCTACAGAACAGACAACAGGACATTGAACCTATCAACAAAGATGGCATACTCAAACTACTGGACCTGTGCCTCACAACACACTTCACATTCAACAACCAAATATATGAACAAATCAACGGCACACCCATGGGCTCACCCATCTCTGGACTCATAGCAGAAGCGGTAATGCAAAGATTAGAACAAACAGTCTTACCGCAAATTCAACCCAAACTCTGGGTCAGATATGTAGATGATACCTTTGTAATCATTAAAAACACAGAAATAGAGAACACACACCAGATCATCAACACCACACTCACAGGAATCTGATTCATTAGAAATGAAGAAAAGGACAACCAACTCCCATTCCTAGACGTGATGGTACAGAGAACACCTAATGGAGAATTCACCACAAAGGTTTACAGGAAAGCCACACACACAGACCAAGTCCTGAACTAGGAAAGCAACCACCCCAACACACACAAAATAAGTTGCATCAAGACACTATTCAAAAGGGCCACAACACACTGCAGCACACCAGAACTGCAAAAAGAGGAAGAAGAACACCTCTACAATGTATTCGCCAAAAACGGATACCCGCGCAATTACATCAACAGATGCCTAAGGGAAAGACAACAGAACGAGGACATGCCGCAACCCAAAAGACTAGCAGTACTATCATACATCAAGAGCATTTCCGAACTGACAGCCAGACTACTGCGACCACTAGGACTCATAACAGCCACAAACCAACAGCCACTCTCAGACAACAAATCACCAGAACGAAGGACCCGAAACCCAGCATGAGCAAAACCAATGTATTGTACAAAATCCCATGCAAGGATTGCACAAAACACTACATAGGACAAACAGGAAGACAGCTAACGATCTGCATCCATGAACACCAACTAGCCACGAAACGACACGACCAGCTATCCTTAGTAGCCACACACGCAGATGACAAGCAACATGAATTCGACTGGGATAACACTACTATTATAGGACAAGCCAAACAGAGAACAGCCAGGGAATTTCTAGAGGCATGGCACTCATCCACAGATTCAATCAATAAGCACATCGACCTGGACCCAATATACCGACCACTACAACGGACAGCTGGAACTGACAACCGGAAGCGGCAGATTCAAACCACTACAAATGCTGGAGGAAAGATCACAGAAGCGCTTCACAGGAGGCTCCCAAGCACTGAGGATGTCACCTAGACAGGGGACAAAACGTCTGCAACACAAATTCCCAGCTCGGCGAACAGAACCACAACAACGAGCACCCGAGCTACAAATCTTCTCACAAACTTTGATATGTCTAGGACTGGCGTTGAGACTGGGAATGGGAGGGGAATTAGGGAAGCAACTAGAATCAGAAACAGGATGGGGACTGAATTGGAGCTGGAATTGGCGATGGGTCCAGGCACTGGAAATAAGATACTGGGCCAGCTATAGGATGGGCAGTCTGGAATTGAGCTGGAAACAGGCGGCTCAAGTTCTAAACCATCGAACGATTGGAAAAGGAGTGTTCAGCTCATTCTGTCACTTGCGTGTCATGTACTCTTTGACAAAGCATGAGTACAAGTGTGCCGTACCGACACTGGAAGTCAGCAAAGTGGACAATTCATGTGGTCAAACAGCCTCCACTGCTGATATGGGATGTAGTCCATCATTCTTTGGGGCACAAATCCATTTAACATCCTCCCTTAAACTTTCCCGACAGTACGTGTGTTCAAGAAGCCTGTTCAGGAGACAGTCTGCTTCAGGAATGGGGGCTCGACCTAAAGTGCCTCTTGAGTTGCAACATGACTTGGAAGTGGATATCAGGCAGCATGGGGGGGATCAGAGGAAAGAGCTGGAAGACTCTCAGCAGAAGATCATATCTGTTATAATCCAGAAAACCCATCGACTCACCGATAGGCTCTATTTCCTCCGCCAGGTAAGTCCTCCAACAATCTAAAGGGGATTTTTTTAATACAAAGTGCCCATGTCAAGGCTGCTGTCCACTTAAGGTTGGATGGAATTCTTGCCCATCATGTTCAGGCTGCCATGCTTGGCCATGTAGCATTCTGGGGCATGTGAAAGCAGAAAGGTAGAAGGAAAGGGGTGATGTGAGGGAAGTGCATTCTGGGGTAGACAGCAGGACATCCATGTTTGCACTTTCTGCAGCTGACACTTCATGTCAGATCTTGGGATGACGGTGTGTGTGACTTGAGAAGAGACATAAGGAGACATTTGCCATTCTGGATGTCCTTCGCTATTCCAAATCTCAGCCTCAGTTGTAATTGGTCAGGTGATATGGAGCACTTTCTAATCTTTTGGAAGGTGAGGGAGGAAGGGCAGACTGAGTAATGCAGTCCTCTCTGTTCCCTGCTGGTTCTTTGCTCTTCATTGTCCTGTGAGAAAAGGGTAAGAATGTTTTGAATGTGCCTTGGTAAAATTGTAATGTGTCAAAGTGATATGCCTGCCCTAGCTGAACAGATAAGGCAGCAGCAACAGCTGGAGAGATAGAGAGAGTGATCCAAGTTTTCAAAGGAGGCATTGGAAATGTTATTGATGGTGGTGGAAAGACTGGAAGTGACACCTTTTCAAGAATGCATTCCTCAAGTAAAGCCAGTGGAAACCAGAGGGGTGTAATTCCCAGGCTTTGACTTCCAACGACTTTCTTCAGTCCTTGGAATATGTTCAATTAACTTGTGTGACTGTAAAATGATATCTTCAAAGGATATCTCCAACTTCTGCATCTCTGACCTCTATTACACTGCTCCTCAGTCACCCGATCCTCAATCAGGACTGGCAGTGAGAGGTGGGTATGAGACAGGCAGTATTGGCATGTGTCATAATTTGAGGTGGGGCCTCTAAATATCAGGCCGAAGTCCTGATTGAGGATCGGGTGACTGAGGAGCAATGTAATAGAGGTCAGAGATGCAGAGGGTTGGAGATATCCTTTGAAGATATCATTTTACAGTCACACAAGTTAATTGAACATATTCCAAGGACTGGAGAAAGTCCTTGGAAGTCAAAGCCTGGGAATTACACCCCCTCTGGTTTCCACTGGCTTTACTTGAGGAATGCATTCTTGCAAAGGTGTCACTTCCAGTCTTTCCACCACCATCAATAACATTCCCAACGCCTCCTTTGAAAACTTGGCATCACTCTCTCTATCTCTCAAGCTGTTGCTGCTGCCTTATCTGTTTCTGGCCATGCCTCTGCAGTACAGCTTCTGGCAAATGTACTTCTCCTTTTAGAAGTTTTGGCTGACTGTGTATCATTTTGGCTATGCACACTAATGGGCCACTTGTTGTGGATGAAGCCAGTCAACTGGGTGTCTCACTGACCTGCACATTACATTCATTGAAATGAGCAGCCAGCATGGAATCTACATGATGCCTGCCTTGTGCAAACAGAGAGCAATGATGCATTGCCCCTCGAAATGGACCTTATCAAAATTCCACCCACCTCCACCAACCCCCCCCACCCAAAATAAGGCATTTGCACCAATCTGTACTTGTTACTTTTTAAATTCATAGTGACTGAAGAATTTTAAATTCAACTATGTAACCAAAGACTTTAAACAGAATGTGCTGCATCTTTCCACTTGATCTTACTATGAATCTACCATTCTCTCTCTCGCAAACCAACGGCAAGCACTGATTACATTCATTTTAGCCTTGTTTTATGAACCATTTTACTAATGGGAATATTATTTACATATTCTTTTCCAGTAGAATTACCAGCTGTGCTAATACATGATGAATCAGACTCTTCTGTTTCTGCGCTGACTCAAGCCTGTTACAATGGTGACCTCTAGGAAATACCTTGCTGGGCTCAAAAAGCAAGGACCATTGTCCAACTGTGCAGTGACTTCAACACACCAGTACTGAGGAAACATCTCATTCTTGATGCTTCCAGTCCACAATCTATGTTCATTTGTTACCCCAATTGTTCCAAAGTAAAGTCGCATCTCCGCAAAATAAATAAATCATTGCATTTGTCAATTGTTTTCATCTGTATTTGATTTCATAATTTACAATTTTGTATTCTCGTAAATCAGCACATTGCTGAGTTTCAAAGGGGCTCATTGTTTTTTTGTTCTGCAGTCAGGATTATCATTCACCCTTGCACGTAGCCTCACAAAGATTGATGTGATTTATTTCATTGAACAAGTTTCTCAGATTAAAGTGCACAAGTAATTTTGATTGTTTGCTATTGTTTGAATTATTTGCAAAACACTTCTTGCAGTTTTCAAAGCTTTGAAATGCCTTCATAAAAGCAACCATCCTGTGTTGAATTGTAACACATAGTTTTCACCCTCCACTCACCAAAATGATTGGTGCAAAATTTATTTTCTAGATGAAACAATGATAGGAAACAACACTTTGTTGTTGTCTTAATTGAATCTCACCTAGCATGTTGGAAAACGGAATGAAAAGTTGGAGGATGTAATGAAACATTACAATGAAAATCTACCACATGATTCAATTCTGATGTTTTTGTAAAAATGGAAAGAGCCTTGGGTAGCAGCAATGTAGTTTATTGAAACTATACAACATATGCTTCACGTTAACACATCCCTTGTCAACCGCCTCCACCCTCACTTCCAATGCCAAGTGCAAAATCTAAGATGGCGGCAGAGTAGGGCATTCCAGCCAGAACTTGATTGCTTTGTTTGTTCCTTTCTTTTTCTCTTGTGTTCTTATTTCTTCTCCTGCCTCTTTCCTCCTCTGCCAATGACCTGGAGCGGAGTGGTGGTGGTCGTCAGTAGCCCAGAGTGGAGCAGTGATGTTAGCCAGTGGCCCGGAGTGGAATGGTGATTGTAGTCAGTGGCCTGGAGCAGGGCAGCGATGGTTTGCAGTGTGGGTGGAGCCGGGCGTGGATGGCGGTCAGTGGGGCCGGACCGGGGCAGGTACAATGGTCAGTGGGGCCAAAGTGGAGTGGGGACAGTGGTCAGTGGGGCTGGAGCGGGGCGGAGACGGTGGTCAGTGGGGCCGGAGCGGGGCAGGGACAGCGGTCAGTGGGGCCGGAGCAGGGTGGGGAGGCAGTCAGTGGGGCCGGAGCAGGGTGAGGACAGCGGTCAGTGGCGGCCGGAGTGGGGTGGGGACGGCGGTCAGTGTCCCTGAGCGGGGTGGGGATGGCTGTCAATGTCCGAGAGCGGGGCAGGGACGGCGGTCAGTGTCCCGGAGCGGGGTGGGGACGGCTGTCAATGTCCGAGAGCGGGGTAGGGATGGCAGTCAGTGTCCCGGAGCGGGCGGTGGGGGGGATGGCTATCAGTGGGGCAGGAGCGGGGTGGGGATGGCGGTCAGTGTTTCGGAGCAGGCTGGGGACGGCGGTCAGTGTCCCGGAGCGGGGTGGGGATGGCTGTCAGTGGGGCAGGAGTGGGGTGGGGACGGCGGTCAGTGTCCCAGAGGAGGGCGGAGATGGCGGTCAGTGTCCCGGAGCGGGGCAGGGACGGTGGTCAGTGGGGCCGGAACGGGGTGGGGATGACGGTCAGTGTCCCGGAGCAGGGCGAGGACGGCAGTCAGTGTCCCGGAGCGGGTCAGGGAGAGCGGTCAGTGTCCCGGAGCAGGGCGGGGACAGCAGTCAGTATCCCGGAGCGGGGCGGGGACAGCGGTCAGTGTCCCGCAGCAGGGTGGGGACAGCGGTCAGTGTCCCGCAGCGGGGCGGAGACAGCGATCAGTGTCCCAGAGTGGGGTGGGGACGGCGGTCAGTGACCCAGAGCGGGGCGGGGACAGCAGTCAGCGTCCCGGAGTGGGGTGGGACGGCGGTCAGTGACCCGGAGTGGGGTAGGGACGGCGGTCAGTGACCCGGAGCGGGGTGGGAATGGCGGTCAGTGTGGCTGGAGTGGGGTGGAGATGGCGTCCAGTGTCCTGGAGCGGGGTGGGGACAGTGATCAGTTTCTCAGAGTGGGAGGTCAGTGTCCCCGGAGTGGGGCGGGGTCGGTGGTTAGTGGGGCCAGAGCGGAGCGGGGACGGAAGTCAGTGGAGCCGGTGTGGCACATGTACGGCGGTCAGTGGGGCCGGAGCGGGATGAGGATAGTGGTCAGTGTTCCAGGAGCAGGGTGGGGACGGTGGTCAGTGTCCGGGAACGGGGCGGGGACAGCGGTCAGTGGGGCCAGAACGGGATGGTGACGGCGGTCAGTGGGGCCGGCGTGGGGTGGGGAGAGTGGCCAGTGTCCTGGAGCGGGGCGAGAACAGTGGTCAGTGGCACCAGAGCGGGGTGCGGACGGCGGTCAGTGTTCCGGAGCGGGGCGGGGTCGGCGGTCAGTGTTCCGGAGCGGGGCAGGGACAGCAGTCAGTGGGGCCGGAGCAGGGCGGCAACGGTGGTCAGTGTCCCAGAGCGGGGCTGGGACGGCGGTCAGTGTTACGGAGCGAGGTGGAGACAGCAGTCAGTGTCCCAGAGTGGGGTGGGGACAGCGGTCAGTGGGGCCAGAGTGGGGTGGAGATGGTGGCCAGTGTCCCGGAGCAGGATGGTGACAGCAGTCAGTGTTCCAGAGTGGGATGGCGATGGCGGACAATGTTCTGGAGCAGGGCAGAGTCGGCGGTCAGTGTTCTGGAGCGGGGCAGGGTCAGCGGTCAGTGGGGCCGGAGCAGGGCGGGAACGGCGGTCAGTGTCCCGGAGCGGGGTGGGAATGGCGGTCAGTGTCCCGGAGCGGGGCTGGGATGGCGGTCAGTGTCCCGGAGCGGGGTGGGGACGGCGGTCACTGTCCCGGAGCGGGGTGGGGATGGCGGTCAGTGTCCGGAGCCGGGTGGGGATGGCGGTCACTGTTCCGGAGCGGGGTGGGGATGGCGGTCAGTGTCCGGAGCCGGGTGGGGATGGCGGTCACTGTCCCGGAGTGGGGTGGGATGGCGGTCAGTGTGCTGGAGCGGGGTGGGGACGATGGCAAGTGATCCGGAGCGGGGCGGGGTCGGCGGTCAGTGTTCCGGAGCGGGGTGGGGATGGTGGTCAGTGTCCCGGAGCGGAGTGGGGATGGTGGTCAATGGGGCTGGAGCAGTGTCCCAGTGTCGTGGTGCGGGACGGGGACGGCGGCCAGTGTTCCGGAGCGGGGTGGGGACAGCGGTCAGTGTCCCAGAGCGGGGTAGGTCAGTGATCAGTGTCCTGGAGTCGTGTGGGACTGTGGTCAGTGTCCCAGAACGGGGCGGGGACGGCGGTCAGTGTCCCGGAGTGGGGTGGGGACAGCAGTCAGTGTCCCGGAGCAGGGCGTGGATGGTGGTCAGTGGGACTGGAGCGGGATGGTGACAGTGGTCAGTGTTCCAGAGTGGGGTGGGGATGGTGGTCAATGGGGCCGGAGCAGGGTGGAACGGCGGTCAGTGTCCCGGTGTGGGGTGGGATGGCGGTCAGTGTGCTGGAGCAGGGCGGGGACGGCAGCCAGTGGGGCCGGAGCGGGTTGGGGACGGTGGTCAGTGTTCTGCAGCGGGGTGGAGACAGCGGTCAGTGTCCCAGAGCGGGGTGGGGACGGCGGTCAGTGTTCCGGAGCGGGACGGTACAGCGCTCAGTGTCCCGGAGTAGGGTTGGTAGGCGGTCAGCGTCCCTGAGCAGGGTGGGATGGCGGTCAGTGTTCCGGAGCAGGGTGGGGATGGTGGTCAGTGTCCGATAGGGGGGCTGGGACGGCGGGCAGTGTCCTGGAGCAGGGTGGGGTCGGCGGTCAGTGTTCTGGAGCAGGGTGGGGATGGGGGTCTGTGTCCCGGAGTAGGGCAGGGATGGCGGTCAGTGTCACAGAGCAGGGTGGGGATGGCGGTCAGTGTCCTGGAGCGGGACGGTACGATGGTCAGTGTCCGGGAGGGGGGCGGGGACGGCGGTCAGTGTCCTCGAGCCGGGGGGAGGGTGGGGACAGCAGTCAGAGTCCTGGAGCAAGGTGGGGATGGCGGTCAGTGTCCCGGAACGGGACGGGATGGCGGCCAGTGTTACGGAGCGAGGTGGAGACAGCAGTCAGTGTCCCGTAGCAGGGTGGGGACAGTGGTCAGTGGGGCCAGAGTTGGCGGGGATGATGGCCAGTGTTCCGGAGCAGGGTGGGGACAGCAGTCAGTGTCCCGATGCGGGGCGGGGATGGCGGTCAGTGGCCTGGAGCGGGATGGTGATGGCGGTCAGTGGGGCCGGAGCGGGGTGGGGACGGCGGTCAGTATCCCAGAGCGGGGTGGGGATGGCGGTCAGTGGGGCCAGACAGGGGCGAGGACGACGGTCAGTGCCCCGGAGTGCGGCGGGGAAAGTGGTCACTGTCCCAGAGCGGGGCGGGGATGGCGGTCAGTGTTCCGGAGCGGGATGGTACAGTGCTCAGTGTCCCAAGACGGGATGGGACGGCGGTCAGCGTCCCTGAGCATGGTGGGACGGCGATCAGTGTCCCTGAGCAGGGCGGGGATGGCGGACAGTGTCCTGGAGCGGGGTGGGGATGAGGGCCAGTGTTGGGTAGCGGGGCGGGGTCAGCGTTCAGTGTTCCAGAGCAGGGTGGGTCAGCGGTCAGTGTCCCGGAGAGGGGTGGGACTGTGGTCAGTGTCCCGGAGCAGGGTGTGGACAGCGGTCAGTGTCCCAGAGCGGGGCGGGGACGGTGGCCAGTGTTCTGGAGCGAGGTGGGGACAGCAGTCAGTATCCATGGGCAGGGAGGGGAGAGCTCTCAGTGGGGCCGAAGCGGGGTGGGGACAGCGGTCAGTGTCGCGGAGCAGGGTGGGGACGGCGGTCAGTGTCATGGTGCGGGACGGGGACGGCGGTCAGTGTTCCGGAGCGGGGTGGGGACAGCAGTCAGTGTTCCGGAGCGGGGCGGGGACAGCGGTCAGTGTCCCAGAGCGGGGTAGGTCAGTGGTCAGTGTCCTGGCGCCGGGTGGGACTGTGGTCAGTGTCCCGGAGCAGGTCGGGGACAGCGGTCAGTGTCCCGGAGCGGAGTGGGGACGGCGGCCAATGTTCCGGAGCGGGGCGGGGACAGCAGTCAGTGTCCCAGAACGGGGTGGGGATGGCGGTCAGTGTCCCGGAGTGGGAAGGGGACGGCGGGCAGTGTCCTGGAGCAGGGTGGGGACGACGGCCAGTGTTGGGGAGCGGGGCGGGGTCGGCGGTCAGTGTTCTGGAGCAGGGTGGGTCAGCAGTCAGTGACCTGGAGAGGGGTGGGACTGTGGTCAGTGTCCTGGAACCGGGTGGGACTGTGGTCAGTGTCCCGGAGCAGGTCGGGGACAGCGGTCAGTGTCCCGGAGCGGGGTGGGGACGGCGGCCAATGTTCTGGAGCGGGATGGGGACAGCGGTCAGTGTCCCAGAACGGGGCGGGGATGGCGGTCAGTGTCCCGGAGCGGGGTGGGGACGGCGGTCAGTGGGGCCAGAGCGGGATGGTGACAGTGGTCAGTGTCCCAGAGCGGGGTGGGATGGCAGTCAGTGTGCTGGAGCGGGGCGGGAATGGCGGTCAGTGGGGCCAGAGCGGGTTGGGGACGGCGGTCAGTGTCCTGTAGCGGGACTGCATGGTGCTCCCTGAGCGGGGCAGGGACAGCCGTCAGTGTCCCAGAGTGGGGACGGGACGGCGGCCAGTGTCCTGGAGCAGAGTGGGGACGATGGCAAGTGTTCCGGAGCGGGGCGGGGTCGGCGGTCAGTGTTCCGGAGCAGGGTGCGGACGGTGGTCAGTGTCCCAGAGCAGGGCGGGATGGCGGTCAGTGTCATGGTGCGGGACGGGGACGGCGGCCAGTGTCCCTGAGCGGGGTGGGGACAGCTGTCACTGTCCCGGAGCGGGACAGGGACAGCCGTCAGTGTCCCGGAGTGGGGAGGGGACAGTGTTCAATGGGGCTGGAGCGGGATAGTGACGGCGGTCAGTGGGGCCGGAGCGGGGTGGGGACGGCAGTCAGTGTCCTGGAGCAGGGTGGGGATGGCGGCCAGTGTTCCGGAGCGGGGCGGGGTCGGCGTTCAGTGTTCCGGAGCGGGGCAGGGACAGTGTTCAATGGGGCTGGAGCAGGATGGTGATGGCGGTCAGTGGGGCCAGAGCGGGGTGGGGACGGCAGTCAGTGTCCTGGAGCAGGGTGGGGACAGCGGTCAGTGTCCGTGGGCAGGGAGGGGAGAGCGGTCAGTGGGGCCGGAGTGGGGTGGGGACAGCGGTCAGTGGGGCCGGAGTGGGGCGGGGACAGCGATTACTGTTCCAGAGCAGAGCAGGGACAGCGGTCAGTGGGGCCGGACCGTGGTGGGGACAGCGATCAATGGGGCCGGAGCGGGGTGGGGATGGCGGCCAGTGTCCCAGAGCAGGGCGGGGATTGTGGTCAGTGGGGCCAGAGCGTGGCGGAGACAGCGGTCAGTGTCCCGGACCAGGGCGGGGATGGCGGTCAGTGTCATGGTGCGGGACGGGGGCGGCGGCCAGTGTTCCGGAGCAGGGTGGGGACGGCAGTCAGTGTTCTGGAGCGGGGCGGGGACAGCGGTCAGTGTCCCAGAGCAGGGTAGGTCAGTGGTCAGTATCCTGGAGCTGGGTGGGACGGTGGTCAGTGTCCCGGAGCAGGTTGGAGACAGCGGTCAGTGTCCTGGAGTGGGGTAGGGACGGCGGCCAATGTTCCGGAGCGGGGTGGGGACAGCGGTCAGTGTCCCAGAACGGGGTGGGGACGGCGGTCAGTGTCCCGGAGCGCGGTGGGGACAGCAGTCAGTGTCCCGGAGCGGGGCGGGGATGGTGGTCAGTGTGCTGGAGCGGGGCGGGGATGGCGGTCAGTGTCCCGGAGCGGGGTGGGGACGGCGGTCAGTGTTCCGGAGCGGGACGGTACGGCGCTCAGTGTCCCGGAGTAGGGTTGGTAGGTGGTCAGCGTCCCTGAGCAGGGTGGGATGGTGGTCAGTGTGCTGGAGTGAGGTGGGGATGGTGGTCAGTGTGCTGGAGCGGGGCGGGGACGGCGGTCAGTGTCCCTGAGCGGGGTGGGGACAGCTGTCAGTGTCCCGGAGAGAGGAGGGGACGGCGGGCAGTGTCCTGGAGCGGGGCGGGGACGACGGCCAGTGTCCCGGAGCAGAGCAGGATGGCGGTCAGTGTCGTGGTGCGGGACAGGGATGGCGGCCAGTGTCCCAGAGCGGGGTAGGTCAGTGGTCAGTGTCCTGGAGCCGTGTGGGACTGTGGTCAGTGTCCCAGAGCAGATCGGGGACAGCGGTCAGTGTCCCAGAACAGGGCGGGGACTGCGGTCAGTGTCCCAGAGCGGGGTGGGGACAGTGGTCAGTGTCCCAGAATGGGGCGGGAATGGTGGTCAATGGGGCCGGAGCGGGGTGGAACGGCGGTCAGTGTCCCGGTGCGGGGCGGGGACAGCTGTCAGTGTCCCGGAGCGGGGAGGGGACGTCGGGCAGTGTCTTGGAGCGGGGTGGGGATGATGGCCAGTGTTCCGGAGTGGGAAGTGGACAGCGGTCATTGTCCCAGAGCAGGGCGGTGATGGTGGTCAGAGGTGCCGGAGCGGGTAGGGGACTGCGGTCAGTGTCCCGGAATGGGCGGGGATGATGTTCAGTGTCCCGGTGCGGCGTGGGGACGACTGTCAGTGGGGCCGGACCGCGGTGGGGACGGCGGTCAGGGGGGCAGAGCTGGGCGGGGACTGCAGTTAGTGTCCCGGTGCAGTGTGGGGATGGCTGTCAGTGGGGCTGGAGTGTGGTGGGGACGGCAGTCAATCTCCCGGAGTGGGGTGGGGACGGCGGACAGTGGGACCAGAGCAGGGTGTGGACAGCGGTCAGTGGGGCCGGAGTGGGGTGGGGACAGTAGTCAGTGGGGCCAGAGCAGGGGCAGGGATGGCAGTCAGTGGGGTGGTGCGGTGATAGCGGTCAGCAGCCCATGCAGGGCAGTGCAGGAGCAGCAGTCAGTAGAGTGGAGTAGTGATGTGGGTCAGTGGGGCTGGAGCAGGGGCAGTGGTCAGTAGAGTGGAGTAGTGATGTGGGTCAGTGGGGCTGGAGCAGGGGCAGTGGTCAGTAGAGTGGAATGGTGATAGCGGTCAGTGGGGCTGGAGCAGGGGCAGTGGTCAGTAGAGTGGAATGGTGATGTGGGTCAGTGTGACTGGAGCAGGGGCAGTGGTCAGTAGAGTGGAATGGTGATAGCGGTCAGTGGGGCTGGAGCAGGGGCAGTGGTCAGTAGAGTGGAATGGTGATAGCGGTCAGTGGGGCTGGAGCAGGGGCAGTGGTCAGTAGAGTGGAATGGTGATGTGGGTCAGTGGGGCTGGAGCAGGGGCAGTGGTCAGTAGAGTGGAGTAGTGATGTGGGTCAGTGGGGCTGGAGCAGGGGCAGTGGTCAGTAGAGTGGAATGGTGATGTGGGTCAGTGGGGCTGGAGCAGGGGCAGTGGTCAGTAGAGTGGAATGGTGATAGCGGTCAGTGGGGCTGGAGCAGGGGCAGTGGTCAGTAGAGTGGAGTGGTGCTGGCGGTCAGTGGGGCTGGAGCGGTGCTGGCGGTCAGCAGCCCAGGTCAGAGTAGTGACAGCGGTCAGTGGCCTGGAGTGAAGCTGGGCTCTGGTTGGTCCTGGTGGAGCCTGGTCAGACCACATGGAAGCTCTTCCAGAAAGATGATAATGTCCATCTCATTAGCTTTATTTCTTATTTTCCTAACTTATACTGGGTAAATCTGTAATTTCTTTCTGTATTTTCTCTAATTTTTGTGCTGCGTCTTGATGACACTGTACACTTTTATCATGCTCCTGTTCTTTTGTAACTTGGAAACACATGACAATAAACCGACAGCTAAATTCTAAGTGGGAAGTGTTCTATCACCATGAACAAGACCAACTAGCTGCCTCCTTCACCATCTCCTCTTCCTTAATCTTCAGCATTCAACCTACAATAAACAAAAAACAAAGAGCAAAGATAGTTTATAGCCCAGGAACAGGCCCTTCGGGCCTCCAAGCCTGAGCCAATCCAAATCCACTGTTCAAACCCGTCGCCCACTTCCTTTGCATCTGTGTCCCTCTGCTCCCCACCTACTTATGCATCTGTCCAGACTCATCTTAAAGGAATCTACCATGCCTGCTCCTACTATCTCTGCTGGTAATGTGTTCCAGGCACCTCCTACCCTCTTTGAAAAGTACTTGCCTCGTATATCCCCCTTAAACTTTTCACCTCTCACCTTGAAAGTGTGACCTCTTGTTATTGAATCCTTCACTCTGGGAAAAAAGCTTGTCTCTATTCACCCTGTCTATATGCTTCATGATTTTGTAACCTCAAACAGGTCCCCCCTCAATCTTCTTTTTTCTAATGAAAATAATCCTAACCTACTCAACCTTTCTTCATATCTAGTACCTTCCATACCAGGCCACATCCTCGTAAACCTTTGCTGCACCATCTCCAAAGCATCCACATCCTTTTGGGAATGTGGTGACCAGAACTGCACACAGTATTCTAGATTAGATTAGATTACTTGCAGTGTAATCGGCCCAACAAGTCCACACCGCCCCGTCGAAGCGCAACCCACCCATACCCCTACATCTACCCCTTACCTAACACGACGGGCAATTTAGCGTGGCCAATTCACCTGACCTGCACATCTTTGGACTGTGGGAGGAAACTGGAGCACCTGGAGGAAACCTGTGTTTAAGGATGCTACCAAGATATCTGTCTGGGCCCCAGCTATTTCCTCTCTCATCTGCCTCAACAACCTGGGATAGATCCTATCTGGTCTTGGGGAATTTGTCCACCTTAATAACCTCTAGCCTACCCAACACACCTTCCCTACTTATGTCAACGTGATCCAGAGTAATCAAACTTTTATCTCTAATCTCAACCTTCATCATGTCCCTCTCCTCAGTGAATACTGATGCGAAGTAATCATTCAGAATCTCACCCATTTTCTCAGGTTTGACACACAGACTTCCTTCCTTATCCTTTAGTGGACTAATCCTTTTTCTAGTTATCCACTTGCTTCTTATATAAGAAAAATAGTCTTTGGGATTCTCCTTAATTCTGCTCGCTAAAGCTATTTCATGACCCCTTTTAGCCTGCTTGATTCCTCATTTAAGACTGGCCCCACTCTCTCGATATTCCTCCAGGGCCCGTTCTGTTCTAAGCTGCTTGAACCTTATGTACGTTTCCCTTTTCCTCTTGGCTAGTCATACAATTTCTCCTGTCATCCACGGTTCATGAATCTTGCCTTTCCTATCCTTTGCTTTCAACGGGACATGCATATCCTTCACTATCTTTAACCTATCTTTGAAAGCCTCCCACTTATCAAATGTGGACTTCCCTTCAAATATCTGTGTCCAATCCACATTCCCAGCTTCTGCATAATTTTGATATGATTGGCCTTGGCCCAGTTTAGTACTCTTCCCATAGGACCACTCTCATCTTTGTCTACAAATATTCTAAAACTTATAGAATTGTGGTCAGTGTTCCCAAAGAAGTTCCCCACCACAACTTCTACCACCTGGCCTGGCTCATTCCCCAACACCAGGTCCAATATGGCCCTATCCCTCTTTGGACTATTGCCATACTGCTCTAGAAAACTCTCTTGGACGCTTCTTACAAATTCTGCCCCATCCAGACCTCTGACGCTAAGTGAATCCCAGTTAATGTTGGGAAAATTAAAATCTCACATCACCACCATCCTGTTGCCTCTACATCTTTCCATAAACTGATTACCTATTTGTTCTTCTACCTCACGCTCACTGTTGGGAGGCCTGTAAAACAGCCTCAACCAATGTAACTGCACTCTTCTTATTTTTCAGCTCCACCCATATTGCCTCACTACTCAAGACCTCCATAGTGATCTCGTTTAGCATAGTCGTGATATCACCCCTGACCAGCAATGCAACTCCACCCCCCACTTTTACTTGCCTCCCTGTCCTGACTGAAGCGTATATATCCTGGAACATTTAGTGGCCAGTCATGCCCTTCCTTCAACCGAGTGTTTGTGATTGCAATAACATCATACTCCCAGGCACCAGTCCAAACCCTAAGTTCATCTGCCTTACCCAATATACTCCTCGCATTAAAGTAGATGCACTTCAGGCCACTAGTTCTTTTGTGTTCATCTGCTCTCTGCCTACTCTTCCTTTTATGCTAACATCATGATTCTTACAGTCTCCAGTTTCCACCTTGCTGTCTACTTGTCTTCTCTTCTGGTTCCCAGCCTCCTGCTACATTAGTTTAAAACCTCCCCAACAGCAGTAGCAAAACCTCCGCCAAGGACATTATTTCCAGTCTCATTCAGGTATAGACCGCCCAATTTGTAAATGTGTTTCCAAGAACCAGTCCCAATGTCCAACAAATCTGAACCCCTCCCTCCTACACCATCCCTGAAGCCACATGTTCATCCTGTCTATTCTTTCATTTCTACTCTGGTTACCACGTGGCACTGATAGTAATCCCAAGATCACTACCTTTGAGTTCCTCCTTTTTAACTTCTCTCCTAGCTCCCTGAATTCTGCTTTCAGGACCTCATCTCATTTTCTACTTATATCGTTGGTGCCTATTATGCACCAAGATAACTGGCTATTCACCCTCCACTTTTAGAATGCTCTGCAGCCGATCGATGATATCCCTGACCCAAGCACCTGGGAGGCAACATACCATCTGGGAGTCCTGTTTTTGGCCATAGAACCACCTATCTACTCCCCTCACAATAGAATCCCCTATGACTACGGCCCTATGAGTCTTTTTCCCGCCCTTCTGAATAGCAGTGTCAGCCATGGTGCCATAATCTTGGCAACTGTTGCCCTCTCCCGGTGAGCCATCTCCCCCAACAGTATCTAAAATGGCATAACTGTTTTGGAGGGAGATGACCACAGGGGACACCTGCACTGCCTTCCTACTCTTTTTCTGTCTTTTGGTCACTCATCCACTGTCTCCCTCAGCAATTCTAACCTGCAGTGTGACCAGTTCACTAAGCGTGCTATCCGTGACCACCTCAGCATCGCGGATGCTCCACAGTGAGTCCATCCGCAGCTCCAGAGCTGTCATGTGGTCAAACAAGAGCTGCAGCCCGGACACACTTCTTGGAAGTGTAAGAGTCAGGTACGTCAGCCACGTCCGTGTGCTCCAAAATGAATCCTTTGGTCACTCACAGTTTCTCCCTCAATTTCCTCCCTTCTCTCACCTCATTTCATTGAGGCCCACCTCCCACTACTTAATCTTTAGTCAAATGAGAAATGACAAAGCATAGTTGTTGAGTTACCAGGAAAAGATGTTGAAGCAGGACTGCAACTGGATTCAAAAAGAGGAACTGTGAAATAAATAGTGGGAACAGGGAGAGAATCGTAATTATGATCTGCTTTTACTCTGTTTAGTTATCAGTAATTTAACTGATTAGCTACCTCAATTTGTCAGCATTTTTAATGACTTAATATTTTTACTTTTATTGGTATAAGTCCTAACCAAATAAGACAAAAGCAGAGTTCTTTCTATAGTACATTGTAGAAAGTGTATTATTATTAGCGAGTTTTGAGAAGATTTGTAGCTCAGGTTGAGGCTTTGGACATAGGTTTGCTCGCTGAGCTGAAAAGTTCATTTCCAGATGTTTCATTACCTTACTAGCTAACACCTTCAGTGGACCTTATGCAAAGCAATGTTGAAAATTCCTGCTTTCTATTTATATATTTGGGTTTCTTTGGGTTGGTGATGTCATTTCCTGTGGTGAAGTCACTTCCTGTTCCTTTTCTCAGGGAGTGGTAGATGGGGTCAAACTTGATGGGGTTGTTGATAGAGTTCCAGTTGGAATGCCACTGTTCTAGGAATTATCATGCGTGTCTTTGTTTGGCTTGTCCTAGGATGGATGTGTTGTCCCAGTCCAAGTGGTGTCCTTCCTCATCCAAATGTGATGATACAGTGAGAGAGGGTTATGTCTTTTTGTGGCTAGTTGGTGTTCATGTATCCTGGTGGCTAGTTTTCTGCCTGTTTGTCCAATGTAGTGTTTGTTACAGTCCTTGCACTTAAATGACGTTAGTTTTGCTTATTATCTGTATAGGGTCTTTCAAGTTCATTAGCTGCTGTTTTAGTGTGTTGGTGGGTTTGTGGGCTACCATGATGCCAAGAGGTCTGAGTAGTCTGGCAGTCACTTCTGAGATATCTTTGATGTAGGGGAGAGTGGCTAGGGTTTCTGGATGTGTTTTGTCTGCTTGTTTGGATTTGTTGCTGAGAAATCGGTAGACTTTGTTCATTGGGTACCCATTCTTTTTGAATACATGGTGTAGGTGATTTTCCTCTGCTCTGCATAGTTCCTCTGTCCTGCAGTGTGTGTTGGCTCATTGAAATAATGTTCTGATGCAGCTTCGTTTTGTGGGTGTTGGGATGATTGCTTCTGTAGTTCAATATTTGGTCCGTATGTGTTGTTTTTCTGTAGACACTGGTTTGAAGATCCCATTGGCTGTTCATTTTACTGTGACATCTAGGAATGGTAGTTTGTTGTTGTTTTCCTCCTCTTTAGTGAATTTTATGCCTTTCAAAATGACCATACCTGCTGCGATACCCTGGTCTATTTCTCTGTGTGGTATATGAATTTCAATGCCAGAGTGATGACAAGTATTTACATTCCAAAGAATGGTGGGTCATATCAGCCAGTATAACCTTTTGGCTGTTCACAATAATTAAGGCATTTAAGGTATTCAATCGGCCCATCCTTACAAAACTCACACACAATATCCAACATTAGATGTAATTCTGAAATTGGACAGCAATTGCTGGAGAATCTCAACCGGTTTAAAGGTTACACTGACAAACTATTTAGTATTGTCAGTTGGTTCGCAATGTGACTCATGTGCGTACTGGAAGCTACACACATTAATACAGTGCCTTGTTCTTTGGAGAAAGAAAGAATGTGCACTGCACCTTTTCAACTCAACTAAATAGATGACTGGCTTTCACTAATCCATTTCTCAAGACAATGACCTAACCAATCAGAATTAACCTGCCAAGTTTGAAATCTAAACAAAGATTTGCAGTTAACTGGCAATTGTCATTAATTGTTCTCTGGAGCAAAGATTCTAACAATTAGAGTGCACTTGCCAACAAACCTTTTACAGTATAAATAGTGATTTTCCCCTTTATTAGTATTCTTCCTAATTCACCTAATGAGTGCAAGACAAAAAACTCCAACAAAATGCTTTTTTTAGAAATATGCAATTTCTATACAACAAATGACTATTTTTACTTATCAATTCCATCAATTCCCTGATTATGATTTAACCAAATTACATTACTTTTATAAAATCATTTGTTTCATGACAGGCTGTCATTGACACAGTCAGTGCATCTAGTTAATACAGAATAAATGACACAGTATTGAAAGACTTCAGAAGTCACAGATAAGTGTGAAAATGGCTTTCTTAAAAGCTTATTTAATGCAGTGAATATAGCACAAAAATTATTGACATAGTTGTAGACTCTGACTGTTCACACTGGGCCCAATGGGTTTTCCTGCTTTTAACAATTATGTTAAGTACCATTTTCAGATTAAGAAAACAGCTTGGAAAGTAGAAAGCATGTTAGCATTAACTAATGCACATTTCTTTGGACCAGCAAAGTACATGGTCTTCCAGTCCTAGCACTTATATGTGCCACCAAAGACAAGTACAATGCAAAGACAAGCTATTTCCAACCTAATGGATCATGCCATGGTTTGTTAATTCACAAATCATTAGTGCCTCAAAGTGATACTGCTGAAGTGAGGGGCGGAAGTAATAAGGTTGGTAAAATTAAAATGAAAAATAATAAGATCATTAAACCACTTACAGTGAAATCTCAAAAAAGACAAAGTCATTGAGATTTTTCTGTTATCTCAAAAGACAGAAATACAAAACTTAATTATTCAGAAATATTATTCAAACCTTATGATGTTTACTTACAGCTTTGAGAACTTATCGATTTCCCATATGGGATTTCAGAAATGCCTGTATCACAATATCCTGTATAATATTTGATCACCTGTGTTTATTTCTACTTTTAGAGCTGTCAATTCTATTGTTCAACATACATTTCTCTAGGGTTTTTTTTTAAAGGAGTTAATCAGCTTCACATTGTTTCTATTGTGAATTTATTCCATGTACTGACTATAATAGAAACTCAAATTTTTATTTTATTGTTCCTAAATATGTATTGATACCTCTTAGGGAACTGAGATGGAGATTTTCAACTTCTAAACTGTGCAATGATCATTGGACCCATGCACACATTGAATGTGATACATTGCATAATTTTTACCGAGCACTTGGGAGACACGATAACTTCCATGTGTATTGAAATGACAATTTATAATGTTGAACTTTAACTGGGTTAGGGGCGATTAACAAAACAGGGATGTTGACAGCCTCAACCCGTGGAATGACCTGGATGGTGAAATCACTCTTTTTAATTATATGATCAAAAATGATTTGCAAGCCAATTATTTTGAGTCCAAAGAACCAGGTATAATAAGGTTTGTTTGAGCATGAGCACACAACTTCTTTCACCAATCCTTTATTTGAGTTTTAAAACCTTAAAGTGATAAGTCTAGAATGAAGGATACAATTTTAAATACATTTTATCACATTGTTATTTGTATGCTTAAGGAAAATCCATGTCAATTATTTTTAAATGTCTATTAATGATCAATAGATGGTATTAGTATTTTGCATCTTGAATACCTCGGCAGTTCTCTTGTACTCTGTCTGAACATAATTATTGTTTTCTTTTACTTTCATTTTTGAAGAATGTTAATAATCAGTGAGTATTTGTAAATTCTCCAAGTTACATAAATGTACACGACAGAAATCATTTTGAGATTGCATCTCTGTCCATCTGCTCTCTGACTCACCTGTCAAACACGCATTTGTATCTAAGATGCACCAGTCAGAACATCAGCTAGACCCACACTCTGTGGCATTACGATATTCAGAAAGGAAAGAGTTCAAGTGGACTGAAACAGATATAGAGAGAAATGGGGAGAGAGAGAGAGAGAGGTATAGAGAAAGAAGGTAACAGATGAAGGAACTCTCCAATATTTATCTACCTTCCCAAAATATCTAAGGCTGTTTGAAAAGCTCAAATGACGTACATTAAGCTAATCAGTAAAACTGAAGTTTATTCATAACTTGAAGCACATTTTTGTATTCTTGTTAGGAAAATATCAAATACATTCACTAATAATTATACAAATATGTTTAATTTCCTTATTACAAGTCTTTAAGCATGATGAAACTCTTCAAGACTGGTGGAGAGAGAATAAAAGTGATGTGCCTTTTTCTAAGTGTTATCTTTTCTGTTTATTGAGTTATTTTGAGAAAACAATATGAATTTGTCGCAGAAGGGGGGAAAAACTTAATGGATGCTCATGAGCTGAAATAGAGAATGAAGAAAATTGTCACTGTAAATTTGAAATGTTTTTCATTCATTTGTTATATCCCATATATATTTTCTGCAAATTTCTGCAAATTTCAAAGCATTTAATTAATGTGACATTTCCTAGATAACCTGCATTCAGGAGCATCCCTTTATACAAATGACCAGCTAGAATAAGAACTACAGCTATGTACAAAACTACAAGCACTGCCATGCAGCCAGAGTAGACATGATGCAACATATCTTTGACAAAGTAACAGAAAACAAACAATTGCATGTAACTAGAAGCAAATTATGTGAGGTGAATATCAATAGTCTAAAATAATTATGAGCTTGAAGGTGTTTAACAATTATTTACTTTTTATAAGTTGACTGAGCTAAAAAATCATACACAGAAATCTTACAACGTCACTTCTAATGAATGTATTAGGCTTTAATTTGGGAAGATCCAAAGGGGGCCTAATGTTATCTCTCTGCATGTTTATGTTGATCTGTTACAAACAATGAGTATTTTTCACCAACAGTATGGATCATATTTTGAACTGTGCAATCATAGTAATGGTTCCAATTAAAAGCATACTAATTAGCAACCAGACATTATTACAAAACATAAATTTATTGAGAGGTTCAGCTTACATCAAAAACTTGACAGGATGAAGTATGAATTGTTTATTTCAGTAATGTGATCCGTGGGCTGAGAGCATAGCCTTCAAAATATTACTTTCAAAATAGACCTATTTGTAATTCTGCTCATGTTATGCCCTGGTTTAACTCTTTTGACCATTTATTGTTTGTGCTTCTGATTTGCAGGAACTAGTTGTAGTGGGTACCTGGGCCATTAATTTCAAAGTACTCCTCAAAATGACAGCTGGAACATATCATTTACTGTGATGTTGTCATGCTCCCGAATATTCATGCTTCATGGTGAAAATGAAAAACAAAATTCTAAGTCACAGTTTCAATAAGGCCAATTTAATGAAATATTTTAGTTTGCATTGTTACTAAATTGATTCTATTAAGTTTGTTGCAAATCTATGTTACTTGAACATTTGCGTACATGTGAACATTTTGAAAGAACCACCATCTTAGTTTCCAATGTATTTGAATCATTAAAGTACATTGATTTATTTACATGTAAAACTCATCAAGAAAAGACCATAATCAACTGTGATCGAGAAACTACCCACACACCTCTAAGCAAACCAATCCATGACTCAATAAGTTATTATCCCAACTGATGCTCTCACCAGAGAAGTCAGATTCCATAGAGGCACCTGGCTTGGTCATCATTTTGTACCCAATTCAGATTTGGTACTGAACCAAAATAGCACTCATACAATACTCAAACCAGTGTCCCTGAATGCCACTCTTCAGTCACACTTTAAGTCACTTGAGGCTTCAAATTGTCGACTGGAACTGCAGATAACTTCATCCTGGAACTATCAAACACCTGCTTAAATCCACCCAGTTGTAAGTAACCTCTTCAAAATTTTATCCCAATACTTCGAGTTTGGGACTGTCATTAAATGTTCATTTTCAGGTAACCGATTCAATTTTTACATAGCCTTCCCTTCTCAGCAACCAAGGCAGTCCTGCTATCTTTTCCAAGGGCTTCACAGGACTGTCCCACTCAAACCAAAATCTGAAGCCAAAAATCTTCCTCTCTAAGCTATGCATGTTTACCTTCAGCTTACAAAAAAAGTCTAAGTTACTCTACCAAAATCTCTACCAAAATTTGAGTTTCCATTATCTAACTTCCTAGATCACAAACAATCTAAAATACATAAAATTTAATCAACAGTGCACAAACCTTTTTTACTCTAAATCCAGGTCTCAAAACTGATTTAAAACAAATCATCATCAATACAGAAATTAATCCTTAACTTCAGGCACACAGAAAACCGACTGGTTACTCACTCAAAGACTAGAAACTCCAAACTTACAATATATGTCACATGATTTATATCACACACATTTTATTGAAGTGAACAGTGAGGAAGTGGAAAATGAACAATTTTCACAATTTTTACTTTTGGATTATATTTTCCTTCCTCGCTTCACTGAATACAAATAGAAATGTAATACATTCTGAATGAAACACAGGAGATCAATAACACTTGGAAAATAAGGAATTAATTTTAACTGCCAAAGTGAAGGCACAGTGGTGTACAGTTCAGAGTCATCAACATTCTCTATGGACTCCATGAAGACTCATGGCACCAGATTATACATGATTAGTGGTGCTGGAAGAGCACAGTAGTTCAGGCAGCATCCAACGAGCAGCGAAATCGACGTTTCGGGCAAAAGCCCTTCATCAGGAATAAAGGCAGTGAGCCTGAAGTGTGGAGAGATAAGCTAGAGGAGGGTGGGGGTGGGGAGAGAGTAACATAGAGTACAATGGGTGAGTGGGAGAGGAGATGAAGGTGATAGGTCAAGGAGGAGAGGGTGGAGTGGATAGGTGGAAAAGAAGATAGGCAGGTCGGACAAGTCCGGACAAGTCAAGGAGACAGTTCTGAGCTGGAAGTTTGAAGATGAGGTGGGGGAAGGGGAAATGAGGAAGCTGTTGAAGTCCACATTGATGCCCTGGGGTTGAAGTGTTCCAAGGCGGAAGATGAGGCGTTCTTCCTCCAGGCGTCTGGTGGTGAGGGAGCGGCGGTGAAGGAGGCCCAGGACCTCCATGTCCTCGGCAGAGTGGGAGGGGGAGTTGAAATGTTGGGCCACGGGGCGGTTTGATTGATTGGTGCGGGTGTCTCGGAGATGTTCCCTAAAGCGCTCTGTTAGGAGGCGCCCAGTCTCCCCAATGTAGAGGAGACCACATCGGGAGCAACGGATACAATAAATGATATTAGTGGATGTCCAGGTAAAACTTTGATGGATGTGGAAGGCTCCTTTAGGGCCTTGGATAGAGGTGAGGGAGGAGGTGTGGGCACAGGTTTTACAGTTCCTGCGGTGGCAGGGGAAAGTGCCAGAATGGGAGGGTGGGTCGTAGGGGGGTGTGGACCTGACCAGGTAGTCATGGAGGGAATGGTCTTTGCGGAAGGCAGAAAGGGGTGAGGAGGGAAATATATCCCTGGTGGTGGGGTCTTTTTGGAGGTGGCAGAAATGTCGGCAGATGATTTGGTTTATGCGAAGGTTTGTAGGGTGGAAGTTGAGCTCCAGGGGCGTTCTGTCCTTGTTACGGTTGGAGGGGTGGGGTCTGAGGGCGGAGGTGCAGGTGGTAAACATCCTGCTGATGACCATGTACTGTCCTCCCTTGGCTGATAAGTCAGTACTTCTCCATTGTGAACAGCCCTTGGAGGAAGCACAGAAGGTGGCAATGACACAGAATATATTCTGATTAAGGGATTTCAATGCTGACTGCCAAGATCAACTTGGCAGCAGCATTATTGATTGAGCTGGTTGAGTCCTAAATAACATTGTTGCCAGAATACATCAGCAACAGGGAGTGGCTAAACCAATAAGAGAGAAGAATGTACTTGAACTCATGCTTAGCAATCTGTAGATGTGGATGCATCAGTCCATGATAGTGTCGGTAAGAGTGAGACAAAGTCACACCTTCACATTGAGAATACCCTCCATTATGTTGAGTGGTCCTTATCACCATGCTAAGTGACTTTGAATAGGTCAAGCAACTCAAGGCTGAGAATCCATGAGATGCTGTGGGCCATCACAGCAGCAGAATTATACTTCAGCACAAACTGAAACCTCATGGCCTGGCACATCCCCTACCTTATCATTGCTATTAAACCAGGGAATTAGCCCTGGTTCAATGCAAAGTATAGAAAGACATGCCAGGAGCAAAACACAACATACTTAAAATGAGATGTCAACCTGGTGAAATTATCAAACAGGACTACTTGCGTGCCAAACAGCAGAAGCAGCAAGTGATAGACAGAGCTAAGCAATCCCACAACAGATGGATCAGAGCTAAGCTCTGTAGTCCTGCCACACCCACTTGTGAATGGTTAAACAACTCACTGAAGGAGAATGCTCCACAAATATCCCCATCCTCAACAAAGGGGGAGTGCAGCTCATCGACACAAAAAACTAGGGCTGAATCTTTTGCAACTATCTTCAGCCAGAAGTACTTCAGCCTCTTCCAGGGGTCTCCATCATAACAGATACCAGTCCTCAGTCAATTCAATTCACGCCATGTGATATCAAGAAACACTGGGGGCACTGGATGCTGCAAAGACTATGGGACCTGACAACATTATGGCAGTAGTACCAAAGACTTCGACTCCAGAATTTACTGCTCCCCTAAGCAAGCTGTTCCAGTATAGATACAACACTGACATCTACCTGACAACATGAAAGTTTGTCTAGGAATGATCTAGACATAAAAATTGGGACAATTCCAGCTCGACCAATTACTAGTCCATCAGTCTACTCACGGGATCAACGATAAAGTGATGCAAGGTGTCATCAATAGTGTTACCAAGCAGCACATGCTTAGTGACAAAATGCTCATTGTTATCCAGTTTGGGTTCAATCAGGGCTACTCAGCTCCTAACATTATTACAGTCTCGATTCAAACATGGACAAAAGAGCTGAATTCTAGGAATGAGATGAGAATGATTGCTCTTGACATCAAGGCTATGTTTGATTGAATATAGAATCAAAAAGCCCGAGTAAAATTGAGAATCAAATTGGTATCTGGGGCAAACTCTTTGCGGGTTAGAGTCATTCCTGGCACAGAGGAAGATGGTCATGGTTGTTGGGGATCTATCATCTCAGCTCCAGGACATCTCTGCAGGAGTTTCTCAGGATAATGTCTTGGGCCCTAGATGTACTACAGAAATTCACAAAGGGTCTTTAGACAGCATCTTCCACTTACGTCTGGAAAAACAAGAACATCAGGTAACTGGGAACCACACCACTTGCAAGTTCCCATCCAAACCATTCAACACCCTGGCTTGGAATTATATCATGTTCCATCAATATCAAAATCCTGGAACTCTGTGCCTTATAGCAGTGGACAAGCACAGAAAGACTGGAGTAATATCAAAATAGAAAGGTCACAGTTTCTGTTAAAGTTTGAATAGCCCTGGCCTCTCTTCTCTACAAATAAAAAATCTTAGAAGTGATCTGATTTTTATGTGATGGAAGTGTTTAATTGGACTGGTGAAGTGAAGGTCTTTTAAAATGTAGATTTGTCAAGAGCCGGACATGAACATTAACCAATCACGGATAAATCTAACTTGAAAGGTGGAAGAAATTTCTTTATATCGTGAGTTGTTAGAATATAGAACATACTATCGTAAGGAATGGTTGAAACAAGTAGCATAGATGCATTTAGAAGGAAACTAGATAATAACTGGAAGAATATGTTGATGGAATTAAATAAAGAAGGATAGGAGGAGATTTGCATGAAGCATAAACACTGACATGACCCTGTTAGTTTGAACAAAGTGCTTTTCTATTGTATGTAGTTTGTAATCTTGGGGGAAGCAGGTGATGAGGGAATGGCTTACTGAGAATAGTTTCAGGAGCTGTCCATCCAAATTGAAGGGCAGAAGGGTAGGCAGGTGTAGAAGGGGATCTTTTAATGGCTGGGGGTGAGGTATTCTAATAGAAGGCAAGAGTACAGTGTGCTGAAGCATTAGAGAATGTGTTCTGTCTGCTCTTGGATGATGGAGAGTACAGTTCACCACCGCCTCCACAACAGTGTCTTTTTCCTTGCTTCATTCCACCTACTAGGTTTTCCTGTGAAGTTTGGAATGCATTTCCACCTCCTGTATACCTTCAATGCAGATTAAATCAAATTTTGCCCATCTCTTCACAATTTTGAAGATGCTATTCCAACTCCTGAAAGTAAGTCCTTGTTTGTCTTGTCTGCCTCTGTAAAACCCAAATATGGAAGATTTAGAATTCAGATTTTCACAATTTAAACAGTTGGTCCAAACCCACCCCAGCAAGTTTTAGAATCATAGAATCCCTACAGTGTGGAAACAGGCCATTTGGCCCAACCAGTTCACACCGATACTCTGAAAAATAACCCACCCAGACCCATTCCCTTACCCTATTATGTTACATATACTCCTGACTAGTACATCTAATTTACACATCCCTGAATACTATGGGCAGTTTAGCATGGCCAATTCGCCTAACCTGCACATCTTTGGATTGTGGGAGGAAACCTGGAAGAAACCTACACAGACAAGGGGAAAATGTGCAAACTCCACACAGACAGTCACTCGAGGCTAGGATCACACCCAGGTCCCTGATACTGTGAGGCAGCAGTACTAACCATTGAGCCACCGTGCTGCCTGATTGAACTCCTACAACCTCTTTGAAACTGTCCCAACTAAATCTGTTCAGTGTCCACTTTGGCCTGAGTACACTTGTGTGAAGCACCTTATCTCATCTCACTGGGTTAGTGCAGTAAAGAAGAAGCCCTGCTATTCCTGGAATCAATCAAAAACTAAAAGATTTTTAAAATGTGCAAATATTCCCCAATTTATCTTTCCTCTCAACCCCAGTTGACAGAAACCACTGTTCATAAGGGCTGCTGAGATGATTCTTATGATTCTTGTGCTGATCCAAACGTAAGTTCTCTGTTGTCCTTCTCGGGATATTTTCACTGATTTATATGATGCGCAGGGCAGCCGGTTCACTTACAAAAAGTCTTTGACTTATCAGTTAAACGTCACAGCCAACAGCCACCGCTGAAGGCAAGATAAACAGGTTTTCGTCAGGCTTAAAGTGCAATTCACTGCAGAGAACAGAGAGAGAGAGAGAGAGAGAGACAGAGCTACAAAGCTGGTGGTGGTCGAAGACTTCTTGTTGATAGACTCAAGATGTACAGCTACCTGAAAGCCAATTATAAGGCTGTTGACAGGCAGAAGGCCTTTGTCAATGCTAAGTGGTCAATAGTCCACAAACCAATCAATACTCTTTGCCAACCAAAGTTCCATTTCTAACACAACCCGTCGTCTCCCATGTATCTGTGACCTTCTCCCACAAGTGCGTAATCAGCAGCTATTCACACAGTATTTACAATAATGGTCAAGTTACTTGCTTTCAAAACCATGCAGTAATCTTTGAGCAACCTTTGGATTTATAGCTGTTCTTCACTCATTTCAAATTCCAATTTAAAATATAAGACAAATAATAAATACATTGTCTTTACAACCTTGAGACAATTTTCGATGTTAAAAGTGTTACATAAGTGCACATTGTCACCCTGCTGTTATTCAACGATGGGAGCATATCTTGTTGCTTGCCCCAGTCGCTTCAGGACAAAAGATATTCACACCTCATGGCAAATGTTCGAAATTGGAAGATGAATAGTATTACAAATGTCATTATCTGTGAGGTCCCACATCTTTCCATTTCAGTAAGTTATGCAATATTTCTTTCCATATATGACCCTATGATATATTGCTTTATTAAATTTGCTTTATTGAAGAAATGGGTGAATTACTATTATATTTAGGCTGTATCAATACTGTGAGTAATGGACACAATGCTCATAGGTCTGGATAACCCAGAGCAAGTGAGCATGGATTGGAAATAGGGCTAATGCAGTACCCACGTTCATCAATCAGTTTTCTATTGCAAGTATAATGTATCCCCATGGAGTGAAGTGTTTGGAATCACCCTACAATCTCTGCCTTAATATGACATTCACAAAGTGCTTGAGCTCGTCGCTTATGGTTTGTGATGTCATTTTGAATCCCCAGGGTAAATTAGATTTTCATTAATCATTCTCAGCTATTCATAATGCTGCACCGAAAGTCAATCAGTTTTTTTTTAATGAAATAATGTGGGTGCACCCATGACTAATGGCTAATAAATTAGGAGATGGCAACCAAATAATTATTCACATCTGTTACTGATGGATTTTTGATAGGGATATTGTCAACTGGAGGAAGTATTCTTTCTGTTCTCCAGGTCATGACATTGACTCTCAAGACTACTGAGTGGTGAATTTATTGTAGCAAGATAAAACATGGCAATTTCACTGTCGCATCCTCTCCCTTCCCTGAAGAGAACTGTCTACAAAATGTGCTATAATGCATGCTTTACTTGCTAGTAAATTATTGCTTAAACAAGTTGTTTTTTTTAAGAAAAAGGAACCAAACAGCACACCATTATTTTTTGGCCATTGACTACTGAAGTGAAATGGGCAATTCATGCAAATTGTATTCAGTGCAATTTGTATGAATATGCTAATATCTATGAATGGAAGTTTTAATAAGGCATTAATCAATTTTACGTAAAAGGACTAGCAAAGCAGACGGAAGAATTTCCTGTGAATGGATCAACAACATTTGCAGGAGATTCGTAAAATCCAGGATATTTTGAGCCATGGATACCCAAATGATGTCACCTCTAAATATTGCACCATCCACTCATTAAGCTAAAGCTTTTGCAATCCCAGTACACACTGTTTGGCTCTTGGATGAAAAGGAGGACAATCTTTAGAGCAGTGAAAGTACAGAACATTAGATTGGGCTTGCAGCTACTAGTGAAGAACAGAGAAGGTGGCTGAACAGCAGCTTTGGTGAAGGTGTTGGAAACCACCAGTAATGACACATACTGGCCTGGCTGGTCTAGTGTACTTCAAAATGATAGACCGCAATGACCTGTACATTCATTTCCAAGTATTATTGAATTTTAACTGCTTTTCCACTCTGGGGAAAGGCTCGAGGCTGAATAGATTAGATTAAAGGATATATTCCCTCTGTTCTCCTTGTCATGACATTGACACTAGAGATTCCTGGCCGATGGATTTATTGTAGTAAGTTAAGACATGATAATTCCACTATCACACCCCCTACTTACCCTGATAGTGGACTGAAATTTCCCCACGATACAGGCAGCAAATGCTGCCTTTACTGAGAGACCACTGGAAACATCGAAGCATATGCAGGCGTGGAGGTATGCTACTCTTGAGTAAAAGAAATACTTTTATCAAGACAAAACAGAGAGGTTCATGGCAGCGATGTTGGTCTATGTACATGCAATCTCCAAGGTTAAGAGGACATACTTCCTGACAACAATGGAACACCCATGGAATGCATACTAAGGTGCGTGAGCTTCCTACATGTCTGATTATACTGGTTTACATTAGCAAATCTGCAAAATACATATATACCTCAGTAACTGTATCTCTTAATCATCTTTACCATTTGCTTATCTTTATCAGCCTCTTGCATGGAACTGTATCATAATCTGGAGGGAGCAGAGGAGGCCAAATTGACTAATTTCCTCTCATTACTGCCCACTTGTCTAGAAAAGCAAATAGAAAACCAAATTGCCAGGCTTTAGGTACATTTAAGTCATCATTGGACTAGCATATGGATGTACATGGAAAAGTGTAGGTTAGATGGGCTTCAGATTGGTATGACAGGTCGGTGCAGCATCAAGGGCCGAAGGGCCTGTACTGCACTGTAATGTTCTATGTTCTATGTTCTAAGTTAGTTTTCTCCTAGATTTATGGTGTTTGTTCGAAAATTATTTTTTTTTACCAGCGACAAGATAGTAATATGAACAGAATTGTTCAATAGTATTTTTGAGAAAACTGCTTTTTCTTTTCAATATTTCTGATTACATTTAATGTGGCTGAATTTCAAGAATAAGGACATTGTGCCGTGAGAGGGGCATATGTCAGGCACTGAGTCTAAAGAATCATTGTGATTGAAATGTGTAAAGTGTTAAAACAGGGCATTTTTATCACAGTAGAATTGTTGAGCAGGGAAGAAAATGGCAGCAATATAAAAGGCAATAGTTTGTTCTAGAAAGTGTATCAAAACAATGTCTCAAGAACAAAAATGATTGAGAGTAACTTTGTAATAAGAGCCATGGAGCTTCTTCTTTTTGTTTTGGAATCAGTTAAATCAACGATGCATGTACCTTTTAGATTTTGGTCAATATGTGCTCTTATGCATTGTACTTTAAGATTAATATTTTGTCAATAACAATATCTCACAGCACAGTGCACATGTGCCTCCATAGACTCGATGTTTCAAAAGGACAGTTCCCTACAACCTTGAAGTCAATTAGGAATGAGTAATAAGTGCTGCATTTGACAGTGATGCCTACACCCCATTAATGAATAAAGAAATCAAGTGAATTATTGGATATATTACTATCACTAGCTCGATAAACCTGATGAAGGTGGGTAAATCAGCCTTGTGTTTCCAAAGAGAAGGGTATTTGGGAACAACCTTGGGTGTTTTGCTTGCTGGTTACTGACACTCCCGTTCCCGCTACCCAAACACCACCAACTCCTCCACCCCAAATCAGGTCAAATCTCAAATTTGGCTGACAGCACAAAGCTTGTGCATGCCCAGATATATCATTGAGGTGAGAGTTACACAGGGACATCTATGTTGTTGAAATTATTCACCTTAAACCATTGAAGGCTAAAGGGAAATTTAATAGTCAACCCCACCAACCTCTGCATACCTCGCATCATCATCCGCCACTTCCACCACCTCCAAACCGACCCCACCACCAAAGATATATTTCCTTCCCCACCCTTATCAGTGTTTCAGAGAGACCATTCCCTCCGTAACTCCCCACCAGCCCACACCCCACTCCTGGCACCTTTCCCTGCCACCACAGGAAGTACAAAACCTGTGCCCACACCACTCTTCTCACCTTCGTCCAAGGCCCCAAGGGATCCTTCCACATTTGTCAGAAGTTTAACTGTACCTCTACCAATGTCATCTACTGCATGCGTTGCACACAGTGTGGTCTCCTCTACATCAAGGAGACAGGATGCCTTCTTGTGAATCATTTCAGAGAACAACTCTGGGACACCCGCACCCACCAACCCCACCACCCTGTGGTTGAACACTTCAACTCCCCCTCCCAATCCGTTAAGGACATGCAGGTCCTGGGCCTCCTCCACCGGCAAACTGTTACCACCCAACGCCTGGAGGAAGAACGCATCAAGTTCCGCCTTGGGATCCTGAAACCACACTGGATAAAAGTGGATTTCAATCGCTTCTTCATCTCCCCTCCCCTCACTTTATCCGAGTCCCAAGCCTCCAACTGGGCACAACCCTCCTGACCTGTCCATCACTCCCCTCTCACAACCAACATTGTCAAAAAAAAATCAGTCCTGCAGAAGGGTTACACCTCCTGATGTTGCCTGGCTTGCCATATTCTTCCAGCTTCCTGCATGTCTACCAACATCTGCAGATTTTTGGCTCTATAAAAATCTAACTGGCTCACTAATGTTCTTCAGGAAAAGAAATCCGTCATCCTCACCTGATCTGGCCTACATATGTCTCCAGACCCACAGCAATATGGGTAAATTTTAACTCTCCTCCATGCAACTGAGGATGGACCAAAAATGCCCATCCTATGAATGAATTTTTAAAAATCCCAAACTGGAGGTGTTGCTTTTCCCTTTGAAGGATCTAGAAGGACAGGCATTAAACAACTAGTTTCAGTTCCACTGGAGTGTTGGTGTGGAGTGTGGGGCGGAACATTCTCATGTGCACCAGTTTGGTTTGAAGTGAAGCATATTGTGAAGGTCATGTTGAAGAATTATCTCCTTGTCACCCCTGTGTTGTAGATAAATACATCTCCCACGTTAAATGTTAGAAGTCAGCTAGTTGGCAATCAAACAAATGGGAAACAGAACAACAAAAGGAATCTCTCTCACCCTGAATTCTGGAATTCAACTATAGCTGTAATGAACTGGACTACATTATCTCAACAAATTTGCAAAGCTAAAACTTGTGAAACCAACTGCTCAAATATCAACATTGCCCAAGTAAACCTTTCAACTATCCAGTTTTCACAAGGAATTCAGAGGCTAATAACTTTTCTTCAATTTTTACCTGCATGGACTCACGTCTTAGCAAGAATTTACCAGGCCCTGTGTAGTCCAGTCTCCAGTGAGATCAGTGGTGGAATTGGCTAAGATGTTTGGTGAGACTGATCCAGACATTGAGATCATCTTGCTATATTGTGCTTTTCTCAAGTGGTGTAGCAATGCACTCCTTAGTCAACGGTAAGCTCTCAATTGATGATTATCATTGTTTGGTAAATAACTTGCTAATTACCCAACTCACCATGGTTGTGATTTTACCAAACTCACCATACAACCAAAATGTCAGGAAAATGGGCTATGGAAATCAGAGCAGATTTTTGGCGCATTTCAATTGTTGCTTACTCCAAAAGATGTCCATGTAGAACATTGGGAAACAATATTTTAGATACATTCTGTAGGCACTGGTTATGCATACTCCACATCCATGCTCATTGGCATCCAGCATGTGCCAGTCTCTATGACTGCTTATGGCACATGTCCTATCCACTTACAAGAAGCTTCTGGATACTAATGGTCAACATTGAAATGAATGGGCAACCATCATTGTAAAGCTAGAGCAAGGACACTGTCGACACAGGGAAATGCACCCAGCTCATTGAATATACCAGACTGCATTTCTGGGCTGTTTGCTTATTGTTGTTGTTGCACGCAGCCATTGTAAGCCAACCTGGATTCTCGCTGTGTCTTTGCGTTGTATTGTTTTGTTTTGTCTTTTGTGCATTTCACATGGAGACCATATGAAATGAACTGCTAGAGGGAATGGCAGATGCAGGTACAGTTACAACATTTAAAAGACATTTGGACAAGTACAAGAATAGGAAGAATTTGGAGGGATATGGGCCTAATGCAGGCACTACTTTGGTTTGGGACAGCTGGTCAGCATGGACAAATTGGACCGCAGGGTCTGTTACTGTGCTGATTGATTCTACGACTCCCTGACTTTTGTTTCTAATCTGCGTAGTTGTGTGTTGCGTTACTAATTCTTCTCATGTTGAGTCATTAATAAACTCACTCTTTGTTAATTCAAGGAAGTTAAGTTGACTCCTTTTACAACATAGCTTCATCTGGGTCTGGGAAAAGGTATCCATAAAGGAGGAGATCTTTTATAAATTTAGCTAGTTGCAATCAAACAAGAGGATAGGTGAACTAGGAACTGAAGCTAGTTCTTCCCGTTTTACCCCAGAGCTCAGTGATTTGGGGGTAACCTGTCTGCATCTGTAACAAATTATGGACCTTATCCAGTGCTTATCTCCCTTCCTAATAGCACTGTGAGTGTTGCTGTCTTCCAAAGATGGCAGCAGTTCAAGAAAGATGCTCATTCCCACCATCTTCTCCAGGGCAATTTGGTAGGAGCCACAAATAATGATCTATACAGTGACATACATATCTTACAAACAATAATATAGGTCTGCCTTTAAGGCAAAACTGGATAAGTTTCATGATGGAAAAAGCATCAGTTAGGTTAAGTAATAAGGGTGGAATGAGTCTGTTGTGGAGCCTAGATGAGCTGGACGGAATGGCTATTCTTAATTCTATGTAATTGTAAGGAATGATAGTAAATAAATTGCCAATAACCACCGCATAATGTTTTAAAAAAAAGAATAATATTAATCAAGACCTCCGATCATAGTTCGACAGTTCATTGTTTACAGTTCTCCTTCCTATACTCCAGTGACACAATTCTCCTGCTGGTCTCCTGTGTACCTAAATTAAGTAAGTTGCACCAAGAAAAGCAATTAAGTCCCTCTGATGTTTTGATAAATGCTAAAGAAATAAAATAGTTGCAGTTGATTGAGACTGACATACCTCATTAATCTCATTAACCCACGGGTGCCACATTCACATTGCATCTTGTGTCTGATGCTGCTCGGTTATATCCCTCTGGAATATGTACATCTCTTGCCTGCTGAGTTTCATGCTTGAACGTCCCAGTTTTTCAATCACTACACTTTGTTTATGGTCCATTAATGTAATGCCAGTTCAACTTTTCCATTCCTTGTGTACGACCAAAATATTTTCCATTTCCGATTTGTATTGGGTGCTTTCTCCCATCCCCGTCCCCAGTAAAATAAAAAAAAAATTGCCCAAAATGAAACTACATCAAATAACAGACCCAGGTTGGTCTCACTGGTCTGTAGAATCATTTCAGATCAAAAGCAGTGCAGGACTAATGATAGGCTTAAGAGAGCTGACCCCTGTAGCATTGCCATGGAAATGGGATCAGATAAATAACAGAAAGAAAGCCAGCACCAATTATACAAAGAAATTGTGTATAAAAACTAAATCAGGCTTTCAACAAGAGTTAACTGCAACAAGCCTATTCTGTTTCATTATTTTGGAGCCTTAAGGTATTTGAATTTAAAATTCTAACAACTTGAATTTCAGCACTCTGTTTTAAAATCAATTATTTCAAACTTATCTGCAATACAGAACAGGATGAGTGTTGGGACTAGGAAAATGATTGTCAATAATATTGTGCAGATATGCTGAGTTTCACATTTCACCTGACAAAGGAGCAGCGGTCTAAAAGCTTGTGATTTCAAATAAACCTGTTGGACTATAACCTGGTGCCGTGTGACTTCTGACTTTATCTACCTCAGTCCAATCATAACTGTTTTACAACAGATTATTATACCAGTTCAGACAAGAAACAGGCATTTGGATTGCCTGTCAAACAATTGCACCATAGAGGTCTTCACAGCAGCACTCAGGCTGAGGAACCATCTGGAACTCCGTCCACTTGACTTTGTTCTGGGCCTGACACCATACAATCACATTCCATCCACACATATTTACTGGGGGTGATTTTTTTTTTTAATGAGCCAACTCTATAAGTATTTCCATTTGGGAATTTGTTTGTCAACTTCAGACGTAATGAAGATGTTTCCTCTCGTGAGGTAAGCTCG
This sequence comes from Chiloscyllium punctatum, assembly GCF_047496795.1. Lineage (NCBI taxonomy): Eukaryota > Metazoa > Chordata > Chondrichthyes > Orectolobiformes > Hemiscylliidae > Chiloscyllium > Chiloscyllium punctatum. The sequence continues at coordinate 49,876,080 of NC_092741.1, read as the reverse complement.
AACGAGTAGTTACAGTTTCAGGATAAGGAGCAGAAGATTCCAAACAGAGATGGGGAGGGAAATTGCCTCTTTCAAAGACTCATGAATCCATGGACTTCATTTCTCCAGAATGTGGTGGATACCTCGACATTGAATAAGTTTTAAAAAGGTATACACCGATTTTTAATGAGTAATAGGAGGAGGGTTATAGGGAGCAAGCAGGAAAGTGGAGCTGAAGGTGAGGTGAGATCAGCCAAGATCATAGGCAGAGCAAACCATTCTACTTCTTCCTGATCCCTCCACAAAATAATCCCGCTTTGACGCCACCTCCCTCGCTGAGAAGTATCTTAGGCCCTTCTTTTCTCCTCCATCCTTCCTCATACTTCTCCCTCCCTCTGTCCAATGGAACACTTCCAAAATGGCACTGTGGCTCAGTGGTTAGCACTCTACCTCACAGTACCAGGGACCTGCGTTCAATTCCAGCTTTGAGTGACTGTGTGGAATTTGCACGTTCTCCCTGTGTCTGGGTCGGTTTCCTCCAGGTGCTCTGACTTCATCCCACAGTTGGAAGATATGCAGGTTTGGTGAATTGGCCATCATATTTGCCCATACTATTCAGGGATGTGTAGGTTAGGTGCATTAGTCAAAGGTAAATGTAGGAGAATGGGTCTGGGTGGGTTACTCTTCGGAGGGTCAGTATGAATTTATTGGGCCAAATGGCCTGTTTCCACACTGTAAGGATTCTATAACTTAAAAACACAGGACTTCAACTGAAATTTCAAATGATTAAATTTCCGTTTCTCAACTAATGCTGTCAAATATGGTGAGTGTTCCTTGTCTTCTGTGAAGTCTATTATCTGTTTTTAGTTTCCCGTTCTCACTGAAATGATGAACCAGATTATTTCAGACAGAAACACTGAAGGGTATCAACAAAACAAATACGTTGTTGAGAAAGCAAAAAAAAAGTATGAGGAAAATGACAGGAATTTGGTGAGGTGGAATCCCTGGACTGAAATCAGGAGGAATTTCTTCACCCAGATAGTGATGAACTGAAAGCAGGTCTAAGGTTTAAATGGGCCGTGCTCCCATAATTCAGAGTTGTGGGTGGGGTGGGGTTTAATGAGGCAGGAGGCTGCAGAGTGGAGATCCTTGCACTTTCCTCTTTCTGATTCAGTCTGAATTTGCGAAGATTTTCAGGCAGCCACCCTACCTGGAGATCAATTGAGAGGAGGCAATGGCCTCGTGGTATTATCACTGGACTATTAATCCATAAACCTCAGCACCATTCTGGAGACTTGCATGCAAATCCCGCCATGGCAGATTTGAATTCATTAAAGAACTGGAATTAAGAATCTAATCTTGTTGCTGCTTAGATACTTTATTCCATTAGAACTCTCGGAGATTAGGTGGGCAAAGGTGGCATGAGAAGTTATTGCAAATAACACATGCCACATTGGTAATATTGAATTCCACCAGTCATCTGCGAAAAGAGATCTCAGGGAATGAGGTGAAAGTGAGGACTGCAGATGCTGGAGATTAGAATCAAGAGTGTGGTGCTGGAATAGCACAGCAGGTCTGACAGCATCTGAGAAGCAGGAAAATCGATATTTCGGGCAAAAGCCCTTAAACAGAAATGAGGCTGAGAGCTTCGGGGGTGGAGAGATAAATGGGAGGGGGCTAGGGGGAAGATAGCTGAGAGTGCAATAGGTGGATGAGGTGGGGGTAAAGGTGAGAGGTCAGAGGGGAGGGTGGAGTGGATAGGCGGGAAGGGGGATGGACAGGTCATGAGGACAATGCTGAGCTGAAAGGTTGGAACTGGGGTAAGGTGGGGGGAAGCAAAATGAGGAAACTGGTGAAATCCACATTGATGCATTGGGGTTAGAGGAGAGGTGTTCTCATCGGGAGCAACAGATATAGTAAATGACATGTGTGAAAGTGCAGGTGAAACTTTGATGGATGTGGAAGGCTCCTTTGGGGCCTTGGATGGAAATGAGGGGGCAAGTGTGGGCACAGGATTTGCAATTCCTGCGGTGGCAGGATGAGATGCGTTGGAAGGCATCTTCAACGTGAGAAGGGAAATTGCGGTCTTTAAAGAAGGAAGCCATCTGGTGCGTTCTGTGGTGGAACTGGTCCCCCTGGGAGGAGATGTGGCAGAGGCAGAGGAATTGGGAATAAAGGTTAGCATTTTTTGCAGGAGGTGTTGTGGAAGAATTACTCAATGTTCTTTAAAAAAATTACCAGGAGATGCAGAAAGTCCTTCACGAACTTAAACTTTAACCTTGCAAAATAAAAGCTATGGGAGTTAGCAAATATCTTCCCTGACTCCCCAGAAGCTCTTTGTTCTCCTTCAGTTTATACAATTTGTTGGTCATTCACTTATTGGATAACATTAGCATAGCCAATCATGCTTGCTTGCTTTGTCTTTCTAAATTAGTCATCACCTGGCACATTGGTTCCCTCCATCACACTTAACCTATCACATTACAACACCATCATCTTCGGCATTAGCTCATGTACCAGTGATTTAACTAGCCTATCACAATGCACTACTATTATCTGTTACTGGAGCCCTGTAACATGATCCTGGGCATACATTGCAACACGTTGGTGGGTTTGTACACAATGTCAGTGTTGTGTCGGTCACCGTTGATGGAGATGGAGAGGTTCAGGAAGGGGAGGGAGGTGTCAGAGATGGTCCAGGTGAATTTAGCAGGGCAGATGTATTCCCCCCACTCTGCTTTAAGAATCGTATTCTAGCAGTGAATTGTCCTCCATTTAAGACACAAATTTATCTTTGACTGTATTATTATTAACAAATCTTACCATATTGTCAAGCAATCCAAACTTAAGTGTGAGGTCGCACCCACAAATAAGCACCAGCTCGGACATGATGGGCCAAAAGGTGTTTTTCTGTGCTTTTGATCTCGATGACACTATAAAAGTAGAATTACCTGCACACCCCATTGGAAGCTGGTGAAGAAAATAGTTTCACAGTCTTGAATGTTTATATTTGACGTGAGATTTAACTTGTCATAAAAATGTCCAATCTTACTGAAATATCTTTAAGAAATTCATTGCTTTTGTTTATTGGACTTCTTGAAAAATATTGGATTAGCCTGGCAAATTGAAATGCAAAATGTACTTCAGGGTAATTCAATTGATTCGACAGAAAACAAAACTTATGCTTTTCTGTCCTTTTGATAAAATCTCTGCCTCACATCTGACCTAATCTCCAACTGACATGTCACTAAGTAAGACCATCAGTTCTGTTTCTCATTGGTTGAGTTTCTGACAATGGTGTTGAAGTGCAAATGATGCTTATTCACTGTATTGTACATTTGTAGCTATATCAAGTTCTGAATACAATGGAACACAACAAAGAACTGCAGATGCTGAATATCTGAGATAAAAACAGAAATTGCTTGGAGAAACTCATTGGATTGGCAGCATCTGTGGAGAGAAAGCAGAGTTAACATTTTGAGTCCAGTGATCCTTCCCTCAGAACAGTTCAGTTGCGGCCAAACTTACTGGGTTTCCTTTAGCAATTTCTGTTTTTATTTCTGAATACAATAGCCACCTTAATTTTCCATAAATGTCTTCTGATTTTCTACTGTAATATTTGGGATAATAGTATGAATGGGAGGTGAGGATTTTACCAAAGCTGCGGAAGCAGAGAATTTAGGGATTATGTCCGTGGAATTTCAGGTCTGTTTATTTGTCTTTGAACAAGTGTTCTTACTTCAGAAGAAACATAAGAGATTTTTAAAAAATAAATGTCAAAATATACTGAAGTGAAGCAACTGTAAAAGGGAGTTTAATAAACATTACAAAGACATTACATAAACATTACAAAGTGCAGTTAATCTGAAGCAAAAACAAAACGAATTGCTGCAAACATACACTGAGACGATCCTTCATATAAACTGACAGTAGCAGGCCAAGAAGGCAGCTTACCACCATCTTGTCCAGGCAACTAGCTTTGGGCAATAAATGTTCACCCAGCCAATAATGTCCAAGTTCAATGAATTATCTTTTAAAAAGTCAGCAACTATGGACAAAGTAGGTGAGCTAATGACCAAGAATCTAATAGCATCTCAGACCTTTTCTTATTTCACTCATCAACTCCAATTATTTTTGAGCTCTGAGTTGCTGAAAATGTGATAACAGCATAGTGACATCAAAAGATAAATGACAGAATTAATAGTCATTGTTATTAGCAATTGGGGGAAAAAAACAGAGGCAGGAAAGAGCAATAGAAAAGACACAGAGTAAATTAGAAACAAGAAAAATAGAAAATAGGAGCAGGAATAGACTGTTCAGCCCATCAATCCTGTTCTACCATTCAATCTGATCAAGGCTGATCATCCAACTTTGCAGCCATTTCCCACTTTCAAACAATACACTTCGACCGCTTTAGCCCCAAGAATCATGTCTGACTCCTTCTTGAAAACATTCACTGCCTTGGCTTTAACTATTTTCCCAGGCAGATAATTCCACAGGCTCACCACTATCTAGATGAAGAAATCCCTCCTCATCTCAGTCCTAAATGTCCAACTCCATATCCTTAAACTGTGACCCTGTGGTTCTGGACTCCTTGGACATTAGGAACATCCTTCCTGCATTTACACCCTCTCTAGTCCTTTAGAACTTTATAGGTTTCCACGAGATTCCCCTCATTCTTCTAAACATCAATGCATATAGTTCTAATCCAGTCTGTCTTCATATTTTAGTCCTGTCATTAGAATCAAATTAGATATTGAATAAGCAATAGAGAAACAATTAGGTAAAGCAAAGGGAAAGACAAGACAGAAAATAGTTGTTAAAAAAATCATCTTATACTTTTCAACTTAAAAATCTCTGAGGACAAGTTCCTATTTGTAAGAGTAAGAGTCCACTGTTTCAACTGTTCTCTTTCTGGACATTCAATGTTTACGGGCATTGCAAGAACATTAATCATGTCATTAAAAAGTTGCTTATGCCATGACCTATCCCAGCACTAACTTAAAGTGAGTTTAGTTCATACCTCGATCTGAAACCCAATCATTTCTTAAATCTCATGGGGGTGGAATAGAAAATATCATTTTCACAAGGCAAATGAAAATCATTCAATAATTTGTGCTGACTGGTAACTCAGAACATATCTCTTCCATACCATAAATTGCTGGTTTTTGTCAATCTCACTATTAACCAAAAATGCCTTAAACATGCCTATGTTTCTTAGTAAATTCTGTGTTAAATTTAAAGTGGAAGAAATTAAACTGACTGAAGAAAAATAGGTAACAGTATACTGACATAGCAATCCCAGATCACAAGGGCAAAAATTTATTTCAGCAGGACTGCAGAACTATCGATAGGAGCTTGACCATCCATAATGCATGCTACATGATTTCCATTTCCAATGAAATGACATTGTAATCACTTCATGCATTCTTTTACCACTATAAGGACTAGTGAGATTCAGTCAATAAATGTGGTCATTTGTAGGCTACTACTAGGGATAAATTACAATGAAGTCAAACAGGATGCTGTAATTTAGTTAAGCTGCCATTCCATGCACAATGATAAACAGGGGCGGCCAAGATTGCATAGTTCTGGCAGGTTTTCCTTCTAACAGTAGAATAACTCGTTGTTTCTCCCTTTGCTGTTAGTCTAGCATGATAGTCACATTCAATAACACAGCAACAATTCTAAATCATTGTACTTTGAAGTATTTCAAAGTTAAGTTGGTGTAAAAAAGCAAATTTTCATTACTGGTTTTTAAATCATTTCTGGAAATCTAGTTGAAACTATTATTTCAACTTTATTTAATTGCAACCAAGAAGTCCCCATCATCAGCTTCACAATTTAAAGATTTTACAAATTTAAAACATGAGAGCTGGTCATGTGTAATAGATCCATTTAGTTAGGCTCCAATAGAAATCACGCAAACTGCAAAACATTAGAATGTGATGGCTTTTAGGACCCAGTGGAAACCAACAATGCATTTTGCTTCATCTTAAGCAACTAATTAACTTTTATTGCCCTTCACAATATATGCCTTTTGAGTTTTAAAGCCTCTATTCATAGCTAAATTAACAATTCCATCTACATTAGATTAACCATTCTCCACATTTCACTGCAGCAGATGCTATTTCCCATTGACTACTCTGCATACACATGTAGTAGGAAATGACTGAATGTTAAATCCTATCAACAGTCACAAGTCCTACATGGTCTGTATCACACACAAATGCTTTAAAATTGGCAACAACAAAAAAAAAGGTGGCCCTCTGGCTGATGCCAATTTTAGCAAAAATGTGAGAACAGAATGTGAATCTTAACTCAAGGGCAAAAGTTAATGCCAGGGGGTGGGGAGGTGCATTTCATTTTATCACTGAACCTGAGATATGTTTCTTACAATTAAGATCTTGCCTGAAATATTCTCTCAAGCACAGGAATATTAGTCATTCCATAAATGGTCAGTGGTCTTCTATTCAGGAGTGCACTTGAACCACCAGATAATTAACTCAGGGATGTGTCAAGAGTATCTCCATGATATTTCATCCAGATTTTCACAACTTTAGTACATGCCTCACAGCTTCTTCTCCAAACATTATCAAGGTGAACTATGAAAACTCATAGTACATTGAGGACTTGGTAAGGTAAAGCCTTGTTGTGCTTTAGTTTACAACACAGGAACTATGATCTGAATCATTACATTAAATAGAGTTGATGTAGCTTCATGTGACAATACACAATTAGGAATGTGGAATGTTTCATTGTGCATTCGAATGGAAAAATACATCCAAACTGAGCCCCTACATCATCTTTCTGATTCTGAACTCACCCCCATTCCCCTTTGTATAACCAAAGTGCAAAGCTTTGACTGGATCTGACGGTTTCTTAGTCCCTTTTTGCTAATTCCCTGTGTTCCCAAGCGTCGGGCAGAAATCATGTCAGACACCCCAGCTGAAAATTGAGACATCTACCAAAAGTTTAAGGGTGCATTTTTATTTTATATATTTGAACTAATTGTTCGCAGTCTATGGGGAAATAAGTGCAAGTCTCACTCCTCTTCGGCATCTCAATCATTTGCTTCAGTAGTTTTTGCAAAAAGTAGAAATTGTAAATAGGCTGTATTTTGTCAAACAAACCCTAAACATAACTTCAAAAACTCTTTCTGGACTAATAGCATGAAAATTGTGAGAAATATAGAAGTAATGGAAAATTAGTGATGTAAACAAAAATGCAAGGGATACAATAGACCCTCAGCAAAATTACTTATTGATGTACTGAGAATAAATGAGAAAAAGGGATATCTACTAATTATTTATAATTGCAGTTCCTCAAAAATAAACCTTTCCCTGCATTTGTTATTCTTTGCACAACAACAATAAGCACCCAGTGATTACATTTAGCTCAGGAAATTGAAGTTGCAATGCTTTAACTCATCAAATTCTAATGAAGTAGTCAAAATGAATAACGGTGGAGCTGATAAAGCTGATAGTGTGATTACTTTTAAGCAAGTCAAATTTCAGTGCCCTCAGGTATTGCCCAGACATCCCACAGTTCCTGCACCGAATCTAACCCTTACACTGAAAGCTAATTAAAGAAATTAATAAGCAAGGGTTTGTTATTGTTGAAAGGTAATAAGATTTGATAGAAGCAGCCTGCTATAATGTATAGACAGGCAGCGGAGGGTTACTTCAAAGCACCAAGCAACCAGTTGTTAGGGAAGTACTATAAGTGGTATAAACAGATAAGTCCTCAGCGGACAGCAGTAAGATCTAAAGCTATCTGTGAAAATGTTCTTGAAATTACATTCTATTCCCTTGCATATTTCATGGTTTTCAATGCTTCAGTCAGTCCAGAAAAGCAGCTTGTGCCCAATCATTCAGGAAATCACTATATTTGATTAGTTTCTTGGATGTGATGCAGTTTCAAATGCATGTCAACAAGAAAGTGTCAGCCTAACTTCAGAGTCAGGTTCCAATCTAACTTGCAACACGTTGAAACCAATTGATGTGAGACATCACTCTCTTTCTTTGATACTGTGCAAAGCCCACTCCCAGTGCAGTTTCAAGCTAGGTTTACAATGTGCTTCGAAGATGTGCAGTCTTTTTAATGTTTTGAGAGGGCTCTAAGGATTGTCTTACCTATGATTTCAAAAAGATAACGATTTATCAGGTGGATTTTCTTCAGATGTATGTCCAGAGTTATCTTCTTGTGCACAGGCTGTGATTATAAACACACTGAAACTTATAATTTATTAACTCTGCAACTTATGTTATCAAAGCAGAAATAAGCATTATCTTCCAGTTTGTGAAATAACTAATGACAAAAACAATTTTAGGACCTATTTTTGGAATTGGCTTCTCCTTTTTCAGCCATTTTTGGACATGGTTCTTATATTATTTGGAAATAAATTTCAATATGAGTTAACAGACAAGTTCTATTTTCCTTGAGTGCAAGACTATTTTGGCGGTAGTCAATGTTTTTACAACTGAGAGCTCTGAAAAGTGATTTTCTACTGAAATTAAAAGACAACATGCAGGTTTAGACTATAACTACAGATGTAGGCAAGTTGGCTTGCCTGAAGAGTCAACTAAGTGCTTTATCACAGTAGTCATTATTTTCCGGTTGAAAACAACAAATGCTGGAAATTGCAGCGGGTCAGGAAGCATCCACCAAGAAAGAGCAAAGTAGCATTTTTAGTTGAGATGACTCTTCATCAGAGCTGAAGTGAAATATGGAGGGACAGCATTTATACTATAGTTTGGAAGGATGGTGGTGGGGGTAGTGTGTGTCAGGTGCAATTGGAGAAAAAAATGTTAGTAGTTTACATCAAGTGATCGGAATGTGACAGTAAGTGGGACGGGGGAGAGGAGGACATGATAACAAGCTAAAAGAAAAGAAAGAAATGGTTCACAATTTAAAGGTGTTTAACTCAAAATTAAGTCCAGAAGGCTGTAAAATGCCTCGTCTGAAGATGAGAAATTGTTCCTCCAGACATGTGGGCACACAAGCAGGACCCTGTGTTAAAATGACCAGCTGTTAGCCTGCAATTTTTAAGATCCATTGAATTCAACTTTCAAGTTGCCAGGTTAGAATAATGAACTCACTTGTTCGTCAGCCCAGTACCAGAATGATTATAGTGTTCTGTTTGTCATCTTTTATACATAAACTACATACTAAAATTGAAGAAATATATCACATGTCCACATTTGTAGCACCAGTGTACTAACTAAATATGGTGACATTTTATTTATCCTGTGAATTGTGACTACTACCTAGCTGCTAAGGCCTTTATTTTATTTCATAGTGTTCCCAACGTTTTGTCACCACTTTGTGAAAGAAAATGTATTTTAACATTCTGGCTGAATTGCTGCCTCAGAAGGAATGCCATTATCCGTGTCTTTAATCTCATGAACCTTTTCATCCTCTTCTACAACTAAGGTGTGGAATGAAAAATCTTACCTCCTAGCAACTGCTGAATCATCCAAATGTGCATCATTTGCAATGACTACTTTGAATAACTACTTTTGCTCAAGACTGTACACGCATTGGCTTCCCTTGCAGTTTAGAACACAGTTAGATTGTGCAAATTGCTTTTTCAGCTTCGTGATTCTGCAGAAATCCCTGGACATGTTATCTAAAAAGAATGAAAATTCTGAAAGAATGTTAGAGGAACATAATGCTTTCAGTAATCACAATCCCAGGATACAAGGATTCAGCAGAAATCATTTACCTTTTTTTCAGCAATGTAAGACTTTCTTCATAAATTGTGTTTTTTTCCCTCTCTCGTGATTAGTTCTATATTTTTCAGGGTAAGGGAGGTCAGTATTGGAGACTGCAACATGTAATAATTCTTTTCATCCAAGGTTAGAAACAAGTGCTTCCAGTTAATGCAATGCATATGTCTAACCTTGTGATGACACCCCCTTTCAGTTGAAATGCTCACAGCCTCATTGTTTTCATTTTACATAGGCTTATGTGGGAAACAAGTCATTTAACCCAACCAGTCCACACTGTTGTTTGTCTTCTATTTAAGCCTCCTCCTTAATTTAAATCTAATAGCAATCTATTCCCTTCTTAGAATCATAGAATCCTAACAGTGTGGAAGCAGGCCATTTGGCCCATCAAGTCCACACAGACCAGCTGAAGGGCATCCCACCTAGACTCACCCCTCTGCCCTATGCTATAAACCATGGTTTATTTTCCCATGGTTAATCCAACTAGCCTGCACATCCCTGCACACTATAATCAATTTAGCATGGCCAATCCACCTAACCTGCACATTTTTGGACTGTGGGAGGGAACCAGAGCACCCAGCGGAAAATGATTTGTGTAAACTCCCATTAAATGTGTCTATATGACACACTTCAACCATTCCATGTTATAAAATTTCACATTCCTAGCTAAAGACAGCTGTTCTGAATTATCTGCTGGAGTTCATGGTGACTATTATATGTCATAGAATCTTTACAGAGGGAAAAGAAGTTTTTTGGCCCATTGAGTCAACACCAACTCTCCAAAAAGCATCCCACTCAGTCTCAGCCTCCCACCTTATCGCCATAATCCTGCATTTCCCATGACTAATCCACCTAGACTCCACATCCCTGGACACTACAGAATATTTTAGTGTGGCCAATTGACCTAAGCTGCACATCTTAGGACTGTGGGGGAAAACTGGAGTACCTGAGGGAAACCCACACAGACACGAGGAGAATGTGCAAACTTCACACAGACAGTCACCCAGTCACTCCAGATCCCTGGAGCTGTGAGGCAGTAATGCTAACCTCTGAACAACCATACCACTCAAACATAATTTCAAGTAATCAGCACATACTGGTCACCATTCTCTCAGTATCCAGTCTATCAAAACTTTTTCTGATTTTAAAGACCTTTGGTTAGTTACAACTCAGCCTTATTCTGAACAAGAGAGAAGAGATTATGCCAGTCAATTGTTTTATTACATGTAACTCCACACATTACTGGTACCATCCTTGTTGTGGTTCTGTTCGCCGAGCTGGGAATTTGTCTTGCAAATGTTTCGTCCCCTGTCTAGGTGACATCCTCAGTGCTTGGGAGCCTCCTGTGAAGCGCTTCTGTACTGTTTCCTCCAGCGTTTATAGTGGCCTGTCTCTGCCGCTTCCGGTTGTCAGTTCGAGCTGTCCGCTGTAGTGGCCGGTATATTGGGTCCAGGTCGATGTGTTTGTTGATAGAGTCTGTGAATGAGTGCCATGACTCTATCAACAAACACATCGACCAGGACTCAATATACCGGCCAATACAGCGGACAGCTCGAATTGACAACTGGAAGCGGCAGAGACAGGCCACTATAAATGCCGGAGGAAACAGCACAGAAGCACTTCACAGGAGGCTCCCAAGCACTGAGGATGTCACCTAGACAGGGGACGAAACGTTTGCAAGACAAATTCCCAGCTCGGCGAACAGAACCACAACAACGAGCACCCGAGCTACAAATCTTCTCCCAAACTTTGAGGTACCATCCTTGTAAATCTTCTCTGCATATTGTCTGTGCATCGACATCATTTTTATAATGTAGCAACCAGAATTGCACACGGTACATTTAAGTATGGCATAATCTAGATTCAAGAACATGACCTCTCCAATTTTCACTTCTGTTCTTTTAGAAATGTAAGCCGTATTTTGCTTTTTTTTTTGGAGTTGCGAACATATGCAATTTTTAGTGGTTCGTGTATTTGTATTCCTAAATTGCTTTCCTCTCCACCTCTGAAATTTTGAATCTTCACAGTAATAAACGATCTCCTCTATTCTGCCGATCAGAATGTCCTACCATTTGTCACTTGTTGTTCAAGCTTATTAATGTCCCCCTGTAATTTGCTGCAGTTCTCCTGGATCTTAACTATCCCCCACCAATTTGACGTCCACTCATAAAAGTAGAAACTATGGTCTGAATTTTCTCAATCCCTGACCAATGTGTTCAATCATCACTCAGATAGAAAAATACAGTGAGTTTTGAAAAAAAATAGGATTTTGATGTTGAGAAAATCAAAAATCTGCAAAAAGCATTTTGAAGGGTGAGACAAGTATCTCATCAGTGAGCAGTGGGAGGCCTATTTGCATGCCATTAGTACATAATCTCCCCACTTCAATGTTAAGCTTTGGAGCGCATCAACACATTTTATTACAATGCTGCTGTCAGAGCACTTTGGGAACAGGGACAAGCAATGGAATAGGATGGAATTGCTTCCTTAGTGCTCACTCATTTCATGTCTACTTTGATGCTCACAGTCCTCCATCATAGAATCCTTACAGTGCCAATAGAGGCCATTCAGCCCATTGAATCTTTTTCAGATTTAGAATTTTTACAGTGTGGAAACAGGACCTGCGGCCCAACAAGTCCACACTAACCCTCCAAAGAATAACCCACCCAGAATCATTCCCCTTCCCTCTACTTATTCCTGACTAGGGTACCTAACCTACACAGCCCTGGACACTATGGGCAGTTTAACATGACCAATTCACTTAACCTGCACACCTTTGGATTGTGGGAGGAAACCGGAGCACCCGGAGGAAACCCACACAGATACGGGGAGAATGTGCAAACTCCACACAGATAGTCGCACAAGGCTGGAATCGAACCCCGGTCCCTGGCGCTGTGAAGCTGCAGTGCTAACCACTGAACCACTATACCACCTGCTTTGACCTGCCAAAGATAATCCCATCCAGACCCAGCATCCCACCCTATCCCCAAAACCCCACATTTCCCATTGCCAATCCATCTAACCTGCACGTATTTGGACTACAGGAGGAATCTGGTTCACCTGGAGGAAACCAATGCAGACATGGCAAATATGCAAATTTCACACAGACCGTCAATCCAAACGAATCAAACCCAAGCTCCTGGAGCTGTGAGGCAGCAGTGCCAACCTCTGAGCCTATGCTGCCACTGTCTTCTTGTCCTTTTAGTGCAGCCATAAAGGGGATGGGCGTGAAATAAGGAAAATACTTTGCGGTTTGAGATAATTTGGAATTCCCTTCCTCAAAATGCAGTGGATGGAGAATCTTTAAATATTTGTAAGGCAGAGGATGTTGGTCTCTTGATTACCAAAGGGATGAAAGGTTATTGAACATATTCAGAAATCTGGAGTTGAGGTTAACATCAGATTAGTCATGACCTTATTGAATGGCTGAGAAACTTGAAGCCTTCAGTGGCCTATTCTTGTTGTTTATTCATATGTTCATAACTTTGAAAGACATGTTTTGATAAGATGCCATGCCACATCAATGCCACACCTGGTCAGGGATAGTAATTGTGAGGCTTGGAGGCCATATGTTGGGATGTAGAGGGGGCAATAATTGTGAAATGGGTACAACTCTACATATAAGGGTGGTAGATGAAATACTATGGGACAGCCTGACTCTGCAAGAGGTAGGGATGGAGGAGATTTGGGGCTGGGTGTCAGGGTGGGAGCGTGTCTTTGACCATCACCATCGCTCTTGGGGTCTGTGTTTGGTATAACTAAGTAGTCTGCATGGAAAGAATGATCCTCGTTAAAGAAGTAGCAATCATCTTCCACATGATGCAGGAGCTGTTCAATTCACATCTTGGACCTTGGTCCACCCCATTATTCTTTCTGTAGTGCTGCCTTTTGTCGATGCTGTGGGGTTAGAGTGAGGGAAGGGGTCCACATTATTGTTGCTTCATGTGTGATCAGCCACTACATGTGCACCACAAGGCTTGAGAAACAGATGTCGGAATCAGAGCAGTGATGCTCCAGATCCACGTGGAGACATCTCAGTGTCCACCTTATCAGAGTCCTCCATGTCCTAATGTTTTAAGGACCTATTCAAAATGCTATCTAGTTGTCCTGCACCTGCTGTTTGATCACGTGACAGATGAGCTGCTTTGTTCCTACTATTGTCCACATTGGCTCATTGGAACCAACACCAAGAGATCCAACTTGGTAACATACTTTCAATGCAGTCTCACCAGTGCTGCCTATATGTCTACTGTGTCTACAGTCCTGAGACCAGTAGCTGGGCTGGATGGAGCCTGTCTGTTAGCCTTGGAATTAAAGACAGCTGACCTAGGGGATGTTTACAGCCAGAGTGCCCTGAATATGACCCATTGGAATGCAGTTCCTCCACCTCAGCTTGAACTCCCACAGGGTTGGGGTGACAGACTGGGCAGAGGTGGAGTCCCAGGCACCCCTGAATTGTCCTGAGAGCAGATTGTATGGGGGCCTGTATGTGGCTTCTCCTCCAGTGGGTACCTGCTGGCACCACACTGTCTGCTTGTGAGGAAGGGGCACCTAGAGAGGTGTCAATGTCTCTTGTCCCCCTGTGGTCTTACCCAGCTCAATGGGTGTATCCAGCAAACTGAGTGTCGGATCCTAGCAGCTGCCAATCTGTCCATAGAGGCAGCTAGCTCACATGCCAGAGGCAGCTGATGGACTCCCAGGATCTGTCCAGAGCCTCTGACAAACTGTGTGCCCCTTCTGTGACTGTGGATGCATTTGGACAAAATCATTAGCAGGCAACACCATGGGGTCATCTCTACCCTGAGGCTGAGCAGGTCTCAGGCAGTGCCCCGACTGCCAGTAACCAAAGACATTTTCTTCCTCAATCAGCTATGGACATGTAGCAATGAAATGCTGGCCAGTAGTGCTCCCAACTCTAACGTAGCTAATATACCCACTGAGATTTCAGTGTCTTAACTATTGAGAGGTGCAGGAAGCATCCTTTGAGGCATCTGTGGAATTTTCCTCAGGGATGGAGGAAGACATGATGTCTGCGAGGCTCATATCTTCAAGGTGGAGACTTTGGAAGTGCCAGGGTGCCTACAGAAGATAAGAGTTAGTTCTGAAATAGATGTAGTGGGCATGATCCAACCATATTCAGAGTGGTGGGAATGAGAGAGCAGTACAGCACTTGGCAGTGAACCTTTCTTAATTGCTGGAACATGGTGGTCTCAGAATCGCTACGTGGGCAATCATGGCCCTATCTCATTATGGTAAGGATTCTCTCCTTAGAAGGGGTGAGGAGAGATTGATGTTGGGAACCCTAACTCCCAGCTTGGCTCGCTCTGCCCCATTGTGAGATGTTTTCTCCTGGAATGAGACAAAGGGAAAGGAATTGAGGGAGGTGAAAGTGGCTGGTGCAGGTGGGTGAAAGATGGTGAGTTGCTCTGAGTGAGTGTGTATGCAAGGTTAATAGTGTTTTTTTTTAGATTAGATTAGATTAGATAACTTACAGTGTGGAAACAGGCCCTTCGGCCCAACAAGTCCACACCGCCCCGCCGAAGCGTAACCCACCCATATCCCTACATCTACATCTACCCCTTACCTAACACTACGGGCAATTTAGCATGGCCAATTCACCTGACCTGCACATCTTTGGAATGTGGGAGGAAACCGGAGCACCCGGAGGAAACCCACGCAGACACGGGGAGAATGTGCAAACTCCACACAGTCAGTCGCCTGAGGCGGGAATTGAACCCGGGTCTCTGGCGATGTGAGGCAGCAGTGCTAACCACTGTGCCACCGTGCCGCCCTGTTGGTTGTTGGGGGCAGTGAGAACTGTGATGATACTATGGCTTTAAGAGGTGCATTTTGTCCTTTTTTTTAAAATGAAGACAATTTGAGACAAAAGCAATGAGCAGTCTGATCAGCGCCAAAAATAAACAGCTTTTAAGGCTTTGGAGTTTTTCTAAAGTCTGAATTATAGAAGCAACTTGAATGGGTGGGGTCAGGGCTCTCACAGTTTTAGTTTCTCAGGAACAGTTGCTACTGGGGTCTTGAAGCTAGATGTAGAAGCTTTTATTCATCTCTCTGTTACAGCTAAAAGCTGGGGTTGTCTTGCTGCTGCTGGATTTGCCTGTGAGTCAATCTATTTTACTGAATTTGACTTTACCAAGAGTATGTTAAAGGGATGTTTCTATATTGGAACAGTAACTGTTTAATAGTTAAATAACCTATTATTCTGTTAAGTTTTCCCATAAGGTTAAGTTGTTCCAAATTCCTCATTCTTTTGTTGTATTTTAACTATAGGATATGAATAAAATGTCTTTTGCTTCAAGATTGGCAGTTTGACCAATTGAATTGCATCTGGAATGCAAAATCTGGCACTTGCTTTTAAGATGAGAAAAAGTTAGGGTCTGGGCTATCGTCTTCATATATTTTGAGGGGTTTGATCTGGCCCATATCAGAACAAACAAGGAAGATGCTGCATGCAGTAATGAGAGTGCTGCAATGTGAGCATTGGTGGGGGCAGGGTTGTTAGTGTGGAGGTGGGGCACACTGGAGCAGAGATGAAGTGAGTGTGAGGTAGCAGGAAAGAGATGGTGCCACACACTCTCATGGAGTGCAGAAAGCACTAACTGGCTTCCATGAATTGCCAGACCATCCTCCAATCCATAGACATTGAACTGATTCAAGTGGCAACTTCGCACTAGACTCGCAGACTCTGATTCCATGGTGTTCCCTGGTTATTCAGGTGAAAGTGGAATGTCCTCTTCTCCAGCCTGTCCACCAGGATCTCCAGGTCCCTGGTACTTAACTGAGTGCCCCCTTGTGCCTATTAGCCATCTCTGGGGCAATTGTTCACACACAAAATGTGAAGGACACTTCCTGACTAACATCCCTTGACCTCACATATAGTTGCAGTTCAGACAGGGAATTGCAAGATGGCAGGGAGGTGGGGGGGAGGGGGGTGTTTCCCAGCAGTGGTGAATGCACCCACTGCTGGTGAACACATGAAAATGAACATGGTGCTATGAGAGGGGCTGTGCATTTGACATGAGATGAACTGTAGAGAAATGCATGAGATAACTTGCTCGAGCTTACAAAAAGAAACGTTCCATGAAACCCCTCAAAATTGACATGTTGCTGATTTTTGGCAAACCTCAGCACTCTGGTTTTATTCTAAAACCGAAATCATTTGTTCAAATCATGAACAGCAATGGCCCCGGCACTGACATCCCACATTCTGCTGCTCTGAATAACCATTGTCTCTTCCCACCCTATTTTTCTGTCTTAAAAATCCATTTGGCCAGTTGTCCTATGACTCCACATTCTCTTATTCATTAATGTATTGTGTGATATTGCATAGCAGGTTTTTTGAAAATCCAAATAAACAGCATCCACTGTATTAACTATCTGACCCCAATTATACCGACTGAAAGAAATCAATCAGTTAGGCCAAACAAGGTTTTCTTTTTTGAAATCTATCCTGACCATTCACTATCATTTTCCTTATTTCTAAATATTCCTCTATTCTCTCTTTTAGCAAGGGTTCCATTATTATTCCTGCTACTGATGCTGACCTGACTAGTTTATAACTCCCTGGAAACGTTCAGTCCTCTTCCTTAAGTAGCAGAATTATATTGGCTGTCTGATGGTCCACAGGGACTTCAATTCTCTCTAACAAGTTGTTAAATAGAAGTAGTAATGTCTCTGTTATCTTTTTGTGAAATTATTTTAAAATATGTGAATGGAAACCATCCATACCAGGATTTTTATCTTCTTCAGATTAGATTAGTTTATTCAATGCATCAGGTTTTGTTTATTTTAAGTGCACTAATCTCAACACTCATCTCATTAGTTAATATCCTTTCTACCTCTCCCATCTCCCTCATAAATACAGAGTGAAATTCTTATTGAATTTTTCTGCCATTTTTCTCTCCTTACTTATGCTATTATCCTGAATGGTCCCATTCCCATTACAAGCTTCTTTTTTTATTAATATGATTGTAAAATATTTTACTATTTGCTTTATATTCATCGATAATTGAATTTTATGACTCTTCTTTGCCTTCCATTTTCTTTTATTCCTCACATAATTTCCTCATAGTCTCTTTTTATTCCATGCTCCTTTGCTATCCATGCATGTCAACTTAATGTCTGTCTTTCCTAACCTTTAATTTTTCTTTTATTTCTTTATTTATCCATTGAACCCATTTGTATTTAGCTTGTTTTTTTAATGGGATGTGGTTTCCTGCACTCTCTTGAACACCACTTCAAATGTTTCCAAATGTTGTGTTAGACCATCTCTACCTTGTTAGTTTACTTATGTTCGATGTCTTCATTTTAAAGAGTAAGATATGATTGCTATTATATTGATGTTATTGGTCACTGTTGCCAATAGATTTCTCCCAACATTACTTCTCTTATCTGCACTATGTCACCATTAAACAATAATTGTTTCTTTTTGGGTTTGACACACTTTGTAGTAACTCCACTTGTTTGTCCCATTTTCCCAACCTCTTGTGTTCGATTGATATCATAGTCATTGAAATCCCCTGTGATTACAGATCTGACTTAGTTTCCAGGTCAGGTGCATAGAGGTGGAAAAATTCTTGTCCTCAATCCATAGACCACCAACTATTTACAATCTACATTAATAGATTGGAGGCAGGGATAGAAAGCACTATAGCCAAATATGCAAATGATACTAAAATTGATGGGAAAGTAAGTTGCAACGCAGAAATAAGAGATTTACAAATAGATATGGATAGATTAGGTGAATAGGCCAACATTTGGCAATTAGAGTTTAACATAGATATGTGTGAGGTTATCCATTTTGGTCACAGGAACAGAAAGGCAACTTGCATGGAGGGAACTTCTGAGTGCAGAGTGCAGAAAAATAGCACAGCAATACAATTGGGAATAAGGAAAGCAAATTAAATGTTGCCATTGATTGTTCAAGAAGTAGATTATAAAAGTAGGGAAGTGTTGCTGCAACTGCACAAGGCGTTAGTGAGAACTCACATGGAATACTGCATGCAATGTTGGTCCCCTTACTTGAGGAAGGATGCTGTTGTATTGGAGGCAGTTCAGAAAAAAAAGTTCACTGGATTGATTCCAGAGATGCGGGAATGTTCTCAGCTGGGCAGAAAACCAGCTTGGGAACGCTAGCCTGCCTTCAAATTTCACAAATGTACATTAAAACATGAAATGTTTTTCCTACTCTCAACCCCTCAATTCCATCATCTTTTCCACCCCATCTATGCCAACTAATTTCCTGTATCCATCCCATGGCACTTTGTGAATCCTATGTGTCTGTATTCACTCACTATGGCTCCTCATCATCCTTGTACCAGCATATACCACAGTACAAGTCCCAAGTACCTCATACACCTTGTCCCAACCTACATCCATCTATTTATCCCTGTAACTCCTCATTTCAATATGCAACACTGTGCTAATCTATCCATCTCCAATGATCCATCATATCCCCTGTGACTTCAGTCATCTCCATGCCTCTTTATAACCCCTATGCCACAGTGCAAACTCATAAAGTGCCATGCTATCTCTTTCTCTCTCTCTCTCTCTCTCGACACATACACGAACACACACACACACCTTCATCTGTGTGTCAATTTACTTAGTATTTGACATGGGCATACATTAAGAGACAATACATTTATTTGTCTATTAATCATATTTACATTGAATAAAAAACATTAAGACAAAAAATACAATAACTTGAAATTCCTTCAATACTGTCTTATGAAACAAACACATCATCAAAATGCTTAATCCCTTATGTAAGCAAACACTTCCATTCTATAAGCACTTAGTGCTGTCTGTCAAAATGCTGATTTGAAAGGCACAATTATAATTTGGGAAATCAGTTCTACAGCATAAGTCAGATAATGCCTTTCATCAATTGAACACTGAACAACCTAGCACTTTTTAAAGATTTCACATTTTATTAGACACTGCTTTGATAGCTTTGACATTTTCCATTTTTACCATTATTAAGCAACACCTGCTCAACAATAACCCACTTACTGATGATTAGAATGACTTGACTCCTGATCTCATTACAGTCTATGTCACATCATGGATAAAAGAGCTGAATGCAGAGGTGAGGTGAAAGTGACTGCTTTTGATATCAAGCCAGCTTTTGATTGTATGTAACATTTAGGAGCCCTAGCAAAACTGGAGTCAATGATACTCAGAGGAAAACTCTGTTGGCTTGAGTTACAGAATTTTTATGGTGAAGAAAAAAACATGATGAAGAATATCTGCTCTGGATCTCTAATAAGGATTGTGACCTACTGCCAACCTTGTACTTTTTCCCCATAACCCTGCATTTTTTTTCCATTAAAACAATCAACCACTGGCTTCTTGAAAGTCTTGATTGATTCTGCTACCACCACACTTCTAGGCAGTGCACTGCAGATTCTACCTGCATGCTGAGTGAAAAACCTATTTGTCAAATTACATTTTCACTATTATGTCCAGTCATTTTCAATCCTGTTATGAAAGGGAACAGTTTATCCATATCTGCTGTGTCCAGAACCCTCATGATTTTGAAAACTGCTACCAAATCTCCTCTAAGCCATTCCTTTTCAATGAAAATGTTACCAACTTCTCCAATCTATCTTCATAACTGAATGCTTTCATCTCAGGAATCATTCCTGTAAATTTCATTCACACTCTCTCCAATGTATTCACCTCTTTTCTGAAGTGTGGTGCCCAGACTGTACACAATATTCCAGGTAAGGTAGAAAAACATCTTAAACAAGTTCAGTAGAACCTCTTTGCTCTTTGGCTCTATACCTCACTAACCCCATTGTATGCACTATTAACTACCCTCTCCAACTGACCTGCCATCTTCAATGACTGATGTACATATAAACCTAGATGTCTGTGATCCTTCACATCCCATAGAATAACACATCTTATCTGTTCATGTTCTTTCCACCAAATTGTATCACCTCACACTTCTCCATTTTAAACTTAATCTAACACTGATTTGCCCACTCCACCAACTTGTCTGTATCCTTTTGGAGTTCTACACTACCTCCCTTACAGGTGCAGTACTTTCAAGTTTTCTGTCATCTACAAACTTAGGAACTTTTCTCTGAGCATCAAAATACAGATTATTAACACATACCAAGAAAAAAGACAGTCCCAGTGCTGAACCCTGGAAATTGCCACTATAGATGTTCCTTCAGCATGAAAAACATTAATTAGCCATTGTTTTCTATTTCTTGTCATTCAACCAGCTTTGCACTCATGATACTACTATCCCTTTTATTCTATGATCTGTAGTTACTCACAAGCCTGACATGTGGCACTGCATTGAATGCCTTTTGGAAATCCAAGTTTACCATATGAAGAGTGTTACCTTCAACAACCTTCTCTGTTGTTTTTTTGAAAAACTCCAGCAAGTTAGCTAAACACAAATTTCCCTTAAGAAATCCATGCTGCTTCTAATTAATTAACCACATTTGTGCATGTGACTATTTCTTCTGTTCAAATTATTATTTCCCAAAGTTTTCACCGCACCTGCTAGGTTTCCACCACCCGGTTTAAGGAAGACTGAAGAATTATTGTCAGTACCTCTGCAATTTCCACTTTAACTTCCCTCATCATCCTTGAATGCATGTTATCCAGTCCCAGAGCTTTGTGAACTTTATGTAAAAACAGAGCCGTTATATGCCATCAGGCCCTTTGAGCCTACCCTGCCATTCAATAGCATCATGGCTGATCCTCATATTTTAATACTATGTTCTTTCATCCTCCCCATACCTCTTGATGCCTTTAAAATCTATAAAAATCTACCTCTTTCCTGAATATATTCAATTGGTTATAAGTGTAATATAATGCTGCAGTTATAGGGAAGCAGTCATTTCAGCTCCTCAACCTCTGAGAGACAACTAATTGAAGGAGGTAATAGAAGCAACATCGTTGGTGAGGTGGCTTCATTAACATGACCCAGATAAGAAATAACTGATCCCTGATTAATCCCAATCAGCAGCTGCTTCCATTGCTTGTGAATGATGTTGGCTTTATCTTTCTGCATGGGCACACCTTGTGCTGGCATTCATATGATTCACAACCCCCTGGTATTTAACAAGATCCTATGTTAATAACATAACCTTAGAAACTGACCTCTCGATGTGCTCTGCATAGTTTTTACTTACAACTCTCGGAAGAGTATAAATGAAAAAAGAAACCTAATATCACTGACAAATCATGTTAATTCCACCTTTCACTAATTCTTTGTCATCCAAATAAAATCACCTTCTTTTCTCCAATAACCTCAACCTTAAATTTGTTTCAATTAAATTTTAATTGTTTCTATGTTTTACGTTTACTTATTTTATTTTGTCTCTTCTTTTGATGCTTGACTCCTTGATCAGAACTTCTGCTCAATTTAGTATCAAAGGTGAATATATTCCATTTTCATAAAGATTCTATATCAAAGTTGTTGATGTAAATTGGCAACAGTGGCGCTGAAACAAATGTAATATCAATGTGACCCATAACATGCATCTTTAGCTCATATATTTGAAACTCACACGCTCCTAGGAATTCTGGAAACATCATTTAATTAACTCTCTCCTAGCATCCCTTCTAACTCTCAGACCTGCTCCTAAACAGATATTCATTCCTTTTTATAGATTAATTGGCATGTTAAGTGTGTCAGTTGAAAGTTAATTTGCTGTATATGGCTTAAAAATTAAAGTTGAAAATTTTGATATCAGCAGAAAAACATTGAGTGATGGCTCAATACTATTGCAATGAATTTTACACTAGAATCTGCAGAAATAAGATGCTCTACAGCTAGAGTTCCAATAGATCTTATCATGAAACACATTCAAAATAGTTTTAACCAGATGATAAACAGAATAAGCTCGTGTGAAATTTTAAACCATTAAGTAAAAGTAGAGATGAGACAAATGTTAAAATGTTGGCTCTCTGCTGGCTAAGTAGATACATATTCTCTGATGTGTTATTGATCTATATAAACATAAATTCCCAGCTTTTATTTCTACTCTGTGCTGTTAGCTTATCTGAGCCAGGAATGTAAGAGAATGAGGTATGATTGGCACTCATGCAACTGGGCAAGGCTAGCAAAGAAGAAGAATAATTAGCTGGGAGTTTAGATTAGATTACTTACAGTGTGGAAACAGGCCCTTCGGCCCAACAAGTCCACACCACCCCGCCGAAGCGCAACCATACCCCTACATTTACCCCTTACCTAACACTACAGGCAATTTAGCATGGCCAATTTACCTGACCTGCACATCTTTGGACTGTGGGAGGAAACCGGAGCACCCGGAGGAAACCCACGCAGACACGGGGAGAACATGTAAACTCCACACAGTCAGTCACCTGAGGCGGGAATTGAACCCGGATCTCTGGCGCTGTGAGGCAGCAGTGCTAACCACTGTGCCACCGTGTCGTCCACCGTTCTACTCTTGATTATTGTTAAACAGTGCACAGAATAGATTTTCCTGATACTTTCCCTCACCAGTCTGATTTCAATGATGGTGACCATGAGACCACCACTGATTATTGTAAAAAGCTACTTATAGGGAAGGAAATTTGACATTCTTTACCTGTGTGACTCTATAACAATATAGTTGGGGTGGCACGATGGCCCATTGATTAGCACTGCTGCCTCACAGCGCCAGGGACTTGTGTTCTGTTCTACCCTTGGGTTACTATATGTGTGGAGTTTGCATATTCTTCCAGTGTCTGTGTGAGTTTGCTCTGGTTTTCTCCCATAATTCAAAGATATGCACATTAGATGGATTGGCTATGCATAGTGTATAGGTTAGATGGGTTGGCCATTGGAAATGCAGGGTGACAGTGATAGGGTTGGGGAAATGCTCTTCGAATACGGGTGGACTTGATGAACTCAATGGGATGTTTCCACACTCTAGAGATTCTATGATTCTATCCTCCATGATGATCTAGTCCACCAGTCAGAGCAAGGCCAGTTAGGAATAGACAACAAATGCTGGCCTTGCCAGTGATGCGCACATTCCATTTCAAAGATTAATAAGTTAAAATCCAGGTCCCAGAACTGAGGCAACAAAGTGCTAATTCACTACATGACCTATTCCTGCTTAAATAATCTTTTTGTTATTGGAAGTTCTGTGTAAAATAGCACAGCAAAAATTTATGTTACTCTCAAAATAACAGATTCGTTCCATCACTCCTGGTGAAAATCCGCTCCACCAGTTACAAATAAAATTTCTCATCTTGAACGAATGCTGATTTCCCTACTGTTTTGTGAAATTGCTATACATGGCAAACAAAATTGAGTGTGTGCTATCATTTTTAATCTTACTGATCCATCCAATTGTCCCAAAAGGTTATGCCTATTCCAATTTGTCACATAAACTTAAATATCGTAAAGAATTCATATGAAAGTAAATAAACCTTATGCTGGTAAAAGGTAGTGATTACGAACAGACATTTAAGATTTTGGATCAAATCAGTCAGGCATACTCTCCCCTTTAGTAATCTGTGTTATCTGAATCGAAGTAATGTTGTGTCCAACAGAAGTTATACATAGTGATATCAATCCATAATGGGTGCGTTATACAGCAGTTACTTTTATACATTCATCAGTTTTAATTATTTTAACACCAGTGTTAGTAGTAAACAACCAGATACTACACTATTCTGCTTAGAACAGAGGAAGATTCAAAACTGATTTTGTTAAGCCCCTCAATTCATCGGTTCCACAATTTAATCATCTGTAAAATCATGTATAATTGCAGACTTTAACAACACAGGAACATGCCAAACAGACAGGTCTGTATCCATGTTCCATATGATAGTCCTTCCAATCTATTTCATTAATTCCTTTTAGCATAGCCTTCTGGTTTCTTTCCTCACATATACTTATCCAATTTTTTTCCCGGGAATGTATCTTTTCAAGACATCTTTTGTTTCCATTCTTCCAGTTTACTTTGTCTAAACTGACATATTACTCATATGCTGTACTTTTTGTACTTGTTTGTGTCAGTCCTTATGGATCAAAATGTTCTATTTTCAAGCTCTTCCCATTATTAACTGTGGACACAATTTATTATTAACCAGCTCATTGTGGGAATGTGACTCATTAGCAGCTGTATTTTTTAAACAAGTACATCAGTGCACTTCCAAGATGGGGTTTTTGTGGCACAGTGGTAGTGTCCCTACCTCTGAGCCAAGCAGTCTGAGTTCATATCCCATCTGCTCCAGAGATATGTCATAACAGATCAAATAGGAAAATATCTTCTGCCTTGAATCTGCAATTCCTTGTATTGTTGCCCAACAAAAACAAAAATTGCACTTTCAATTTAACACTTTTGTGATGCTTTGCAGTGCCCCTACCTCTGAGCCAGGAAACCTGGGTTCAAATCCCATCTGTTCAAAGGGTTCAATCCACCTGTTGGTTAGAAAATATCCTGCACTTCCATTTGTTCTAAATCTAAACATAAGAGAGGTAGCCATCTATAATTCCAACATTTTGATTTAATGTTAATAACTTTTTAAAATTGAACTTGTTGTTCAAACTTCTGAGTTTGAGCACATGTTTTGTCAAATGTCCACATCTCAATTAGAATTAACTTTTGCATGTTGATTGTGTTCATGATCTAGATTTCATTAATACCCTTTTTTTGGGGAAGTCAGGCCTTTGATAAGCTTTAGCAAATTTAGTTAATTAGACCCTGTTGATCCCTTCTTCGCTAACTGTAAAGATGAAGACAAAACAGAATTTGCAAAGTTAATTACAGCACTTCACTTAAGTTATATTGTATAATTATTTAGATTGGTGTGAGAAAATCTTCAATGACAGAGATTACCTTCATGGATACCACTTAAACTGTGGTGGTGGTAAGTAACTGATCACTCAGGAACTCTGGGTTGTGGTTGTTTGTCCAAGTTAATTGCACAATTCCATTGCT
Source organism: Chiloscyllium punctatum (assembly GCF_047496795.1). Taxonomy (NCBI): domain Eukaryota; kingdom Metazoa; phylum Chordata; class Chondrichthyes; order Orectolobiformes; family Hemiscylliidae; genus Chiloscyllium; species Chiloscyllium punctatum. Next base: position 49,850,426 of record NC_092741.1, on the reverse strand, counting down.
GATCATTACAATCAAATTCAGCAAAAATCTGGGATAAAATGCTGGTCTATTGGAGACGATATAACTGAAAAATATCCACAGAAGCCAGTATTCCATTACCATGTCACCCTGTATTTATACCTGGTAGCACATTGCTTGACACTGGTCCAGATTTTTCAAAGCCGGCTCTCAGAGTACACAGAACCTCTGACACTCCTGTTTATATCTGCCAGCAGAGCTCCTTATTGGACCAAGTTAACAGCCCCAAACAGGGAAATGGTATTCTATGAGGTCCACCTAGCTGACCTTGTTACAATCACAAAATAATCATATGTTGGACAAAAATACAAACTGTTACAGATTCAAGCAAGCTTTTCCTGCTTACATTACTCATCCTGAGCAAAGTAAGCCTAGTCTGGAACTCAAACTTATCAGACATATGAGTATCACAAGTAAATAAAACACTGTGGGTAAGGAATTTGGTCAGACAGCAGTACTAAGCCAATAGAGGTCAATCCCTGAAGAACAGACTTGCTGCAATTCACTATCTGTAAAGACCTCATGACTGCCTTCATTAATTTAACTTTAAAATATGAGGGACATTAATGAATTTGCTGTTAGAATTTTTTTATACTTCCAAGTGATGTGAGTGTTACTGCTAACATTTACTATTCACCCCTAATTGTTCATGATATGAGTGCATTTATACCATCATTTTTGGTCCAGATCACAACTCTGGAGTGAGATCTGGAAGTCACTTATTGATACTGTTTCCTGTGTTACTTGGGCTGGACACACTGTGCAATCATGAAATGTAAACCATCAATTTGAGTGGGGACATCTGCTACAGTTGTCTTTACTCAATAATACATTGGGTAGAAGATTGTAGGGATATAGGCCAAATACAGGCAAGTGGGACTACTTTAGTTTGGGAACATGGTCGGCACAGACTTGTTGGGCTCAGGGGTCTGTTTCTGTGCTGTATGACGCTTTGACTCCATAAGAGGCCCTAAAAGGTAAGCTTTCACAGTAGCATTATGGAGCCTTCTTCATCCTTACCTCTTCTTACTCACCAGATCCTGCTGAAAAGTCCTGTAGTTTGACTTATTTGAGTTCTAGTGGATGGCTCCAAGCTCTTCAAAGTTTATAGGAAGATAATGGTGTCGTGAAAATGTCACTGAATTATTGACCCAGAGACCCAATTGTGTTGAGGAAATGGGTTCAAATCCAACCAACTAGTGTGTGGAACTTAAAGTCAGTTAATAAAACTGGAATTTCAAAGTTAGTGTCTTGAATGTGCCTGTGAAATTGTCGTTGATTGTTCTAAAAAGGTTCTAGGGAAGAAAATCTGCCACTCTTATCTGGTTTGGTCTTTGTCTGACTCAAGACCCACAGCAATGTGGTTGACTCTTAATTGCTCTCTGAAATGGCTTAGAAAGCCACACAGTTCAAGGGCAGTTTGGATTGGGCAATAAATGGTTGCCTTAACACTGATGTCCATAGCCAATGAATAACAGTTTTGAAAAGCTGCAAGCTGCACCATTTTTATGCAGATAAAATGTAAGTGAGGCCCAGGAGTAAAGATAAACCAGGTCTTAATTTGCTTTTCCTGTCCCTACTTGGCTGAAAGCTGCTCCTGATAGGAATCCTTCTGTGAAGTTTGGTGTTGCTGAATGTAAATTGCTCAGTCAAACAGTTGATTCATTCTTCTGCCCTTCTGGAAGCCTTTAATTACTGAACTGGATTATCATAACACAGACCTACAGCTAATTGGAATATTCAATAAATTAGGAAACAATGCAGCCAATTTTAGCGGAAATGTTATAAATATCACTGCCTGCTGGGGAAAGAATAGGTTTGTGCATGCTCACATTAATCTTTACACATAGGTCAGAATTTCAATAACCATACATATTAATATAACATTAGCCAAGATAATATAGTGGTGAAACAATCTTTGACCAATTTCATATCCAAAATGGTAATCTTGTAGATAAATCTTTAATGATGATTTTGCCTCTCCTTACTTGTTAGATTTCACAGTAATATCCCAAGAGTGAGATTTCTCAAATGAGGACCTGACAGAATTGCTTGTGATGTCCCACCAAGCAGAGCTATTTCCTTCTGGAACATTCCTGAATAATTGTTCCTTGCAAACTTTAAGGGCAGCTTTTGTTTTGTTTTAAATAATCGTCTCTTATCTATTATAATTCCTAATTATCTGCAGTCTGGTTTCAGGTAATTCTCTTAAATTAACATAACCTTAACCTATGTTATTTTGAACCACGCAATCCTCGAATTTACCTGAAGAATATTGAGGCATATATATAGAAGAATTTCAAAATGCAAATAACTGCCCACCTCATACCTGGCACCAAGCATCTAAGCTACAAGATCTGATTATAAAATTGAGCATTTCTTTACTCTAAGGAAGATTTTGAGAGGAAGATGTTCACAGTGGTTAAAAAATGAGCTGAATCCGAAGACACTTTGTTGTAACCCTGCAAACAGCAATGAGCTAGCATGGGGGGAGACTGGAGAAAAGACAGCAAATAATTAGGTCGGACGTTATTATTTCACATGGTATCCTTTACTTAAAAAGGATTGTGTAGCATCAAAGTTACTGATGTCAATGGAGATGTTATGGAAATTTAACAAGAAAATCAGTTTTAGAATACAGGGTATGAATTATATACTCTGGTTTGGAACTCTGGACTTGCACACATCAGAATCATTTTTCCTTTTTCTATGTGTTCTCATATTCCTTTGTATAGTTTGCTTGTTATCAGACATGCCCACCTTGATTCATATTTCAATGTATAGGTCACAAAATGCTAGCTGACATAGTCTGGAATGTTCATTTGGGACTTTTAATTTATACTTGCGCAGTGTGCCATACATTTGCTCTTGAAATTCCTAACTGAACAATGTTTCATAAGTATGTGTTTATTTAATGGGGAGACAGAATTGAATGTTATGTATCAGTGAGACAATTTTCTTCTAAGTGAAGTGAAATTTAAACCCACATTCTTGAGCAATTTACAAATACTAAGTGTTTAGCTGATGACCAAAACTGAAGCCGTAACCATTCACCCTGTCACCTTCATTGCGGAGTCAGGCTAGATACTTGATTTTGAGACTAGGATGGGATAATATATTCCTTACTATAACTGTTGCATCAGTTTGAAATTCTTTCATGCTATCCATGTGAGCCTCTAGTCAAGAAATAGTCAACTATAACTGGAAGATCTTTGAGCAAATATGTGTCATAGAATCAGAGACTTTCCTTGAGCGAATATTCCAGGACAGGTATCTAAAGGAAAGACTTTCCACTAACTTGTGAAAAGATCAGCACCTATACTGCCAAGAATGATGGGATTTGATTAAAGCTTATGGTGCATATCTCTAATAAATTTGGTGACTCTGTAAAGCACAGGTTTCCACAAATGATCCTTAAACTGACAAAATACAGATAATCTGTGAATTAGCTACCTTGGACAGATTATAATTGAATTATTTTAGTCTGATGAAAGCACTTATTTTGGGATTAGAATAGGTAGGTGGTTGTTTTTGACTGGCATGGACAAAATGGGCCGAAGGGCCTTTTTCAGTAGCACAGATCTCTATGACTCTAATTTTAATTTTAACAGGTATAATCAGAGGTGTCTCCTTCTTTCACTACTTGTTACATGATTTATCACCATTCTGTGGGCATTTGCTTCCAGTACCATATTTACACCTGATGAGGCAATATTAAGGTTACCTGCTGTTGCATAAGAACTAGATGTCAGTAACATAGCACCAAAGCAATTAATCATTGTTTGTTACAGTTCCTGGTATACACGTGATATATAAATATAATGCAGTCACAGAGACTTCAGTTTCTGGGGCTAATGCTAAGGTGTTCAGTTACAAACATCAGTTGCTTCTAACAGTGTGTGATACTTGAAGTGGCCCCAATTAACTTGGAGACTTAGACCTTTATACCTTCAGTGCAAGTTGAGAAATGTAAGCAGGTTCTGAAAGTACTGCGGCACATGAACTACATTCTGTTGTGTGCATCACCCAGTTCTGCACTCTGCCTGAATAAACCTACTCCATAACAGTTTGTGGTCTTTTTATCTAAGTAAGGAAGGACAGAGAAATAGAAATGCTGAAGAAATTCAACTGATCTGGCGGCATCTATGATGAGAGAAACCGTCTTGGGTCCAACGTCTCTTCTTTGGGACCTGTCTTCAGCTGTGCTAAATATACAATGGAAACAGCTTGTTTTTATGCAGCATTTTTAAAATAAGTAAATACCATCTTCTACCAAGTCACAGAGGAAGCCATTAGGATATATAAACAAATGCTGGGTCAAGGAGGGAGGTTTAAGAAGCATACTAAGGAGAGAGTTTATAGAGCTTTGAGGAGGTGCAGGGATGGAATTTCAGGGCTTTAGGCCTGGCAGCTGAATGTTCATTCTCCAGAGTAGATTGATTAAACATGGGGACGCTTAAAAGGTCAGAATTGGATATACTTTAGATGGTTATAGTCTGAAGGGATTACATAGATAGAGAGGGAAAAAACAATGGGCTAACTTAAAAATAGAGAAGAAGCATTTCAAAACTGAAACATTGGCTAAAGGAACCAAATATCTTTTACGTACCCACATCCAACTATAAAGCCTTGCTTTCATTTTTTAGTTACTGTTAAATGCTACTGCTTTGACACTAGCATAGTCAGGCTGCTCAGTTCCTTGCTCTGACTGCTGAAATGCGATTTGTTTTTTATTCAATTGTGGGACATGCTTATTGTTGGCTTTGGCCAACATTTACTGACATCCCTAGCTACCCAAGAGAAGGTGCTGTTGAAATGTCTTCTTGAACTATTGCTGTCCATGTGCTGTTGGTGGATCACAATGCCATTAGGAAGGGAACCCCAGGATTTTGACCCAGTAACACTGAAGGAGTGGTGATATATTTCCAACTTAAGCTGGTGAGTAGTTTAGAGGGGAACTTGCAGATGATGGTATTTCCATGCGTCTGCTGCGCTTGTCTTTCTAGATGAAAGTAGTCATAGGTTTGAAAAGTACAGTTTAAGGGTCTTTGATAAGTTTCTGCAGTGGTTCTTATTTTGATTGGATTTGATTTATTGTTGTGACATGTACTGAGATGCAGTGAAAAGTTTTGTTTTGGGTGTGCTAACCAGACAAATCATACCTTACATAAGTACATCAAGGTAATAGACCGGAATATAGAATATAGTGTTGCAGCTACAGAGAAGGTACAGAGAAAGATCGACTCTAATATATGACAGGTCCATTCATAAGTCTGATAACGGCAGGGAAGAAGCTGTTCTTAAATATTTTGGTAAACATTTTCAAACTTTTGTATCTTTTGAGTGTGGAAGAGAGTAAAACTGGTACACACTGCTACTATTGAATGCCAGTGGTGCAGGGACTGGATATTTGTGAATATGACACCTAACAAGCAGGCTGGTTTGCCCTGGATGGTGTCAAGCTTGTTAAATAATGTTCGAATTGCACTCATCCAGGTAAGTGGGAAGCAACCTATCACACTCCTCACTTGTGCCTTGTAGCTGGTGTGTATGCTTTGGAGAGTTAGGAAATGAGTTACTCGGGTATACGATTCCTAGCTTCTGAGCTGCTCTTGTGATTGTAACTTACATGGCTAGTCCAATGGTAACCTGTGAGGATGTTGATAGTGGGGTAACAGTGATGGTAACACCATTGGATGTCATGCGGTGCTGGATAGATTGTCTCTCAGCAACTTTATAGAGAAATAGCTCTTTCTCAATATCGGGTAAGAAAGCAAGCAATGATCACTGAGCATTTATTGGCTGATTTCTCTGGGATGAATTCAGTTTGCACATTTGGTCTTGCTTTGCTTTTGGTCGCAGGTTTCAGGAAGTTGTAAAAACAGTGCTGTGTTATCTCTTTGAGTGATTGTCATATCATAATTGACAATTCTCTTCCCCTGAGTGTTCATGTCTAAGCAGCCCAATGCTGGGAAGTCAGTGGATTAGAGCTCTTGATTTGATGCACTCTGAACCTTTCCAGCTTTATCTGTTGACTAGCACCCAAACTCAGCTCTACCTGCACAACAAAGTTTGGCTCCAAACATTTAGGAAAGCTGGGAGGTTGAATTAGTTAAATGATAAATGTGGTAATGGATGTAGAACAGCCATAGCTGAAATATTTAGGGATTTGAAGAAATGTGTAGCATCTCCCATATTACAAGGAGTTGAAGAGTTCAAAGTGTTGAACTAACGGGAGTAGGCTCATGTGAGCATAAAAAAATGACATGCCTGATGGGGCTGGAGATGTTGGTTCTGTGATGCAAATTCTGCTCCAATAAATCATTTTTTTGAAGAATGACAAACAAGATGCCAGGTCAACACATTTGTTGGATGATTAATACTAATCATTCAAGTAAAATCAGACAGTCAGCATTCATTTATTAATTCAGAAAGGAAAAATGCACAGACATTTTAAAAAATCAAAGATATTCAATGATAAAGTTCGATGCATTCCTGTAGTCACAACCACACAAAAGGCATGTCTTCAGAGTAAGCCATGAACTAAGAATTGGCAGAAGTTCATGTGTAGATCCAATTTGTTTTCCAAGGGTGGGACCTTATAGGGGACTGCATGAAGTGGACTATCACAGTATATGTGGCAAAATTAGGTGACAGGTCTAGCGAAGCCCATCTCAGTATTGGGAGCAACATGATCCATCCATGTGTTTTTCACAAGGAGTGTGGCGAGTTTCTCATGAGACATCTGCAAATTGCCAAAGAAAGGGGATTATTGCTTGTTAAAGACCTTATTAATGGGCTAACTCAACTCATTAAAGTGCAGCATTCTATCTTACCAAACTCATCAAAAAAGTAAAGCATTGAGAAAATTTGATGTGGTGGGCAGAGCATTCAGCTTGCCACATGTTCTGAATGACCTCTGTGTTGCCTACATTGAAACTGAACCTCAGGGAATGATCCTCGGGCACTGTCCACATGCAGCCATTACTCGTGGTCATTGACGCTCGGCATCTGCCAGCCCATCATGGCAGCTCTCTGATAAAGGCCGCTCAGGGAGCACAGACTTGTATTGCAAGGTGCACCAGTGAAAAACGTCTGAACGCAAGTATAGACACTCAGCTTCTGGATTGGACCAGGCTGTATCACAGGGCTGCTCACTTGCTCTCTGAGTGCTTGCACAATCAGCACTTACCTGCATTCTTTGCATCATCATGCCAGGTTATACTTGTTAGAATTTTTTATTCATTAATGGGATTTGGGCATGGCTGGTTAGGCCAGGATTTATTGCCCAAAGGACAATTAAGAGTCAACCACATTGCTGTGGGTTGGACTTGCATGCATGCCAGACCAGGTGAGAATGGCAGATTTCCTTCCTGAAAAGACATTAGTGAGCCAAATGGATTTCCTGACAATCAACAATGCTTCATGGTCAACATTAAGCCCTTAATTCCAGATTCTTTTTTATTGAATTCAACTTCTGCTATCTGCCATGCTGGGATTTGAACCAACGGCCCCAAAACATTAGCTGAGTTTCTGGATTAATAACCTAACAATAATCCAACTAGAGCATTGCCTCCCCTAGCATTCTGGTACTTGAGCTATAGCCAAAGGTTTTCACTCTGCTGTTGTGACATACTCTTTAGTTCAGACATACACCATGGCTGCTTTTCAGTAAGGAACTCAAGATGAATGGGGGTATGCAGAACAGCATTGGAGGGCATGTTGATGGGGAGGAGGGATTAATGGCAGTGATCACAAACGTGACTTTTAATGAGGGAGCATAGTGTAGCAGAGTGCACATTATTAAGGTGTAAAGCCAACAGGGAGGGGAGGATAGTTGGAGGCAAATTTTAATGTACTGGGTCTCCACATGGTGAGTGGTGTGTGTTGGAAGTGAGCTCTCAGGGTAGTACAATATAATATGGTACATGGAGGCTTCAGAGAGGCCACTGCTGATGCTGTCCACTATGAACTGTGTTCCCTGCTATCATTTTCTGCTCTCTTGGTGTGAGGTGTGACTAGAAAATGACTGGTTAATCATCCAGGGTGGGAAGAACATATGTCACTTTGATGGAGAAAGTACAGAATCCACATTTGCTGGACACTATAACATTGTACCAACAAATATGTGAAGAATCCATTTGCAAGGTGCAGGTACATTGAATCATTGCATCACCCATTTGCTGTGCACGAGGAATGACAGTGATTAAAGAACAGATTCAGACAATTTGTTACATGCCAATCATGATTCCAAATTGAACTTGTGTAGCTCAGTAATGTGGAAGTTAGCAGCAATGAGCTAATAAAAGGCCACTGCTACCTGAAGGGGGTCATAATTTGGTTAACTTCCAAGAGTCCTGTGTGAGTTGAACAACATTGGTTCTTATTGTGTTTTGTAAATATGACTGTGTGCACTGAACACAGTATGAATTTGAGGATTTGATGTCTGTTCAGGGTAGGAATGGTATTGGAATCCAGCAGACATTCACACCTCATTGCCATTGGGTGGTCACTCAGTTGCATGGCATCTTCACCAAGTTGCTGCACACATTGAACCTGATTATAGATGGATATAGAGGGGGACATGACCTTATTTCTTATGGTGCAGACTGTCTTGAACCGGTGCAGTCTTGTGCTGTAATTAGTTGCACAATCGAGGAGAGAGAATCCCAGGATTTTGACCCAGAGAAAGTGAAGGAATAGCACTATATTTCCAAGTCCGGTTGGTAAGTGGCTTGGATGGGAATATGCAGGTGGTGGTGTTCCCATGTACCTGCTGTCCTAGTCCTCTAAATAGAGTTGGTCATGGGTTTGGAAGACACTGGCTTGCTTCTGACACCATTTCAAACTTTTACTCAAGACCCAAGATCTGATAGACTGCTCCCATTCCCCCATCTATATCACTTATCTTTTTATTATCTTTTCTAGGAGCCCTCTTCCATCAGTAGCTGTGGTCCCCCAGTGGTGCTGTTAAGCACCAGGTTTGTCACTGATAGTTTGGCAGTTCATGCTGGGTGAGATTTCTGTCCTGGGATCTTTACTCCAGAAGAAGGATTGCCATTGACCTTTCTTCGGCCTGATTGGCATGTGATTTATTAGGCCATCCCTGAAGAAGCAGTATGGGTATCTTGCTAGCTCTCCAGCCTCTCAAAGCCTCATGCTTTTACTGGTCTGGACTCTCAACCAAACAGCGCCCCCGCCCCACCCCAAAAATGAGGACAGGGAGAAACCCAACTGGCCAGTCAGAATATAAGATGCCCTGGGAAGTGACTGATGGAGGTGCATAGTATGCTTTTTGAAAGATATATGAATCCTCATGACTCCTCTGAGGGCCCATGAACCATAAATTATGGAGCTACTAGCCTGACTACCTCCATGGATCTGACCATGTCGGGAGTGTAGGGTGCCAGTTTGCTGCTTGAACAGGCAAAAACCAACTGGGGTGTCAGAATCTGGAATCTGGAATTGGTCTGGACCCACCCCAGCAGCACACAAAAAATAATCCATAGTGTTGATACTTGATTCTTTTTGCTTCTTAAGTGACAATTCTGACAAAGATTTCTCACCCTCTCACCCACCATGTGTCAATGGCTTCAGTAAGCAATGCAAATCTCAGCAATAAGACTTGATGAACATAGTTTTCATCAATTAGGAATGATTAGCATTTATCCGATCTGTAAAGGGAATCAGCTTTGGTGTTCATATTTGATTGAAAGGTGCACCAAGATGAAGGATTGATTTAAATGACAATAGTTCATAGAAAGCAGCTTAGTAGGCAAACCACTACAGCAGAAATATTAACCGAGGCTGGAGTAATTGAAAAGTATTGTGACTTTCACATTTCTATGGGCAAAGTTTTCTTTCATCATTATATGTTGACAGATTATTTGAACAAAATTCAATTGCACAGAAAGGAAGCTTATATCCAATATTTTGATGCTTAGGTGGCTGACGGCTATTCCAACAGCAAAGCAGCCACCCATTATTTTGAGGTCATGACCTCTGACACAGTCACCGAGTGAGCTAGAGGACACCATGCAGCTTGGCAGGAGTGGCAAGAGAAGATGGGTCAGAGTTGCTGCCGGAAGGATAGGGAAGATGGGACAATGGCCCCAAAATCCTGCAGGGCTAGAATAATAATTCAATCTCTCCACTTCCTGCAGAACTAAAAGGCATTTGCAATCCTGTTTATATAATTGGCGGACACTTTGCTCATGCTTATAAACTGGCGCCAATCACCAATGTAACTAGGGTAATTGGGCTACCCTAGTTGAGGGCATTATTACTCTGTTGATGAATGTAAACTGGTTGTGGTGAAGGTCTGCGTGCTGGGTTCATCTCATGGTGTATCTCATGGATGGGTGTTAAAGAAAAAAACATAACCTAGCCAAAAATATGTATCATGTATATGACAATGGAAAGGCAGGGTGGGAAAATATAGATTTTTTTTCCCCAAATTCTGCAAAGTACTAAACCCTGTATCCCTTTGTTTCCATGACTAAAAAGGTTAGGGAGTTGGAGATGAGGTCCTTCTCAGCCACCTGCATTTCTTCAAACATAGCCTTGAAGAGAGGCCTAGAGTTCGGTGATTTTGAACAGGAATATGATCGAATTGAAAACCAATTAACTGTGGCCAAAACAGGTGTTACTAAAATGACGCAGTCAGTCCAAAGAAGGAGAATAAACAACTCTAGTGTAGCTGGTTCGAGCAGTTAGAAATAGCATGGAGAAATCTGTGATGGATTGACTATGTTTGTGGGTCTTCAAAACAACCAGTGTCATTGTGAATAGGTGAAATACTTCATAGCTGAAAATAGGTGTCTCACAATATGTTGTTGTGTGCAAATGAGATCTGGACCAGAACGTTCAGGCCTATAAAAGGGGGTTAATACATTGTTATGTATTACAATGATTAGTGTGGGCTAGTTAGGTGGTTAGATAGCTGGTTTGTAATGCAGAGTGATGAGAACAGTATGGGCTCAGTTCCTGCACCAGTTGAGGTTCCCATGAGGGACTCTGCTTCTCAACATCGCCCCTTGCCTGAGGCATGGTAACCCTCAGGTTAAACCACCACTGGACATCCATCTCCAATGAGAGAGCAGCACTATGGCCCAGTAGGGCTATACTGACTTTACTTTTAACACAACGGTAAGAGAAAATCATTGTCAGTTAAACAAGTCTTTTTCTGTCACTGTCCAAAATCTGCTAAATGCCTTTAATTTATTGAAGCAAGCCAATAAAATTTTGTGTAGGATAAAGGTCTGTGAAATTGTTTCTCGACTGAAGGGAATTGGTGGATAACTATGGGCTGGGTTAAAATCCCCTCTGTGTATCTTTAAATTGAACAAAATTTTTGCATCAATTTGCTATGTGCTCCAATTTACATAAATTATTGACCCATTTCAAAAACGAAACTGTCAATGGTGCATGGAGTGATTTGATATCAATGTGTTAACCAGTCTGCTACAAATAAGGCAAAAAGGAAATTTCAGCTGCCAAGATATTGTTCACATACTAATACTACTCAGCACTGACATTTTAATGGCCTCTTGAGTAAAGCACTAATTGTGATCTGCACAATGTTTGATCATCTTTTTCTATACATTTCATTTTAGCTTTCAGTCAGACTCTTAACAAAATATTTATCCAGGGCCACAGAATATTAGCTGTTTTTTGATATAAGTCTATTGTACACGTGATCTTCCCTTAAGTATGGAGAAGTGTCTTTTACTTTGAGTATTGTTAATGTTGTATTCATATCCAATCATAACAGTTTAACTGAAATAAATGGCTCACACCTCCGTCTTTGAAAATCCTCAAATCTTCTTCTCTTATCAATTATTGCTTATCAAATGAAACTACGTGAATTTGTATCAAAAGCAAAATATCTTAGATCCTGGGAATTTGAAATAAAAATACAAAATTATCAGTGATAGGCAGCATGGCTTTGTGGGGGGAAGGTTGTGTCTCACAAACATGTTTGAGCTTTTTGACGAAGTGACAAAGATGATTGATGAGGACAGGATATTAGATGTCCTAAAGGACTTTAGCAAGGCCTTTGACAAGATCCCTCATAGCAGGCTCATACAAGAAGTGAAGTCATGTGGGATCTGCAGTGAGCTCATAAGATGGATGCAGAACCAATTTATTCTTAGAATACAAAGTAGCAGTGGAAGGGTCTTTTTCAGACTGGAGATCTGTGATAAGTGGTGCTCTGTAGGGGTCAGTGCTGGGACCCCTATCGTTTGTAATGTATATACATGATTTGGAGGAGAACATTAGTGACTTGATTAGTAAGTTTGTGGACAGCACAAAAACTGAGGAGTGGTGGATAGAGAGGCGGATTGCCAGAGAATACAGCAGGCTAGAGACCTGGGTAGAGAAACAGCAGATGGAGCCTAATCGAGACAAATGTGAAGTGATACATTTGGGAGATTGAATTCAGGACAGAAGTATGCATTACATGGCAGAAACCTTAATAGCTTCGAAATACAGAGGGATCAAGGCATACAGGTCCATAGTCCCCTAAAATGGCAACACAAATGAACAAGGTGGTCAAGAAGACAGAGGTCATGTTTGTCTTGATCGGTCAGGGCAAAGAGTTTAACATTGACAAGTCATGATGCAGCTGCATAGAAATTTAGTGAGGCCATATTTGGGATATTGTGCATGGTTTTGGCCACCAGGCTACCAGAAGGGAATGCAGAATTGGTTTAGCAGGATGTTGCTTGGTTGAAGGGTATTAGCTATGAAGAGAAATTGGACAAACTTGGTTTATTTTCACTTGAACATCAAAGGATGAGGAGCGATCTGATAGAAGATGACAAAATTATGAGAGACATGGATAGAATGGATAGTCAGAGGCTTTTTCCCAGGGTAGAAATGTTAATTACTAGGGGACATGGGTTTAAGGTAAAATGGGGTAAGTTGAAAGAAGATGTTGAAAGGAGGTTGTGTTATAGAGGGTGGAAGTGACTGAATTGTGTTGCCAGAGGGGGTGGTGGAGGTGGATACAATAGCAACATGTAGGAGGCACCTTGACAGATAAATAGGGGAAAGTGAGGACTGCAGATGCTGGAGATCAGAGTCAAGAGTATGGTGCTGGAAAACCACAGCCGGTCAGGCAGCATCCGAGGAGCAGGAGAATTGATGTTTCAGGCATAAGCCAATAGGTAGAGAATAGAGGGATATGGACAGTGTAGAGGTAAAATTTAAGAAAGTCATCATGTGTCAGTGCAGTCTTGGTGAGCTGAAAGGCTTGTTCCTGTGCTGTACCGTTCTTTGTTCTTTGTAAACAGGTTTGGCAGCATCGGTGGAGTGAGAACCAGGATTAATGTTTCAGGTCAATGGCCTTTCATCAAAATACAGATTAGATCATCTTGATTCAGTGACAGCTTGAGTCAATGTGTCTATATGTTGTGGCTTCAAAACTCATTCAAAGACATGAAAGCATAATCAAAAGTGAAATTTTCCTGCAGTAATGAGTGAATGTTGCATTTACTGAAAGCGGAAAATGCATTAAACTGATTCTATATTGGGAGATATAATACCAATCAAAGAAATTTCGAGAGTTCTCTAAATATCCTGCATAACATTTAATTTAATCTCAAAATTTTGTTTTTTCAATACAGTGACATTGATTTTACTTCAAATGTAACATGTTGGATGTTGAATTCTTTAGTGCATTCATGGAATCTCTTTGTAAATGCAATTTTCATCAATTTTAGAGTCACCGTTGTTGGTAATATTTGGGACATAAATCTTTAGAGGAATGTGAATGCTAAGTTGCATTTTCACATGTGGATTTAACTTTGTGCTAATATTATCAACCAACATATTTCTGTGGATCAACTTATTTATTAGACAATCATGCCTTCCAGGGTACAGAAACATATTTAGGAAAGCAAATGCCTCAAGAGGTGGGCAGTAAATTACAAATGAGATGCTGTATTACAGTCTTGTTGGATATGATTATCATGCTCTAGCCATGGAAAGGAGCAATTGTTACTTGTTGATTGAACCCCTTGTGCAGTATAACACTACATCACACAAGTGGTTGGCATAAAGTACTGATAGCTTTCACAAAAGGTGCTGATCACAAAAATTACCAATGTGTTGATTAGAAGCAGTAAGTACTATTCCATCATAAAAGGAATAACAGCTATTTGAAAATAGCTGGCACTAGAGTCTAAAGTAATGTTTTGCATACATTTTAGATTGCACCATAGTTCTCATCTTCCCTTCAGTACCAAAGGAATAATCAAAATCAGCTTTGTAAAATTGTTGACTGACAAAACAAGCTGGAAATTTTTCCACTAAAATCAATCAACAAGTGCAGAGCAGAATGGGATGAAATTAAAAGATGCAATGGTGATTACCTCAAGCATTCTGAGGGTCACAGAGGGATATAGCATGGAAACAAATCCTTCGGTCCAACTAGTCCATGTTGACCATGTTCCCAAACCAATCTCGTCCCACTTACCTGTATTTGGCCCATATCCCTTCAAACTTTTCCTATCTTGTGTACTTATCCAAGTGTCTTTTAACTGGACCTGCATCCACACTTCCTCGGGCAGCTCATTCCACTCAAACTACTCTCTGTGTTAAAAAATTGGCCCTCATCTCCTTTTTAATTTTTTTCTCTCTTGCCTTAAAAATATGCTCCCTAGTTTTGAACTCCTTTACCTTCGGGAAAAGACCCTTGATACTCATCTCATCTGCTCCCATCATGGTATTATCTCTATCACTCAAATGTCCTAGTCCTGGCAACATCCTGTTAAATCTTTTTTGAAGCTTCTTCAATTTAATAATACCTTCCGATAGCATGGCAAACAGAACTGTACACAGTACTCTAAAAATGCCTCATCAACGTTCTGTACAAACTCAACATGATGCCCCAACTCCCACACTCCAAGTTCTGAACAATAAAGACAAGTGTGCAAAACATTTTCTTAATCATCTGGCTTACCTGTGACTCAAATTTCAAAGAATTATGTACCTGAAATACTAGGTCTCTGTTCTACAACACTACCCAGGGTTCTCCTATTAATTGTGTAACATCTCCCCCCCATGTTTGTTTTACCAAAATACAATACCTCGTACTTATCCAAATTAAACTCCATCTTTGTGGATATAGGTTTGCTCACTGAGCTGGAAGGTTCGTTTTCAGACATTTCATCACCATACTAGGTAACACCTTCAGTAAGCCTCCAAATGGACATTGGTGGTGTAGCCCGCTTTCTATTTTTTGTTTGAGTTTCCTCGGGTTGGTGATGTCAGTTCTTAGCAGATTCAGTAATGCAGAGACTTGAACAAACAGCTCTGCCAACCATCCAACCCAAACTTTGGGTCTGCTACATGGATGACACCTTTATAATCACTAAACAAAACAAATTAGAGGAAACCTTCAAGACCATCAATAATAACCTTATTGACAGAAACTTCACTAAAGAGGAGAAAAACGACAACAAACTGTCAGACCTAGATGCTGCAGTAGAGTGAACAGCCAATGGGGAACTTCAAACCAGCATCTACAGGAAAAATTATTAACTATGCCTCCTATATTCTCATACAAATTGTTTATATAAATGACAAACAAAAGTGGTCCCAGGCCTGATTTTGTGAAACACTGCTGGTCACAGACTTCCATCTGAAGAATAACTATTTATCATTATCCTGTCTCTCAACATCAAGTTAATTTTTTGTCCAATTGGCAAGCTCTCCCTGAATCCCTTGTGATCTAACTTTACTAATTAGTTTACCTTCAAGAATACTGTCAAAGGCTTTACTGAAGTCCATGTAAACAACATCTATCACTTTGCCCTAAACCATCCTTTTGATTACTTCTTCAAAAAACTCAATTAACTTTATCAGACACAATTTTCCAAACCCAAAGCAAGGCTGACTATTGCTAATCAATCCTTGCCCCTCTAAATGCATGTAAATCCTATCTTTCAGGGTATTTTCCAGCAACTTACCCACCAATGATGTCAGATTCATAGATTGATAATTCCCAGGTTTCTCCTTGCAGCCTTTCTTAAATAAAGGCACAATATTAGACACCCTCCAGTCCTCCGATGCCTCATCCATGGTTATAGGCAATACACATATCTCTGTTTGGGGCATGGAAATTTCTTCCCTAACCTCTGACAATGTCACTTGATCAGGTCCTGAAGATTTATCCATCTTTATGTTTTCTAAGCCCTCCAGCACTTCCTCTTCTGTAATATGTATTGTTTTCAAAGCATCAATATTTATTTCCCTGAGTTCTCTAGCCTCCATTTCATTCTCCACAGTAAAACTTGGAGTGGAATATTAACTTAAATTCTCTTCCCATCGCTTGAAGTTCAATACTTAGATGACCTGGTTAATCTTTAAGGGCCCCTATTCTCCCATAGTTTCTCTTTTGCTCTTATTGTATTTGTAGAATCTCTTTGGATTATCCTTAACCTTATCTGCCAATTCCCTTTTTGCCTTCCTGATTTCCCTTTTAAGAATACCCCTACACCCATTATACCCTTCAAGAGATTCATTTAATCCCAGTTGTCTATATCTAATTTATGACTCCTTTTTATTCTTGACCAGAACCTCAATATCTTAATTCATCCATTATTCCTTACTTTTATAGCCTTATCCTTGACTCTAGCAGGAAAACAATGCCTCTGAGCTCTCATTAACACACTTTTGATAGCCTCCCATTTGTCTGTCATCCCTTTACCTGTGAACAGTCTAATCAACTTTTGTACATTGCTGTCTCATGCTATTAAAATTTGCCTTACTCCAAATAAGAACTTTAACTTTTGTGGAAGGCCTATCCATTTCTAAAACTATTTTAAAACTAATAGAACTATGATCACTCATCCCAAAGTGTTCTCCCACTAACACTTCCCTCACTTGCCTTATTTCCCAAGAGAAGGTCAAGCTTTGCTCCTTCTCTAGTAGATACATTTACATATTGGCAAAGAAAATTATCTTGAACACATTAATCAAATTCCTCACCATCTAAACTCATAACACTATGGCAGTCCCAGTCAATGTTTGTAATACTAAAATCCCTGGTGGACATTTCATAATCCAAAGATAAAATGAAAAGATAACTTCTTAGCAACTTGGATAGTTCTGGTCCCAACCCAAACCTTGAATGGAGATTCAAGCTGTTCATGATTCATCCTTTATGTCAGACAAATGAGTTTTGTTGAAAATTAATTATTTACCTTTGGAAAATGACTTAAAAATTAATTGGAGAAAAACAATAGCAAATGTAAGGGTCACTAATTTAATTGATGTGTGCTCCTGTATAAAATAAGAATATAGGTTTTAATGAGATTTTTATTTTTAAACTTACTGCTATCATTCATTTAATTATGTCTGATTTTTGGTGTAAATCAGATAATAAGCATCAAGATAATCAGAAAAATCTGATTCAAAGTACTGACAGAATGTCTTGCATTAAAAATAAGGTGTTGTTAGTTGGGGACACTCTGCAACTCCAATGGATGTCACACAATACTGTCAACATTGCCAAGGAGTAAGGGAACGCCAGTTCAAAGTGGCCAAGAGCAAATGGGAGACATACTCCAGGAATCATTTCTTCACACGGGAGATGATCAACAGCAGGAATGGGTTGCTAAGCAAGGTGTTTGTCACCATGGCACCATAATTATTTTAAGAACTGCTATAAATTGTAAGACAGCAGAGTTGATGTTCTAGAGTGAAGAGGTCAAACTTGCTAAGAGGGGACCAACCACTTTGCGTGACTTTTCCAATGCTCCATTCAAATTTATTATATATGTGCAAGACAAGAAGCAACTAAAGGAGCGATTCTCTCCCTTCTATTTGATGCAACCAAATTATCTTTACTTGTTTTAACTTATAGGATATGTCATCAAGAGTAGGTTCTATTGTGAGATAATGATACACACCTTAAGCTGTATCATGATTTGGAGATATCGGTGTTGGACTGGGGGGTACAAAGTTAAAAATCACATAATACCAGGTTATAGTCCAACAGGTTTAATTGGAAGCACACTAGTTTTCGGAGCATTGCTCCTTCATCAATTGATATCACCTAATGAAGGAGCGACACTCCAAAAGCTAGTGTGCTTCCAATTAAACCTGTTGGACTATAACCTGGTGTTGTGTGATTTTTAACTTAAGTTGTATCAGTTTGTCAAATGGTTACTGATCTTTTATTTGATTGGGAGTGGGAGGAATCATGTTCTCATTGCTTATTGTATGAAAGCTGAATGATTTTTCCCATCAGAATTAGATGAGACAGTGATTGACCAGAACTGCCTGCCACTTTGACAGGTGTGATCAAGCAAGCAATTGCACATATTATCAGAACACTTCTGGTTCCTTACAGTAAGTGTTTGAGATCAGCAGCCTCTGGGCTTTTCTAATAGTTAATTAACTACAGGTATTTGTAATTTTTTTTTCTGTGTTAATTAAATGAGTTTCTTGCTTCACAAATCCCACATGTTATTAAAAAAGACTCCATCAAGCACAATAACAGAGGACTATACTGTAAAGCTTGCAGTCATATTCCTAGCTCAATTAAATCTCCCAAGTAGCAGAAAGCCTCAAACAGTTGTGAAAGACAAATGGGAATTAGAAATGTAGCAACTATCAAAAGGAAGGGGCTGATTCTATGATGTTTTGCCTCTTGACCATACAAAGAAACTTCCAATACTCTGACATTTGTACTTGTGCAAGCAGTCACAATTTATTTTTATGCTGAAGGCAAGGGAAAGAGAAACTAGAACTGCTGTTAAAATTCCTCCACTAAAAACTATACAATCAGTAAAAATGATGCCTAGTGGTAGGTAAACAAAATGGAAATAGAATTGAGAATTTATGTTTCAAAAGTAACTCCTTCGGTCTCGCTGATGCGTTAAATTCTTAAAAATATGATATAGCCACAAGGGACTCACAGGTAACATTTAGGGTAGATAAATAAACGTTTTACTGACAACACCCGATATCATTACAGAGCGATTGTCTGTGGCAACGATGGGCTTCCCTGACCAATTTCAGTGGTCACTTCTTAATACTCATTTTTGACAATTCCCCTCCCAACCTGTCACGCCTTCTCATTACTCAGCATGGTGGCTCAGTGGTTCACACTGCTGTCTTACAGCACCAGGGACCCGGGTTTGATTCTAACCTCAGGAGACCATCTGTATAGAGTTTTGCACATTCTTTCCGCAACTATGTAGGTTTCCTACGGTGCTCCAGTTTCCTCCCAGAATCCAAAAGTGTGCAGGTTAGGTAAATTGGCCATGCTAAGTTGCCCATAGTGTTCAGTGATGTGTTGGTTAGTTGCATTAGTCAGGGGTGAATATAGCTAATAGGGTAGGGGAATGGGTCTGGGTGGGTTACTCTTTGGAGGATCAGTGTGGATTTGTTGGGCTGAAGGGCCTGTTTCCACATGTTTCGAATTCTATGATTATCAGGGCCTGTTTCCCTGGTTGAGAGTCATGAGGTAATGTTAATAATTTTAAGCAACTGCTATTGAAATCCAGAAAGGAAATAAAGATATATTTACTCTTGAAAAATGAAAAATACATTCTAGAAATAGAGAAGCTTGGAGAATAACATTTATATTGTGTTTTTTCTTCAGTCAGCAGGAGGTATTAGACCCTGTTTCCCTTGTTTGATTGCAGAAGAACCCTTGGCAATAGTCCAATATATCGTTATGCCATGTTAGTGTGATGTGGATAGACCAACTGTCCATTAAGCCATTAGCCTAAAATATTGCACATGCGTATGTAAGTTAATGGTTTGCTCAGCCACATAAGCAAGCAACATTTATGAACATGCTCACAGTGAGTTTGCAAATAGATCTAGGGGCATTATCATGCCTATGGTAGTTGTAACTCTTCAGTATTGAATTAATTCTTATTGGAAAATAATCATGAAATAAAGCTGTTTCACAAGAAAGAAATGAAGTGCATTAGTCATGTTTCATAGATTGAGATCCTTAACAAACAAATTGTGGTGGCTGGTCAATTCAAGGAGCAATGATGATGAGTGTGTATACCTCCTATACTATCTGCCAATTGGAAACAGCTTATTTACCACAAAAAAATGAAATATTCCAGATGCTGTGAATCTGAAACTAAAAACAGAAAAAAGGCCGAAATATGCAGGAAATGCTGAGATGTCGTGCAGTTCTTGTGAAACGGAGTTAATATCCTGAACTGATGACCCTTACTGAGAACTGGTCACAGTATTTATGTTGAAAGGTTATTATGTTACAGATTTTGGAGGTGACATCTACACTTTGGAGGCCAGATCTATCAGATCAGCATGACTTCTGTCTACCTTATCATGACTCCACTGCACTTCTCAATATCCATGACTGGGAGAGCACTTTGCTACACATTGTCTATTTGTGGATTGGGCAATGTGATGTTATCCTCAATTCTGCTGAAGGTGGTAGCCTGAGTCTATTGAGAGCATCAGAAAGTACTTGGTTGCCTGTGCAACTGATGGTGTGTGTAATTTACTGGCCTCTCCAGGGACCCAGTCAGGCCAGGAGACATAATGTCACTTGTACAAGAGATGGACTCCACAGCTCTTGTAGAAAGACTAACAAAGCCTCACAGAGGTGTAATTGCTGTTGCATAGGAACAAAGGTCTAAGGAGGCCATTTGGCTTATTAAACCTAGTCAATCATTCAATAAGATCATGGTTGAATTGATTTTGGTCTTAAATCCACTTTCACATTGGCCCACCACAACCCTTGATTTCTCCTTCTATCAAGAGTAGACCAAAGTAGACCAATCTCTGTCTTGAATAAATTCAACTACACATTCTCTGCTGCTTTTTGATTAACAGAATTCCATATACTAACGATCCTCATAGAATAATAATAGTGCCACCACATTAAAAGTGAATGAAATAAAAGCATAAATTATGTCCCCTAATTCTAGTCTCACCAAAATGAGGAAACCTCCTCCTGATATCCACCTTTCAAGTCCCCTCAGGATTTTATATGTTCCAGTAAGGTGACATCTACATAAAATAAATCTTCAACATTGGCAGAACCAAACTCCTTGTAATTACTGCTATTGCAATGATATATTATTTTCAAATAAAGAGTAAAGCTGCACACTTTCCTCCAGGTGTAGTCTCATCAAAGTCTTGCTTAGTTACAGTAAAACGTCCCAGTTCCTATATTCCATTTCTCAGTCATGAAATACTAACACTCCATTTGCATTCCTAATCATTAGCTCCAGTTGCACACTAAATTCTCACTCCTCCAGAATAGTCACCTTTATCAATGACTTCTTTGCATCTGTTTCTAGTTGAGTTAAGAAGCCATTGACATGTGCCATTACTGCAACGTGTCTTCATCCATGGATAGCATGGTCAACTCCACTGAGCATTAAACATGTCACAATCAAAAGTCTAAATGCAGGCCATCAGCAAGTATTCTCTACACGGTGCTAACAGGGAGCTAAGTGTGGGCCATGTGAGAAATAACAATGAAATGATCAAACAATAAGTTCTCCGTTTACAGTGCTGCCACTTTTCAGCTGTTGCTGCCCTGGCACAGTCCTCACTCCCACATAATAGGCTACGGACCCTACAGAGGGCCCGTTTCTATGATGTGTGAGTATGACTCCTACTTCAGGCAGTGTTCCACATGATGCTTCTTGATCAAATGGCAAGACTATGTTTAAATAAGTCGATGTGAAACAGTCTTCAACCGGATTTTCATTGGTTCCATACCCTGAGGGTGTTGGCCCAGGGAATCTGAGCAGTCAGACAGGGAAATTGAAAGTCTTTCTGTTCATCCGCTGAAGCCACAGGGTTTACATCATATCATAATAGGAACAGGAGAAAGGATTTGGATTTGGACAAGGTTATGTGCTCAGCATCATATATTGTTTAATTGCCACATTGCTAATCAATGTTTATCAGTAATAAATGTCATATCACAACTCCATTATCCTGTTCTGCCATTTGTTTCCTCCTGCCTATCAAGTAGTCTTCTGCCTTGAAAACAATATTAGGGCCAGTGCCAAAGGGATAGACTGATGATTGTGGGACTGCATTTTGCTGGGGATTGGGAGACCCAGTGCAGTAAGGCACAGCCTCAGATTAAAGTGAGGTCAACTGAATTAGTCTGTCCCAGGAATGCCTGGCAGATAGGTGAGCAGCTGCAGATGCACTCAGGCCATCCACTTGCTTCTTTTCTTGCTTTTCCTCCTTGAAAACTCCAGACCTCTCTGTTAACCCACCCTTGGTTTTGTATTATCCACCTGGGCACCAGTGGTGCATTCTGAATGATTAACCCAAGCACGTGAGTCATCTCTTCAGCATCCTGATATCAATTTTTGTTGTACGTTTCCTGTGAATGTTGGTTCTCCCCACGGGTTCCATCAGCTATGTCCTTAAAGCATCGCCCTTGATAGTAAGGAACATTTGCGAATGCTATTTGAAGGTGGGAATATCTATGAGAAACCTGACTGCTCAAAGACATAGACATAGTTTCTTTTGGTAGAAACTAGCTGAAAATGAATAGAATGAAATTCACTTTAGTTGGTGAACACTACTGCATAACCTGAGGAAAGGTGGATTGCTAAGTGTGTGTCATCGATAATTTACTGTGTCAGGGGAAGGGGTACTGGAAAGGTAACAAATCCAAGTGTTTTCCTTTTGACTGGCATCACCCCTGACGTTGTATGCATTAAGTGCCAACTTTACAAACGTGGAATTGGGTATCTAGGAGATGCATTGGCGAGTGATAGAATATGAGATCCTCAAAATATCTCCTGGGATTCCCTGGAAGGAGCTAAAAGCAAAGAAGTTAAATGTTGTCCTGACTTCAAAAGCAACAGGAAAAGCTTACAAAAATCACATCTTACAAATGTAATAGGGACAGAGTAGAAGATTGGTGCCAGTGAAGATAAAAGACAGGGTAGAAACAAATAAGAAGTTTCCCCGAGCTACAGAGTCTAGGACCAGGGGCACAATTTATAAATAAGGAGAGTGCCACTTAGGTACTATATGAGGAGTGTTTTTACTTCGAGAATTGTGAATCCTTGGAATTCTCTACCACAAAGGAAACCTTTGAGTAAGTTGAATGCAGAAATTGATAGATTTCAGATTATCTATGGCATGTAGGGTGAGTAAAAGGTATTAAAGTTTTTGACTGACCATGATCATATTGAATGATGGGCAGAATCAAGGGGCTGAATGGCCTACTCCTCTTCCTACATACCAATGTTCCTTGGTAGCATGTACCCAACTGATTGACTTGGCAGTAAGTTTTCAAGCAAATACTTCCAAATACATGTAATCACCTGATGAGACAGACAGTTGTGCTGGTGTTCAGTTCGGTCCAGAAAGCTAACTGTTTGCGTATATCACTGTCGTTGTGAGCATTGCAGCCTGCAAACTGGCACCTTGTACTCCTCCTCTCAGTTCAGTGAAGCAGCAGATGGCTGAAGTGAAGAATGTTGCTGTTAATATTGGTGCTGCTCATCTTGCCCCTTGTTAACGTTCTAAGCTGGACCTGCAAAAGTAACTCCCATTGTTGCTTTGAGAGTTAGCAGCTGGTCAAATGCAGCAGAAGGTGATAAAATTCCAAGGTTGCAAAAAATAATTTTCAAGTTTTCCGAAATCACCTCCATGTGATGTAAAGACATTCATCCTTTGAACAAAAGACTTTCAATTAGCAAAGGAAATCCGAGAGTCCCTACAGTGTGGAAACAGGCCCTTTGAGCCAACAAGACCACACCAACCCTTCAAAATGTATCTCACCCAAACCCCTACCTAACATATCCCGAAACACTGTGGACAATTTAGCATGGCCAATTCACCCAACCTACACAGCTTTGGACTGTGGGAAAAAACCAGAGCACCCAGAGGAAACCCACACAGACAAGGGGAGAACGTGCAAACTCCACACAGACAGTCGTCCGAAGCTGGAATCGAACAAGGATCCCTGGTGCTGTGAGGCAGCAGTGCTAATCACTGAACCACTGTGCCACCCAAGGATGGTCATATCTGAGTACTTAAAGACTGTCTGGCCTCTTTTCCTGGTGTATCTTTCCATCAACCCTCTTCCAAACCCCAAACCCACAATCTTCCGGCTTGAGTGAGTTCCAGGATGCTCAAGGAACATGTATTTTCAGAGCTAAAGGCAGAATTCAGGGGTAGAACAGCTACATGTCAGATCTGCACACCCACAGGACCTTCCTCTGAATGTTAACGAACATTCTCAAGTTAGGCACCAAAATTTCTGGATCCGGTTTATGATCTGTCAATCGAAGACCCGAACAGAAATTTACCCAGCCTGGGGCGATAAAATTCAGCTCCAAATGTTGAATTTTTCTGTTCAAAAGAGGCCAGCCATGAACTTGATAACCATGTTTTATCATGCGCTGAATGTGGCTGCAATAATTTTAACAGTCTACACACATTTCTCAGTTGTGATTGATGTCACTGCTTTTTAATAAGTTTTTCCTGACCCTAAGGAGCCCTCTTGCAGCCTCTGACACCATTATAAAATTAATTCTGTCAAAGACGATGACCCAAGCCATTCAAAATCATTGCAATAAAAGCTTTCGAACAAGCTATGGTATCCAGTTTATGATTTAAAAATTGGGTCGTATTTAAAGCAATGATTGTTGCTCGACCCTCCCCTTCCCTGTTCCACTTTGTGTTCTAGCAGGGAATTGCACTGTTGGTGGAAGTTGATGCAACCTATTATCCTAGGACTGAATATAAGGAGAACAACAAGGGGCTAGTAAAAAATGTTGCAGTTGACTTGAAAGACATACAGTCAACCCAAGAATGAATGCACTTGAAATGTTTTAATCAGAATGCCTTTTTATCCAGAAATGTAGTAATAAAACCACATTTTAATGTATAAATTGAATGTCTTTCAATTGTAGAATGTTTATTATCTAATTTGAGAAGGAACCATCCTTTGCTGCATTGGATTTTCTTGCTTTTTCCCAGAAATATTTATGTATTGTACTAGCAAGATGTCACCCATGCCTTGTGTGCATTGAGCAACCTTTATTTGTCCAGTTTATCTAATCATTTTGCATTTATACCAGCAGAAATATTGGGTAATATAATTAAAGCAAAATTCTGCTGAAGATCTGCAGTAAAAATTGAAAGTTTAGAAAGATCTGCAGAAACTCACAAACTTGATTGAGTTTTTTGAAGAGGTAACAAAGAAGATTGATGAAGGCAGAGCATTGGATGTGATCTATACGGACTTCAGTAAGGCGTTCGACAAGGTTCCCCATGGGAGACTGATTAGTAAGGTTAGATTTCACGGAATACAGGGAGAACTACCCATTTGGATACAGAACTGGCTTAAAGGTAGAAGACAGAGGGTGGTGGTGGAGGGTTGTTTTTCAGACTAGAGGCCTGTGACCAGTGGAGAGCCACAAGGATCAGTGCTGGGTCCTCTACTTTTTGACATTTACATAAATGATTTGGATGCGAGCATAAGAGGTTCAGTTAGCAAGTTTGCAGATGACACCAAATTTGGAGGTGGAGTAGACAGCGAAGAGGGTTACCTCAGATTACAACAGGATCTGGACCAGATGGGCCAATGGGCTGAGAAGTGGCAGATGAAGTTTAATTCAGATAAATGCGAGGTGCTGCATTTTGGGAAAGCAAATCTTAGCAGGACTTATACACTTAATGATAAGGTCCTAGGGAGTGTTGTTGAACAAAGAGACCTTGGAGTGCAGGTTCATAGCTCCTTGAAAGTGGAGTCGCAGGTAGATAGGATAGTGAAGAAGGCGTTTGGTATGCTCTCCTTTATTGGTCAGAGTATTGAGTACAGGAGTTGGGAGGTCATGTTGCGGCTGTACGGGACATTGGTTAGGCCACTGTTGGAATATTGTGTGCAATTCTGGTCTCCTTCCTATCGGAAAGATGTTGTGAAACTTGAAAGGGTTCAGAAAAGATTTATAAGGATGTTGCCAGGGTTGGAGGATTTGAGCTACAGGGAGAGGCTGAGAAGGCTGGGGCTGTTTTCTCTGGAGCATCGGAGGCTGAGGGGTGAACTTATGGAGCTTTACAAAATTATGAGGGGTATGAATAGGATAAATAGACAAAGTCTTTTCCCTGGGGTCGGGGAGTCCAGAACTAGAGGCATAGGTTTAGGGTGGACTCCCCGACCCCAGGGAAAAGACTGTAGTTCAGATCCTCCAGCCCTGGCAACATCCTTATAAATCTTTTCTGAACCCTTTCAAGTTTCACAAAATCTTTCCAATAGGAAGGAGACCAGAATTGCACGCAATATTCCAACAGTGGCCTAACCAATGTCCTGTACAGCTGCAACATGACCTCCCAACTCCTGCACTCAACACTCTGACCAATAAAGGAAATCATAACAAATGCCTTCTTCACTCTCCTATCTACCTGCGACTCCACTTTCAAGGAGCTATGAACCTGCACTCCAAGATCTCTTTGTTCAGCAACACTCCCTTGGACCTTACCATTAAGTGTATAAGTCCTGCTAAGATTTGCTTTCCCAAAATGCAGCACTTTGCATTTATCTGAATTAAACTCCATCTGCCACTTCTCACCCCATTTGCACATCTGGTCCAGATCCTGTTGTAATCTGAGGTAACCCTCTTTGCTGTCCACTACAACTCCAATTTTGGTGTCATCTGCAAACTTACTAACTGTACCTCTTCTGCTCACATCCAAATAATTTATGTAAATGACAAAAAGTAGAGGGCCCAGCACTGATCCTTGTGGCATTCCACTGGTCACAGGCCTCCAGTCTGAAAAACAACCCTCCACCACCACCCTCTGTCTTCTACCTTTAAGCCAGTTCTGTATCCAAATGGGTAGTTCTCCCTGTATTCCATGAGATCTAATCTTGCTAATCAGTCTCCCAGGGGGAACTTTGTCAGACACCTTACTGATGTCCATACAGATCACATTTACTGCTTTGCCCTCATCAATCCTCTTTGTTACTTCTTCAAAAAACTCAATCAAGTTTGTAAAACATGATTTCCCACACACAAAGCCATGTTGACTATCCCTAAATCAGTGCTTGCCTTTCCAAATACATGTACATCCTGTCCCTCAGGATTCCCTCCAACAACTTGCCCACCACCGAGGTCAGGCTCACCAGTCTATAGTTGCTTGACTTGCCTTTACCGCCCTTCTTAAACAGTGACAGCATGTTTGTCAACCTCCAGACTTCTGGCACCTCACCTGTGACTATCGATGATACAAATATCTCAGCAAGAGGTCCAGCAATCACTTCTCTAGCTTCCCACAGAGTTCTCGGGTACACCTGATCAGGTCCTGGGGATTTATCCATCTTTACCCGTTTCAAGACATCCAGCACTTCCTCCTCTGTAATATGGACATTTTACAAGATGGCACCATTTATTTCCCTACAGTCTATACCTTCCATATCCTTTTCCACAGTAAATACTGATGCAAAATACTCATTTAGTAGCTCCCCCATTTTCTATGGCTCCACACAAAGGCCACCTTACTGATCTTTGAGGGGCCCTATTCTCTCCCTAGTTACCCTTTTGTCCTTAATGTATTTGTAAAAACCCTTTGGATTCTCCTTAATTCTATTTGCCAAAGCTATCTCATGTCCCATTTTTGCCCTCCTGAATTCCCTCTTAAGTATACTCCTACTTCCTTTATACTCTTCTAAGAATTCATTCGATCTATCCTGACTATACCTGACATATGCTTCCTTCTTTTTCTTAACCAAGCCCTCAATTTCTTTAGTCATCCAGCATTCCCCATACCTACCAGCCTTTCCTTTCACCCTGATAGGAATATACTTTCTCTGGATGCAGTTCCAGTCTATGTTTGGAAAGTTAAAATCCCCTACCATAACTACCCTATTATTCTTACAGATAGCTGAGATCTCCTTACAAGTTTGTTTCTCAATTTCCCTCTGACTATTGGGGGATCTATAATACAATCCCAAAATGGTGATCATCCCTTTCTTATTTCTCAGTTCCACCCAAATAACTTCCCTGGATGTATTTCCAGGAATATCCTCCCTCAGCACAGCTGTAATGCTATCCCTTATCAAAAAGGCCACTCCCCCTCCTCTCTTGCTTCCCTTTCTATCCTTCCTGATTGCTGGGCCTCTTGCTGAGATATTTGTATCATCGATAGTCACAGGTGAGATTCCAGAAGACTGGTGTTTGGCAAACGTGGTGCCACTGTTTAAGAAGGGTGGTAAAGAGAAGCCAGGGAACTATAGACCGGTGAGCCTGACCTTGGTGGTGGGCAAGTTGTTGGAGGGAATCCTGAGGGACAGGATGTACATGAATTTGGAAAGGCAAGGACTGATTAGGGATAGTCAACATGGCTTTGTGTGTGGGAAATCATGTCTCACAAACTTGATTGAGTTTTTTGAAGAAGTAAAAAAGAAGATTGATGAGGGCAGAGCAGTGGATGTGATCCATATGGACTTCAGTAAGGCGTTCAACAAGGTTCCCCATGGGAGACTGATTAGCAAGGTTAGATCTCATGGAATACAGGGAAAAGTAGCCATTTGGATATAGAACTGGCTCAAAGGTAGAAGACAGAGTGTGGTGATGGAGAGTAGTTTTTCAGTCTGGAGGCCTGTGACCAGTGGAATGCCACAAGGATCGGTGCTGGGCCCTCTACTTTTTGTCATTTACATAAATGATTCGGATGCGAGCATAAGAGGTACAGTTAATAAGTTTGCAGATGACACCAAAATTGCAGGTGTAATGGATAGCAAAGAGGGTTTTCTCAGTTTCCAACAGGATCTGGACCAGATGGGCCAATGGGCTGACAAGTGGCAGATGGAGTTAAATTCAGATAAATGTGAGGTGCTGCATTTTGGGAAAGCAAATCTTAGCAGGACTTTGACATTTAATGGTGAGGTCCTAGGGTGTGTTGCTGAACAAAGAGACTTGGAGTGCAGGTTCATAGCTCCTTGAAAGTGGAGTCACAGGTAGATAGGATAGTGAAGAAGGCGTTTTGTATGCTTTCCTTAATTGGTCAGAGTACCGAGTACAGGGGTTAGGAGGTCATGTTGCGGCTGTACATGACATTGGTTAGGTCACTCTTGGAATATTGCATGCAATTTTGGTCTCCTTCCTAGAGGAATGATGTTGTGAGACTTGAAAGGGTCCAGAAAAGACTTACAAGGAGGTCGCCAGGGTTAGAGCATTTGAGACACAGGGAGAGGCTGAATAGGCTGGGGCTGTTTTCCCTGGAGTGTCAGAGGCTGAGGGGTGACCTTATAGAGGTTTACAAAATTATGTAGGGCATGGATAGGATAGGATAAATAGACAAAGTCTTTTCCCTGGGGTCAGTGAGTCCAGAACTAGAGGGCATAGGTTTAGTTTGAGAGGAGAAAGATATGAAAAAGAGACCTAAGGGACAACTTTTTCACGCGGAAGGTGGTACGTTTATGGAGTGAGCTGCCAGAGGAAGTGGGGTGGAGGCTGGTACAATTGCAACATTTAAGAGGCAATTGGATGGGTATATGAATAGGAAGGGTTTGGAGGGATATGGGCCGTGTGCTGGCAGGTGGGATTAGATTGGGTTGGGACATCTGATCGGCATGGACAAGTTGGACCGAAGGGTCTGTTTCCATGCTGTACATCTCGATCTCGATGATTTGTATCCTGGAACATTAAGTTGCCAGTCCTGCCCGTCCCTGAAACAGAAAAGATTTACAAGGATATTTCCAGGGTTGGAGGATTTGAGCTACAGGGAGAGACTGAACTGGCTGGGGCTGTTTTCCCTGGAGCATCGGAGGCTGAGGGGTGACCTTATAGAGGTTTACAAAATTATGAGGGCCATGGATAGGATAAATAGACAAAGTCTTTTCCCTGTGGTGGGGGAGTCCAGAAATGGAGGGCATAGGCTTAGGGTGAGAGGGGAAAGATATAAAAGAGATCTAAGGGGCACTTTTTTTCACGCAGAGGGTGGTGCATGTATGGAATGAGCTGCCAGAGGATGTGATGGAGGCTGGTACAATTACAACACTTAAGAGGCATTTGGATGTGAACATGAATAGGATGGGTTTGGAGGGATATGGACTGGGTGCTGGCAGGTGGGACTAGATTGGCAGGGTTGGGATATC
This sequence comes from Chiloscyllium punctatum, assembly GCF_047496795.1. Taxonomy (NCBI): domain Eukaryota; kingdom Metazoa; phylum Chordata; class Chondrichthyes; order Orectolobiformes; family Hemiscylliidae; genus Chiloscyllium; species Chiloscyllium punctatum. The sequence goes on along the minus strand of NC_092741.1, from coordinate 49,820,311 downwards.
TGGTCGGCATGGACAGGATGGACGGAAGGGTTTGCTTCCATTCTGTACATCTCTATGACTCTATAACTCAGCAGGTATGACAGTACGTGTGGAGAGAGAAATACGATTAATTTTTCAGATGCAATCATTCTTCTTTTGAACCTAGTGGTGTTTCCTCACTCCCTTTCTCCTGTCATTGTCTGCAATGGATAGAACTATGGAAACTGGTGTATCATGACATATGATCTTTAACGATATACCAGTCTAAAATAAATATTAAGCAGATCAACAATTTGGCTTTTCCATATTGGGGCAGCAGACGCTTTGATCTTCTGGCTGTCAAATTCAATAGATATGTTATTTCGATCTTTGTACATCGAAGGAGCAGAATTTTACTCTGCAGTTGACACCTAACCTAAGCCAACCTTGGTTTAGTCAAACAGTCAACAAGCCAATGAATGGCATCCAGATTGTGAATTCAATTTGGCATAAGCCTCCTCCACCCTCATACTGAATAATTGACACTGCAAGTATTTTGGGTCTGATTGGTTCCATATTGCTCTATTGCCAATGAATAGAACCATGATATTGGCAGCCATGAAGACTGCTTGACTTGGAAGAATAAAAGAGAATGTTCACAGTGATTGCCGAGAGACAGGGTGACTTCACTGACATGGGACCTTGCCTTGTAATTGGAAGCTGTCATATATTTGCACAATCTCTCAGTGGCAATCAATTCTTTAAATTTATTCATAGTCAAAAACACCCATCTGGTTACATGTTAGGGAGCATAATCCTTGGCATTTCCTCCCACTGATATTCGGATCTCAACAGGGAAAGAATTTTTTTATAACAATACAGGAATCAGAGACCAGCATTATCCATGTTCCGGAGGCCCAAGATGTTCAGTGTGGATGTCTGGATATAGATCTTCAATTGTGATAGCATCCAAAATGCCACTCTTACTCAGTAGCAATATACGCCTAGGAGAGTCAGATTTTGAAAGATTTACAATTGGCCTTTCCAAAATGGCTAATTAAATATTTTAATATTCACCTGCAAAACATCCACTTAGTGGAACAGGGACCTCATGGATTTATTTAGCCCCTTAGCATCACAGCTTGTTAATGCTATCAGTTGAAGCCACAAGCAAGTATTTAACCTTCAGGTTATGTTCATTTTAAAGATGAACATCGTTGAAGGTTAAATGCCATATATACTCGAGTAATAGTTAATCTCATGTAAAAGTTGACCCCCTATTTTTGGCCAAATAATTCAGAATTTTCCATATATCTCATGTAAAGGTTGACCCTGGTTCTTCACAGATAACAGAGACAGTGTGCCGGCCGTGACCTCCTGCTCCAGCTTTCCAGTCTGCTGGTTGTTCCACTCTGCTCTCAGTCTTCCATTCCACTGGTTGTGTAGTTCCACTCCAGGTTTTCAGTATTACCACAATTCTTTTTCTTTCTTCATTTGTTGAGAGATCAATTGGGCTTCTGCTAATGATGTGGTAATAGTACATCGCATAAATTTAACATTAAAAATAGTCAAAAATATTTAACTATTACTCAAGTACTTATGGTACTTGTTTGTACAGAAAATCACTCATGACCGTCTAACCAGTTGATTCACATTTGATAAAGGCTTCAATTATTTAGATTTGATTTTTTTACAGTATGGAAACAGGCCCTTTGGCCCAACAAGTCCACACCGACCCTCCCACCCAGACCCATTCTGCTACATTTACCCCATTCACCTAACACTATGGGCAAGTTAACATGGCCAATTCACCTAACCTGCACATCTTTGGAGGAAACTGAAGCACCCGGAGGAAACCCACGCAGACATGGAGAGAATGTGCAAACTCCACACAGACAGTTGCCCGAGGTGGGAATTGAACCCGGGTCTCTAATGCAGTGAGGCAGCAGTGCTAACCACTGTGCCACTGTGCTGCCCATAAAAACCAACCAAGCGTGTCTGTGTTTTGTTGAATCCATTCTGTACCTTATTTGGAATCAGCTATATCAGAAGGTTGCCTGTTAGGATTCAGATTTATTGTGTTAAAGGAAGCAACAGTGTCCTGGGAAATGTCACTGGGCTAGTAATCCAGAACCCTGGACTGATGCTCTGAGGACATGGGTTCATAATCCCAACATGGGATATAGTATTGTGAATTGAATTCATCAAAACTCTGGATGGGGACTATGTAACCATTGTTGATTATCAACAAATAGAATCTCGTACAAAAATGTCTTTTGGTGAAGGATGTCTGATGTCTGGATCTGGTCTGCCCCATAACCATGTGGTTGACTCTTCATTGCACTCGAATATTGCCCTAACAAGTCAGTCAGGTCAAGGAGCAAATGGGCACTAAATTCTGGACCAGCCAGTGAGAGCTACATCCCATGAATGAATAAAACAAATTCATAAATTCCTTGTATTTGTACTCTTTGCCTCTATTTATAAATGCATTGATACAAATCTGCTTCCATGATCCCTCGATGTTCCACAAATGTATTCATCTCTGAGTGAGATAATACAATCTGCCAGTCAATAAATTCACATAATCAGGTGAAACATGAGTTCTGAACCCAGTCTAATATTCCTCTCCATTACCTTCATTGTCACTAGTTTCCTGATGGGAGGGTTAGGATAAAATTGCCTACAAGGTTTCTGCAGATTAATGTTGAGTTTGCCTATTCTGGAGTGTAGACTGTATGTTTTGATTCTGGTGTTCTGGGTGAAATGTTACAGCTTTTTGTGGCCTGGCTTATCCAATTCCTCAGTAATCATAAACATAGTAATCACACCACCTCTCAACTTTCTCCTTCCACTGGGGAGTTTTTAGTTGGCAGAAACATACATCTCCACTGCATTCAAACTTTCCAATTGTTTTAATTTTTACACCTCCAACAGTTGCAGTATCCTTTTCATAAAGTGCTGACCAGCATTGCTTACAGTATCCTGTGTATACACTAATGATTTATAAAGTTGCAGAATACTTTCACTATTTTGGCTCAAGGTTGACCTTCTGATTTACCCCAATATCTCATTAGCTTTACTCACCGCCATTGAGTATTATTTTGATAGTTTCAATTTATTTTCAATCTGGACTCTCAAATCTCCTACTTTCCATGCACATTATTTTCTTTTTCATTGAAGTCATGGTCTTTTTCTCAATCATTGTTCCTGTGTGAAGCATTTTACATTTCTCTTTAATGAATTTCATCTGTCATCTGCCTGTTCAATTTCAAAGTAAATTCAAATCCTCTTGTAACTTATTCTGTTGACCTCTGGAGCTCACCACCTTCATTAGCTTTGTATCATCTGGAAATCTAGCTATTATGCTTGTGAATTCTAGCTCTCGAATATTTATAAAGATAATAAGCAAAAATGATCACAAAGCAAATACATCTACCACAAGGAACTGCAAGAGCAACCATAATAAGCATAAAACTCACGCTATCCTGATCCCTGATCCTTCACCACTAGAAGGTAGCTATCCCAGGATGCCCCATCTATCACATAATCAGCACAAAATATATGGTGCTTCACTAAGAAAGTCCAACCCTTTGCAAGGCAGGTTGAGGTAGGCATTAAATGCATCCTTGTAAGTATCATCTAAATACTGAAAACATTATTTTTGAAGAATGTACCTTTACTTGGTAGATTACTTCTGCTAAAGGTTTTTACAAATACATTAAGGATAACTAGGAAGAGAATAGGGCTCCTCAAAGATCAGCAAAGAAGCCTTTGTGTGGAGCTGCAGGAGCTGGGGGAGATACTAAACGAGTATTTTGCATCAGTGCTTACTGTGGAGAAGGACATGGAAGATATAGAATGTAGGGAAATAGACAATGACATCTTGAAAAATGTCCATATTACAGAGGAGGAAGTGCTGGATGTCTTGACATGCATAAAGGTGGATAAATCCCCAGGACCTGATCAGGTGTACCCTAGAACTCTGCGGAAAGCTAGGGAAGTGATTGCTGGGCCCCTTGCTGAGATATTTATATCATTGATAGTCACAGGTGAGGTACCGGAAGACCGGAAGGCTAACGTGGTGCTACTGTTTAAGAAAGATGGTAAGGACAAGCCAGGGAACTATAGACCCATGAGCTTGACATCTGTGGTGGGCAAGTTATTGGAAGGAATCCTGAGGGACAGGATGTACATATATTTGAAAAGGCAAGGACTGATTAGAGATAGACAACATGGCTGTGTACATGAGAAATCATGTCTCACAAACTTGATTGAGTTTTTTGAAGAAGTAACAAAGAGGATTGATGAGGGCAGAGTGGTAGATGTGATCTATATGGACTTCAGAAAAGCGTTCAACAAGGTTCCACATGGGAGTTTGGTTAGCAAGGTTAGGCCTCGTAGAATGCAGGGAGAACTAGCCATTTGGATACAGAACTGGCTTGAAAGTAGATTACAGAGAGTGGTGGTGGAGGGTTGTTTTTCAGACTGGAGGCCTGTAACCAGTGGAGTGCCACAAGAATTGGTGCTGGGTCCTCTACATTTCATCAATTATAAAAATGATTTGGATGTGAGCATAAGAGGTATAGTTAGTAAGTTTGTAGATGACACTAAAATTGGAGGTGTAGTGGACAGCGAAAAAGATTACCTCAGATTACAACAGGATCTTGATCAGATGAGACAATGGGCTGAAAGGTGGCAGATGGAGTTTAATTCAGATAAATGTGAGGTGCTGCATTTTGGGAAAGCAAACCTTAGCAGGACTTATACACTTAATGGTAAGGTCCTGGGGAGTGTTGCTGAACAAAGAGACCTTGGAGTGCAGGTTTAGAGCTCCTTGAAAATAGAGCTGCGGGTAGATAGGATAGTGAAGAAGGTGTTTGGTATGCTTTCCTTTCCTGGTCAGAGTACTGAGTACAGGAGTTGGGAGGCTGTACAGGACATTGGTTAGGACACTTTTGAAATATTGCTTGCAATTCTGGTCACTTTCCTACTGGAATGATGTTGTGAAACTTGAAAAAGTTGATGAAAGATTTACAAGGATGTTGCCAGGGTTGAAGGATTTGAGCTATAGGTGCAGGCTGAATAGGCTGGGCTGTTTTCCCTGGACCGTCAAAGGCTGAAGGGTGACCTTATAGAGGTTTTGTAAAATCATGAAGGGCATAAATAATCTAAACAGACAAGGTCTTATCCCTGGGGTGTGGGAGTCCAGAACTAGAGGCATATGTTTAGGGTGAGAAAGGTAAGATATAAAAGAGACCCAAGGGGCAACATTTTCACACAGAGGATGGTGCATGTATGGAATGAGCTGCCAGAGGAAGTGGTGGAGGCTGGTACAGTTACAACATTTAAAAGGCATCTGGATTGGAAAATGAATAGGAAGGGTTTGGAGGGATATGGGCCGGGTACTGGCTAATGAGACTAGATTAGGTTGGGATATCTGGTTGGCATGGACAAGTTGGGCTGAAGGGTCTGTTTCTGTGCTGTAAATCTCTATGACTCTAGGTCACTGCTCTAAACAATGTACTACACCCGAGTAACATAATGACAGTTTGTAATTTAAGCTAGCCAGGTCTACATAGGGAGGTTAAATTGAAATGAATAAAAATCCCATGAACGTCCTGATTTGCATGGTGCTGGAATTAGCAAGTTTTAATATCACTAACATTTTTAAATCAGAGCTTCAAACAGCTGTTGACTTGTTGAATGGTCAACATTCTAATATAGTTGAATAACATAATTTATTGTTCTTCAGGTCATGACAAAGTCAGCAAACTACTTATATTAATCTGACTGCCTTTCTTTTCACCCTTTTCAGACTCTCCAGATTCTATGGCCAATGTAAAAATCTAATTCATGCAATTATATTGCTTTCTTAAATAATCTCTCTGGCAATATTCTTTGCATGTTTTGTGAACCTTTTCATTTACAATATTCCCAGGTCCAAACTATAACTTACATTCCCTTTTATGCCCTTACCGTAATAAATAATTTTCCTGGATCTGTTTTATCTAATTCTCTTTTGCAGTCCTGACACCTTTCTTTCGAGCTCAATGGTGACTTTCTTGATTGGGAGTGTTTCTTAATCTCCGATAATGAGGTCAGCATTTGGCAGCACAATTTTCAGTTTGGTTTTACTATGACCCAACCATAAATAGACTATATTAGTAAATAAAAATGTAAGAACAAGGGTAGGATCAAACAAAAATCTACCACCCTCGAGTTTGAAAGCTTTGATTCACAGTTCCAGTGGAAGGAAGCTCCCACTACTCTAACCCTAATTATGGCTGGGATGCTATCAGGAGATAGTGAGAACTGCAGATTCTGGAGAAGTCAGAATCAAGAAGGTGTGGCACTGGGAAAAGCACAGCAGGTCAGGCAGCAGCTGAGAGCAAGAGAGTCAAGGTTTTGGGCTTAACGCTTCATCAGGGCATCAGTCAGGCTAACAGGGATTTCAGCTGACTGCTGACTAGGAGAAGTCACCCATCAGTTCGCTGACTGTAGAAGGACACCCCTTGAATCATAGTGTCCTGCAGCCAGTTTAATTGTCTGCTTTCGGGCCCTTCTCCACAATTGAGGTCACAGGTCTCCCCAAAACGCTGCTGACCAATCAAAGGCTGGCAGATGCTTTTAATGTCAGTGCCAGTGTCACTGCGCCCCTTCAATACCCAGGCCACAGGTGAGTAAAGGCAGAGAAAGGGGTAACGGGTGACAAGGGCTGGGAGAGTGATGGTTTTCAGTGGCCACCCCTTTGAATACTGGGTCAAGATCCAAATAGGTGATACTGCCCACCCTCAAGAGGCGTCTGGAAAACTGACTGGGTTTTCTGAGCAGTCCTCTGAGACCATGCCATCTCCATTCAATTGTTGATCTACCTCCTTACTATGTTGGGCTCAGGGATAATGAGTATGAATTTGCTTCACTGTTGTGTCTAATTGACAGTCCACCAGCGATAACCAAAAATTTGATGTTAGTGCCTTCTGCTTCCTGACTGAATCAGGGAAGGGAACCTGCTCATGGGAGACTAATGTTGCAGCATTCCTTCACTTGACAGCCTTGATCCCATCATAGTGGGTTGAATGCAATCCTGTGTCTCTTTGTCATGGGTTCACCCCACCAAAGGCAATAGTTTTCCTTTGTCTGCTACACAAACTCCTTCAATTTTCTTAAACACCTCATTTAGATTAGTCCTTATTCTTCTTTGCTGGGGAGAGGGTAGAGAGTGGGGAGTACAAGTCTAATCTATCCAATGAGTCCTCACTATTATTATATTAGTGAAAGAGTTCTCATTACTTGAAGTGTAACTTGTGTTTGAACTTGTGTTTGAACTTTTCAAAATTAGTTCAAACTGAAATAATTCTTCTTTAATTCTTGTAAATAATTATCCCAGCTGCAATTGCATTTTGTTAGAACAGGTGTCAAACTGGAGCTTTGTAGCATAAAGTCTGCATTCCTATACTTCAGCCCTTTAGAAATGAAGACCAGCATTCCATTGGCCTTCTTGGTGTCACGTGTAAGTTATGTTCACAATATTATTTTAACAATTCTTGAATAGGATGTAAAAAGAGGGCAGTTCAGAGTCAAATGTATTATAATGGGTCCAGAATCACATGTTGGCCAGACTAGATAAGGATGGCAGTTTGTCTTCTTCAAACGACATTAGTGAGCCAGATGGATTTGATTTTCCCATTAACATTTGACAGTTAAAACATTTAGAAACTAGCTTTCAATCCCATATAATATTAACTGCATTTAATTCCACCAACTGCCATGGTGAGTTTTGCATTTATGTCCACAGAGCATTCATCTGAATTCATTGATCAACAACAAGTAATGTGACCAAGATGTCACAATCTCCCTCTGAAATGAATACAATTGTAGAAGATAAAACCGAAATCTGCTTATACAATCAATTTCACTTAGAAATGCTTGCAGTCAAAAAATATATTCCCAAATTCAAAGGTCGACTTCATATCGTTTTAAATTTTTTATAAATAGGAGAGCTGGGTAACAGACTAATTTATCTTAAAGTTGTGCCTGAAAAGCAACGAGCTGGTCATACATGTCAGTTAGCGACTTGGTATGTTCAGCTACTAAGTTCAAATATTGCAGAATAAAATCTCATTAGTGCTGAATTCAGATTAGCCCATATCTAGTTTACAAAGAAATGCTCTGCTTGAGTGAATATTTCAGTTAAGCACAAAAATGTATATTTGGAGCCAGTCTGAATTATTTGTAATTCAGTCCATTTAATCGCACACTGCAATGAAATGTAAATTGCAAATACAAAGTTCGAAATAGATCTAATTTATTTCAAGAACTTTTGAGAGAATGAAAAGATTGACATGTGTAGTGACAGAATTTTCAATATATAAAATAATAGAACAAATGGTTGGGAAACATTGCTTTCTTGACTATTCATAAGAAAGTTTATGGGTCTTAGGTTTTGTTCAATGGTCTTTGTTTTGCATTATTAGAACACTATACTTAGCCTGAGTAATTTTTTGCATTCATTTTTTCAACCTTCACCTTCTCCTCATTTGGAAGCACCAGTATCCATGAGCTGCTCCCAAGTTCACAAAACAAATACTAATGAGGAAACTCACCCTATCTTAATTTCTCCATTCAAACATAACCTTTAGGCTCATAGTACAAAATCCACCAATTTCATGTATTATTCATGAGGCCTTAAACTCCAGTACTCTGACTGAATGTCCCTCCTATGTCTCCATTGGTCTTTGTGAATTATCAATACTTTGTTACAACAGTGATTTATCATTTTATATAAGTTATAAGAAGATTATTTGGCCTTTCAAAAATGGATGTAACAACAAAAGGATGTCTCCCAGAAATCACATGATTGCTACTGTTGGCTTACTTAAGTCAATGAAAGAAATGCAGATTAATGTGTCAACTTAATATCAACAACTTAGTGCTTTCCAACAAACATCAAGATGCAGTTTGGCTGGTATTAAGAAGGGCACTGCCCATAAGATCCTTCATGCGCACATGGTCTTTGTGTCCTCGGATTGGCTGCAATGGTGAAGAGCCTGTCACACATCTCCTTCTGGATGTGCCTTTTCAAAGGAGAGATGTGCAGTGGTTTTGGCCAAGGTTCAGTCCAAACAGCTTTGTGATACAGGACTCTGTACTTTAAGGACTATCCCCAGGACTCACGCGAAGGCAAACATTGACTGCACCTGGATGACCATCAATCCGGTGAAGTACACTCTTTTGTCTGCCAAAAACCTGGTGGTCTTCCAGACCAAGGACTCAACCTTGACTAAGTGTTGCACACTGAAACATTCCAATGTCCTGAACTATGTCACAGTCATGGAGTCATAGAGATGTACAACACCAAAACAGACCTTTCTGTCCAACTCATCCATGCTGATTAGATAACCTAACCTAATCTAATCTTTTTGCCAACACTTGGCCCATTTACCTCTAAACCCTTCCTATTCATATACCCATCCAGAAGCCTTTTAAATGTTATAATTGTACCAGTGCTCACCATTTCCTCTGGCAGCTCATTCCATACAGGCACCACCCTCTACATGAAAAAGGTTCCCAATTAGGCCCCTTTTATATCTTTGCCCCGTCACCCTAAACATATGCCCTCTATTTCTGGACTCCCCCGCCCCAGAGAAAAAACCTTGTCTATTTACCCTATCCATGCCCCTCATGATTTTATATACTTTGATAAGACTATGTGCTGAGGGGTACACTAAAGCTTGGGGCAGCTACCACCATGGAACAGTGAGGAACAACCACTGTCTGAGGTCTTTGCACCGAAGTATAATTAGGGTTTATTCAGTTATCAGACCTTCTCACTACCTCAATTTAGTTAGGGTCCTGCACGAGTAAGAAATGCCTTTGGTTTTTGAAGCAGCAGGGAATGTCAAAATACAATGATTGAACAGAACTGCTTTAGTGCATGTCAATACATATAAAGATTTTTATAAATAAAGTATTTCATTGCAATTTTAAAAAAAGTATAAAGAAAGCCATTTAGAATTTGATTAATCCTTGGATAAGGATTCCCAGAGCCCTCTCTCTCTCTACCTCTCTTTCTCTGTCTCTGTCTCTCTGTCTCTCTCTGTCACACACACAGTTTTTGTTTGTGTATAAAGATTCACAGTTCACAGACCACACTCTTGGTTTGCCTGATATGGTCATGATGGTTCCATTAGTTTTCTTTTGGATTGTTTTCCATATTTACCTGGTTCTTACTACTCACAAATTCCAATCACCAATTTCCCACCTTTGGCAAAATATTCTCCAGCTTTTCCTTCCTATCTCAGCTTTATGCTCAAAACCTTAGTCTTGTCGTTCCCCTCCAAAGCCTCTTCAGGCCTTAAATTTGTTGTCTCAAAAATCAATTGCAACCATTAACAATTTAGTCTCCATCTGATCATGCCCTTTGTAATTCTCATATGTCCTACCAGTGCTAGGTGGTATATGCCTTTTTTAACTAGTTGTGAGCATGTAGCATGACTTATAGGATCACATTTATGATTGTTCTGCAAATCACAGCATCTTCAACTTTCAGCTGTCCATTTCAAAGGAAACATTGTATGCCCATTTACAAAATACAGCAAAAACACATTACATGCATCAGGGAAATAGTCATATAAATCAATGACTCAACAGATTGACTTGGCATGTGATTTTGTACAGATATTAATATTTGGAAAAATTAAGCGTGAATTGGATAGACTGGTTACAACCTCATAGTCATTGGGAACAGTGAAACGCAAGGCAATTAGGACACAACCTTCTTTACTTAGTCTTTGCTCCTCCAGTCCCCTGTAGGACAATGGACAGCAAGAGTCCACCATTGACCCTGATATTAGATATGAACACATGACAGGACTAATTTTATTTTTTACACAGTGAGGTTTGTGAGGAAAGGGAGTCACACTGCTGATGTTAATGACTGCATCTGAAACTTTGGGCAGAATTTAGTAATCCCAACAATGGATGCTCAAATAGATAACACTGATTTGTGGCAAGGGTGACTGGTTCACAGCAAATGCACGGGGACTCACCAATCAGGGCAGCAGAGGCAGATCTCCCAAACAAAAATGGTAGACAAGGGAGTAAGGGTCCCGAATCTGCCCAACGCTGTTGGGTTGGTTGAGCACCCTTTTTACTCAGATATTAGATAAGCCTGCAGTGATGACCAGGTAGTAACAGTGACCTTGCAGGGGCTGATAGGATTCCAACTCCTCAGGCTCTGTCTTGTGCATTCCTTAGCTGGGATTGGCCTTGAGAAGTCGGCTAGAGAGGGATCCTGATTGAAACATACCAAATTCTAACAGGGCTGGATAGACTACATGCAACGAGGCTGCATTCCCTGTTGAGGAGTCTAGGAACCAAATATTACAATCTCATCTAATGGGGTAGGTCATTTAGACCTGAGGTATGGAAACATTTCTTCACTCAGATCCTGCTCAATATGAGGAATTTACACAACTGAAGGCTCAGGAATGGGGGTGAGTTGGGGGGGGGGGGGGGGGGATGGTGGAGGTGATGGTCTCTGAGTATATTCAAGAAAGACAATGATAATTTTTTACATATTTAAATGTCAAAGGGTACGGGAAAAAAAGTGGGAATACGGCATTGAGGTAAAGGATCGGCAATGGTCGTATTGAATAGTGGAGCAGGCTCATAAAGCTGAATGGTCTACTCCTGCCTTTAGTTTCTATGTTCAATGTTCGAGCTTCCACCTCAAAGGCTAGTTCACCAGCTTGTTGCCAGCTTGAACAGGTCAGGAAATGAAACCCCTGTCGAGATGATTAGGTCTCTAGCCTCTCATATATTGTTGATTTATGTACAAGCCACAACAGGATTCCTGTTCACTCCTGCACTGTTTGTATTGAGTTATAACAAATTATTTATCAGCTTGTTCACACAGGGGGTTTATAAACAAAAACCCAAGCAAACATCAAAGTGGCAACTGCTGCTTCTTAGCAATCTTGATATAGTTCATTGAAGGTAGGTAATGCCATGGGCCAAGTATAGTTGAAAGATTTAAAGACTATATTGTATACTTCGGCACATTTCAAAATTTTATTGTAAAATCTTTAACATAAATTATTTTGAATGGAGTGAGATACTCCCGTCTCTTCCATATTTTGTTCTATAAAGCAAATTTGAAATAAATTCAGCTACATTTGAAAGTAAACGTTCTTTTAAACTAGAAAATCAATTCCAAATGATATGAATTGCCCGAGTTATCAGGAAAAGGACAGTGGGACATATGACCATCGAGCCTGTAAGCTAAAACCACTTTCCCTTATGTTCATTTCTGCCAAGCAATAGCATGTGGTTAAAAACGACCCCTTCTCTTTTACTTTCCAGCTGAAACCCATCCAGCAGCAACTGAAGCATGTGTCTCTCAGCAAATGGTCTGTTGACTGCAATGCGAATATGCAAATGGAAGGTCACATTCTCTGCATGGTAAACCTAATTAACAGATTCTGAGCCGTTTTGTGCAGTGTTAACATAAAAAATGACTGCCATTCCTGTCATAATTAAAAGCAATGCAGGCAAGTTTTTCCATGCTTGGTGGTTAAACATATTTTTAAAAGAATACAGTCAGCTGGATACCACGTATTGCAATTCTAAAATGCACAGTCTCAACTGTAGCTCAATATTAGTGCTCACATGTCTAACTCAGGAAGATGTACGCTCAGGCGCAGAGTTTTGAACAGATAAACGTGGGAGTGCTGCATTGCCAGAGGGGCCAAATCCAGATACATTATTGAACTGAGGCTCTGTCTGCTCTCTCAGGTGCATGTAAAATTTAAAGAACAGGGAAGTCTTCCATGGTACCCTCTGCAACTTACATTCCTTAAAATCATTAAAATAGATCATTTTTTTTTCATTAACGCATTGCTAACTGTGAGAGCTTACAGTGCACATATTGGCTTCCTTATTTGTACATTACAACAGACACTGCATTTCTCAGTTTATTGATTATAAAGGCTAGCTCAAGGTCTCAAAAGGCACAACATAATGGCAAGTCCACTTTTCCTTCCATCGGACAATGTTACATGTTTCTAAGCTTCATTAATGTTTGAGAACATTCCATTTATGCTTAGTATTAGTGTAAATCACTCTGTTGTACAAAGATGGTTTAAATTAACAACCACAATCATTGCACAAAGTAGCTGAAGTGCATTACAGGGATTTATGCAGCATGGGTGAGCATTACATTAAAATACAAGGGCTCTGTTGCTGAAAGGTGTTCATTCAGGCATATGAGAAAAATGTTCTTATATTCCTTGTGCAATTTATATGGAATTCTATTATGGCCTACATGAATAAAAGGATTCAATTTTACTTTCTCCATGCCAGAGAAAAGAACTGGCTAGTCACAATCATTACATTCATTGGCAACCCATTGGTAGATTCTTTTAGGTATAATAGTTAATTATTAAAAGAGATGAACAAAATTCAATCCTTTTCAATTTTTTTTTTGAAAGGGCAATAGCTAAAATATTACTACAGTCCTTTGAAAAGGAACTTAACACTTCTTAAAAGAAGGAAGATTTCTAGTTATGAAGTTTGAGAATAAACTGGTACTGTAAAGAGTGATATTTTGTTTAAGATCATACAGTATAAAGAGAGACCATTTGGTTCAATGTGGATATTTCTCCTATGGCTAAAACTACCTTTAATTGATTCATATGTATGGATCTAATCAAATTCAAAACTCTGTCTGGAAAAAATGCCTCTCACGCTATCTTACAAAGACTAAAAGTGAAAGAACTAACCTGTTTTAAAAAACACTGGGTGTGTCTACTAATACAATTTGTCAAGCCTTTTTCATTTCAGATACCAACTTTCAGGTACACCAATTCTACTTTGTGGAAATGAATTAATATGAGAGATCACTTTCACCAACTTAACGGAAAATGCATGAAAAATATTTTACACCTGCATTAATGCCAATATTATGAAACAGCTCCATCTGGGATTAGACCTGTTTATAGAGAATACCACATGAACGTCTATCAATGCCCTAGGAAGACTATTGCAGGGTATGTTCCAGCAATTTCCTGATGTACTCTGCAGTAATTGCCTTACTTTTGTAAATAATGCAGAATGCTGATATGCTTGACACACATAACTGTGAACGCTTAATGCAGTCATCTAAAATTCTTCTTCCTGTTGCTTTAGCAAATATGATCACTTGTTTAGAAATTTCACTATATATTTGGCCACAAGTGTCCATGGCGTCATTTCAGGACCATAGGCAACAGGCAACAAATATTGTCGAAATACATTTCTAAAGGAGTTCTTCCATTTCAGCGAATAAACTTCCATTGTGAAGGTTGTTGAAAACGTGCATAAATGGCATAAGCAACAGTTATCCAAGTTGCTGGCATTTTCCACAGCCCTTCTGTTAAGATAGTAAGTCAATCCTCAAAACCAAGTACCTCCTGTGCCTTTTACAAGTTTTTACTTTTCCCTCTTAAAACTGAAAATAAATCTGATCTAACATAATTGCACCTGATACAATAAAGTTTTGCTGTGAAATTGCTTATCTTTTGGGATCAATTGTTAGGCATTTGTTTAATTATCTTTTGTCTTTTTTCTAATTCCAATGGCTAATACAGACATTGTTGCCTGATCCAATTTCAGCACAGAGATAAAAACAGACAAAAATGTTCAATTTCTTTGATCTATGGACAAGCACAGTGGACATAATGTATTATAAAATTTAACAAAAACCTTGCTAATATTTTCAGCACATGTTTATAATGTTGCTCTACCATTTCTAATTGAATACATTGATGTTTCATCGCTTACTTTTCTGGTTGTACATGCCAATAGTGAATCTGCTTCCCCCATCACTAAAAATTACATTCATATTTCTTCATCTTTAGATAATTATAAGTGATCTAGTCATCCCTGATAACTTCAGCACTTGCCAGAAGCAGTAATTGATGACCAATTGGATTACACATCTCCTCTTTGTTCCCTTCAAAGTATTGAGCAAATTATATCCCCCAGCTATGGGCTTCACAGATTTCCTTGAAGATAACCATCAAACTTACATCAAAGCATTGTTTGAAATTGGTCATTAATTGGTTCCTAAGCTCTTTTTTGTAATAATTAGGCAATGAATCTCCATGTT
Organism: Chiloscyllium punctatum; assembly: GCF_047496795.1. Classification (NCBI taxonomy): domain Eukaryota; kingdom Metazoa; phylum Chordata; class Chondrichthyes; order Orectolobiformes; family Hemiscylliidae; genus Chiloscyllium; species Chiloscyllium punctatum. The sequence continues at coordinate 49,805,202 of NC_092741.1, read as the reverse complement.
GATCTGCCTATTTAACCTGTTTCAAAATTAATTCCAGGGATCTGAGAGCCTGAATTGAAATGATGATCACTAATAATGAAACTTGACATAAGTAATTTGGACATAGGGCTAGAGTGAGTGTGTTCAAATTTCCAGACAGTACTAAAGTAGGAAGCATTGCAGATAATGTTGAAGACCCAGGGGAAACTGCAGGGAGTTTTTAACAAGATGGTAAAATGAGCAGAAAGGTGACGGATATAATTCAATGTTGGCAATTATGAGGCAATGCATTATATTTTTAAAAGAGGAAGTGTTGAGTGACATGAAAGTGTGAGCAACTTAGGGATTCAAGTTCAAATAGGTTGCCAGTATTGCAAACTGATAAGCCTTTCAGTAGAATAGAGGGATAATGGCACAAGGGAGATCTTCAATCCAGGATATAACAGTCAATCTGTGTAAGAGTTTTTGTTACTTCAGTACTATCTGGGGTTATACAGTGAAAATCATTGGACTAATACAGCATCTTTCAAGATCTTCAAAACGTCTGAAAATATCTTATTGAAAATGAAACACTTTTGATGTGTACCGTAGCTTAGGAACAAGGCAAACACATGACATGAGGTTTAGTTCATCTTAAATGACAAGGAGAGTTGTTGTGCTGGGGAAGCTGTTTGGAAGATAATCTTAATTTTCTGGGTGTTCATGAAAGGCTATTCATAGAATCATAGAATCCCTACAGTGTGGAAACAGGCCCTTTGGCCCTACAAGTCCACACCAACCCTCCGAAGAGTAACCCACCTTGACCCATTCCCCTACCCTTTATTTTCCCCTAACTAATACACCTAACTACACATCCCTGAACACTATGGGCAATTTTAGCAAGGCCAAGCTATTTTCTGATTTGCTTTGGAGAAGGACTCCACAATGACTTGCAGCTCAGTTTCAGAGTGAATTCGCACACAAGCATCATCTGTATTCCAAAGCTTAATAACTGAAGTTGGAGTGACTTTAGTTTTGGACTGAAGGTGTTCTGCATGGAACAGTTTTCCATCTGCTCTGTAGTTTATCTCCCAGCCTATAGGTAATTTTCTGGCATCGTTCTGAAGTGCAGCATTAAAGTGAGAGAAATGGAGAGGTTTGGTGCAGTGACACAATTTTGTTTGATTCCAGTTTTCATTCCCATTGCACTTCATTAGTGAGGGTGAAGACTTGGAAGTGCAGTAGGTAGAGGATAGAGTTAAATTATGTTTGTACGTTTTCGGATTTTGAGGCTGCAGACACCTAAGATAGCAGTCAACTATTTGTAAGTAGTTTTAAGATAATTGAGAAGCAATGGATTAGATGTGATACACAAACTAAATATATGGGACAAGAATATGAGCCACAACAGTTGAGGGTAGTTTACTGAAATCAGAGGCAAACAACCAATTGGGACAGAGTGTGCTGTTTACAGGAGCTTATGATAGCAACATCACAGCCTAATACAATCTAAGTATTGAAGGGCTCACTGTTGCTAATCTATCTATATCTTTCATAGGAAAATAGGAGCAGAGGCTAAGCTATTAACCCTCTTGAGCCTGCTCTGCTACTTTCAATCATGGCTGGTCATCTATCTCAACTCTGTACTCTGATGCTCATTTTGCATATCCTGATGTCATTAGTAACTGGAAATCTATTAATCTTTCTTGAACTTACTTGATATCTGAGCGTCCACCACCCACTGGGATAGGAAATTCCAATTTTCCAAATTCATCTTTCATCTGAGGAGTGCAGTTGCCTGATGAGCCCTGCCAGCTGCCCCTTCTAATGCAACACTAGTTAATATACTTTGGTACTGTGATGTGGTAGGTTCTACTGCGTCAAACATTTGTTTGAATCCTTCTGTTAAATAAATATTTGACAGGTTCCAAGATATAAAGGTGTTTACATATCAGGATGCCCCACCTCCATCCCCCCTCCTCCCCCCCCCCACTCAGAGTCATTCTTTTTAGTTTATGTCAAGCTGATACTTTCTAAACACTTGCCTAGTTAAAGGGGACTGCAGGGGGCTAACCTGTCAACTCATGAATGTCAAAATGGAAGCTAGAAGCAAGAGGCCTTGACATTGCCAGAAACCATTTAAAATTATTTTTGCCTCTTCAGAGAGAGAAAAATCACTGCTGCAGCAGCAGTTTCATAAGATTTTATACCTTGCAGACAATACTAGAAATACTTGTTTATTAAGGTCTCTAATACCTTACACTGAGGGTAGCCAAACTTGAACAGGATGCACCATAAGTGTTCATGATTGACAAAGTCAAAGAATGCAATGTTATCAGGAAAAGTCATATTGCTGCTGTTTCTTGCATCTTTCTTGAATTTGCCACTGAGTGGAGTCTTAATGGATGGAGGTCACAATGTGACTCTGTGGAGTCCTTCAGTCACTGGGAGGAGATGATTGCTGTGAACCTGTCAATGATCTTCTTTCTCTTGGAGACAGTAAGGACTGCAGATACTGGGAGCCAGAGTCAACAGATGTGAAGCTGGAAAAGCATAGCAGGTTGTGAAGGCTTTCAACCTAAAATGTTGACCTTCTTGCTTCTTGGATGCTGTCTGACCTGCTGGTCTTTTCTCGCTTCACATCTGTTGACAATGATCTTCTATGTGGCAAAAAACTAGGTGACTCTTCTGTAATTACCATAACTGGACTTTCATTCTTCTTGAATATAGTCATGACCACAGTGTCTCTAAGATCCCCAGCATTCACTTGTCTTCTCAAATGAGATTATGAAGTCTATAAGCTTGACATCAGACCCATAATGTAATTGATCTACCTGGAATGAAGCCATTGCAACAGGCTCTCAGGACAACAGTGGAAGCACTTTTGGAATGTCCTCAAACCATCACTGAAGAGTGCAGACATTCCTCTTGACTAATTAGAGTCCTTGACTTTGGGAGGACACTGAATGCATCTAAAAGTTTATTTAGGAGCACACAGAGGTTAAGTTAAGGTGTCAAAGAGAATGGTCAAAGCTCCAAACTTATCACCTCGCTGACCCTTTATGTACTACCTATCCTACATTTGGCAGACTCTGTTAATCATACATTGGACGTAATGAACCATCTCAGAAGACATTGAACTGGAGGGGGATCAAATTGTCTTTGATCCTGAGTGATTGCCTAAGAAGAGGTGTAAGAGCCTTCAAGTTATAATTATAGATACAGAAGGAAAATAATATATTTAATAGGATGTTGGCTGATTTTTAAAAATATAAGTATAAATAAAGGCTTGGAAAAACACTGAGGCTGTACATCTAAGAAAAGATGAAGGTAAGATTTGCTAGGAGTGGTTAAGAGGATGAGAGATTGGTCAATGTGAATAGAAACACCCTGAGAATGAGAAATATACAGCAAGTTGCCATAGGATTAAGATTAAAAGTAAGGGATTGACGATAGACAACAGGACAAATATTCTTATAGAACGAGGTGTAAAACAATCAGCTGCACCATCATACTTACATAGTTACAGCAGTAGATTAGCAACAGTTCTGAGGATATTCCCAACCAATGCAAAATTGAAAGTAATTTTAGATATTTGAATGTGAAAGGAGTAAATGAGCATGGAAGCAGCCCCAAATCATGGAACCAGATTACTGTTCACCTGAAGGTTAACACCAGCTTAAGCTGATTGGAGTGAACAACCTGTTTCCATGTTTATCCTCATTTCCTTAACTGCACTTGATGCTCATCCATGATATATTCACGTCTTGGGTGAGATGGACACAGAACCCTCACTACTTCTGCTTGAAAATGTTTATTCCTTAGCAAGCTGAAAGGCACACAGCAAGGCTGGAATTAACTGCTTAAGCACAGTAAGGTCCTTTGGCTGCCACATTTTCCTGATCAACTTACTTTCCGATATTAAGTAGGATCTGCTCCACAGGACACACTTGCTAAAGTCATCATACCTGTTGCCTTTGATGATACTATAGTGATATTGTTATAATTTCAATACCCTTCAGTCAAACATCACATTAGAACAATTGTGAGTCTAACCCTCAACTATTCCTGATATTTTTCACTAAAAATGATTTGGTCTGTTTAATTTATTGCTTCTCACAGTTGATTATGATACATTCCCTTTCTCCTTAATAAGCTATGATGCAAGTCTATTTGAAATCCTTGAACAGGCCTATGTCCTAAATCAAATCTCCAAAGTATTAAGATAATATATTAATAGATATTAATGGGGAAGATCCAGGTTTGATTCCAGCCTCGGGTGACTGCCTGTGTGGAGCTTGCACATTCTCCTCATGTCTGCATGAGTTTCCTCTGGGTGCTCCGGTTTCCTCCCACAGTCCAAAGACGTGCAGGTGAGGTGAATTGGCCATGGTGAATTGCCCACAGTGTTAGGTGCATTAGTCAGAGGGAAATGGATCTGGGTGGGCTGCTCTTCGGAGGGTCGGTGTGGACTGGTTGGGCCACACTGTAAGGAATCTAAAAAGCAATCTTAAAAAAATCTAAATCTCCATAGAATAGCTGTATCAGGCTCTGGAATTGTAATTTTAAGTGGTGAGTGTAATTCTGAAAGCAAAATAAGTTACACTTCAGGGTGGGAAATATGCTTATGAATGCAGTGTATTTTAACTGGGAAATCAGTGACGAGACCAACTTTTCTCAGACTGCCACAGTGTTTTATATGAAGATATCAAGGCTGATGTACAAAACATAGCACTGTACCTACGCCAATGTAATCTGCTGTTGTACACCATTACCACATGAGTACTTAATTGGCAACAGGACATCTCATGATTGTTCATAGAAAGGGGAGTCAATCCAAGACTCAAAGTTGTGCAAAGAATTCTATGAGTCTCTATTGACTTGGCTTGATTCCTTCGCATTTGCTCAACATAACTTATGATACAAGTTATAATGAAGATCAGGTTGGGCTGTGCCTTGAGGGGCTGTTAAATAGTCTCTTATGTCAGGTAGAGTATGGAATCATTTGGCTCCCATTTTACTTTACCGTTATTAGAAAACATCCAATTTGCCAGAGACAGATAATCAACCATGTCAATGGACAGGAAGGAACTCTGGCAAATGGTGCAACAGGTTTGTAAAAAGCTTCTTTGAAGATTTCTTTAATTAATATCATCTCTGCTGCCAATGAGATATTTCTGTTGGACATGCTTTCTTCCTGATCCTGTTAACTATAATTTTTTTATAATAAACTACACAGAGACAATCATACAGCCATATGTTGCGAATGTTTTAAACATATCACGCACAGTTGAATTTGGTATCTCAGCCATGTCAAGCGTGTTCTTCCTAATTGGTGGCATGTTTCAATCCTGTTTAACTGACACTGGTTGGGTCCCTGTATTGTTACTACTCTCATAGAAACCCTTAACAAAAATAAAACTCCCCAATTGATAGACAGAAATGTTATCTGGTAAATTGTGTTCAGTAGAGACCAGAAAATATACTTTATGTAGCCAATACAATAAAGATGGATCTAACAATTTCTCAAGTAGACCCTTCAACATATCTGAATGTTATCTGAATCTTCAATATCTCCTTCCAAATCTGACAGAGATTTACCTGTACCTCTACTCGCATCAGCTACTGTGTCTGTTGTTCTTGATGTGGTCTCCTCTACATTGGGGAGATAGGATGCCAACTTGCGGAATGTTTCAGAAAACATCTCTGGGATACATGCACTAAACAACCTCTCCGCCCTGTGGCTGAGCACTTTAATTCCCCCTCCCACTTTGCCAAGGACATGCAAGTCCTGGGCCTCCTCCACCACCAAACCCTAACCACCCGAGCCTGGAGGAAGAATACCTCATCGCCCACCTGGGGACCCTCCAACCACATGGAATTAATGTGGATTTCACCAGTTTCCTCATCTCCCCTCCCCCACCTTATCCCAGATCCAACCTTCCAACTTGACACTAACCTCTTGAACCGACCTACCTGTCCATCTTCCTTCCCACTTGTCCGCTCCACCCTCGTCTCGGACCTATCACCTTCACCCCCACATTCATCTACCTATCGCATTCCCAGCTACCTTACCCCCTAGCCCCACCTCCCTTCCATTTATCTCTCAACGTCCTTGGTCCACCCCCTCATTCCTGATGAAGAGCTTATGCTCGAAATGTCAGCTCTTCTGATCCTCAGATGCTGCCTGACCAGCTGTGTTTTTCCAGCACCACACTCTTTGACTTCATATCTGAATGTCAGACAGAGTCCCTCAAAACCTTTTGTTCCCCAAATAGTGTCGTAATTACTTTATTTGCAAAATTTTTAAATACTACATCCCATTCAATAGCAATTTTGCTCCACATGAGTTTAATAGGTACATTTCCTATCAAAAGACACATTTGCACATCTTTGATCTCTTCTTGTCTCTGCTCCCAGCACCAACCTTTTTGACTTACCTTTCCATCAATGCTGAAACTTACTTCCTGGTTCTCTCAAACTCACACAGTTCTCAATTCTCTCTCTGCTATTCTGATCACAAGTGGAAATTTGAGCTTGCAGAGTTGTGTTTTTTCTTCCCCAGCATATTATGATTACAGGCAGATATTTCAGTCTGACCTCCCAGACAAAAATTCAGGATTATGAATTGGAAGGGTTTAGAGAGATATGGGCCAAGTGCTGAAAAATTGGACTAGATTAGGTTCGGATATCTGGTCGGCATGGATGAGTTGGACTGAAAGGTCTGTTTCCTTGCTGTACATCTCTATGACTCTATGACCCGCCAATCCCTTTTCCAGAAACCTGAAGAGTTGTCTCAAAAAATACAATCTGTAAAACCACAGTCAATGCAAATCACAGACTGCAAGCTAGAGTTCATCACTACATAATACTCATACAAGTGTAGAAGTGCACGTCATAACTATCAAGAAAGTCTTAAGAGTCTGTAGCTTTTGCTTTAGGTGAGAGAAATTAGCGATACAGTCCTTTACAGCTTCTTAAACTTGTGAAGGAATTTGATAAGGTAGACATAGAACAGGTGTTTCTACTTGTGGTGGTCTATAAACTCAATACAAATATAAGCAATAATGGATATAAGATAGATGTATATCAGAGAAATTGAAAGGAATCTAGGAAAAAGTTATTTACTCAGAGTGGTTCATATGTGGAACTGTGCCACATAGTACAGTTGAGGCAAATTACATAGACACATAGATGAAGTACATGAAGTGCAATGGAAGGGCAGGTTGATAGGATAAGCTGAAATAAAGTGGGAAGAGACTTCAGATAAACACTGGCATTGCCACCTATGAGTTGTTCGCCAAACCCCATATAAGTTTCTTGACTTGGATATATATTACTGTTCTCAGTAATAGGAATATTAGACCCTTGTGTTACGACATGGGGTAAACCCTCCTGCTTACTTTAAAACCAGCAACACAGAAAAGATTTATCCCATGCAGTAATTTGTAAAAATTCAATAGGCCAAGAACTAGTTAAAGTAAAAATTAACAACTTTATTTCTTAAAGTATAACAGAGAATAATTAACTAACAAATATTCATAAGTCCTTACTCTGACCTTTCTTTTACCTTCCCTTCTATAATACTAGTTCAATAAAACTCCCAATGAAGATTTACAAAACAAAACTTTTTATCTCAAAACCAGGCAACTTTCAGTTCTTCTACTTAGATCTTCCTGTGTCTTCTTTTCTTCCTCGTAGGGATTCTGCATCACAGGTTACTGATTGAGAAAGGTACTTTTCAGAGATCTATTTTTCAGGCAGTCCTTTACATGCTGGTAGCTGGGCAGTTCTCCTCTAACTGTTCAATTTCCCCCCGGTCTTATACCCCAGAGCATCGGCTTGTGTCATTGGCTTTTAAGATTGTCAATATACTCAATTCAAACTTGATTGGAACTTGGTATTTTTCAGGGTATAATTTAAACTGGTTCGCTGAATTCAAATCTGTTTTTTGTTGTTTCCAGGCAACCAGCTACTCCTGTTATATTGTGTTGTATTGAGAACACTTGATGCTGTCACTGCTAGCTTTTTAACTCTCTTAAAAGGTACAGTACATCCACATCTTCATAACACTTGCATTGAATAGCCTGATAGTGTGATAATCCAAATGAAAGCTACTTATTACTGTTGGATTGCAAGAAGCAACAAAACACTGGAAGAATTCCTGAAAAGACTAAATGCCCCCAACTGCATCAACCAAGAAAAACATATAGATTAATAAAGTATTATCCAAATATTCAAGTAATAGACATTTCACTGGTCACCTGCTTCACAATCTAATGTGGCCACTTGAGCAGAACATCTGTTTTTTAAAACCATTAATTATATTTCTGCAATATTTGCCCTAGACTGCTATCTCTGCAAATATTCTGTGCAAAAGTATGGTGTGAATGATAAATTGTTAATCAAATTGTAATATTCAAAAATCACTTTTACTCATTGAGCCTTGATAATGAACCATGCAAAACCAAATAATTTCTCTTTTTTAATTACAGACACTACAGCTTAGAAACTGTTTTAGCAGTAGGACAAATGGTATTTGACTGAGCCTAGGTTAATTGAAAATCATGCACAGAATTTACTTTACCTAGTGTTATTAGGAGAACTATGGATGTAATTATAATACATTAATGCATAGTTAGATAGAGATCCACTAACAAATAGAGATTCATTAACAAACACTTTAACTTGGATCCCATTTACCACCCCCCGAGGAAAAAAAACAGGAAATGATGTCACCACGTGAAATGATGTCACCACAGGAAATTACATCACCAACTCAAGGAAACCTAAACAAAAAATAGAAAGCGGGCCATGCCATCAGTACTTCATCCGGAGTCTCACTGATGATGTTATCTAGTACGATGATGAAACATCTGAAAATGAACCTTTCGGGTCAGCGAGCAAACCTACATACACAACCTCAACCTGAGCTACAAATCTTCTCAAAACTCGCTAAGTGATCCACTCAAAAAAGTGATAGATTTGTGAAGCCCATGCTGTGTTATAAACTCAACATCCTGAAATTACAATTCCAGTACTTTTGTAGCTGAATTGCTTTGATTTTTTAAAAATTCATTCAGGAGATTTGATATTTGCTGAATAGGTTGACATTTATTGTCTACCCCAATGCTCTTGAGAAGGTGCTAGTGAATTGCCTTCTTGAACAGCTGCAGTCATGTGATGCGGGTTTACCGACCATGCTGTTAGGCAGGGAGTTTCAATACATTGATTTAGTCTCAATGAAGGAATGGCAATATATTTCCAGTCAGGAAACTTGTGTGGCATGGAGAAATGTGATGCAAATTTGGAATTGGAAAGCTTCCTGAGTATAGTCAGAGCTGAACTTTCCAAATAAAAGGGAATATTACAGCACACTCCTGACTTGTGCTTTGTAGATGGTGAACAGGCTTTGGGAAACAGGAAGTGAATTATTTGCTGCAGTATTGCTAACCTGTTACCTGCTCTTGTACATTAATGCAATTAAATGTTTGGTCAATGGTAATCCTCAAGATGTTTGTAGGAGATGGTTGTAGCCTCATAGCGCCAGAGACCCGGATTCAATTCCCGCCTCAGGCAACTGCCTGTGTGGAGTATGCACATTCTCCCCGTGTCTGTATGGGTTTTCTCCAGGTGCTCCAGTTTCCTCCCACAGTCCTAAAATGTGCAGGTTAGGTGAATTAGCCATGCTAAATTGCCCGTAGTGTTAGGTAAAGGGATAAATGTAGGAGAATGGGTCTGGGTGGATTGCTCTTCGGAGGGTCGGTGTAGGCTTATTGGGCGGAAGGGCCTGTTTCCACACTGTAAGTAATCTAATCTAGAGGATTTAGTAACATTAATGCCACTGCATGTCGAGGGGAGATGGTTAAATCCTCTGACTGGGAATGGCCATTGCCTGACATTTGTGCAGTGTGAATATTATTTGTCACTTGTCAGGTCATATCTCAATATTATCCAGGACTTGCTACAGTTAGACATGTACTGCTTCAGTATTTAAGGAGTCATAAATGGTGTTGAACGTTGTGCAACTATCAATGAACATCTCCACTTTATGATGAAGGGAAGGTCATGAGAGGAACAACAGTGATACAATCCACAGTGATGTTCACCAATTAGCTTTCTTTGTTCAAGCTGATTGTAGCCTATGCATTGCGATCCCCCTCTCCTCCCTCCCACAAGGTTGTGCTGGAGTTGACATTTTACAATTGGCTATTCCCACTTGCTCTTCTAGGACAATACTATTCCCATCAGTGGCATTTTGGTTTTGCTGATCTTAAAGCTAGTTAAGCCTCCAGGTGCTTGATGACCAGAAGAGGCAAGGTTAAATAAGGTTTTTTTTGTGATGATTCTTTATAGATCCAAAAAGAATAGATGCAATCTTCCAGACTTTAGATGGAAACCCTGGATATCCTTTGACCCAGCCTGTTATCCGCACCCTCATAGTCATGTGTCTATTTGGAATATTTTAGAATTACTTTCTTGAACAAGGAAATAAACCATGGTTTTCCTTTTCATGTCTGTGACAGATGATGTTTAGTTGGTAGCGCGATACCTCATAAACGTTTACATCATAGACTGAGCTCATTTGGCTCATCAACTCTGCATTGATCAACAATGGTCTGACTATACTAATTCAATTTTCCACCTTTTGGTCCTGAAGGCTTTGACAAGAGTCATACAGTCACAGAGGTGTACAGCATGGAAACAGACCCGTTGGTCTAACCCGTCCATGCCAACCAGATATCCCAACCCAATCTAGACCCACATGCGAGCATTCGGCCCATATCCCTCCACACCCTTCCTATTCATATACCCATCCAAATGTCTCTTAAATGTTGCAATTGTACCAGCTTCCATCACTTCCTCTGGCAGCTCATTCCATACACGTACCATCCTCTGTGTGAAAGAGTTGATCCGTAGGTCTCTTTTATAACTTTCCCCTCTCACCCTAAACTTATGCCCTCTAGTTCTGGACGCCCTAACCCCATGGAAAAGACTTTGCCTATTTACCATATCCATGCCCCTCATAAATTTGTAAACCTCTATAAGGTCACCCCTCAGCCTCCGATGCTCCAGGGAAAACAGCCCCAGCCTGTTCAGCCTCTCCCTATAGCTCAAATCCTCCAACCCTAGCAACATCCTTGTAAGTCTTTTCTGAACCCTTTCAAGTTTCACAACATCTTTCTGATAGGAAGGAGATCAGAATTGCATACAATATTCCAACAGTAGTCTAACAGTGTACAGCCACAACATTACCTCCCAACTCCTGTACTCAATACTCTGACCAATAAAGGAATGCATACCAAACACCTTCTTCACTATCCTATCTATCTGCGACTCCACTTTCAAGGAGCTATGAACGTGCACTCCAAGGTCTCTTCGTTCAGCAACACTCCCTAGAACCTTACCATTAAGTGTATAAATCCTGCTAAGATTTGCTTTCCCAAAATGCAGCACCTCACATTTATCTGATTTAAACTCCACCTGCCACTTCCCAGCGCATTGGCCCATCTGGTCAAAATCCTGTTGTAATCTGAGGTAACCCACTTCACTGTCCACTACACCTCCAATTTTGGTGTCATCTACAAACTTTCTAATTGTATCTCTTATGCTTGCATCCAAATCATTTATGTAAATGACAAAAACTAGAGGGCCCAGCACCGATACTTGTGGCACTCCACTGGTCACAGGCCTCCAGTCTGAAAAACAACCCTCCACCACCACCCTCTGCCTTCTACCTTTGAGCCAGTTCTGTAACCAAATGGCTAGTTCTCTCTGTATTCTGTGAGATCTAACCTTGCTAATCAATATTCCATGGGGAACCTTGTCGAATGCCTTACTGAAGTCCATATAGATCACATCTACCACTCTGCCCTCATCAATTCTTTTTGTTACTTCCTCAAAAGGCTCAATCAAATTTGTGAGACATGACTTCCCAAGCACAAAGCCATGTTGACTTTCGCTAATCAGTCCTTGCCTTTCCAAATACATGTACATCCTGTCCGTCAGGATTCCCTCCAACAACTTGCCCACCACTGAAGTCAGGGTCACTGGTCTATAGTTACCTGGCTTGTCTTTACCGCCCTTCTTAAACAGTAGCACCACATTAGCCAACCTCCAGTCTTCCGGCACCTCACCTGTTACTACTAATGATACAAATATCTCAGCAAGAGGCCCAGCAACCAGTTCTCTAGTTTCCCACAGAGTTCCAGGGTACACTGATAAGGTCCTGGGGATTTATCCACATTTATGCATTTCAAGACATCCAGCACTTCCTCCGCTGTAATATGGACATTTTGCAAGGTGTCACCATCTATTTCCCTACAGTATATATCTTCCATATCCTTTTCCACAGTAAATACTGATGCAAAATACTCATTTAGTATCTCCCCCATTTTCTGCAGCTCCACAAAAAGGCCGCCTTGCTGATCTTTGAGGGGCCCTATTCTCTCCCTAGTTACCCTTTTGTCCTTAATGTATTTGTAAAAACTTTTTGGATTCTCCATAATTCTATTTGCCAAAGCTATCTCATGTCCCCTTTTTGCCCTCCTGATTTCCCTCTTAAGTATACTTCTACTGCCTTTATACTCTTCTAAGGATTCACTCGATCTATCCTGTCTATACCTGACATATGCTTCCTTCTTTTTATTAACCAAACCCTTAATTTCTTTCATCATCCAGCATTCCCTATACCTACCAGCCTTCCCTTTCACCCTATCAGGAATATGCTTTCTCTGGATTCTAGTTATCTCATTTCTGAAGGCTTCCCATTTTCCAGCCGTCCCTTTACATTCGAAATCTGCCCCCAAACAGCTTTTAAAAGGTCTTGCCTAATACTGTCAAAATTGGCCTTTCTCCAATTCAGAACTTCAACTTTTAGATCTAGTCTATCCTTTTCCATCATTATTTTAAATCTAATAGAATTATGGTCGCTGGCCCCAAAGTGCTCCCCCACTGACACCTCAGTCACCTGCCCTGCTTTATTTCCCAAGAGTAGGTGAAGTTTGCACCTTCTCTAGTAGGTACATTCACATCCTGAATCAGAAACGTTTCTTGTATGCACTTAATAAATTCCTCTCCATCTAAACCTTTAACACTATGGCAGTCCCAGTCCATGTTTAGAAAGTTAAAATCCCTGACCATTACCACCTTATTATTCTTACGAATAGCTGAGTTTTCCTTACAAGTTTGTTTTTCAATTTCACTCTGACTATTAGGGGGTCTATAATATGGTCCCAATAAGGTGATCATCCCTTTCTTATTTCTCAGTTCCACCCAAATGACTTCCCTGGATGTATTTCCTAGAATACCCTCCCTCAGCACAGCTGTAATGCTATCCCTTATCAAGTGCTTTTGACTCTATGTACGAAGTGAGGGTTTTGTGCATCAGTAGGCTATGAGCTTTCTTGGAGTTGAATCTTGAGGAAGTTGGTTCTCAGCTGAACTTGAAGCTTCAGTAGGTTGTTGGGGGGTGGTTCTGAAGGGAGAATTTGGGGAAGAAAAACACCCTCTATAAGTTGAGATCTCCTACTTTTACAGTTGTAGTAATTGGAACCAGGGTTGACTATGTTACCTGTGCGATTCTTGATAGGGGTTGTTAACCTGGCCCAATCAGGAAAGCCTTGGCTAACTAGTTTAACCAGGAGATGAGCATCTCCTCAGTTGAGGACTGACTCTGAGCAGGCTGGCCACATCCAGTGTACTGTACACAAGTAAATAAAGGCTGACTTGTGACAGGAAACAAAATAGGAGATTAGAATCTCCTCAGTGGTGATGGGAACTGACCTCTGTGCAGTTGTTTCAGTGGCGACGAGATTGGGATATGTTTTCTGGGCAAATGACATTGGGGCAGATGAAAAACAATGAGTTATCCCTCTGACTGTGTCTGAACCCGCAGCATTCTCACTTATGAGGTGTTTATCTTTTCCAGAGGCACCAGACGTTAAAACTGTCTGAGTTGACAGGGTTGGCTAAGGAGTGTTATGACACTCAACCTCCTGTAATCCTGAGATGCTATTAATTTTATTTAGCTGTTAAAGAACCAGGATGTTTGATGAGGTTATGATGACTAGAGGAGGCATGTGATTTGGGGTTAGCACTGAATGAGATGCTGAGAGACCATTTGGTATGTGAAATTAATGATGTAGCCATGCGAAAGCACCCACTAACTGATTAGATTAGATTAGATTACTACATTTACCTACATTTACCCCTTACCTAACACTACGGGCAATTTAGCATGGCCAATTCACCTGACCCGCACACCTTTGGACTGTGGGAGGAAACTGGAGCACCCCGAGGAAACCCACGCAGACACGGGGAGAACGTGCAAACTCCACACAGTCAGTCGTCTGAGGCGGGAATGGAACCCGGGGCTCTGGCGCTGTGAGGCAGCAGTGCTAACCACTGTGCCACCGTGCCGCCCACGATGCCTAATTGGACTTCAAACAGGCACTGCAACTGGCATTGTCATTGGAAAATGCAGCAAGTGGAGCATGGGAGCTGCAGGGCATTGCAGTAGAAGTAGACCCTCACCTCTCTGACTGAGCTCAGGAAACGCCACTTGAGTGTAGACAGAGCTCACGCAGAGCACATCCTGAGCAGAGGGACCATGGGACAGCCCACAGCAGAACCCCACAACAAAGCCAAGCCTCGACCAAGTGGCTAAACACTTCCTCAGGATCTGGGCTAGCAAGCCATTATAGTTGCTGCCAGTATGCAGACTCGAGACAGCAAAGGAGTCTTACAAGGCCTGACTTGAGTAAGAAAGCTCCTAGGCTGGTACTCAGGAGAGTGTACAAACTGGAAAGTTCCCCCAACATGTGGGTTGGAACGATTAAATTAGTGACTTCCAAATTGGAACCAATTAAAATTAATGTTTAGTTAAATAGTCACCCAGTTCCTATGGATCTTAATACCAGCGCAGCTGTATCTGCAATGGCAGAATCTGTCTTTAACAAGATTGAGTGGGAATCCAACCTTTGAGCTTGCCCAAGACCTCAGCCAGAGTGAGAGCATATACTGGGGAACCGTTGCAAATTATGGGTACGACTTCAATTTCAGTCTTCTTTGCGAAGCAGTTGGTGTAGTTACCACTGCTGGTTGTAAAAGACTCAGACCCAAGCCTGTTGAGATGGAATTTGTTGAAGAAGATTCACCTGGATTCACTCAACATGTTTTGATTAGAAAATAGCTGCCTCAGTGAAGTCCTAGTGAAATACCCAGGAGCATTTCAGGAAGGGCTTGGGACTATCAAAGAGGCCAAACCAATTCACATGTTGACCAGGATGCAATTCTGAGATTTTGAGAGGCCCACCTGATGCCATTTGCCTTAGGGGCAAAAGAGTAGATGGAAATCAGGAGGCTGGAGAGTGGAGGAATCATCAAACCAGTGAAGTTTGCAGAATGGGCAGCACCGGCTGAACCGATTGTGAAGCCTGACGGCTTGGTTCACCTTTGTGGGGATTTTAAGCAAACGGTAAACCGTTTCTCAAAGCTGGATGGATAACTGATCCCTCGCATAGAGGACATGTACGCAAAGTTGGTCCAGGGGAATGGGTGGAGTGGGGCGCTGTCCTTTACAAAGCTGGACATGAGCCATGCCTGCCTGCAATTGCGACGGGATAAGAAATCCCAGATGTATGCTACAATTAACACCCATATGAGTTTATACCAATATACAAGATCACCATTTGGGGTAACATCAGTCTGCGTCCTTTTCTGACAAAACATGGAGAACATTTTACAAGGGTTACCCCAGGTTGCCATTTATCTAGATGACAGACTAATAACTTGGAAGACTAATAAAGAGCACTTGGAAAATTTGAACAAAGTGCTTAAATATTTCTCCCAGATGGTTGTATGCCTTAGATGGGGAAAATGTGTGTTCCAGGTGCCCCAAGTGATCTATGTGGTTTACAGAGTAGACAAAACCAGGTTACACCCATTGGAAGAGAAAGAGACGGTGATCAAAGGAGCCTCGAATCCCACGTCTGTACCAGAGCTAAGGTCTTTACTTGAGCTAGTTAATCATTCTTTAAAATTCATACGTAACCTGGCCTCCATCTTGGTACCCTCACACATGCTGTAGAAAATGGCCACATAACCAACAAGTAGCCTTTAGCGAAGTGAAAAAGCAACGATCATTATCTAAGATGCTGGCCCACTATGATCCGAAGCGAGAGGTAGTGCTGACATGTGATGCCTCCATGTACATTATCAGGGTAGTATTGGCTCACCGGAAAGGGACTCCCAATAGTGTGCGCTTCTGAGACTTTGGCTGATATTGAATACAAATATGCCCAGATAGAGGAGGAAGGTTTGGCGGTCATCTTTGGTGTGATGAAGTTCCACTAGTACCTTTACAGACAGGAACTTGTCACAGTGACAGATCAGTAGCTAGGGTTACTGAAGGAGAACCAGGTGATGTTGCTTGCTGCTCCTGGTAGAATTCAGCTTTGGGCCCTTATTCTCAGTGTGTAGAAGTATAAGTTAGAACACCGTCCAGGAAGCCAAGTGGGTAATGTGGATGCCTTGAGTCACTTCTCACCGGCAGATACTCCACCGGTGATGTCTCCCCTGGAAGGGAGTTCAGTTTTAAGTTTTAAGCTTCAGTTTCAGTTTTAAGCTTCCTAGACACCCTTCCAGTCATCGCTGACAATACTTAACTGTGGATACAAAGAGATCCTGTCCTAGTGAAACTAAAACAGGTGGTATTGGGGAAAACGGGAGGGCTATCACAACCAGCCCTGAAATCTTTCTGGTATCCCTGAGACCAGCTCACTCACACAACAATAGGGATTGCTCCAACAGAGTTGCTGACGGGGACAAGACTCCGTACCAGGTTAACCCTGATATTCCCAGACCTGCAGGGGAAGGGTGAAACACTGGAAGGGACGCCAGTGCTGGCCTGGTTGTGATAACCCTCCCGTTTTCCCCAATACCACCTGTGATAATGCCTGACCTGCTGTGCTTTTCCAGCACCACACTCTCGACATGGTTCTGCATCAGGTGATCTCTTACAAAATCAATGTAATTTTCCAAACAGGCGGTGGTGTTTATTAAGTTTTCGGCATCTTCATTGCTTCTCAAACCTTAAATGTTCGATGCATTATCTTGATAAAACAGGAAAGGATAAGGCCACTCACTTTCACTTGGCACCATTTGATCTCCCATTTTGTCCTGACTGAACATGGAGAGAAATAATCTAGGGATTCCACAGTGCGTTTTGTTTGACTAATTATGAACCAATGAGATAAGTGAATTCCCCACATGATTGCAAATGGCCATGTTTAATATGACAGTAGCTTGAGGTATGTCACCATCTGCGGCTCAAATGTGGATGATAGCCTTAAGGACCTACTTATAAGATTGGTGGGCATGAAGTATTTTGGCCATTCTTTTGGCAAAGTGTGAGTTGTGCGAGCTAGAGAAGTGGTCTTCACCACTAAGCCATATCTTACCGAGCCCACTACATTACTTGCCTGAGTCCTTGTGGCAAGAATCACAGCCTGTCTCCACATAATCTCCCAGCAGGAGACAACCCTGTGGTCTCGACCATGTTGGACTTTGTGAGAATGCACAGGGAGGTTAAGTAGCAACAGGCAGACGTTCAGGACTTCCTGGCCATCTTCGTCAAGAAATGGGGATGATGCAGTTGCTGCATCAATTCACTGTCTATCAGCATGTCTGGTCCACTCAGAACCAAACCTGGGTCACCTGACCAAATCTTCATGTCAGCTGAGCTGCACAGTGGATCCTGCTCCCTGTGTCATGTCTGTGAAGCAAGGGGACTCAATACCTGTCAGTGGGAGGAAGAGTAGGAGATTAATGTTCTAATATCATGTGTGGGTGATCACTGAAAAACATGTACAGTTTATTGATCATTCTAACTGATATAAATTATTTATTTATCGTGTATGTTATATCCACAGTTTATTTAGAAAGCACTTTCCACGTTCAAATCACTTTCACAATCAGTGATATGTAAATAATTTTAACACTTTATAAACTCTTGCATTTCACCATCTGTGTCACTGTCTCAGTTTCTGTTGTGGTTTTAAATGCTACGCATAGCTTGTGGCATCATTCCTTGGACAGTAATGAGGCACAAAATGGACATGCACAATAATTTCTCTGGTACAAAGATATGAACTTCACCATAGAATAGAGCAGGGAGATTTGGAGTGTTACAACATATATAGCTTCATGTGCAAATGTAAAAGATTACATCAATTTATGAATTGTTTTTCCTCATTCTATTTTGGAATGCAGGCATTGTTGGCAGGTTTTGTTGCCTAGTTGTAAATGTCAATGAGCTTGATTGGCCATTTCAGACGGCAGTTGAGAGAAGACCACTTTGCTGTTGGCTTGGAGTCACATGTCGGCCATAGCAGGTTAGGATGGGAGGTTTTTTTCCCTCGATGAGTTTTTATATTAAACAGTAATAGTTGTCACTGTCGCCATCAGACTGGCTTTTAATTCCAGACTTTTATGACTCACATTCAAATTTCATCATGGGTTTGGGTTTCACATCCCCAGAACATTCAGTTGAACTTTCAGATTGCTAGTCCAATATTCCATGCACTATCAACGCCCCCAAATCTTACTGGACCTGGTATTCCCAGGTGCTATGCCATCTAAGCACTCACCAAGTCTGAGCCTGTTTAGTTTCTGCAATCAGAAAAGAATGGGTGTTTTCAGACTAATATGGTCATTAATGACGTCAAAAGGATATTGAAAAATAAATCTGAATACAAAACATAGGACCAATGTAAGATGTCAAAAAGTGAAGGACAAACATGTTTATTTGGAAAGAAAATTGAAAAACATCATCATCTACACAACAAAGGAGGTGCTAGTTCCTCAGTGAGAAAATTGCAATAATTCCTTTTTTGTTTGCAAATAACTGAAATGAATTGAGTTTATTTATTGTAATGTGTACTGAGGCACAGTGAAAAGCTTTGTCTTGCGAGCAATACAGACAGATCACAGAATTAAGGAGAATAGGTAGGTAAATAATGGGTAAACAGCTGCAAAACAAAAACAGAGGTACAGGTGAATGTTAAGAGTTTGTGAGTCCATTCAGTATTCCAACAACAGTAGGATAGAAACTGTTTCGAAACTGGCTCAACCGTATGTTCAGGTTTCTGTACCTTCTTCCTGATGGTAGAGATTGTAGAAATCATTGCCAGGGTGGGATGGATCTTTGAGAATGCTGATGGCCTTTCCTTGACCATGGGCCTGGTAGATGGATTCT
Source organism: Chiloscyllium punctatum (assembly GCF_047496795.1). Classification (NCBI taxonomy): domain Eukaryota; kingdom Metazoa; phylum Chordata; class Chondrichthyes; order Orectolobiformes; family Hemiscylliidae; genus Chiloscyllium; species Chiloscyllium punctatum. Next base: position 49,785,986 of record NC_092741.1, on the reverse strand, counting down.
ATAGGTGGGAGGTTGGCCTTTGTGATTGCCCGGGCTGAGTTCACCGCTCTCTGTAGCCGTCTCCAATCTTGAATGGTACAGGTGCCATACTAGTGATACATGCAGACAGATTGCCCTTACAGTTGAATCAGTATGAAAACCGTCTCCCAACATTCTGTTTAATCTCTTGTTGATTGCATTTTGTAATATCCTTAAGTCACGTTGAGAAAGTCTTGTGTCTAAATCTCTCTGCTGCACTTGAACTGAGTAAATCATGCCATGGCTTTCTGGCACTAGCAGATTTCATTCTGTATTTCATTACATTTCATTTTATTGAGTCAGAAGGAATTAATGGAACAGATTTGGTCTTGTCTCTGCTGTTGAGTCATCATCAATGCTTTGTCAATACCTCACTTAAAGTGAACAGAAATCACTCAAAGATTTGTCTAATTTACTCTTTTGCTGTATCCATGATAACAGGCCCATCCACTTTTGAACGTATGTTGTCTGTTCATTCCCCTGGGTGTATTTGCTTTGGAATGTTTAATCAAATGTAGCTTGTCTTTAATCTTTGAATCCCTGCTGTTGCTCTTTCATACGGTTGTCGTCATGTATTCCTGAAGTGACAGTTGCAAGTATTTTGAAACATCATAATGTGAATGAAATTCATCAATATTACTCTATAATGTCCCCTGATAAATACAAGAGAGATGCTGGGCATAAAATAATTTATTTATTTTCAAAGATACTTCAGAGATGTCTTGAGAGCTACTTTTTGAAAGTGAGGGCTACCTTTTGGCTTTCAGGACCCATTTTTCACCCACTGACTTATTTATTAGGTGTTATAATCACATATATCAATACCTTATGTATTTTTATAGCATATACAGCAATTTTATTGACAGAAAAGCAAAATTAGAAGAATTCATTATTCTCATCAATTAGCAACTCTCCATTAACCTTAAAACCACAGTACAAAAGGGAAACATACATTTTTTGGGACAATATTTAAATTGGTGTGGGACAGCAGGTATGTTATCAAGTTTTTTTTTTCCCCTAAAATATCTGATATACACTTCTACACACAAAAAGCCATCATCTTAAACACATCAGCTATAATTTGGTGAAGTCACAGCTAATTCATTTTTCCCTTGTATATGAACAAAGTTAAAAGAAGTTAATTAAGTAGGTAGTATCTCTTTTGCTGCATACCAAATCTCACCTTCAGATTCAAATTTAATCATTGACATTGTTCATTAAGTAACGTTCACTCAGTTTTCCCCTGTGTACTTAGCCATGAGCTAAGCTTCCATATTTATTTACAAGGAATTTAATAGTCAACAATTTTAAGTTTTCCTGGATCCTGCTTAGCTGTTGACAGGTTTACAACTATTCTCACTCACTTTCAGTCTCCTTACCCATATCCTAGCTTCCCTTACCATGTCCCCTACAAGTTGCCTCACTCTTCCATTTTGCATCTTCTCTGTCTCCTCCCTTGCAGGCTCCACATCTCCACCTTCTCCTGCTACCTTTCCCATTTTCCATGCCCCAGTGGAACCTTCACATCTCCCTATTCCCCCTTGCCTCTTCTTTTCCCCCTACCTTCCTGTGCAGCCTTTCTCTTTCCCCAACTTCCCTTCTCAATGTTACTCTATCACAGACTTTTCGTCGCCCACCAGATGTCCATTGCCTGGATCTGGAAGACAGAAGACCTGACAGTCAACTCCCCTGACCTGGCTTCAGATTCCCCTTGCCTGACACAGCCCAGGCTTTTATGGTGATCGGCTTATGTACCTTGCTCTTTTCCTTAAATAAAAGAAAGGAATACAAATGTTGGAAATCTGAAACAGAAGAAAACAAAGATAGATGGAGGATACTCAGCAGATCTGGCAGCATCTTTACAGAGAATGCAGAGTTAACATTTCAAACTCGTGACCCTAGGTCACCTATCGGTGTGAAATGCGAGAGAGAAATAGCCCTGTGTTTGGAGGAATAACTCTTCATTAGTTCTGTCTACTCTACTTGTGAGAGCAACTTTTTTTCTGGTTAGTGGATCTCTGTTTGTATTTTCCAAAGTGTTTAGGGAGTATATTCCACTACATTCCCCATGTATTTTGGCCTCTGCAGATGTAAGTATATAAAATAATGGCTAAGAAACTAGTTGATGTAGTGCCTGTTTTCCAAACCTAAAAAGGGTGCTAAAATGTCTGGTGGATTCCCTGTCTGATTTCATTTGAGAAAAATGTCACCAGCAGATTGGTAAAAGCAGAAAAGGAGGTGTCTAGTCCCATGCAAGAGACAGGCATTGACTAACATCCCCATAGCCATAGAGATAAATGGACCCTTCAGTCCAACTTGTCCATGTCAATCAGATATCCTAAATAAATCTAGTCTATTTGCCAGTGTTAGGCCTATATTCCTCGAAACCCTTCCTATTCATATACTCATCCAGATGCCTTTCAAATATTGTAATTGTACCAGCCTCCACCATTTCCTCTGGCAGCTTATTCTATACATGCTCCACCCTCTGCATGAAAACTTTGCCCTTAGGTCCCTTTTATATCTTTCCCCTCTCACCCTAAACCAATGCCCTCTAATTCTGGACCTTGTCTATTTACTCTATCCATGCCCTTCATGATTTTATAAACCTCGATAAGGTCACTTCTCAGTCTCTAACTCTCCAGGTAAAACAGTCCCAACCTATTCAGTCTCTCCCTGTAGCTTGAACCCTCCAACCTTGGCAACATCCTTGTAAATTTTTTATGAACCATTTCAAATTTCACAACATCCTTCCTATAACATGAAGACCAAAATTGCACACAGTTTCCAAAATGTGGCTGAATGTCCTGTACAGCCACAACATGACCTCCCAACTCTGATATTTAATACACTGACCAATAAAAGCAAGCATACCAAACGCCTTCTTCACTATCCTGTCTACCTGCAGGTACAAATAATTGAGCCTGATGTCTGTTTAAATAATCTTTTGTAAGTTTGGTTTGCACTTAATGCAACTGATAACAGATTATGGAGTATAGAAGCATTACCAAAAAAGATAGGACTGTTAAAAAAATTCCCTGAATATGATCTAGAAGGAGCAGGAGTGTTCTTCTCATATTATGGATAGTGATGGCATAGTGGTATTGGAATTAGAATTGTCATGTAATCACAATATTATTGCAAAACTATCAATCCAGAGACTCAGGTAATGTCCTGGGGACTTTGCAGATAAATTAAATAATGATCTGGAAATACGAGTCTGATGATGACCACAAAACCATTGCCGATTATCAGGAAAAATCTACCTGGTTTACTCATGTCCTTTGAATTCAGTAAACACGTAGAATTAGGAGTCTAATGGTGTCCATGCAGACCACTGTCTAATTGTCAGAAAAAAACATCTAGGTTAATAATGTCCTTCAGAGAAGGAACCTGCTATCTTTACCTGGTCTAGCCTACAGCAATGTGGTTGAATTTTAGCTGTCGTCTGAGCAATTAGGGATAAGCAATGAATGCTGATCCAGCCAGCGATGCCCACATCTGAGGAATTAATTTTTAAAAATCCAGTACAGTGTTCACACTGATTTTTTTTGTGCTCTCAGAAGTACATAAAGTATAGGAGAAGGAGTAGCCTATTCAGCCCTTCAGACCTGACTTGCCATTCAACACGATCATAGCTGATCTACCCTAGACCTTAACTCAATAGTGCCATCAATCCCCAGATATATCTGCCTGTTCTATACATGCTTTCAGGGATCTAGCCTCACAACCTTCTGGGAAGATAATTCCAGGCATTCATTGCCGTTTGGGGGAAGAAATTCCTTTGTATTTCAGTTTTAAATGGATGTCCACTTATTCTGTAACAATGTCTCTCGTTCGAGATTCCTGCTGTAGTGGAATCTATTGTCATTTATCCTAACAAGATCCTTGGAATCATGTATGTTTCTATAAAATCACCCTCATTCTTCTGAACTCTAATGAATAAGGGACTAACCTCTTTCACCATCCTTCAAAACTCAATCCTTTCATCTCATATCCTTTATAAACATAGGGACAAAACCTGTGCATAATAGCTGGATTGCAGCCTCACAAACACCTTATATAATTATAACAAGACTTCCCTGTTTAAGCTCCAACTACAGAACAATAAAGGACACAATTCCATTTTTCTTCTTAACTACTCGCTGCACCCGTATGATAATATTTTGTGCTCCATGCACAAGAACACCAAGATCTCTCTGTGCTGCTCTTTTTTAGTGTTTCTCCACTTAAGTTATATTCTACCTTTTGATTCTTCCTTCCAAAGTGTATAATGTCACACTTTCCTATATTAAATTGCATCTGTCAGGATTGTACCCACTCATTGAACCTACCTTGCAGGTCTTTCATGTCAACAGCACAAAATGCCCTCCCACTAACTTTTGTATCATAGGCAATTTTGGAGTCATTACACTCTGCTCCTTGGTCCAAGTCATTAGTGTGGGAAGTAATACTTGTGGTTGTAGGAATTGTCCCAGTGGTAGTCCCCTCATTGCTGAGCTCCCTGTCAACATTTCCTCCTTTTAGAACACCACTGTCCTCTCAATGATTGCTACCTCTTCTCCCCATCACTCCTTTTCTCCTAGTCACCTACAATTTTGATTTCTTCCAACTTTTTCCTGATCACCTCCCAAAACATCTAGCTACCCCCTCCCATATCTCTGAAGGTCTACCTGAGATCTGTTACTATTAACACAATGATACAAACTCCCATGCCAACTTATCATCAAGATGTCAATGTGCCCAGAGCTGATTGGCCCCTTTGAAATAAGGTGCAAACTCTAATATTGATTGTATCTCTGCTATCTCTCTCTGTATACATTTCACCCTTGTCTCGTTTCCTGGTAAGATGTCTCCATCAATGGGAGAGCAGGGTGGGAAATTCAAATGAATGCAATTTATTAGAAAAAATACATAATTTTCCAGTCTTCATAGGTCAAGGACCATAAGCAATATACACAATGTTATGCTCACTTTTATTATTTCAAGCATTGAGAAAGAAGTTCAACAAAATTGGTTTGCTCAGGAATGTAATCTGGTCTGAGGTTGACTTAGAATATTGGTGGAGTGTAGATATTTCTATTCAACAGGTAGATATTTCTATTCTATAAATTATGATACAGACCTGGGGTAGGTGTGACTTAAACCCAATCTTTTCCGGCCCAGAGGTGAGGAACTCAACTATGGTATCACAGGATTCTCAAGCTAAATTCCACCAACTATCACAGATGAATTTGAACCCATGACTGCAGGCCATTATTTTTGACCTCAGGATTTTTACATCAGTGATATAACCATTACACCCTCATCTCCTCTCAACCAGTGACATGTATCATTTTGCTGTTTGGTGTGTTCAGTGTACTGATTTAATTGAAACAATTCTCTAATAATTGGTTTTATTAATGTTATTCATAAGAAAAAGTCTGCTAATGTGACAGATGCTAATCAAACTCTACATTTTTTTTCCAATGTTTGTTTGGTGATTTGAATACTGTAACAGAATGAATAAACCAGCCCTTTGGCCCTTGTGTAGTAATGGAGCACACAGACATATGGGCCTTATATCTATAATGTGCTAGTCTATGCATAAAACTATGGTTTCCTAAATTCAACTTGCAATCATTTGGCAGTTTTGAAAGAGTTAGATTATCAGGGGGGAATAAAAAAACATGGAGAAAGAAGAAATCAGATGTTGAAGCCCAATATAGTTCATTAACCAGATAAGTTTATGTGGATATCACATTCAAACACTTATGAGATAAATTCTTGAATTAATTATTAGATAATCTCTATTTCCAAATAGATATTGTCAGTTTGGCCTGCCCTTTTGGGAAGACAGGAGTTAACGTAGAAGCTTTGAGGTTAGATTACTTACAGTGTGGAAACAGGCCCTTCAGCCCAACAAGTCCACACCGCCCCGCCGAAGCGCAACCCACCCATACCCCTACATCTACCCCTTACCTAACACTACGGGCAATTTAGCATGGCCAATTCACCTGACCTGCACAGCTTTGGACTGTGGGAGGAAACCGGAGCACCCGGAGGAAACCCACGCAGACACGGGGAGAATGTGCAAACTCCACACTCCTGAGGCAGGAATTGAACCCAGGTCTCTGGCGCTGTGAGGCAGCAGTGCTAACCACTGTGCCACCGTGCCGCCCACGGTATGGTCTCTGTAGTCCCAAAATTTCAAGTGGGCCTAGAATTTTGGATATACAACGTGAAAACCAGTTATGTAACTTTGTAAAATGTGAACATAGTAAAACAAAGTGTATATTAATTTATTTAATGGTTTCATGACCTCAGGAAGTCCCAAAGCACTTTACAGTTACTAGAACACTTTTGAATTTTCATCACTGTTCTAATGTGGGGAAATAATGTTAACAATGAATCTTTATTTGATAAGTACAGTTGTTTGTATTAAATTGAATGAAATAATCATATTAATAGAATTAACCCCCATAAGCAAATTGAAGAACATTGCAGGCTCCAAAGGCTGAATGATGTGCCTCTGGTCCAATGTTCTTCTGTTCTGAGTATACCTCTTTTATATGTTTATGTCAGATACCTGGCTTCTTTGTGGGTACTGGAAATGGATAAACATACCAGTGTTATCACAATGATCAAGACATTCTTTTTGTGACTGTGAAAATATAGTTCACCACTTGGTCTAGGGACAATGTTTTATTCATGCACTGAGCCCAAAACTTTATCTTAAAATTCTTTAATTGAAATATTTTGCTGCCTGCAATCTGGTAACTTGGAGCATCTTATTATCCCTTGAGGATAGAGGCCCATGGAAAGCATTTACCAGACCAGTAACCAAGGACAACCATTTCAGAACCAAGGAAGGCTGTCTGAGAACTGGCACTGCAGTCCACATGGCAAATGATATGCTTTTAAAACTTCCTACATTCTTCTTCAGTGATAAATGATGCATGTCAAGCACACCCTCCTTTAAATCTGGTTCCTTCCATACCTTTGCTTCACTTACAATCCCAGGTAGATTAGTTTCATCATCTTATTGATATTTATCATAGTTTACTTTTCAATAAATTAAATTTATGTTGTCTTGTATTGATGTGATTCTTGATGTAACATACCAAGTTCAACATATCATACCATTTAAACAGTATACACAGCTCAGACTGTGAGAAGCCCCGTTATGAACAGTTTACATAACTCTCATTTTTGCTTTCAGTGGAGGCAAAAGACAGATGGTATGATGATTATCAGCCTGTTATACACCCAATTTTCCTTTCAATTAATGAGGCATACTGACTGATGATCTGCTGCCACTCACTTGCCATCACTAAAACTTAAAATCAGCTTTATAATTTTTTTTATTGTCCATTCCCTTTGCACTGGGGATTACTGTTGCTTCTCCTCTCTGCACTTTTTACAATGCAGGCATGTCATTTTTTTTTTGAAGCACAGCAATCAGAAGTGTGAAATGACGACCATTATTTTTTCTTACAGAAGGTCACGGGTCTTTGGAACTCTCGTCCAGAAAAGATGGTGAAAGCAAAGTCATTGAATATTTTTAAGGTAGAGGTGAATCAATTTTTCATGACAAGGAAGTGAAAGGTTATTGGGGGGTGGGTGGGAATGTGGAGAAATCAGATGAGCCATGAGCTGATTGAGTTGGATTGAGTCGTACACTCACATAACTGTGCACAATATTTCAGCTTTGTTTACTCAATTGTTGTATTACTTAGTACAATTTTGTGAGAATTGTACTTTGCTGTTCTGGTCATGTGTTTCAGGATTCATTTTGCTACTTTAATTGCTTCTCTGCATTGCCTTGATGTGGCAAATCTGCCAACACTCCCAGATCTCTTTTCAGAGTCGCTCCACTAATTCTATTTCTGCTATGTGGGAATTCTTTCTTCCAATACATAGTGTTTGAATGTTGCATTTATTTTTAAGAAAAATGTCATAGATTCCAGAAGAATCAGAAGAATAAACACATAGTTTCACATTTCTTCTTTATGGCTGTTCCAATAATTTATTTTATTTAATGTGTTATGTTGCTTCGTGATCCTTTCTGTTATCCCTGTATTTTCATTCATTTGCACCTTCTGTTTTAGTCCTCCTTGAAGCTTTCAATTTAATTTAATTGTTTTAATTAGCTAATAAAGCAGCTGTGGTGGAAATCTTGCTGCTTCTCTGTCATTAATTTGCAAAGGTCCATGCAGTTTTTTGATTGTAGCTCCGTGCACTGAGTTCATGCTATTTCCAATCTTGTGGTTTGAGCTTTATATTCACGACTGCATGGTGCTCTTGTTGTGCAGTTTGTTGTTTTTGCTTCTTTGATTAATGTTTTCATTTATGGCGGTCATCAAGCTCACATTTATGAATGAGAATTGTTTTTCCGCTTGGATTTTTGCTTGATGTAACTTCTGCACTCAAGTTAATACCTTCCCAGGAGCTGTAAATCCTCCGACAACCTGCCTAGTGTAATGATTAGACTCTTGGCCCTTGGGAATGTGCCGACCTGCTTGTCTATGCATATCATGCTGTAGAAGTTATATATCTAACAGACGTCTTGCAGACAGTATAGTAGTCCCCCTGGTCTAGGGAATCAAGAATGAATGAAAGGGCAGGCCAGTCCTTTTGGATCTCTGAATGCTGCAAGCGCTTTTCAGATTTTGATAATTTCCCAAGTTTCCAGGGACCCAGTGTCATCTCATGATGTTGGAAAACTATAGATTTGGATTCACTTCAGAATGCTTATGAACAAGATTGAAAGTCTGCAGGTCTTTGTCAGTAATAACCATACAGTTAGCATTCTATGTGGCAAAAACATCTCAAACGAACATTTGATGGGATTTCAAATTTCATGAGTGTGTATTGTCATACATCTCAACTTCTAGTCATTCTGAACTGATTGTAATGTGGACAGTACAGGAGGAGTACATATATTCACTTTATGAATGTCAGGTGGAGGTTGCTGAGAGTGGTGGACTGGCATTTGGTACATATTGGCTTCTGTTGATTGTTTAAATGGGAAGGGAGGAGCAAGTTAAAGACAATTGGCTGCCTTGTATCTGCTTCACTGGCTGGGCCTGTGCTCTGTTATCTTGATTCCTGCAACAAGAAAAACAAGGAAATGTTTCAACTGTTACAGAAACTTCATCCAGAATATACACATGTTGAAAAGGAAGTTATTTGGGAGATGAGGAAATCAGGCATAAGATGTAGAAGACATGAGTTTATAGTTATTAATAATACCCTACATATCTTAATTGATCTATCACAACAGAGTAATAGGTGTTCAGAAGGAATTTTTTTCTTGAGTTATAGCTTTACTTAGGTGATATTTAAATCCAATCTGAGTATTCACAAAATAACTTTCAATTGTGATACACATTTATTACTCTTTTATCTTCAGTCGCTAAAAATGTTATTAGAAACATGTATCTAACCTTAGTGGTTTGCATTGAATGTTGGGGCACGAACTCCCAAAAGGGAAAATGCCATGTGGAAAACTTTCCCTTTTGAGTGTTCACAACTTGATAGTTTTATGCACACTATTTGCAAAGTAGACAAGAGAGGGGAGAAAAGGGAGAATATCCTCTTTGGATTCAGTGGAAATATAAACCAGGACAGATAAGGAAGGATGTCAACTTGATGTCAATTGCTTTACAATATGTTACAAAGCCAAAACCCTCTTCCTCTCACCAATGTCAAGTTACATATCAGCTTGAATGTACCAAACTAGTATTTGTCCTCTTTATAACTTCATGATACATGAAAATAAAGTGCATTGCCTTATTGTTCCATTAATACTATTGTCAAGTAAATGGAACAGGAATTAATGTATGGGCATGGCAGTTCATTGTGTTGTAGGAGCTGGTACTCACAAAAAGGGTTGCTGTGACCATTCTCGCTAAGCACAGAAAACTGCAAGAACTGCATTGTTTGGTGCGGCAGAGGAAAGCCACTTGCTTGTCTAACCAGAAGTGTTTTGTGTCGTTAACAAGATGCTAGCTGTCATGTGCTAGCAGTTACTTACAGGATACATTGATATGATAGATGTTGTAACAGAGGTTTGGAGGGGGTGGGGGCGTGGTGTAGCTAACATTGGTTTTCCCACCTTCAAGGTCCTAAGCTCCTAAACTGTTCAGTCCTGACATCGTCATAGTGACGGAAACTTCTGAAACTGCTCAGTATTAAGTTTTCAGACCTGTAGACAACATTTCACCCTGAGCTTTTGTCTTCTCATTACTAGTATTGGACAGTTTTTAAAAAAATTATAATTAACATTAACATTTACCGCAAACCCATATCCCCCCAGGTATGACTTTACAAATTCAGAAAATCTGAAAGTTGATTTTTCTTTAGGAAGGTGTACTTTTTAGACTTGGAAGACTGAATGATTGTTGGTTGAACATAGCTGACTTTGATTCTCTTCTTAATAGGGTGAGTTCACAGAATCACATGGTACCATTTGGCTCATTGTGTCTGAGCCAGTTCTTCAAATAAGCATCATTACCCAGTGTAAGTTTGGTCTGTAGGTCTCTTGTGTTATCAAATTCACATTGGGTAAATCCCAATCAATCAGTGCTTATGATTAACTCATAATGTATTTCTGCCGTTCCTTTGTATCACCCTTTATGCAGGATAAACAATATATAATCTCTGCTTCTTCAACAGAAGAACTTTATTGGGCGTAGGCCCATCTTCTGCTGTTTCATCAATGTCCTTCCCTCTACATAAGGTCAGAAGTGGGGTGGGGGGGGAGTTGGTCGCTGAGGATTGCACAATGTTCTGTACTGTTCATGACACTGAAGCAGCCCATGCCCAAATGCAGCAAGTCCTGGTCAATATCTAGATTTAGGCTGATAAGAAGCAACTTCGAGGATTCTGGGTAGTCCAAGATAGAGGGAAGGAAAACATTGTGGCTGTAAGGGCTGCTTCTTTTTTGTTGAGGTACTTTAGGTGTTGGAGGTGATTTCCTCAAATTCCAGGAGCAGTAATTACTGTTTTATATACTGTTGCATTGTTCAGGAACTTTGTGGAAACAATGATCAAAACAATAGCACTTTAAAAAGGACCGAGAGAACAGAGGCAGTAACCATATGATCACCAGTGAGTGAGGGTGAGAGAGAGAGAAAGAAACCTACACTGCCATCTGACACAACAGTGAATCTGCGCAGTTACTGCCTTTGCTGTTTGAGTTCAAGTACCTCTAGACAGTGGAGTGCGTCTAAGAAGAATTAACAAATGGCCAAGTTCACAGCTGACCTTGGTGGAATCTGTGTGGGAGAGCTCACAGCACAGGAGCAGATGAGTGCATGTTTTATTAAGGGTAATCTTGCTGTCTTTTTTTTAAAATAGTGAGTAGAGTGGCTTCTTTTTAGTTACATGTTTTATTGAGATTTGTCTCAGTCAAAATTTAAAAATATAGAACATAGGTACTAAGTTAGCCTGGGGCAGTGTTTTTTTCGAGCAGTAAGACTGTGTTATTTTCTGTAGATTGTTAAGGTGCAAAGAAGTCGTTTAGTAGAGTGATGTGCTCTTCCCATTGGATGTGGGAGTATAGGGAGAATTTCCACATTAGTGACGATTCTGTCTGCAGTAAGTGCAGTTGTTTGCTGTTCCTTTGTATCACCCTTTACGCAGGATAAACAATATATGATCGCTGCTTCTTCAACAGAAGAACTTTATTGGGCTTCCACAGTAACAGTGGATGTTTGCAGGAAAATGGGAAACCTTCAAAAATGAGATGACGAGAGTCCAGAGACAGTATTCCTGTTAGGGTGAAAGGCAAGGCTGGTAGGTGCAGGGAATGCTGGATGACTAGAGAAATTGAGGTTTTGGTTAGGAAAAAGTAGTAAGCATATGTCAGGTGTAGATGGGATAGATCGAATAAATGGAAAGTATAAAGGTAGTAGGAGAATACTTAAAAGGGAAATCAGGAGGGCAAAAAGGTGACATGAGATAGCTTTGGCAAATAGGGTTAAGGAGAATCCAAAGGGATTTTATAAATAAATTAAGGACAAAAGGGTAACTAGGGAGAGAATAGAGCCCCTCAAAGATCAACAAGGCAGCCTATGTGTGGAACTGCAGGAGTTGGGGGAGATAATAAATGAATATTTTGCATCAGTGTTTACTGTGGAGAAAGACATGGAAGATACAGTGTGGGGAAATAGATGGTGGCATCTCAAAAAATGTCCATATTATAGAGGAGGAGATGCTGGATGTCTTGCATAAAGGTAGATAAATTCCCAGGATCTGATCAAGTATACCCGAGAACTCTATGGGATGCTCAGGAAGTGATTGTTGGTCCTCTTACTGAGATATTTGTATCGTCAATAGTCACAGGTGAGGTGTCAAAAGACTGGAGGTTGGTTAATGTGAGGCCACTATTTAAGAAAGGTGGTAAGGGAAAGCCAGGGACCTATAGACCAGTGAGCTTGACAATAGTGGTGGGCAAGTTGTTGGAGGGAATCCTGAGGGACAGGATTTACATGTATTTGGAAAGGCAAAATCTGATTAGGGATAGTCAACATGGCTTTGTGCGTGGGAAATCATGTCTGACTAACTTGATTGACATGATGCCAAGGAACCAGTGTTAGACTGAGGTGGACAAAGTTAAAATTGCACAACACCAAGTTCTAGTCCAACATGCAACCACCTGATGAAGGAGCAGCGTTCTGAAATCTAGTACTTCCAAATAAACCTGCTGGACTAGAACCTTGTGTTGTGTGATTTTTAATTTTGTCCACCCCAGTCAAACACTAGCTCCTCCACATCATGACTTTTTTGAAGAAGCAACAAAGAAGTTTGATGGGAGTAGAGCAGTGGACTTGATCCATATGGACTTCAATATGGCATTCAACTAGGCTCCTCGTGGGAGATTGGTTAGCAAGATTAGATAACATGGAATAGAGGGAGAACTAGCCATTTGGATACAGAACTGCCTCGAAGGTAGAAGACAGAGGATTTTAGAGGAGAGTTGCTTTTCAGATTGGAGGCCAGTGTCAAATGATGTGCCACAAGGATCAGTGCTGGGTCCATTGCTTTTCATCATTTACATAAAAGATTTGAATGTGAACATAGTGGGTACGGTTAGTAAGTTTGCAGATGACACCAAATTTGGAGGTGTTGTGGACAGCAAAGAAGGTTACCTCAGAGTACATTGGAATCTTGACCAGGTGGCCACTGGGCTGAGGAGTAGCAGATGGTCTTAATTTAGATTTAGAATTTAGTTTAATTATCTAATATGTCACTGTTTATCTAATTAATTTAGATAGAGTAGCAGATGGAGTTTAATTTAGAGGTACGTTTTGGAAAAACAAATCAGGGCAAGACTTATACATTGAGGAAGTCCTGACAACTGCTGCTGAGCAGAGACCTTGGAGTGCAGGTTCATATTTCCTTGAAAGTGGAGTCTCAGGTAGATAGTATAGTGATAAAGGTGCTTGGAATGCTTTCCTTTATTGGTCAAAGCATTGAGTATAGGAGTTGGGAAGTCATGTTGTGGCAGTATAGGACCTTGGTTAGGCCACCTTTGGAATATTGTGTGTAATTCTGGTCTCCCTCCTATAGGAAGGATGTTGTGAAACTTGAGAAGGCTCAGAAAAGATGTTACAAGAATGTTGCCAGGATTGGAGGGTTTGAGCTATAGGGAGAGGCTGAATAGGCTAGGGTGTTTTACCTGGAGAATTGGAGACTGAGGGGTGACCTAATAGAGTTTATAAAATCATGAGGGATGTAGATAAGGTAAACAGACAAGGTCTTTTCCCTAGGGTGGGGAAGTCCAGAACTAGAGGGCATAGATTGAGGGTGAAAATGGAAAGTTTTAAAGGAACCTAAGGGGAAAAGTTTTCTCGCAGTATGTGGTACGTGTATGGAATGAGCTTCCAGAGGAAGTGGTGGAGGCCAGTAAAATTACAGCATTTGAAAGGCATCTGGATGGGTAGATGAATAGGAAGGGTTTAGAGGGATACGGGCCAAGTGCTGGCAAATGGGACTAGATCTATTTAGGACATCTGGTCGGCATGGACAAGGTAGCGTGAAGGGTCTGTTTCTGTGCTGTACATTTCCATGACTCCATAACATTTGCACACACATACATGCAAGGAAATGACCATCTTCAACAGAGAATCTAATCATTGGCCCTTGAATTTCAGTAGCATGACCATTGCCACATACCGAACTGTCAACATTCTGGAGTTGCTATTGACCAGAAGTAAAACACATTAGCAACACATGTGCAGTGGCTACAACAGCAGGTCACAGGGTAGGATGTCTGTAGCAAGTCACTCACCTCCTGTTTCCCTAGTGCTTGTCTGCCATCTACAAGGCACAAGTCAGAAGTCTGATGGAATACTATTTACTTGATGGGATGAATCAGCTCCAACAACACTCAAGAAACCTGAAATCATCAGGACAAGGTATCCAATGCTATCTGAGAAGGGCACTGCTTGTCACTGGCTACCCTGATATTTACTATCTTTCTGGTGGTGGAAATTGAATAAAGATTTATACACCTTGTGTCTTTCACTGTATCTCACACCTGCACACACATAACATGGGTGCTGGGAAAAATATAAGTTAGGTGGTAGTGTGGGGGTAAAGAAGTATAAAAAATATATAAACAGGATTGTTTGGGGCTGGGTGTCTCTGGAGATCGAGCACGCAGTATCTAGCAATACTCTTGGCCTCTTTAGGGAGAGGTGAGTGCTGTGGGGAGTAGGTGCTTTATTTCCCCCTCCAATTCTATTTTGATTTAGTCCCTAGCCTCCCCTTCACCTGTTTCATGTAATCATTGCTCGCCCTGGGCTTTGCTTGTCATGAGTTCATTGACTGCTTAGGTATCTTTTCTGGTGGTGGAATGTTAAAAAAGTTATTTTCACTTGGTGTTTTCACTGTACCTTGCACCTGCACACACACAAACATGGGTGCTGAGGAATATGAACAAAGAGAAAAAAGGAACAAAAGAGAAAAAGAGAAAAAAAATATAAACAGGGAATTTAGAATCTCCTCAGTTCAAGAGACTGACTCCAAGCTGGTTGGTCACAGTCAGTGTATTGTACACCAATAGAAAAAGGGTGACTTGGTGACGGGATACCAGCCTCTATGCAGTTATTTCATGGTATACCTATCCCAGAAAACATTAAGATAACTATATTAAAGGGCAAGTATATTTGACAGATGTGTTAAAGTTTTTAAGGATGCTTCAGACTGTTTTCCCTCCTCACTGTGAACCCCAATTCACCCAGTTACCCACTCTAGGGATCCCACAAATGATCTCCAGTGAAGGCCCCACTGTATTACTTGTAGCAGCCATTAAGCCCGATGTCATTGCCAGCACTGGAGTACATTCAGCCTCTAATTGGTCAGCTGCCCTCCATCGTTGGTGTTTCTGCAGTCAGCATCCCAAATCATGCGAAACAGTTGATTCCTGACAGATATTTAATTTGACTGGGGAAATGACTCCATGGGTTTCTCAGTTTGTTCAATCGGTGCATGAGGTCAATATCAGGTACATTAAATTCCATCCCATATCTCCTTATGTGGCTCAGTAGCATGTGTTGTTTTACAATACTCATGTGTAGTGCCAATGGGACATGCTGTAACATTAAAGGTGCACTTTAAGCAGAGGTTCCTGTTGCCTTATTTGCTGACCTTTCATACGTAAAGTAATTCATAGAGGAGGAAGGGGAATGCCTCCCTTTTGCAGAGAATCATCCGAAATTCGAGGCCGCAAAGAAGAAAATAGAAATTTTTCTTTTTTGAATAGAAGGTGAACTCTTTCTACAAGAAGTATGTCAGACATGTAGGCCAGGAATTTCCAATAACCAGATAACAGGACATGAGTTAGACATGAGAACCCTGCGAAATCCCCATGGTAGCAGACTCTGAAGGAATTGACTAGAAATTGAAATTGAAAAGTGCCAGCTCACTTATCTTCCTTGCACCATAACCTCACATAAACGTTACGTACTTACCTTTCAACAGCAGCCCGCAAAGTGATGCTTTACTTATAAATTTCAGGATACAGCAATTTGCAATTTGCATGAGATCGCCATTTCTTGGAAAATCTGGCCCATCACTTTTAAAAATCAGCATGGAATATGGACAACATACATCAACTCAAAATGGACTTGGGCAGACTGGGAGACCCTCATTTATGTTTTTTGAAAATACACACAAAGGCAGGTTTTTGTCCATCCAGGTCTTTGAGAAAATCACTTAAAAAGCAAAAGAGCTTTTCCAGGTGCTGATGACTGCCCCTCTCCTTTTCAAAAAATGTGATGCAGCATAATACCTGGCAGACTTGTTGGCCTTGTGGAAACGAGAATGCAAGGCAAGCTATTCAGAGGCTATATGTAACTGGAATGGTAAAAACGTTCTCAAACACTTTGATCATGTTGGAATCCTTTTGTCCATCAAACCCATGTGTGTGGAAATGGTGATACTGTAATCACATGACAGGAACTGGCTTGGGGTACGAACCATGTTATTGATTTACAAGGGTAGTGAGTGCAAGTCAGTCTGGGGCAAAATTCGCAAAGAGAAAGTTGATTCGTTTGTAGGAAGTGAGTATCACTGGCAAGGTTGCCAATTATTGTCCATCTCTAATTGCCCTTCAGAAGGTTGAGATGAGTCATCTTCTTGAACAGCTGCCGTGCATGCTCCCAGAAAAAAAAGATGAACCCTGTCTAAAAATTCTCCTACCCACAGAGAAGTTGGACTATTCCTTTTGTCTCAAAAAGTGTGACGCCGGAAAAGCACAGCAGGTAACAGGCGGCACCAAGGAGCAGGAGAGTCGATGTTTTGAGCATAATGATGAAGGGCTTATGCTCAAAACATCAACTCTCCTGTTCCTTGGATGTTGCTGACCAGCTGTGCTTGACCAGCACTACACTTTTTGACTTTGATCTCCAGCATCTGAAGTCCTCACTTTCTCTTTTTTGGCTGCAGTTTACATTTTCGTTGCAGGGAGTTGATGAAAGGTGCAATTGGAAAAACAGAAGGCGGCTATTACATTGTGTAAGCAATTGTAAATTCACCACCAGAAACTCTAAACCTCCATTATCCTCAACAAGTCAAAAGGCAGCAACCTCAACCCTGACCCTAACTGATAATGACAACAACTTTTTGCACTCTTTCAGAAATGTAAATGCATGCTACAGTTTACGTCATCATATCTTGTGTGAGTATTTTGTGAATGAGTGAGAGGGTTCTGTTGTGTTCATGTTTGAGGTGTTGAAACAGGCCTTTCTTTTAGTTTTCTTTTAAACTTACTAAAGCCTGTTTTATACCTATTCTTGAAAGTCACAGCTTTAAAAATACTGAAATACTCCTTTAAAACACATCACTCTTTGTGTTTGATCGAGAGGTGGGTAGACAGGGAAAATCATCACTCTCCTTTCCCCTGTCCATAACAAGTGATATTCAAACTGAATAGAATTGGAGCAGTAATGGGTGGTGAGAGCCATACTCAGGTAATAGAGCCACTGCAGCCTCTTTCTGGTAAGTGAAGTGAGATAAAATGGGGCCTAGGTATTTCATAATTTGAATTTCTGTGAATAACTAGAAAATGAGTGCTAACTGTTTGCTTTGTAAGTCATCAGTAATTAGATGAACCATTCATGGCTCAGTAAATTGGATGAGATCTTTGTACACCTTTTGTTTTTTTTCTCTCTCCACTTCAATGTTGTTTTAATGATTTGGAAAATGAAAAAAAAGGCCAATGTGAGATTAGCAAATGTTCCTCTCTGCAACAAAAGAAACATAAAACCTTGCAATAGCTAACTGAAGTTACCATGCAAGATTGAAGTTACACAAAATTGTTTTGCATCTATTTTGTTCTGAAATGAATACGCATGAAGTTCAAGGTTTTGTTTTGACAAACATTGATTACATTTTCTCACTTTAAAATGAAATTCAAAGTGCTATGTGAAACTTGAATGTGTTTTTTGTGAATATATTATTTTCCAGTTTTTGTCCTTTTTTTCTCTTTTAAATAGATTTCATTCCTTGCTTTATCTCCAGAGACCTGTTTACTCTTGAACTGATTGCCAAAGTTCATGCATTCTTCCACCAAATTGTTCATGTTCGCAATTCTCCTGTGGTATTATTAGAGTTTAAACATTTTAGATCTTGCTTAAATAATTGCAGCAACAAAGAATCATGAAGTCGCATTATGATACAGAATAGAAATGTGCCATTCAGCCCTTACCATCTGCCTTGCCTCTTTAATAAGCCAATCCAGTCAGTCCCACCCCCTTTTTCCTTCTACAGAGACATACAACCTGCTTTTCCTTTTAAGTATTTATCCAATTTTCTTTTAAATGTTATGATTGAATCTGCTTTCACCAACTTTTCATTGTACTTTAGTTTGACAAACTCAAGTTAAGAGAAGTGCTTAGCTCGTGATATTATCACTAGACTATTGATCCAGAGATCTAGGTAATATTCAGAGGATTCAGATTTCAATCGCGCTACAGCAGATCATGGAATTGAGAGTCTAATGATCACTGTAAACCATTATCAATTGTCAAACTCACTTGGTTTATTCATGTTCTTTAGTGAAGGAGACTGCCATTCTTATCTGTTGTGAAACTTGAAGGGGTTCAGAAAAGATTTACGAGAATGTTGCAATGGTTGGAGGGTTTGAGCTATAGGGAGAGGCTGAATAAGCCAAAACCATTTTCCCTGAAGCGTCGGAGGATGAGGGATGACCTTTTGGAGGTTTATAGAATCATGAGGGGCATGGATAGGACAAATAGACAATGTTTTTTCTCTGGGGTGGGGGAGACCAGAACTGGAGGCCATAGGTTTAGGGTGAGAGGGGAATGATATAAAAGAGACCTAAGGGGCAACATTTGCACACAGAGGGTGGTACTAAAGCCTGTTCTATGCCTATTCTTGAAAGTCACAGCTTTAAAGGTACTGAAATACTCCTTTTAAAACACATCACTCTTTGTGCTTGATGGAGAGGTGGGTAGACAGGGAAAATCATCACTCTCCTTTCCCCTGTCCATAACAAGTGATATTCAAACTGAATAGAATTGGAGCAGTAACGGGTGGTGAGAGCCATGATCTGGAGTGAGCTGCCAGAGGAAGTGGTGGAATCTGGGACAATTACAACATTTAAAAGGCATCTGAATGGGTATATGAAAAGGAAAGGTTTAGAGGGATATGGGCCAAGTGCTGGCAAATGGGACTAGATGAGTTTAGGATATCTGGTTGATGTGGATGAGTTGGACTGAAGGGTCTGTTTCCATGCTGTACATCTCGCTGACTCTGTGTGATGCAACTAATGCAGTTGACTCTCAGCTGCTCTCTAGGCAATCGGGGAGGGACAATAAATACTGACCTACCCAGTGATGTTCACATCCTGTGGATGAATCAAATAAAGACTGCGCCTAGAGTGCTTTGCAGGAAGGATATATTAGTCGGCCAAGGAGATCAGTGTAGTTTTACTGGAATGATAACCGCACTCCAAAGTTTAAGTCATGAAAAGAATAAATTTGTGTGCATTGTGTAGGAATTTTAAAGGGTATTTTGTTTGAACTTTGAGACCTCAAGAGCCACAGACAGAGCAGATATGAACAACAACTGTAAATTGGAGAACCTGACCAGATAGTATCCAAGAACACTGCAAGAGATTAGAGAAGAAATTGTAGGGGCCTGACTGTCATTTTTGCATCATCGTTAGCCAAGGGTGAAGTCCCTGAAGACTGGAGGGTAGCGAATGTTGTGCCATTATTCCAGAAGGGCTGTAAAGAAAAGTCTGGGAACTATAGACCAGTAAGCTTAACATCTGTGGTGGGGAAGTTACTGAGAAGATTCTGAGGGCTTAAGATATACACACATTTGGAAAGACAGGGTTTGATTAGGTATGGCTTTGTGAGTGGGAGACCATGCCTCACAAATTTGTTAGAGTTTTTGGATGAAGTGACCAGGAAGGTTAACAAGGGCAGGGCAGTATACGTAATCTATAGGGATCTCAATAAGGCCTTTGATAAGGTTCCATGTGGTAGGCTGCTCTGGAAGGTTAGATCACATGGAATCCAGGGCAAGCTGGCAAAGTGCTTGATTGCAGGATGCAGAGGGTAATAGTGGAAGGGTACTTGTCAGACTGGAGGCCTGTGACTAGTAGAGTGCCTCAAGGGTCAGTGCTGGGCCCATTGCTGTTTGTTATCTACATCAATGATTTGGATGAGAATATACGAGGCATGATTAGTAAGTTTGCTGATGACACTAAAATAGGCGGTATCATGGACAGTGAGGAAGGTTATCAGAAATTGCAGCAGGACCTTGATTAGCTGGGGAAGTGGGCCAAGAAATGGCAAAAGGAGTTTAATATAGGTAATGGTGAGGTCTTGCATTTTAAAAAGTCAAATTAAAGTAGGAGGTTCATGGTGAATGGTAGGGCATTAAGGACTGTAGTGGAACAAAGCGGCCTTGGAATTCAAGTTTACAGTTCTCTGAAAGTGGAGTCACAAGTGGACAGGGGAATGAAGAAGACTGTTGGCACACTGGCCTTCATCAATTGGTGCATTGAGTATAGAAGTTGGGAAGTTATGTTGCAGTTGTACAGGACATTGCTGAGGCTGCACTTGGAATATTGTGTTTAGTTTTGGTCACCTTGTTATAAGAAGGATGTTATTAAACTGGAAAGAGTGCAGAAAAAGTTTACAAGGATGTTTCCTGGACTCAATGGACAAGCTGGAACCTTTTTCTTTAGAGTGTAGGAGACTGAGGGGGCAACCTTATAGAAGTGTATAAGACCATGAGAGGCATGGATAGGGTGAATGCACTCAGTCTTTTTACCAGGGTTGGGAAATCGTGGACTGAAGGAAATCAGTTTAAGGTTAGAGGGGGAAGAATAAAAGGGAACCTGAGGGGCAACATTTTTACACAGAGGGTGGTACGCATATGGAATGAGCTCTCAGTGGAAGTGGTTGAGGCAGGTACATTAACAACATTTAAATGGTATTTGGACAAATACAAGGATAGGATAGGATTAGAAGGATATAGGTCTCGTGGAGGGAAATGGGGTGAGCATGGATGGATTCTTCAGTCAGCCTGGAACAATTTGGGGCAAAGGGCCTGTCTCTGTGATGTAGGACTCTATGACTCTCTGACTAACCGAAGGCGAGGTAGAATCATCAAACAGTTAGAATCAGAAGATTCAGAAGAAAAGGTTGGAAATATTTTGACATGTAAAGGGTCATAGTAGATTGGAACTCTCTTCTATAAATAGTCCTTGGGGCTAGATTTGTCATCAAATGACATCTGGGGCTGATAAATGTTTGTTTCCGTAAACATCACAGGATATGGGACAAAGGTAATTACAAAGAGTTGCAAGTGAGCCAAGATCTCATTTCATGGTGGAATAGTCTCAAGGGTTTACATAGCCTTGTTGTGTTTCAATTGCCCTGTCTTGCCTTTGCAGAACTTTGTCATGCCTCTTTCATTACATTTATCTGAATATTTCATCACATTCCCTCATGATTTTCCATTTCCCCAGATCTGACTCTCAGTTTATACCCCGTCTGTATCAGCTTCCATTTCTGTTCTATAAATTATGAATCTAAGAGTGCTTCTTCATTTTCTCTTGCATCAACTCTAGTGCCCATCAAATCTTGTTACAATCTTTATTTCGCCCTCATGCACCACATTGCAGTTCGTTTTTCCCCTTGCATCTTTAATTGCACGCATGTGGGAATAGTTTTCAAATTAAGTGAGTGGCAGTTTGAAGGCTGAAATCAGCTAAGTGTCACTTTCATCAAGTTTCCTGGAGAGTTTCTCTCCTGGAGGCTGAATGCATGTTCCTGTGCTATCATTCCAAACTCTCCCCATTAGCTTGGTGCCATATACCTATGATGCCCTCTTGTCTGATATTAGTCCGATTCTCCTGCACGCCATAGGCAGACACATTCACCCACTGCTGAGATCGCCCAGGATCTCTGGTGCCATATTTAAGAGGTGGTCCTGCACTCAGTCAAACACGAGCAGTCTGAACTGCCTTGCATGTTTAGAGTCACTTTCGTTCCACCAACACCCATGTTTCACCACCATCACTGTTGAATTCCTCTCTCACTATCTGCCATCTCCACACTCCTCCACCCCTACTCCGCTAACCCTTCCTGCTCTCGACGCGATCTATTCATCCACTCACTGAGGAAATCTCAACATATTACTCCCACCTGCGCAAACACAAAGAACTGTGCCATCCACGATCATTTCAGTCAATCAATCTCTACCTTTTGGAACTTAGAAGGAAAAAGATCAGACCATGATTGGTCCAGAAGAGCTAGGAGATGTAGTTGAGTGGCCAATATTTGGCTCCTCACCCCATTACGAAGACAGGATCCTGGTGAAAATGCTGCCAATCAAGTAAGAAATATTAAAACAAGTAGGATCACTGAACCCAAAACATTAACTCTATCTCCACTGATGCTGCCAGACTTGTTTAGTTTCTCCCTCGGTTCCTGATTTTGTTTCACATTTCCAGCAACTGTAGTTCTTTGGTTTTATAATAATGAGTGTTGTTCACTTCCTGCTACCCACCCATTGCCCACACAGTGAATATAGTATTAACATGCCTCAACCTTAGTCATTACATATTGTCTGTTTTATCTCCTGCAGGTCTCCTGATGGGTTGGGCACAGGCTTCCTGGTCAAGAGGATGGTGCTACTACACAGTCCCTTCTCCAACTCTGAGGAAGAGGGCATGGATATCTCAGAGGAAGCACCAGCAAAGCTGCATCTAAGCTCAGATATGGACAACTCTTGCAGGTATTTTAGCAAAGGTAGAGTTGGAAACACCTGCTAGGGAGCACAGCAATGCAATGTCTTGGTGCTGGTCATGGAAGAAGCTCCATGGAAGATATAGGCACTTGTTCAGCTGTAAGCAGGCAATTTGTGACTCCATTGGCACACACAAGGAGGTACAGGAGTAGTAGGCTGGCATGGCCAAACTGGCACAAAAACCCCAGAAGTGCAATAACACAGTTAGGATGTCTGAGTGCCAGTAACTCAGAGTCTGTTGGAAATGTGCATGAGACTGCACTCCTCTATTCTGCCCATTGATGCTCTCATGGCATGGTGGCAGAAGCATGGGGATTGTTGAGCTCAGTCTAGTTGTCCCTTTCCCACAAAAAGTTACAGGGTGGTGCCAGTTACTGGCTATAGGATGAACTACATGTAGAATAGAGTCATAGAGTCATAGAGATGAACAGCATGGAAACAGACTCTTCGGTCCAACCCGTCCATGCCGACCAGATATCCCAACCCAATCTAGTCCCACCTGCCAGCACCTGGCCCATATCCCTCCAAACCCTTTCTATTCATATACCCATCCAAATGCCTCTTAAATGGTGCAATTGTACCAGCCGCCACCACATCCTCTGGCAGCCCATTCCATACATGTACCAGCCTTTGCATGAAAATGTTGCCCCTTAGGTCTCTTTTATATCTTTCCCCTCTCACCCTAAACCAATGCCCTCTTGTTCTGGACTCCCCGACCCCAGGGAAAAGACATTGTCTATTTATCCTATTCCTGCCCCTCAATTTTGTAAATCTCTATAAGGTCACCCCTCAGCCTCCGACGATCCAGGGAAAACAGCCCCAGCCTGTACAGCCTTTCCCTATAGCTCAGATCCTCCAACCCTGGCAACATCCTTGTAAATCTTTTCTGAACCCTTTCAAGTTTCACAACATCTTTCCGATAGGAAGGAAACCAGAATTGCACGCAATATTCCAACAGTGGCCTAACCAATGTCCTGTAGAGCCACAACATGACCTCCCAACTCCTGTAATCAATACTCTGACCAATAAAGGAAAGCATACCAAACGCCTTCTTCACTATCCTATCTACCTGCGACTCCACTTTTAAGGAACTATGAAACTGCACTCCAAGGTCTCTTTGTTCAGCAACACTCCCTAGGACCTTACCATTAAGTGTACAAGTCCTGCTAAGATTTGCTTTCCCAAAATGCAGCACCTCGCATTTATCAGAATTAAACTCCACCTGCCACTTCTCAGCCCATTGGCCCATCTGGTCCAGATCCTGTTGTAATCTGAGGTAACCCTCTTCCCTGTCCATTACTCCTCCAATTTTGGTGTCATCTGCAAACTTACTAACTGTATCTCTTACGCTCATATCCAAATCATTTATGTAAATGACAAAAAGTAGAGGGCCCAGCTCCGATCCTTGTGGCACTTCAATGGTCACAGGCCTCCAGTCTGAAAAATAACCCTCCACCACCACCCTCTGTCTTCTACCTTTGAGCCAGTTCTCTATCCAAATGGCTAGTTCTCCATATATTCCCTGAGATCTAACCTTGCTAATCAATCTCCCATGGGGAACTTTGTCGAACGTCTTACTGAAATCCATATAAATCACATCTGATGCTCTGCCCTCATCAACCTTCTTTGTTACTTCTTCAAAAAACTCAATCAAGTTTGTGAGACATGATTTCCCATGCACAAAGCTATGTTGACTATCCCTAATCAATCCCCAAATACACGTACATCTGTCCCTCAGGATTCCCTCCAACAAAATGCCCACCACCGAGGTCAGGCTCACTGGTCTATAGTTCCCTGGCTTGTCTTTACCGCCCTTCTTAAACAGTGGCACCATGTTTGTCAACCTCCAGTCTTCCGGCACCTCACCTGTGACTATCGATGATACAAATATCTCAGCAAGAGGCCCAGCAATCACTTCTCTAGCAATCAAGTGTTCTCAGGTGTACCTGATCAGGTCCTGGGGATTTATCCACTTTTAACCATTTCAAGATATCCAGCACTTCCTCCTCTGTAATACAGGCATTTTGCAAGATGTCACCATCTATTTCCCTACAGTCTATATCTTCCATATCCTTTTCCACAGTAAATACTGACACAAAATATTCATATAGTATCTCCCCCATTTTCTGTGGCTCCACACAAATCACTCCTCAAACAGAGAATTTCAGGCTCAGCCTCTTATTATTGGTGAAGCCTCAGTTTTAAACATTCCTTTCTTGCCGATCCACTTCTCAATCCCAAAGGCTTCAAAATGGCCCAGGTCCCTCCCAAAGTGTCTATCTAATACTTAATTTGCCTATTTTACCTTTCCAAGCAATTGGCATATCAAGGAAGTATGTCAGATCGTGTGATCCATGCTTCCCCTATCAATGCCAGCATGCCTTTCTAAGCTCCATTGTTTCCCATCCTTACATATTGCAGCAACCACCCCCCCCTCCCCCTTCTCTGTTGCAATCCCCTTTGCAAGCTGGTATGTTGCCTGTGGTCCCCACTATTCAGTTCCCTCCTGCAGCAGTGGCCCCTGATAACCCCTCCTTTTATATTTCATGGCTGCACCACAGAACTGACCATAGCCCACTCCCATTGGGAAACATAGTGGGACAACTCTGAACAATGAGTGAGCAGCCCCTTGAGGATCGAAGTGCTCCTGCAATTTCCCGGACTGCCCACAATGGCCCCTCAAGGCTGTCCATAACCCATTACTCCAGGGATTGAGGTAAAAATCAAATGTGGCTGATACCCACCCCCCGAGCAGCTAACTAACCATGTTCAAGCCCTGGACGGACATTGACTCCAATGCTGAGACCTCCTGCCTGAAGAGTATCTCCCATGAATCAACATAGCATAGTGTCCTACTGCAATGCACCCATCCCACCTGCTGACAACTGTAACATGCTACTTGGCTTTTTGCCTGCCCTGAACTGAACAGAACTATGAGCCTGTTAACTCTGACTGAGAGGACAAAATGTGGAAACACAAGGCAATGATACTGTGAACACCCTGAGTGGCTGAGGGGTAAGGGAATGAGCACACAACAATAACATAGAACCCAACCCTGTGCACAGTGTCCTTGTAGCAACATTCCAATGAGAGATGCTAGTGCACCCAAAAGTGCAGAATTGACATGCAGAGGGACACTGTAAGTGTTTCGGAGGTGTGCTGTGATGATGTGGTCAGACTCATGCATGTTGGATGCCAATACCCTTGCATGTGGGGATGAATGCCCCCTTACAGAGTATACCTTGAGTTGGTGACTGGTATCCAAGCTAGAGGTCCGGAGGAACAAGCTAAGAGCTGGAGTCATCATGTCTTAGCTCAGACTTTCATATTGTAAATTCTTGTTATTTAGCTTCTACCAACAGGAGAGTGCAATCTTGTATATTAATGAGGTAGCATTAAAGAGTAATGAGGGTAATAATATACACTAATCCTTGCTTACCTACCTCTCACTGCTCACTAGTGAGAATTTCATCTTGATGTCAGGGACACGGTTGAAAAATGCAAATTTTGTACATCAGTGTTGAGAAGGGTCTCACTTAAAATCTCACTCATTTTACCCAAATTTTTCTCCATTGCCCATATCATTCAGGACCTGAAATTACTCTACCTTTTGTCCAAAAACATATTTAGCTCTCAAGTACTTCGCAAATACACTCACATTTTACAAATTTCTCCCAAGCTTGCTATACCAGACTGTCTGGCAGTCTATGATTGACAAAAATTAAGTATCTATTCCATAATCTATGTAACATGCAAAAATTATTAAGTGCTGTGCAGAGTCCTTTATTGAACATCACCTTTCCATTTTATGCATCTCGGTGGATTCTCTATAGAATTTCACATTCTTAGATAGTACAAGATCCAGGCACACCAGAAACCACAATTCAAACAACTTCCTGTATTTTCAGAAGCTCAAATTCCCTGATGTTCAACGACCAACTTTTGGAGTCTTCAGAGCTTAATACAAAGCTAGTCTTACAGTCTCCCTATTTGTATAATACATGCAAGGTTGGTTTAAACTTTTTATTGTACAATTATTATCTTATATATAACATTTTTGAACCCCAGACAAACTTATCAATATCTCACCCTCATGCTGTTCTAATAGTGCTCCAGAATCTTCATTCCTCTTTTCTTCTTTGTTCAGTTTTCCCCCAGAGTTCTATTTGGCCTACTTCTAGAATATTTGACTCCATTCTTTACCCTTTGCTTACCCTGACATTCCACACTTCCCAAACCAATACCTTTTTCCTCATTTCCTTCTCTATTTCCTAACTTTTCATTTAGTTGCACTTTGTTCATAATATTTACATTGTTGTTCTCTGTCTTATTCTGATTGTATAAATTTTCAGATAATGCATAAAAGCAAAATACTGCTGAGGCTGAAATTTGAGATTGGTTGATGAACCAATCTCTTCTTCTTGATGAACCTTTGGGCAGTCCCCATTCCAATTTTTACCCCTTTTAAAAATCTCCTTATTTCTTTTTTCTTTATGTTTTGATGGGAATACCTATCTTTTGACCTTTCCAGTTCATATACATATCTTGATGTAAATTTTAAAATGCATTCTGTTCACTGCCAACTCATTTAAAAAGCGTATTAAAAATCACACACCACCAGGTTACGGTCAATAGGTTTATTTGGAAGCACTAGATTTCGGAGCTCTGCTCCTTCATCAGCTTAAAGCTAGTGTTTCCAAATTAAACTGTTTCATTATAACCTGGTATTGTGCGATTTTTAACATTAAACATCCCAGTCCAACACCCCCAAATCCAAATCATTGAAGAAGAGTATTTTTAAATCTTTACTAACTTTTGTGAGATGACTGGTCCATTTAATATACTGCATTCATAATTATACGCATTTTAAAAATCTTAATAACAAATGGGAGGTAAAAGTAGACAATGATGCAATAGGACATTATCAGGGTCAATAACATAAAATATCCATCAGATGCAGTACAAGTAGACATTAACTCCACCATAAAATCAGCTACAATTAAATTGCACCCACAATGCAAGTTACAAGGGTATATTGAATACTTTCCGAGGGTTACAACTACTTTTTGTAACTTTTCATTTAGTTGCACTTTGTTCATAATATTTACATTGTTGTTTTCTGTCTTATTCTGATTGTATAAATTTTCAGATAATGCATAAAAGCAAAATACTGCTGAGGCTGAAATTTGATATGAAAATAGAAGGTACTACAAATACTGAGCAACTCAGGCAATATCGATGGACATAAATCAGCAATGTTAACTCTTTGGTTTTGTAACCATTCATCAAAACTGAAAAAAGGCATAAACACAATTAGTTTTGAGTAAATGAAAATAAGAGAAATGGGGACAAAGCAGAACAAAATGGTAGGTTTTTGATGGGGTGGCAGGTAGAAGAGAATATAGGGCAAAATATTTAATGGTACAAAAGTGGAATGGAGCAGCACCAAATAAGGTGTGAATAGCTAGATAACTTCACAATAAATGCAAAATAAGAGAATAGAGAAGGAAATGAGGAAAAAGATGAACCGAAAAGAAAAGAAGCAAAATCAATGAAAGATTATGATCTAAAATGGTTAAATTGAATGTTGAATCAAGAAGTTTACAGAGCCACAAGTTGAAGAATAATATGCTGTTCCTCAAGACTGCATTTAATTCAGTCAATTATTTTAACAGGCCAAGGAATGAACAGGAGAAAGGTAGGCATTTGAAATGACAAGCACGAGGAAACTCAAGGTCATGCTTACAGATCAAACACAAGTATTTAAATATTTTATATAAGGAAGTGATGCAGTGCTGATTCACTTATCCTTGTTTATCTTTCAATTTTGCTCATTGCGCTTATATTTATTGACTAAAGTTAATCATATAATGCAGTCTTCCCTGACTCAGAATTCCCAAATTCATTCAGTCCTCCGACTCTGGTATTTATACAAATATTTCAGTCTGGTAGAGTTCTTTATGTCTTGCTTCAGCCTGGCTGCAAGCCTCGTGCTCGTTCCCTAAGTACCATTCTGCACACATCGAACAAGGCCAATCTGTTTAAGCAGATAAATTAAATAATCTAAAAAAAAATTCAGTGTTCAGTATAAGGAAAAGAAAATTAAAACTCAAGAACAAATTCACAGAGAAAACAAAATACAAGACGACAAAAAGAAGTCTTCGTGCAAGGTCGAAATACAAGTTCTATTTGGTAAATAGAATCTAAATTCTGTTGGATTTGGACACTTTGCTGATTTTTACCAAACATCAGCAAAGTGTCAGTTTCAAACAGTTTCATATAGGGTTTCTCCCTGTGGCTCTTATGAGTTTTCTCACTGAAGCCCATCCAGTCAGGAAATAACCGTAACTGCACTGAAGTGGGGTAACTAAAAGCAACCAGAAAATAATTGCATTTGTTTCTGGTAACAGACATGGACAATTTGCCCTTTGCCCAACTCCAAATGTTCAGTCAATGAGTGATCGCTGTATCCAGCTCATGTCTATGGAACCAACTGCTAATTAAGTCCTTTCTGACTTGTTATATCTGAAGCTGCGGCGCTCTATCATGCTAAGGACAATATTTCTCTTATACAATGTCCTCATCTTCTTTCCTTGAAGACTGATGTTAATATTCCAGTTCTTCAATATCCATCTTGTCTACTCCAGTTGAGTAGAGCACAGCATACAAAGATTATGTGGTGCATTCCATCTGGACTGTACTACAAGGAACATCTTTATTGATTCAAGCATCTGGATCGCATCTCCAACAGTTCATGGGTCTGATCAACGAAAGAGCCGCATTATATCTAGATTCTGAAGAAGGGTCACTGGACTCAAAAGTTGACTCTACTTTCTCTCCACAGATGCTGCCTGGCCTGCTGAGTTTCCACAGAAATTTCTGTTTTGATTCAGATTTCCAGCATCTACAGTTCTTTGTTTTATATTGTCGCACTGTATCAATGTTTGACTTCAGTCAGGGGGTTCATGACAGCCTTATTTGCAGACGGTTGTCTCACAGTAACCATCCCTGTGGAATATGTAGCCCTTGGAATGAAAGCATTGGAGTTCGCAATGAAGTCGGCTCCATGGCTATTCCCTGGATAGCCACAGCACTTCTAAAGTGTAGCATTGGTGATTAAAGATGACCTGTACATTGATGTGATTGATACCTTTTCTGTTGTTAAGGTCAGCTGCGATACGGTATGGCAGTGTACAGCTCTCTGTACTTGGGGGAACACATCCCTATTGCCAAAGCCTCCTGGCCAGTCTGCACCACTGAACTCATTACAGAGGAATGAGATGGAGTGGTGTGATCAGTCACAAATTACATCAGTAACAGCCTTTGTATGTTGAGGATTGAGTGATCCCACACAGATCCCTGGTGAATCTTTGGAAGGAGTCTTTTGCATAAAAGTTTTGTCCAGCTGCTATCTTGATGGCCATCAGAATGGGTGGCCATCCTATCCTTCAGGATAGATCAGTTGGTGTCATCCTGTACCTGTCTCACGGGCCGTCCTCAGTTTACACTGACATTATGCTTTGGTCAGCTAGGAGAAATGGCTTGATTAGACTCTGGGCTTCATGAAACCCTTTCAGATTCTGACAGGACATTCAGCTGTGACTTCTTTCAGTGGATACTGTTTGGCAGCTGCCAAAGGTTGCCTCACATTTATCCTGGGCTTGCTGCACGTTTATTCCTCATCAATTACTCTGCAGCTTTGTATCTGCAGCCACAGCATTGATGATCCCTCTGCTCTCTCACTACGTCTAGGCGCAGTCCTGATTAGCCAAGCTAACTTAGTGGATTTTCATCACTGGACTCTTAAGAAAAGTTTAGGGTTTTTTCCCACCTTGTCAAGTTGAACTCCTACAACCGGCGTGAGACATCTTTTCAGGTTCATCAATGTTTCGGGTCACTGGACCTGAAACCTTGACTTTGAGTTCTCTCCACAGATACTGCCAGGCTGGTTGAGTTTCTTCAGAAATTTCTGTTTTTGTTTCTGATATCCGGAATTTGCAGTTCTTTGATTTATTTTTTTTTCAACTTTGTTGGCTCAGAGGCTGCTGAAAATTGAAAACTGCCGTTCTAATGGAAGACATTATTTGCTTCTGAACTCAACCTGCTAGAGCCTTCTGACTCCTCTGTAGGTTGCTCAAGTTCCACCTAGTAAAATCTCCAGCAAATATTTCCCCAGGTAGTATGCTAGTCAGTTAACCAAAGTCACATGTTTTCTTGAAAAGGTTTTGTTTGTACTCCTTTCAACTTTCTAAAGTAATCAAAAATTGACTTTCACATTTTAATAAAGTCACCATCAGCTTCAATAAAAATAAACAAAAATATTTTAAATCTAGAAATTGAGAAAAAAATGTCCCAAATAATCATAAAACATATGCATTTTCATCACAATTGTTTACCAAAACCATGTCTCATGCTTTTGAACGCCAATAGAGTCCACCACTAAAACTCAACAAATCCAATCTGTCCAACATTTTCCTTCCAACATCAGCCTCTCACCCAGGAATCAGTTGAGCTTTTCCTAAACTGCTTCTCATGCAATCATATCTATACTTCAGTATTCTGTAATCTCTCATGATTTAAACAATTTGTTGCATTTCTATTGTTCCTGCCAAATGCACAAGTACATGCTTTCCCACATTGTCCTCCACCTACCAATGACCAATTGCTAGATCAGTCTATGTCCCTTTAAACACTGCTTCCGTCCTCTTCCGTCCTTTGTGTGTTCAGCAAATATAGCCACACATTTGATTGCTTCACTAAAATATTTGTCAACAGGTGAGGCTGCAGCACTGAACCATGTAGCATTCATAGAATCATCGATTCATACAGTGGAAACAGTTCCTTTGGTCCAATCAGTCCATGCATTCCACAACCCCAAAATAAACCAGTCCTAGCTGCTTGCACTTGCTCCATATCCCTCCAAATATTTCTTATTCATGTACTTATCCAAATGTCTTTTAAATGTTGCAACTGTATTCACATCCACCACTTCCTTTGGAAATTCATTCTGCACACAAAGCATCTCTGCATACAAAATTGTCTCTCATGTCTTTTTAAATCTTTCTCCTCTCACCCTAAATGTATACTCCCTAATTTCGAAAGCCCCCATCTGTCGGGAGAAGATACCTACCATTCACCTTATCATTACCCCTCATTGTTTTATAAACCTCTGTAAGGTCACATCTCAACCTTTTACACTCCAGCGAAAAAAATCCCAGTCTATCTTCTTATATCCCTCCACCCCCAACAATATTCTGTAAATCTCAGCTGAACCATCTCCAGTATAATAATATCATTCCCATAACTGGGTGACAAGAACTGCACACAGTACTCCAGAAGAGGCCTTACCAACGTCCTATACAACCCCAACATGATGTCCCAACTCCTAAAATCAAAGGTCTGATCAATGAAGGCAAGCATGCGAAGCACCTTCTTAACCATCTATTTATATGTGATGCAAACTTGTAAGAATTATGTACCTGAACCCCTACATCTCTTATTCTACAACATTACCCAAGGCTCTACTTTTAATTGTATAAGTCTTGTCTTTGTAGTTTTACGAAAATGCAATATCTTGTATTTATCCAAATTAAACTCGATCTACCACTCTTCAGCCCATTGACCCAACTGATCAAGATCACTTTATAATCTTATATAACCTTCTTCACTCTACCATCAATTTTTACATCATCTGCAAATTGAATAACCATACTGTCTAGATTCTCATCTAAATTATTTGTATAAATGACAAACAAATGTATGCCTAGCATCGATCACTGTGGAACACTGCTGGTCACAGGCCTCCAGTCCAAAAAACAATCCTCCACCAACAGTGTTTGTCTCCTGCCATTAAGCCAATTTTGTATCCAATTTGCAAGCTCACCCTGAATCCCGCGTGATTTAACTTTATTATTTAGTCTAACATGTGGAACTTTGTAAAAAAAACGTAGTCTAAGTAAACAACATCCACTACTCTGCTCTCAATCTTCTTGATTACTTCCACAAAAAACTCAATCAAGTTTGAACATAGAACATAGAACATAGATCAGTACAGCACAGTACAGGCCCTTCAGCCCTCGATGTTGTGCCAACCTTTTATTCTACTCCAAGACCAAACTAACCCGCATACCCTTCATTTTACTATCAGCCATGTGCCTATCCAAGAGTCACTTAACTGTCCCTAATGCATCTGGCTCAACTATCACTGCTGGCAATGCATTCTATGCATCCATCCCTCTGTGTAAAGCATCTACCTCTGATATCTCCCCTAAACCTTCCTCCATTCACCTTAAAATAATGTCCCTCTTGATAACCATTTCTGCCCTAGAAAAAAAGTCTCTGGCTATCCACTCTATCTATGCCTCTCTTCATTTTGTACACGTTCATCAAGTCATATCTCATCCTTCTTCACTCTGGTGAAAAAAGCCTTTGCTCCTTCAACCTTCCTTCATAAGATGCTCTCCAGTCCAGGCAGCATCCTGGTAAATTTCCTCTGCACCCTCTATAAAACTTCCACATCCTTCCTGTAATGAGACAACCAGAACTAAGCACAATATTCCAAGTATGATCTAACCAGGGCTTTATAGAGTTGCAGCGTAATCCTATGGCTCTTGAAATCAAACCCCTGCTATTGAAAGCCAACACACCATATGCTTTCTTAATAATTCTATCAACTTGGGTGGCAACTTTGAGAGATATGTGGATGTGGACCCCAAGATCCCTTTGTTCCTCCACACTGCCAAGAATCCCACCTTTAACCCTGTGATTTGCATTCAAATTTGACCTTCCAAAATGAATCACTTCACATTTTTCCAGTTTGAACTCCATTTGCCACTTCTCAGCTCAGTTCTGCAGCCTGTCAATGTCCCATTGCAACCTCCAAAGGCTCTCCACACTATCCACAACTTTGCCTACCATTGTGACATTGGCAAACTTACTCACCAACCTTCACTTCCTCATCCAAGGAATTTATAAAGATCACAAAAGACAGAGATCCCAAAACAGATTCCTGTGGAGAACCCATGGTTACTGAGCTCCAGGCTGAATACTTTCCATATACTACCATCCTTTGTCTTCTATGGGCCAGCCAATTCTATACCAGACAGCCAAATTTCCCTGTATCTCATGCCTCCTTACATTCTGAATGAGCTTACCATGGGGTACTTATCAAGCATCCAGGCACAAGTTCTCTCCACTACCTCCTCACTCTGGCCATCCTCTTGTTCCTCACCTAAGTATAGAAAACCTTGGGGTTTTCCTTAATCTCACTTGTCAAGGCATTTTCATGCCCCCGTCTAGCTCTAAGTCCATTCTTCAGCTCTTTCCTGGCTACCTTGTAACCTTCCAGAATGCTCTCTGATCCTTGCTTCCTCAACCTTAAGTAAACTTCCTTGCTCACCTTGAGTAGATGTTTCACGTCTCTTGTCATTCCTTCACTCTACCATCCCTTCCTTGCCTTAGTGGGACAAACCTATCTAGCACTCCTTAAACAACCTCCACATTTCTGCTGTGCATTTTTCTGATAATATCGGTTCCCAATTTATGCTCCTCAATTCCTGCCTAATAGTATTGTAATTCCCCCTTCCCCAATTAAGTACTTTCCTATACCGTCTGCTCCGATCCCTGTCCATGACTATAGTAAAGGTGGTCACTATCGCCAAGATGCTCTCCCACCAACAGATCTGACATTTGGTGTGGTTCGTTGCCAAGCACCAAATTCAATATAGGCCAAAGTGAGGACTGCAGATGCTGGAGATTAGAGTTGAGAGTGTGGTGCTGGAAAAGCACAGCAGCATCCATGGAGCAGGAAAATTGACGTTTCGGGAAAAAGCTAAGTTCATCCCCTTTATTTACGGCACTTCTTATGTTAAAATTAACACATCTCAGCCCATCAAACTGACTGCATTTTGCACTTTTAGCTGTCCACCCTTCCTCACAGATTCTTTGCACGCTGTATCTGCTTGTTCACCAGGACCCCAATCTCTGATCCATAGTTCTGGTTCCCAAACCCCGCCAAGCTAGTTTAAACCTGCCTAAACAGCTCAAGCAAACCTCCTGCCCAGGGTATTAGCACTCTTCCAGTTCATGTTCAACCCCATCTCCTTAAAAGGTCCCACCTTCCACAGGAGGTATCCCAATGATCCACATATCTGAAGTCTTCCCTCCTATACCAGGTCTCCAGCCACATTCAATTGCACTCACTATCTGTTCCTAGCCTCATTAGTGTGAGACACGGGTAGCAATCTTGAGATTATTACCCTGCTCATTTGCTTTTTAGCTTCCAACCTAACTGCCTAAATTCGCTTTTCAGATCCTCATCCGTTTCCCAGCCATGTCATTGGTACAGATGTATACCATGACTTCTGGCTACTCCCCCTGCCCCTTACGAATCCTATAGGCTCAATTCAAGACATTCCTGACCCTGGCACCTGGGAGGCAATATATCTCCTGGGAGTCTCGTTTGCGACCACGGAATCTCCTATCTGTTCCTCTAACCATTAAATCTCCTATTATTATCACTCTCCTATTCTTCCCTCTTCTCTTCTGAGCCACAGAGCCAAGCTCAGTGCCAGAGACCTGGCCGCTATGGCTTTCCCCGGTAGGTCTTACTCCTCAACAGGATCCAAAGCGGTATACTTATTATTGAGGTGAATGGCCACAGGAGATCCCTGCATTGTCTGCCTATTCCCTTTCCCTCTTCTGACAATCACCCAGCTACATTTATGCTGTAGTTTAGGTGTGACTACCTCTCTATAACTCCTCTGAATCATCCTCTCAGCCTCTGAATGAGACACTATTTCCCTCACACAAAGCCATGCTGACTATCCCTAATCATTCCTTGCCTCTCCAAATGCATATAAATCTTATCTTTCAAAATCATCTCCAAAAACATACCCAACACTGAAGTCAGATTCATAGGTCTATAGTTCCTAGGCTTCTCCTTATATCCTTTCTTAACCAAAGGCACAACATTAGCCATTCTCCAGTCATTTGGCACCTCACATGTACTTACAGATGGCATAAATATTTGTGCAAGGGGCCCCGTAATTTCCTCCCTAATATCCCAAAAGGTCTTGGGATACACTAGATCAGGTCCCAGAAATTTATCTATTTCCAAGAACTATTTATTCAATTTATTACATCTTATATCTTGTAACAACATAGGTAAATCTAGGAAAGAGGTGCTGCATGGAGGGTATCAAGAGCTCAGCATTAAGTTGAGAAAACAGATTATTAAATCTGGACTATTACCTGAGCTGCATGGAAATTGATAAAATTAGGGAGACGAACAGAAGGCCCACAAATGTGTGTGGAAGAAGTGAGTTGCAATTTGTGGGTCACTGGCACCAACAGTGGGGAAAGCAGTGGTGGCACCATTGGGGCACAGTACATCTGAACCAAGCTGGGATTAGTGTTCTTAGAAATCTCCTAACTAGAGAGTTAAAGAGTATTTTAAACTAGGTAGCAGGGGCAAGGAAGTTGTGGTGTTTCAAAATTAAGATAAGAGAGGAAAATAGCAATGAGGAGGAAAGTCACAGAATGGTATCAAGGACCAGAGAGAAAGCTTTCTCATACGCCAACAATCAAGACTAGATGTAACAAAGATTTAAAAATAAAGACTTTAATAAAAGGCTCTGTATCTGAATGTGTACAGCATTCATAACAAAATACATGAATTGATAACACATATTGAAACAAATAAATATGTAATGTTCACCATCACAGAGATGTGGCTGCAGGATAACAAGCGTTAGGTCCTGAATATAGAGAGTAGGTGACATTCAAGGAAGATCGGTAGTAGTAGGTGTGTAGCATTGTTCATCAAAGACACCACAATTCTTTGAAATGTTCTTATTTCAGGAAAACAGGGGGCACAATCTATTTAATGGGACGTGGAGAATAGTAGGGGAAATAGGTCATCAATGGGAGTGGTCTACGGGCACCCTGAAAGTACCTGAGATGTGGGACAAAGTAGATAAAAATAAATATTACATGCCTGTGGTAAAGGGATGGCAATAATTATGGGTGACTTTAATCTCTATATAAACTAGAAAAAAAATCAGAATGGTTTTAGAAACTTAGCTGAGGAGTTAATAAAACACTTTGAGATATTTTCTTACACTGGTACATTCTGCAACTAACCAGAGAACATGTTATTAGCCTTATTGCTGTGTAATTTCACAGGATAAATTATAGGCATCAGAGTAAAGGCATTCTGAGACAGCAGCACCATAATACGATTGAATTTCCATCCAGTGTGAAAGGGAGACATATGGATCTAAGATGAGTATTTTACATAGAAATAAGGACAACTCTATGGGCATGAAAATGAAATGAACTGGCCTATTAAGATAAAAGTTAGTAGAGACTCAAAGGAAGACACTTAAGGGACTATTTCAGAATATTCAGAATAAGCACATTTGTACTTTAATGAAAAATTCTGAATGAAAGATCCATCGTCATCAGTTTGGTAAAGAAGAAAAGCATCAGACTTAAGGGAAAGGCATATAACTGCACAAAGATCAGTTGTATATCAAGTGTCAGAACATAATGAATGGCAGTGAATGATGGAAAGTGTAAACAGGAAGAAGAAATTAGAGTGCGTGAGGAAGCTAGCTAGAATTGCAAAAGCAGATAGTGAGAGTGACGACAGGAATTTAAAAAGGAAACAAGGAAGTAAAAGTGAATGTTCGTCCTCAAGAGGGTGAGAATAGGGAGTTAATGGTTGATAATAATGAATTGGCAGGTAAAACAAATATCTTGCTACTGTCTTCACTAAGGAATGACATTTTTTCCCCACAGAAATATCTATAATTCAGGAGGTTGGAAGGGGTGACAAACTTAATGAAATTACAACCATGAGGGAAGCATTACTAAGCAAGTTGATGATGCTGTGGGCTGACAAGTTTCCAAGTCCAAATGGATTCCATTCTTGGACCTTAAAGAAGGTGTTGAATTTTCAAAGTTCCCTTGATTGATGAAAGATTGAAAGTAACAAATATAACCTCTCCATTGATCTGTAAAGAGACGAGAGCTGTGCTCTGAAAAAAAAACTCAAGGTAATCAGGAAGAGTCAGCATTGTTCAATAAAAGGGAAATAATGTTTAACCAATTTATTGGAGTTCTTTGAATGTATTCTGTCCAAACAAGTAAAGGGGAGCCTGTAGAAGGACTGTACGTGGATTTACAGAAAGTGCCACATCAAATGTTTAAATCAATCTCAATTTATTTTCACCCTGATAAATAATTTACATAATGGGACAATCATGGAAACCAAGCACTTATGAAAAAGACTGAGGGCACGTTTGAAGAGCAAGATTGCCTATAATATTTACAGTACAGGAATAGATTTCTATACCAAATGTGAGGCAATTCAGAGGATTCAAAACAAATCTGAAATGGAGAAGAGTGGCAGAAGAATGATCAAAATCATAGAGAACAACAGGAGTGGAGAATTGTAATGATCCAGAATGTGAGAACGTCCTTGTGTTTTGAGAAGAATCTTCAAAATGATTGGAAGTTTTTAATGACAAGCTTAATTTATGGTGACACAAGGACCTGGTCAACTTGCTGATAATGTGTGGAGAGATGAGCTTAGCAGACAACTCACATTTACAGTATACTGTTTCCCTCAGGGAAGCACGTGGACATTTGAGAACAGCATTTAAACTATCCGTCCCTGTGGTGATGAAGCTGCATTCAAGTTTTGGTGGGGTGCGCTCAGTATGTGAGGAAGAGATCTTGATAACATATGAAGTATAGCACAGGAATCTCAGCTTAACATCAATCAGAATGTTGCTGTTGTGCATCAGCAAGTCCATTCTGAATGAGCAGTAAGGAAGGTTGATTAAACCAGTGGCAGAGATATAAAAGTGGACACACAAACTGTATAAAATGGGTTTTGCTTTTCCATTCATGAGCTACTCGAGTTCTGCTTCACTGAGAAAAGGTAATTGAATAGTGCAGCAATGTTGTAGGTGTCAGTGACAGTGTGATGAGGCAGATGTTGTCAGCATGCACATGGAACTTAATTTTCTTTTGTGAATTGTGTAATTAAGCAAAACTAACTAATGAGTTAATGTGATTTAAGGCAAGAGTTATGAATGATCTCAGATCTATCACTCAACATTGTTATTGGGATAACTGATTAAGAAAGTGGAGTAGACAAAGTATTTTTTGTGTAAAATCATTGTAATTCATAAGCTTGCTTTTTCACCATTTTTCAGATTCCCTTCAATGAGATGACCGAGTATACGCATCTAAAACGATTAACAATTTAAAAAAAACTTAAAGCATCAGTTTATGGAAAACAGCTCACAGTCATGGATGCTATAAAAATGGTTACTTTATGTTGAATAAGCCAAATCAACTCCAGAGGCATATTGCAATTGTGAAAAAGCAAGAAATATTGCATGCTGTTTGTACATTACATTGATATACTTCATAAAAATAGCCAGAATGCATACATTGCAATCTCTTTGCTTTGTACTTATCTAACAATATTCACTAAAATGTGATAAACATTTGCATTTAGGGAAATTTAAGTTTTGGACAATGAATGGTCATCACACTCCTGTTTTGTGGGGGTGATTTACACAGTACACTAATATCCAGTCAATACCTTTAATATGGCCAAAAACATAATGATTTATGACTACAATCCTGAGGAAAGTTGTTATCTCACAATCTTCAACTGCAGTCAACATTTGTCTCCAATTATTTTAGTACTAAATTTATTTTCGATAAACCAAATTCCTAATTGTATTCTGACTCCTCAATAAAGTCATTGCCAATGCTAACTTACTTGGTTAGAACAGATAATATGAATGACTGTGTTGTAATTTTTATAAGTAAACTCATGACATGATTTTCTTTTCAACTTAATCAAAGGCATAAACAGAAATTTCTGGAGAAACACAGAAGGTCTGACAGCATCTGTAGAAAGGGAATGAAATTCATGTTGCAAGTCCAGTAACCCTTTGTCAGAAGGACTGGATTCGAAACATTACATCTGTTTTCCCTGTACAAATGCCGCCAGACCTTCTGTGATTCTCTCACACTCCCTTTTTGTTTCAGATTTCCAGCATCCACAGTTCTTTGTATTTATAACCTCGTGAGAATTAGTAATGTCCTGACTGCCATAGAAAAATGGCCAAAGAGATTTTACACAAGCTAATTAAATATTTGTCTGCTCACATCACCAGCCATAAATTCAAGCCACTTCTTTTATCGTAAGGATTGCATCATAAAGACAACTGAAAATGATCATTCAGTAACAGAATGTGTCTGAAATTGAATTGTGTGAGATTCAACAATATTTAGACTCCAGGTATTAATTTATTTGTGTGCCCTTCACCTAATAAGTATTGTTCTCTCCTCAGTTTAAGTCAATATTTTCTACTATAAACCATTATCTATCAGCCAGTGTATTTCCAAAAATATATTTTTCTTTAACATATTCTTAGTGAATCAACAAACCTATGAGTTTATTTAACACGTATGCTCTGAACAGCTGGAGGAAATTTTAATTTTACCTTAAGATTGGAAGCTTGCCTCTAGTGGTCATGTCTTTGGAATGTAGACAGAAGGTCACTCTTATAGTATTCGTATCAAAATCATAAATTGTGTCCTTTCAGATTACCCATAATTCTGTTTGAGACAGTGATGGAGAAATCTTCTCACTGCATTGTCACTATTTGTTTAATATTTTGTTGGAAGCAATTAGAATGACAAATGTGATTGTTGTTGGAGAGAGAGTTGAGGATATCAATTATTGGGATGCAATGCAAAATGGGTGGTGGAGAATCGGCAAACTGTTTTACACTGATTCTCTTCAACGGATAAAAAAAATCGGTTAGAGATTAAAACAGGCAGATCATTCACTGTGTTTTAAAAAAAAAGAACATTGGAGAAACTCCGCAGGTCTGTCAGCCTTATAAAAGAGAGCAAAACAGTTAATGTTTCAAGTCCAGTAAGACTTTTCTTTGGATCTCAGATCTCTAGCATCTACAGTATTTTGTTCTTAGATTATTCACCACGTCTCGTGGTGGACCAGTTCAAATTTAAGCCCCATACTGTTTTGAAATAAAATTTGTTGATAGCATTTCACTGGCATTAGGTGAGTCTGGTTGAAGGGTTTCCATAAGTCTCTCCAGGCAATTACTTAGCATTGTTAAAACCTCGTACTTGACAATCATTCTCTTTTTTATAACAGTGTAGGGCACGACTACTTAATCTTTCTTACAAATCCATCAATTGATGGGTCACTGATTTGATGAGACTCCCTGCCAGCTTTGCCTTGTAGTGTAATTGTCACCGAGAATCTTCAATGCCTACACATTAAACGTTACCATTCATAGAAGTTGGATGAATTGTGATCTCCTTGAGACTAATCAACTAGGAAACAAATTAAATAAACCTGCATTGGCTTTCCTCTGACATGCTATGCATCTTTTTAAATGGTTCATAGTGAATGGGATGCAAAATTCTCCAGCATTATCTGCACTGAGATAAGAACATACATGCTTTGCTCCCATTGCATCTTTCCTATAATTTAGTTTCTGTTTGCTAATACTTTTTCAAGTTGGCTGGGCGTTGTGTTTATCCTCTGCAGATGTTGGCATATTTGATCCCTATAATTATTGCAGTTTTGTCTAATATTTTCCACCCAATTTGGCATAAAAATCACATTTTTTTCCCCAAATCTCAATTAGAAGAAATCCTCAAGGTCAGATATCGACTGAAACAAAACTATGCACCTGACTAAAATAATCACTTTGGCTGAATAGTAAGCTTGGATGTCTTGTCTGCCATCCAATGGTGTGGACACAGCATCATCACATTTCCTCTCTCCTTTTCAACACACACACTCAAAACTGTTCTATCAGGTTATAGGACCATTGTATTAAAACTAAAAGAGGATTTTGAGATTTGATAAAAAGGTTGAAAAAAGGATTGAAATGGAGGTGTTAAATTTTGGAAAATGGATACGTAAAATAAAGTCAGATTTTAATACCTCTAAGGATTTTTTAAAAATGTCACAAGGAATCTGTTTGGCTCGTTGGCTGTCTATTCAACATTGTAAAATATAACTAACTGGATGATGCATCTTAATCATTTTGTGGACATTAGGTAAGAGTTGCAGCTCATTTTCAAAGCCAGTGCAGATCAGGTTGATTGGGCTTGTTGTATTTCTCTAGCAAATAAATATTAATGATCCTGAGAAGAGCTGGTGACTCTTTGTAGTGTGATTTGAATTGAGCTGTTATGTTAGGCCTTGAT
This sequence comes from Chiloscyllium punctatum, assembly GCF_047496795.1. Taxonomy (NCBI): domain Eukaryota; kingdom Metazoa; phylum Chordata; class Chondrichthyes; order Orectolobiformes; family Hemiscylliidae; genus Chiloscyllium; species Chiloscyllium punctatum. The sequence goes on along the minus strand of NC_092741.1, from coordinate 49,743,905 downwards.
GGAGAGATAATGTAATTACTGGTACATGGCAGAGAGAAACATTGCTTCACAACATTGGGCCAAATCAGTGAAAGGAGAGATTTTAATGAAGAAAATGAAGAAAGCCTTGTATTTAATATGATGCCTTTAATGGCAACTGGATGTCTGACTGCATTAGAGCTAATGAAGTGCTTTTTGAAGTATAGTCATTATTATAATTTAAGAAATGATCATACTGTTCTCTTACTCTTCCTGGTGTTTTATACTTTGCTGTTGCAAGTTTTTAAAATGATATTTATGTGCTGACAAATATGAATGTTAGCTACTTGAACCCTGCCATGGCAGAATGTCTCCACTTGGAGTACTGTAGGCAGACCTGGGCACCTCATCTTAGGAAGGATATATTGGCTTTGGAGGAAGTACAATGTAGGTTTACAAAAATGATACAAAGTCTCAAGAGTTAAGTTACAAGGGCAGATTTTACAAATTGAACCTGCTTTCTCTAGAAATTAGAAGGTTAAGAGGTTATCTGATAAAAGACTTTGAGATATTAACAGGAAAAGACAGGGTAGATAAAGATAAAGAATTTCCAATGGTTGACGATTCCAGAACTATGGGACAAAGTCTGAGGACTGGGACAGATGTAATGAAGTATTTTTGCACACAAAAGTAGTAGAGGTTTGAAACTGTCTTCCACAAATGGCTGTTGATGCTAGATCAGTTGTCAATTTTAACTCAGAGAGATAAATTTTAGTTAAGCAAAGGTATTAAGAGATATGGGGCAAAGGCAGTGATATGAAGTTAGGACACAGATCAACCAAGATGTGATTGAATGACTGAGCAGGTTCGAGAGGCTGAATGGCCTATTCCAGTTCCTGTGGATGGTTTCATCTAGATAATGGGAAACAAGATAATGAAGGCTAATGTTCACCTTACTTTGTGAATTTAAGAAAACTTTCCTAACCATTCTCTGCTACAATTACCAGCATTATAACATTGTTTTCTGATGACCACAAAGTAAGTGTTTCAAGTGTAGCTATTGTGCTAAATGTTATGCTCAATGCAAGTGGCAAATATTCAGCAGTGAGCAGCACTATTGGGAGTACAATTTGACTCAGTGTTTCAAAAGTTCAGTTTGGTAGGATTGTACTGTGGAATGAATGCACTCAATTTGTGCAGATGGCCAATAAAACTAGCAGATAAGGTACTGAACATTGCAAGATTCCATACTGTAGTGCTTCTCATCACTTGTTAAATATATGAACTCATTGACGTACAGCAAGTAAATGTGAAAGATTGTATAGTGAGAAAATTGACTATTTTTCCATGAAACATCAGTTGCTAAAAATCTTATTTCCACATTCGAGGGTTTTTGTACACTGTGATAACTCTCTGGGACTCCTCAGTATGTCCTTCGTAGAAGAGGATGATAAAGAATAGAAGCAGATCACATATGTTGTCAGATGTCACACATCTGAGGATGCTTGTCACTTCACTGTTTATATTGGGCTGTAGTACTCACACAGATATTACAGCGTACAATTCACAGACTGAGGCAATCTTGAGAAAATAAGAAAGGGAACAGGAGTAGGCCTCAGGCTTGCTCTGCCATTCATGAAGGCCATGGTTGATTTGATTGTGACTTTAATTTCCCTTTCCTGCCTGCTCACTCTCCTGCAAGCTTTCACTTCTTTGTCTACCAAAAATGTGGCTTACTCAGCCTTGATTTTATTCAATGACCCAGGCTCCATGGCCATCTGAGGGAAATAATTCCAAACTATTTGAAAGAAGGAATTATTCCTCATCATCAATTTAAATGGAGGATCCCTTATTTTAAAACTGAGCCCTCATTTCTAGACAGTTCCACAAGAAGTTTTGCTCAGCATTCACACTTTAAAGTACGTTTGGAAGCTTACCTATGTCAATTAGATGACCGTACATTCTTCTAAACACCAATGAATATAGATCAAAGATCTGCAGTCCTGACACCTCATAATCACATAAATAAACAACTAGAAGAGGAGATTCCACAAATGCCGAGCTCACATTATTGCAAAAAACTTGAGGATGAAATATTTGCAACTTTTTCAACCAAGGATGGCAATTGAATGAAAACAGAATTGCTGGAAAACCTCAGCAGATCTGGCAGCATCTGTGAAGAGAAATCAAAGTTAATGTTGACCCGAAACATTAACTCTGATTTCTCTCCACAGATGCTGCCAGATCTGCTGAGCTTTTCCAGCAATCTCAGTTTTTGTTTCTGATTCACAACATCTGCAGATCCTTTGGGTTTTAATTAGGTGGCAAATGAATGATCCATCACAGTCTCTTACAACACAGATGCTAATCTGCAACCAATTTGATTCACTCCACTCGATGTCAAGAGTAACACTGAAGGCATGAAATAGAACAAAAAGATGATAGGTCATGAAATCCTCATGGCTGCCCTTCTGAGGACCTGTGCTGAAGAACTCCCTGTGACCCAAACCCAATACAGTTACAACATTGTCATTTCTCCAACAATTTGTAAAATTTGCCAGATGCAACCTTCCTGATAAAAGCAAGTGTTAGGAAAGCAAGATTTTATAGTAATGTTTAAAATGTTTCCTTTGATTTATGGTGAGATTAAGTGTTCTGATTAGACATATGGTGAGATCATACTAAACCCTGCACAGAGACAAGCCCACATGTTTGTGTTGTATTAGGGGAAGAGGCCAGGTTTAAGACATCAGCTGCCGGTTTTCACACCTTGACACAAGAGAGAAGCAATTGAATTTTTAGAGACGTAGGCATAAAGAGAGGCAAGCATATAGCTGCTGCTGAGAAAACAGAGGAAAATATTATTTTTTGTTTGCCATCAAGGAAACTGCTGCTAAAATATGGATGTCCATTCAAAAATACAGGACTTATGGAAATTTTAGGACCTTGAGGTAGCAGGAGTGTGTGTTTCACATGGAAGCCAGTTTAGGGATACTCAAAGGCTGGGTGGACTAGAAAGCTTGCATTGATGTGGCAGGGTGAAGAGAGCTGGCTTGAAGCCAGAAGGAAATTGTAACTGAACCATCAAGGCTATTTATTTGCTGGGAGCTTGGTGCAAAATGCAAACAAACACAGTCATAAATGATTCCGGTTGTGTTAGTTAGTTGTGAAGGTTCTTTACTTTGGTTGATTAGTTGCGTACTAAGTAATTTTAATTGATATTGATTTTAGTTTGGTTGTTGCCACAGAAGTCTTACAATGTAAAATTTTTCAATTCTGTCTGTCAGCAACTGAAAAATTCATGCATTCTTTTTTGGATTTCAGATTTGTAATGAAGACAATCTTCAGTCAGAAGTGCCTGGTGAATGATCCATTTCGGGCTCCTCCAGTGGTCCCCAGCATCACAGATTCCAGTCTCCAGCTAATTCGATTCACTCCACGTGATATCAAGAAATGGCTGAAGGCACGGGATACTGCAAAGGCAATGGGCCCTGATAACATTCCGGCAATAGTACTGAAGATGTGTGCTCCAGAATTTGTTGCACCCCTAGCCTAGCTCTTCCAGTACCTTACAATGTGGAAAACCACCCAGGTATGTCCTGTACACAAAAAGCAGGACAAATCCAATCTGGCCAATTACCGCCCAATCAGTTGACTCTGTCGTCAGTAAAGTGATGGAAGGTGTCATCAACAGTGCTATCAAGCAACGCCTGCTCAGCGATGCCTAATTTGGGTTTTTACCTGGGTCAGTCAGCTCCTGATCTCATTACTGCCTTGGTTCAAACATGGACAAAAGAGCTGAATTCCAGAGGTGAGGAGAGAGTGATAGCCATTGACATCAAGCCTTATTTGACTGAGTATGGCATCAAGGAGGCCTGGTAAAACTAGATTCAATGGGTATGAGGGGGCAAATAATCCAATGGTTAGAGTCATACTTGCCACAAAGAAGATGGTTGTGGTTGTGGAGAGTCAGTCATCTCAGCTCCAAGATATCTCTGCAGGAGTCCGTCAGGGTAGTGTCCTAGGCCCAACAAACTTCAGCTGCTTCATCAACCCTCTCTCTGTCATAAGGTCAGAAGTGGGGATGCTTGTTGATGATTGGAGAGTGTTCAGCATCAATTACGACTCCTCAGAAATCGAAGCAGTCCATGCTCCAATGCAGCAAGTTCTGGACAATATCCAGGCTTGAGCTGACAAATGGCAACTAATACTTACGCCACTTAAATGCCAGACAATGATCATCACCAATAAGAGACAGTCTAATCACTGCCCCTTGACATTCAACGGTATTACTATCACTGAATCCCCTGCTGTCAACATCCTTGGGGTTATCATTGACCAGAAAATCAACTGGACTCACCGCATAAACACAGTGGCTACAAGAGCAGATCAGAGACTAGGGATACTGTGGAGAGTAGCCGATCTCCTGACACCCCAAAGTCTATCCACCATTTACAAGGCACAAGTCAGGACTGTGATGGAATACTCCTCACTTGCCTGGATGGGTACAGGTCCAACAACACTCAAGAAGCTTGACACCATCCAGGACAAAGCAACCCACTTGATTGGCATCACATCTACAAAAATTCAATCCCTCCACGACTGGCGCTCAGTAGCAGCAGTGTGTATTATCTACAAGGTGCACTGCAGAAATTCACCAAAGATCTTTAGACAACACCTTCCGAACCCACGACAACTTCCACCTAGAAGAACAAGGGCAGTGGGTACTTGGGACCACCATCCTCCAAGCCACTCACCACCATGACTTGGAAATGTATCGCCGTCCCTTCACAGTCGTCAGGTCAAAATCCTGGAATTCCCTCCTTACTGGCATTGTGGGTCAACTGACAGCAAGTGGACTGCAGCGATTAAAGAAGGCAGCTCACCACCACCTTCTCAAGGGCAAATAGAGACAGGCTATCAATGCTGACCGCCAGCGATATCCAAGTCCCACAAATAAAGAAACAAAAGAAAAAGTTGAATTCAGGATGTGAGGTGCAGTACCTGCAGAGTTATTAAGGCAGCATTGAACAAGTGTGGCATCCAGGAGTCCTTAAAGTTGAGCTATGGATTCTGAAGGAGGTATCTCTGCTGGTTGGAGTCATACCGAGCACAGACGAAGTTGGTTGTGGCTGTTGGAAGCCAAGCATCTCAGGTCCAGAACATCACTCGGATATTGTGTCCATATAAAGTACAGGTAACATTCAGAATTGTGTTGATTAGTGTAACATTCACGTCCTACAAGGGCCAAACAATGACCATCTCTCAAAAGAGAAAATTTAAGTACCATCTGTCGAAGTACCATGAAGTTAGATTAGATTACTTACAGTGTGGAAACAGGCCCTTTGACCCAACAAGTCCACACCGACCCTCCAAAGAGTAACCCACCCAGACCCATTCTCCTAACACTGCGAGCAATTTAGCATGGCCAATTCACCTAACCTGCACATTTTTGGACTGTAGGAGGAAACCAGAGCACCCGGAGGAAACCCATGCAGACACGGGGAGAATGTGCAAACTCCACACAGTCAGTCGCCTGAAGTGGGAAATGAACCCGGGTCTCTGGCGCTATGAGGCAGCAGTGCTAACCACTGTCCCACCGTGCTGTCCACTATCATTGAATTCCTAACCTTATCTCTCAACTCATCAACATCCTGAGGATTATAATTGACCAGAAACCTAACTGGATTAACCAAATAAATACTGTGGCTACAAGAGCAAATCTCTGCTGCATAGGTTATTTCCCAAGTTGGCAAATTCCATCCACTATCGAACAAGCCATATATCTGGATAATTGATTATTTTCTCTCCTTCCGGGCTCTGTTTCCATCTATTACTTACTCCTTATCCATCACGTCTCTTGCCATCCCCTGTCTGAGTACATATACCACCTTTCCTAGCTACTGATCTGAAGAAGTATCACCAGACTGAAAATGTTTTCTCTGCTTTTTTTTCACAGATGCTGCCAGACCTGCTGAGTTTCTCCATCAATTTCTGTTTTAATTTCGTGATATCTAGCTAGTTAACTTCTTCTGGCTAGTGGCTAAAGGTCACACAACTGTCCTCTGTTTTCCCATCAGTGACCCAACCAAAAAGCTTGGAACTTAAAATACACTTAACCTCAATTCTGCAAGAGCAGCTTAATTTCTTCCTCATACTGCATATAAAAGTAATCATTAAAGTGATGTTGGCATCACAAGTTGGATAAGCTTTCAATGCCTGTCCCACGATGCACTTGAGAAGGTTGCAGCGAGTTGTCTTTTTGAACCACTGCTGTCCCACAATGCCTTTTGGCATGGAGTGCCAGGCTTTTGACCCTGTGATACTGAGGCACAGTGTTATGTTTCCAAGTCAGAATGGTGAGTGGTTAGGAAAGGAACTTTCAGGTGATGGTGTTCCCATATATCTGCTGCTCTTGTCCTTCGAGATGGTAGTAGTCATGGAGTTGGTAGGTATGGAAGAGACTCCTATTCTACACTAATAATTTATTCAGAATTAATATCAGTCCATTGGTGTTAATGGTCTTATTTATAAATATATCTTTCCATCTCTCGGGGATTAAGAAAATGTTCCGTGATCAACTGTCTTTCTGAATAGCTTTTTCTTGAGTGGTTAGTTCAATTGGCTGGCTGACTGGTTTGCAATGCAGACTAAATGCTGAGGTTAGATTAGAGTGGTGCTGGAAAGGCACAGCAGTTCAGACAGCATCCGAGGATCAGTAAAATGGACGTTTCGGGCAAAAGCCCTTCATCAGGAATACACGCTGTATTCCTGATGAAGGTCTTTTGCCTGAAACGTCGATTTTACTGCTCCTCGGATACTGTCTGAGCTGCTGTGCCTTTCCAGCACCACTCTAATCTAGACTCTGGTTTCCAGCATCTGCAGTCATCATTTTTACCTAAATACTGAGGTTACCATGAAGGAGTATTCTTCTCAAAACTGTCCATTCACTTGGGAAAGTATTTATTATAAACTTGCATTTCTGGTGTCTGAGTTAGTAACCTGTGGGTTATCTGTGAGCCTGAAGTGAATAATTAATTTATCAGCATTTCTGTAGCTAGGATGATTTTTTAAAAAAATGCTTTTGAGGCCTGAATTCAGAGTGAATTGATTTTTGTGCAGTACTGATGGAATTTTATTTTAATCTTAGGTTGTTTTTCGACCCAGCAAGGTGAATGATGGGACCTCAAAGTTTGTTCGAGACTTCTGCAATTTTATTTTTAGGCTTTAGTAAAACACCTAGAGCTTGGAGAAGGATACTTTTGATTTTAGTTTACTTTGAGTATTGACCATTCTTGTGAAGTCTTTGATATAAGATGGCTATACAGACCAGTGATCCTGAGAAGGAAAGGAATTATAGTGATTTAGATTACCTTAGGATAAGGAGGTAATGTTCCAAACCAGAACTGTTAGGGTGGAACTCTGAAGAGATTACTCAAATCGGAGTCCATTTAAGCTCAAGTGTGAGATAGATTCAGGAAGAACCCATTCGTAGTTTCAGTCGACGTGACACAAACCTAGCAAGGTGTTGGATACAGGAATTCTGATTTGAGTATTGCATAAGTGGTGTTTTGAATACTGTCCTAGAGATGTATATTTGGTGCTATACACAAAAGTTACATCATTCCTTTTCAATTTACAAATGAGATTACATTTTTGCTGTGTGTTTAAAATTTTGTGAGTTTGTGATACAAGTAGATGGTCTGGTTTACTCTATTGTATCTTCATTTATTTTCTTTATAAACTTCTGTTCTATTGCTCAAGAAAAATCTGCAGCAGTGTGTGCTTATGCTTCATTGAGAGATCATTTCATTAACAACAAAACAAGTGGAAATATGATCTATCAAGTCAGGTTCCTGTTTGGGATGAAGTTGTCCAGTAACAAAATGTGCTGAGATCCTAACAGGAAGGTTGGTTTCTGTGGGAAAATATATACTTTAATTGATGCCCAAGTTTTTTCTGTGAAGAACTTCAGTGCATGACAGATCAGTTCTAATTCTCTATAACTTTCTCACACTTCACTTTACTGATCTGTTTTCATCAAGCTTCATGACATTACTGTCTATGTGAAGAATCAAACCTGGATTTTGAATGGTGGAAAGATTGGTTAACGGAGATTGATAAATTCTTGATCTCGCAAGGAATTAAGGGCTATGGGGAAAGTGCAGGTAAGTGGCGTTGAAATGCCCATTAGCCATGATTGAATGGCAGAATGGACTCCATGGGCCTAATGGCCTTACTTCCACTCCTATGTCTTATGGTCTTAATTGCAAACCAGTTTTGATATGATCCTGATTGACATGGTAGTTTTATGTTGAAAGACGGTGAACATTTAATGTTTTTGGATGTGAATTAGTTAATATTAATACAGAAGTATGAGTACATGGTTTGTCAGGATCAATTAGCTCAGTTGGCTAGTTTGAAATGCAAAGCAAGGCTAACAGGATGGGTTCAATCCCTGCACTGGCTGAGGTTACTGCGAAGGTCCCTCCTTCTCAATTGTTCTTCACATCTGAGGTGTGACCCTCAGGTTAAACTACTACCAATCATCTCTTTCCAATGAGTGAGTGAGCCGATGGTGACTTTACCTTTTTGTACACGATGAGGTATTCTATTAATGTCCCAGCATTTGAAGAAATCTCAATGAATCTAAACATAGGCACTGATCTAATAATTAAATGGGTATCTTCCAAAAACGTAGCAACTGTTTAAACCATTTAAGATGAAAAATGTCTTGCTGCTCCTCCAACCAGCATGTTTCATGGTTTCATAAAATTTTAAGACATCACTGCATTTTGTATATTTCTGACTGTGCTATGTCAACCCCAACCTTAGAAATGTTATTAACTGCATCATAGAAACTGGTATTAAAGTATGATTAATGAATCATTTCCACATGCTTCTTTAACAGTTGTTTAGATGTTAAATGTTTATTATTGCTTTAAATAATGCATCAGATGTCTTAACTCAATGCTGGTAGTCAATTACCCAACCAAGACTTAAAACATTTTTGTTAGTCAACTAATAATGCATAGTCACTACAAAAGAGCTTTATTATAGGGACTCAGGAGGATTCACACTGAAATTGTTAAATACGCTTCACTGTTAGAATCTGGGTATAGTGATGACCATAAATTGAACTGATCACTGACAAAAGCGAATCAATACAAAATCTGCAAAACTTATCAAATAAAAGAAATTGGAATTTTATATTTGATTCCATGAAAGCCAACATTAAGTTTCTCTGTTTAAAGTTTAAATTCAATGGAAGCAAACTACTTTTAAACAGTTCTCATTTTGATTTGGAAATTCTAACAGATTAAATGAGATTGACAATGCTCATTTTGACTCTGTTCTTCAATTAATTTGGAGAATCATGGCAAAGCATTAGTTTTCTATTAGCTTTCCTCTGGTCTGGATGTTGTTAACAAACAATACTTTTATGAATCATTCTATGTTGCATTATTTTGCATTCTATACTTATTTGTCACAAAGGTAATAATCAAGTGATCGCCACTGTCTAAATTTGGATTTTTTTTTCTTTTCTTGTTCAGAAGGAGGTTCTGTTAAGGAACTGCAAATTGTTTGTCATTTTCCTCTGAAAAACTAACATTCAGAATGATATCTACTCTCTAAAAAGACAAGTTTTCTTATTCCAATGCAATCCTGGGGATAGCTAATCTTCCTGGAGTATAATCAGCGTGGGTTCTTGCATTTAAGAATGCTTCTAATTTATTGACATGCAAATATAGTTACAAAGCTATTGCACTGCCAAATAGTAACCGTGAAAAGAATGTGTTGTAGTGTGAATCATTCTCCTGAAAACACCCAACATTATTTGGAATAAAGAAGAAACTGTCGCAGTTACATGCCATTTTTCATGAGCATTGCACAATCTATGATGTGTCGGCATTGTAGTATGAAAACACAGAGGCCAATCTATGCACGTCAAAGACCCAAAAGCCACACTAAGATCAAAGACCATTGTTGATCGATGTTGGCCAGAATACTTTGGGAACTCCTCTTCTCATGCGCAAAAATGTTCCCTACGTTTGTCTCATGTTCACCTGAAAGGGCAGATGGGAGTTTGGTTTCATCTGCATTCCAAAAAGATGCCTCTCTGGAGTATCAGCCAAAAATATGTGCTCCGGTACTAGGATGTAACATGAATCCACAACTCCATGGTAAGTGAATTATCATTGAATCAATGCTGATTACCTGGTAGCATGTAAAAATTCATAAAATAATGTGCCCATAAATAGAAATGTTTTATTTGCCTGTCAAGCATCCACAATCGAGCAGATCTTTATCAAGCAGCACATTATAGTTGATCTCAGCAAGAGATAACAATGCTGTATATATCTAAACTCACCAAAAAGAATCACAGTACTTTCAGATGCAATTCATCTCTCTAATAAATAAAATATGTACAAGTTGAAATGCTGGCCTACCTGTCACATATCTCCAAGTCACAACCATGGTGAGGTTTAATACTTTCCCTATTTTTGACTCAACACTGAAAATCCTTCAAGTGAATGTTATGATGAAAAGGAGCAACTAGATTGCACATACATTTAAAATATATGGAGTTGTGTTTCTTTATTTGCAATACGAAAAATCAGACTAGATTGAATCCCGAAACAAGGTTGGGGGGAGAGGGAATGGGGGGAGGTGGGTGGGGGGAGAGGTTGAGTGTGAGTAATCTTAATTGAGTGGGAAGCCAAAATTTTCTGTTTAAGTTTTGATTTAGGTTCTCAGAAACCTTCAGGTGGATTAGCCTTCCTGACTGTGGTTGCCAGGACATAATTTTGTATTAATTAGCTTTCCCTGAATACTCATTAACACTCCAGTCCATTGGAATTACTTTCATGATTGCCTAACAAGATAACAATGTGTTCAAATATAAGCATAATAGCTACAAATATGTTAGGAGAACTCTCTTTTAAAAATGGAGTGCGTGAAGGGAACCGTGCAATAACAGCTGAAATGCTTAACAAAATGTAGGCATATCAGCCAAACTGTAAATTACCATCCGCATTTGAATGTGTTGTCTGTGCTGAGAGTTTGCTACTGATGGTGAGGAGCAACAATCCAGAACTGTCATCTTTTTAATCAGAATATTTTATTAACTGTCCTATCATCATCAGTAATAACGTAATTAATCCCCACTTAGGTAGGGACAACAATTAACTACCTTTTCAGAGCATTTGAAAGCAATGGATGCAGGCAGAGAGACTTTCATAATAGCGAAAGCTTCTGAAAAATATTGGCAAGCTTTGTGTACTTAGTGTGGATTACAAGTTCACAAATTTTAGAAGAGTTTTAGAAAGTAATGAGGAAACAGGTACTTCCCATAACCATTTGTAAACAACTCTAAGGATCAGACGTTTTAATTGACAGTTTTTCTGATAAAGGGATGATTAATTCTGAAGATCAAAATTAACGCATTGGTTCCAAAGGACAACTATTAAAGTGGGCAGAAGATAAACATTTACCAAAAGGGGCTGGTAAAGGGAGCATGGAGGACCACTGGAAAAATATATCAACTGGTTGAATGTATAGAATGATAGACAGGAAGACAGTCTCACAGATTGTGAAAACGAAATGGAAAAATGGAAGGAAATGCAGTGTAAGCTCAAACAGTGGTTTTGGGTCTGAAACAAGCCAGTAGAAAGAGGACAGAAACCATTAAAAGGAATCCTATTAGTAGGAGGGAGAGAACCATCAGAAATATTGCAGAAAGACATTGAAGGCAATCCAGAGAGTGTTGCTTAACAAGGTCAAGGAAAATGGTCCAGTCTGGGAATACCACTAGGAGCAGAAGCCTGTGCAATCTGGAAGTTTTTATAGTCACAAACATATTAGAAGACAGATTAGCAGGAGCTGCTAAATGGCAAGAATTATAAATCTAGAGGGAATCTGGTGAACAATCAAAGTTGAATGGCAGCTCGTTCTGCCACACCGATGCATTTGTACAGAGAAACTGTCCCCTGCTGGGACTTAAGGCTAAAGTCAAACTAATGGAGCCAGGTTTTGAAGAAAAACTGGGAGAATAAGATATTAGATTCACCAAAGACTGGAAACATAATTTTGAAAATTTTCCTGGTTTTGTTAGGAACAAGTTCTTTCAGAATTTAATAAAGCTGATTTTTTTACAGGAAGATCAGCTGAAAAAGAAATTTTGCACTCTGAAAGTGGAGCCAAACACACTGGAGACACTCAGGAAGTTAAATAGTTGCAAAGGGAGATGAAATGATGCCTCTAGAATTTGGTACTTCTTGGCAATGTCTATGTTATTAAAATTGGGCTAACTCCAGTTAAAAGGAAACTCTGCCAATGTTTTATTGGCTTCAGTGGGCTGAGCTTGCAGGCATTTTTATGTCACATGTCGATGATTTCTTTGTGGAGTAGGAACAATGAATTTGAAAACATTGTCATAACTGAGCTCAAAGTGGGATTTAAAATGGGCTGTCAGATTATTAGATTTTAAGTACATTAGGTTGAGTACAACAATATAAAATTCCAAGGTGGAAAAACTATTGAAGTGAAAAAATTTTGAGAAAAATCAAAAACAGTTTTTTTTAAAATCTTTATTATTAGGAGATGCTAGGAATATGAGGCACATTGTTTTTAGACATGCCTCTTATGTAAATCTTGGTGATAGGTTTTCAAGTACATGACAGGAGGTGAATATAGCCTTTTAGGTTGGCAAGCTAACAAGATCAGAAGAATCAAAATAAATGCTTAATTATTGTTAAAAGGAGACAAACAGCTGAAGATTTTCTTCTTGAACACATCAGAATAATGAAACATGAATCAGACATGAAAAAAAGGACACCATCTTATGCAGAACATGATGAAGTTGATGATTGGTTTGGGACAATATTGACATGGAGATGCAACAAGAAGAGTTACTCATCAATCTTCATTTTCAGGCCAGGTAGGTAGATTCTAATTGGTCAAGGAATTGCCATGAGGATGCAGTAAAGGTTGGCTTTCTCTATGACCCTTTTTTCTTTGAGAAAAAGTGCAATACGTGGATAAATTTGTTTTGCAAACATAAAACAATATATGAATATGCGACTTCTATCATGTCAAATACCTCACATTCTAAGTCCAGTTAATGAGCTTCAATCAGTTACTGGTATAAATATTAATAAATTCCAGATAATTTAATAAATTATTTTCAATAACAAATCACATCTAACGTTGGATATAATATTCAAGAAATTGTTTGAGTATGAGTCCCCTGCTGCCAGCTGGGAATGGCCAGTGGATCCTGATGAAGGGCTTATGCCTGAAATGTCGATTCTCCTGCTCCTCGGATGCTGATTGAACTACTGTGCTTTTCTAGCACCACAGTATCGGTAGTGAATGTGTTGTTTGATACACTCATCCAGTCATTGGGTGTATGGTCTACAGACCTAGTATCACACTAACATTGGAATTCATGCAGAAACAGAGAATAGAAGAATAAGTAGCTCATTTTGACTGTCAAGCCTGCCCTGCCATTTAATAGGGTCATGGCTGATCCCCTATCTAAATGTCATATTCCTGCTTTCTTCTCATACCCTTCGATGCCTTTAATATCTAAAAGAAAGGCTTTTTCTTGAATATAATGAGGAACTTGGCCTCCACCGCATTTCGTGGTCGGGAATTCTATAGGTTCGGTTCCAGTTGAGAAACTTTTCCTCAGCTCAGTCTTAAATGGTGTGTCTCCTGGTTCTTGACTCCCCAACAGGGAATACATCCTCTCAGCATCTAGTTTTTGCAGCCCTGTTAGAATTTTATATGGTTTGATCAAATCCCGTCTCATCCTTCTAAATGCTAATAAATACAGCACCCATTGAAACAAACTCTGCTTATACGATAGCCCAGACTTCTCCAGTATCAGACTAATGATCCTCTGCTGCACACCCATATGACAACTTTATCTCTTCTTAAGTAGGGAGACCAAAACTACATCCAGTATTCCAGGTGTGTTGTCACAAAGGCTCTGTATAACTACAGTAAGACATCATCCTTCTGAACTAAAATCATCTTTCAATAGGAGCCAATATACCTCTTGCCTTCCTAATTGTTTTTTTTTCACCTGTCTGTCTACTTTCAATGAATGGTGTACAAGGGCACACACATATCATGTTACTCATTGGTGTGGTAAAAAAACCACTCCTGGCTTGACAGCAACATCCAGTGGAGAAACCATTCTTGGATTTATTACATAGTAGCAGTGGTAACAGCTAGCTTCAGTTGTTTTCTTTTAAATTCATGAGATACCTTCCCCTTTCAGGGTAATTGGAGGTAAATTGGACACCGCTAATGATAAAAAGTTCCATGCAGGCCTTTCTTGTGATCTGCAAAAAGTTACGATTTGATCAGGGTGTCTGTTATCATGCAGGATGACCTGGTGAAGGAGTGTCGCTCCGATTAAACCTGTTGGACTATAACCTGGTGTTGTGTGATTTTTAACTTTGTACACCCCAGTCCAACACCGGCATCTCCAAATCATCATGCAGGATAGTTTTGATATTTCCTACCTCATAGAATAATTGAGTCATGCAGCACAGAAACAGACCCTTAGGTCTGACCAGTCCATGCTAAACATAATCCCAAACTAAACAGTCCTGATGAAGGGCTTTTGCCCGAAACGCCGATTTCGCTGCTCCTTGGATGCTGCCTGAACTGCTGTGCTCTTCCAGACCCACCTGTCTGCTCCTGGCCCACATCCCTCCAAATCTTTCATTTTTAAGTACTCATCTAAGTGTCTTTTAAATGTTGTAACTATGCCCACATCCACCACTTCCTAAGGGAATTCATTCCACATGCAAACCATTCTCGTTGTAAACAATTTGTCCTTCATGTATTTTTAAAATCTCTCTCTTCTCACCTTAGACAATGTGCACTCTAATCTTAAAAATCCCCATCCTGGTGAAAAGACACCTATCGTTAACCTTATCTATGCCCTCATGATTTTAAAAAAACTCTATAAGATCACCTCTCAACCTCCCATGTTCCAGTGAAAAAAGTCCCAGCCTATCTAGCCTTTCTTTATATCTCAAAACTTCCATACCCAACAACATCCTGGTAAATCTCTTCTGAACACTCTCTAGCTTAATAATATCCTTCTTATATCTGGGCAACCAGAATTGGACACAATATTCCAGAAGAGATCTCACCAATGTCCTGTACAATCTCAACATGACTTCCCAACTCCTTTACTCAAAGGAGTGAACGATGAAGACAAACATGCTAATAGATTGATCTTATAGCATGTGGGACTGTAGTAATCTGAATGTATTTATTGATTAGTGACTGTGGAATTTTGAAACATTGTAATTTTTTTTTAAAGTCCTTCATACGATATGTGAGCATCATTGGCAGGACCAACATTTATTGTCCATTCCTAATTGCCCTTGAGAAAATGATGGCGGTCTGCAACTTTCAAGTGAAGTTTCAAGGGAGGAAGAGAGAGCTGTAGAGTCAAACAATATGGCACTGGAAAAGCACAACACTTAGGTATTATCCGAAAAGCTGGCATATCAATGTTTTGGGCATAAGTCCTCCATCAGGAACGTGGGCTGCTTTTAAAGAAACAACTGCAGGTACCTCCAGAAACCTAAAAATGAAGTTCTTCTTCCACAATTCTTCAAAACCTAGATGCTTCAAGCAATATTTTAATACAGAATATCTTCATAATAGCATGTATGCATATGCAATGAGATGAACACAATTGCATGAGTCAATCCAATCTGGCCCAGTGAAAGTACCTCCTATATGATTACACCAGAGAAGCTGTGGAGGAAATTCACTAGGATGTCATCAGGAACATTTCAGCTATGAAAAGAAAAGGATGAGAGAGGCTGGTGTTGTTTTCCTTAGAGTAGAGATGGCTGGGTGGGATGGGGAGGTGTGTGGTGGGGAGAGGGACCTAAATGTAGTCCACAAGTTATGGAGTGCATAAGCAGAGTGGACAGGAAGAAACCTTCCCCTTTAGTAGGGGGGGTCAGTAATCAGGGGACATGGATTAAAGGGTAGGAGCTTTAAACTGTCCAATGCCTGCTGCAGTGTCTTCAGCACACCCCAACAAATGTTGAAGGAACAGCACCTGATTTTCCACTGAGGAACTTTACAGTCTTCAGAACTCAACATTAAGTTCAACAACTTCAGAGCATGAACACCGTCCTATATTCGGATTGCATCTTTTCTCCCAAAGTGCCTTATTGTGTGGGTTTGAGCTCAGCAGACCTGAAGATTTTCTGATATTAACATCTATTCTTCAGTTATAAAGCTCTTCTCTCCTACCATTAGCACTTGTTTTGCCTTTTGCTCTGGACATCCTCATCATTTGTTCCACTTGCTCTTCTGCCACAAATAACCAGTGGGCATTGACTTAAGGTAAAGGACAGGAGGTTAAAAGGGAGTTAAGGAAGAATTTTTTTCACCCAGTGCTTAGCGGATATTTGGAAAGAATGTTAGAGGCTGGAACCATCATATCAATGGAGAAGTATTGAGTTGAAACAGTATTATATATAAGGCTATGAGCTAAGTCCTGGAAAATGGGACTAGCATAGAAAGGTGCTTGAAGACTAGTGTGAATGCAATGATCTGAAGGGCCTCCCTTTGTGCCATTATTCTATTTACAAGATTATTGTTTCCAGAATCAGATGAACATCAAACTTAACGTGAGATTCAAGGAGAGGACATTTCAACTTATTGCAAGTATCCGCTCTTAATTGAATGAGGAATGTTCCAAGTTTGGTTCCTATAATAAAAGTAAAGTTTCAACCAATGAGCAGAGGAATAAGACTTTCGCTGCTTGGTGTCCGACCAGAAATCAATTGAAGCTTGTTACAAACATCACTATCTGTGGCTTGAGGCATTATATCAAAGACAGATTTTAAAAAAAAATCTGTTTTAACCTGTTTTCAAATATACAGGTGATGTGAATCCGAATACAGAGACACACAGCAGGTCAGCAGCGCCTGTGGAGAGAATTGTTTTGCTAAAGGGTCCATACCTGAAATGTGAATTCAAATATTGTCTCCACAGAGACATTCAGACCTGCTGAGTGTTTCCAATGGTACCTGTTTCAATATTTTATTTAGCTAAGCTTAAAGTGTTTAATATTTTCTTTTTCTGTGATTTTCCATATTTATTCAGGCCCAGTAAATCTGAAGGCGTGTAAAGGAAAAACCAGTATAATAGACTGATGCACATTCATTCAACTTGAGTTATATAGCTATGTACACAGGAGCAGTACAACCACTGTGTTCCCTTCCAAGCATCACTTGATTTTTTTTCACTGAATTTTTCTTCTGTCTGGGGAGGAAGGAGAAGAGTGGATTGATGCAGTGAGATGTCACCAAGTCTTTCTGGCTAAACAATAGTTGATACTGTAGCCAGACATTTGTCAGTATGGGTGGGAACAGGCAAACCAGAGAACTTTACCCTGCTTGCTGGTAGGATCCCATTATGTAATTTCTCATTGCCTGGAAATAATTAGTTGCTCTCAGAATTGGAAAGGAGATGGGTTCATCTGAAGTACTGTCAGCCAAGTGGAGGATGTATAATCAAAGAAAAACTATGTCACTGAAAGAGGCCATGATGTCTGGACCAGCAGAATAAACTTCATTGTCCATTTTAAAACACACTGGTCCACAGCCATACAATGTACAGCATTTCAGCTGCAGATCCAGGTCCCTTTTAAATGGAGTGAGAACTTTTGCCCCAACAACCTAATTGAGCACTGAATTTCAGACATGCAAAGCTGAAAAGTGTGGTGCTCAAAAAGCAGAGCTGGTCAGGCAGCATCAGAGGAGTAGAGAGCCGACGTTTCGAGCATATTCAAAATGTCAAATCTCCTGCTCTTCAGATGCTGCCTGACTGGCTGTGCTTTTCCAGCACCACACCTTTTGACTCTGATCTCCAGCATCTGCAGTCCTCACTTTCTCCAAGATATCCAAAGCTGTCGAGCTGATGATATTTTTTCCATATCCACACCCCCCTCCCCACCACCACCACCACCAGCAATCCATCACTCACTGAAATCTGAGCCATGTAATATTATTTGATGTGAAACAGCAGTGTAGTACCTAATGCAAGGCATTTTGAAAATCCAAGTATTTAACAACCATTTCACTAAGCTTGTCTACTTTTTGCTTTTTGTCTTCAAAGAATTCAATCAAAATTGTTAAACGTGACTCAGCATTTGAGAATCCTTGCTGACTATTTTTCTAAGTGCATTCCCTTGAATCTTGTTTAAATTCCATTGAACCTCTTCTATTAGTATAGATTTCAATATCTATCCAATCACAGTCACTAGACTGAATAGCCTGCAAAACCCAGATTTGGTTCTACCTCCTAGTGAGGAGGTAATGGAAAAGGGAAACTGATGCTTCTAGTTTCTTTGGAAACTAAGACTGAAACTGAGATCAGAAATCTAACCCTTTGAGAAGTCTGGAAATTGTCACCAAGTGCACTCAGATTCCATACATTTCACTATTACTTAGGATATAGCACATCAACTAAGTTTGAGTTGACTTCTGATATAGCTACTGGCTAGAAATTATCTCTGCTCAACCAAGGAGGAGGAAGGGCTTTTGCCCGAAACGTCGATTTCGCTGCTCCTTGGATGCTGCCTGAACTGCTGTGCTCTTCCAGTACCACTAATCCAGTACAAGGAGTTTACAAACAGGAGCTGATTCACCTAGACGTTTTGGAGACTTGGCCAGCACATTCCCACAGGCCAACAGCAGATTTGATGTGGGGAAGCATTTAACTGTTCCTTTAAAATCTGTTGAAAAAAGGGAGAGGAGGACCAAGAAGAACAGATAGTAAATGTGGAGAAAGTGAGGACTTGCAGATGCTGGAGATCAGAGTCGAGAGTGTGGTGTTGGAAAAGCACAGCAGGTCAGGCAGCATCCGAGGAACAGGACAAGTTGACGTTTCGGGCATGAGCCCTTCATCAGATATTAAATGTGTCCCACAGCAAAAAGCAATGGGAGTAATTATTGTAGTAGTGAAAAACTGTAAGGAAGACTAGGTATTAATGCCTCGCCTTAATTGCTCTGCTGTGAAAATACATGCAAACTGGGTATGGGTCTCAAGAGTGGTGCAGATAGAGGGGATAATCGACATGCAGAACAGAGGCCTGGCAAGAATGGTACTGCAATAATCATGGGAGCTTTGCAATTCAGCATGATGAGCTGAGTGATGAGTTTATGGAGCACATTTTTAACAGTGCTTCTTAAAACAATATGATTTAGAACTACATTCTGAACCCGATAGTGTGTAATGAGGCAAGATTAATTATTGATTATTGAGCTAGGCAAGGGTGATCATTGCATGACTGAATTTCATTCTCAGTTTGAGAGTGAGGAATGTATATTGATAAGTAGTATCTTAAACAGAATAGAGGTAAAAACAATAACTGCAGATGCTGGAAACCAAATTCTGGATTAGTGGTGCTGGAAGAGCACAGCAGTTCAGGCAGCATCCAACGAGCAGTGAAATCGACGTTTCGGGCAAAAGCCCTGATTTCGCTGCTCGTTAGATGCTGCCTGAATTGCTGTGCTCTTCCAGCACCACTAATCTTAAACAGAATAACAGAGCATGAAGATAGATTTGACAATCATGGACTGTGAATATATTTAAAGTTAAGATTGTGGAGGTGCAGAGGTAGACATTTAAGGAGATATTTCTTAGCTCTCGACAAATATGTATTCTATCTAGGAAGAAAGCTTCCATCCAATGAATGTACATTCTACGGCTAAGTAAAGATGATAAGGTTTGTATCAGTTGAAAGAAATGGTTTACAATGTTGAGAAGACTATTGATAGGACAAAAGGTAGGGAACATTATAGAAACCAACAAATCAAACCAACAAATTAAAAATAACAAGCGGGAGAAATTGGAGAATTAGGATAAATTGGAAAGCACTATAAAAGCAGGTAATAAAATCTTCTGCATCTCTATAAAGCCCTGATTAGACTACACTTGGAATATTGTGTTTAGTTCTGGTCACCTCATTATAGGAAGGATGTCGAAGCTTTAGAGAGGGTGCAAAGGAGATTTACCAGGATGCTGCCTGGGTTGGAGGGCATGTCTTATTAAGAAAGGTTGAGGGAGCTAGGGCTTTTCTCACTGAAGGGAAGAAGGGTGAGAGATGACTTGATAGAGGCGTACAAGATGATGAGAGGCATAGATAGAATGGATAGCCAGAGACCTTTTCCCATTGCAGAAATGTCTATCATGAGGGACCACAATTCTGTTGTAGTTGGAGGAAGGTTTAGGGAGATATCAGAGATAGGTTCTTTACACAGGGTGGTGGGTGTGTGGAATGCACTGCCAGCAGTGGTAGTAGAGGCAGGTACATTAGGGACATGTAAACGACTCTTGATTAAGCGCATGGAAGTTAGTACAATGATGGGTGTGTAGGTTAGTCTGATCTTTGTGTAGGATAGAAGGCTGGCACAACAGAGGGCCAAAGGGCCCGTACTGTGCTGTACCATTCTATTTTTTATGTTCCATGTATAAAATAGAGAAGAGTAGCTAAAGTGA
Organism: Chiloscyllium punctatum; assembly: GCF_047496795.1. NCBI lineage: Eukaryota > Metazoa > Chordata > Chondrichthyes > Orectolobiformes > Hemiscylliidae > Chiloscyllium > Chiloscyllium punctatum. The sequence continues at coordinate 49,723,388 of NC_092741.1, read as the reverse complement.
GCACAGCTCACTCAGAAAGGACAACAGGACAATTAATAGTAGGAAAGGGTAGACATTTTGGACAAGCCTTTTGTATCTGTCTTCACAGTAGAAGATATGAAAAGCATCCTAAGAAAAGAAGCAAAAAGACAAGAGAAGCTTGGAATAAATCATGATTAACAGAGAAAAGTAATTGAGAAGTCATCAGAGCTTACAGCGAACACTGCACCTGTTGGGCTGCATGCTAAGGTCTCAAACGAGGTAACTACAGAGATAATGGATGCATTAGTTGTAAACATTCAGGAAATGCCTTAGCAGATTAAACAAAAAGCAAAACCAACACCTGATAAAAAAAGAAAAGAGACTCTATCCATCAGAGTGAAAGTGCTGAGATTCATTCTTAAGGAGGTGGTAACTGGACATTTATGAAACCAAAATACAAACAGGCAGAGTCTAAATGATTGTAAACAACCAAATTGGATTTGACAACTTTATAGGAGTTTTTTTTTGAAGATGAAACAGCATGAATAAAGGGTAACCAGTAACTGTAGTGTATTTGGACTTTGAAAGCTAGGAAGCAAATAAAATGTTGCCCATTATTTCAAGGAAGATCATGTATAAAAGTAGGGAAGTTGTGCAAAAATTGTACAGAACATTTGTGAGACCATCACTTAGAGTACTGTGTGCAGTTTTGATTCCCTAAGAACAAATATACGTGCATTTTGCATTTAGGATAATGCAAAGAAGTTTCACTAATCCAGTACCTTGGATGAGGGATTATCTGTCAAGGAAAGGTTGAGCAGGTTGGGCCTATAATAAGACAGAGATGATCTATTGAAACATAAAAGTGGGTTTGATAATATGAATACGGAAAGTAAGTTTTCTCTCAGAGGAAACTTGAAATAGGGGGTACAGTTTCAAAATAAGGTGACTGTCACAGAGGATGTTGATGAGGAGAAATTCATTCGTACAGAGTGTTATTAATATCTGGCAATCTCTCCCAAAATGAGCAATGGAGGCTGGGTTTTTGAATATATTCAATGTTGAGTTAAAAGAGGATTTGCATTGACAAGGAAGTCAAGGTCATGGAGACAGGCAAGAAAATGGAGTTAAGGCCATACCACATCAGTCATGTTCTTACTGATTGGTGGTGCAATCTTCAGAGTTTGAATGACCTATTCCTGCTCCCATGTCTTATATTCTTACTAATCCTTTAAAATGGGGGTTGGATTGACTGTTGTCAGTTGAGAATCTGGCTGAAGTTTAGAAGCAAAAGAAGCTGAAATTTTCTGTGAGGATGACAGAGTTTCAAAGATTAACCAAGATTGGTGACATAGAAGCTGAGTTACTGCTGAGTTCACTTGGAAGATCTGCCTCTGCTGTATTTGTCATTTGATGTATAATTTATGGTTGCGAATCAACCACAATTTTCCTGTTAATTCATGTTTAACTAATGTTGATTCTGGGTGTTGTTTATTCAAATTTTGTACATTACAAAATGTACTGGCTTGGACCACAGAATCCTGTGGTTTAAACTCTTCAGTAAAAAAACTGGAATTTGGGATTTCTTTTCCTTTTAAAACAAGTTACTGGACTTGACGAAGGGAATAACTTTCTCTGTTTGCATTAAAATCAACAGTAATTCTCATCTTTGGCCCTATTCCTTTGAAACTTATATATTGAATTTGCAAACTACTAGCTGCTTTCTCATTTTGCTTTTCCTGATTAGAGATGGGTATATAGTTCCAAACATAGGAACAGGAATAGGCCATTCAGCCCTCGAGTTTGTTCCACTATTCACTGAGATCGTGGCTGATTATGGCCTACCTCCATAAACCTACCTTTGGCCCATGTCCCTTAATGTATTTGCTTAACAAATATTTCTCTGTCAGATTAAAATTAACAACTGATCCAGCATCCACTCTCAATTGTGGAAGAGAGTTTCAAGCATTACCATCTATTCTGTGTAGAAGTGTTTTGTAACATCCCTCCTGAATGATCTGATCCAAATTCTCAGATGATGCCATTTAGTTCTAGAATTGCTAACCTGTGAAAATTTATTATCTTTATCTACCCTGTCTTTTCCTGTTGCGATTTTGAAAGCTTTGATCAGATCACGCCTTAACCTTTTACAATCAGTCATCCTGTTTCAATACTCCTGAGCAAGATAGTATTTCCCTAATGCAGCAAATAATTGGTACTTGACATTTACTAAAAAAACCAAATCAACAATAAAGTTGTGTTATGTAAATAAATATTTATGTAACATGCCAATTAGCCACTATGCTGACTTCCCAGCCATAATCATTAGCAGTTTTTATTGATAACAAAACATTATGAAGTCCAATCAGCACAATATTAAATGCTGCAACTTTCATTGTCTCTTCAGCAAATCATATGTACGTTTTTCACACTTATTCTGCCACAGAGGGTACATTTTTACACCTTGTAAATATAATTGTTGCTATTAGCACCTTCTACACATCCTGCAGTTTGTGCTTTATCACAGAATATTCTTGCTCACCATCTGCTAACACCTCACATTCATAAACCTTTTGGTGAATTTCAAGGCAGACTGATAATGTTCCCTCAAGAGAATGTCTGCCATCATTCTCTTAAGTTTAATTTATATTTCAGAGCGATGGAGAATTTCTGTAGGACATTAATTTTAACACCAACTCACTGCCATAGGTAAGGCACTGAGAGAAATTACAATTGGGTATTGGTTCATTGCAAATTCTGTTTTTTTTTCACATTGTGTCCACATCCACCAGTCAAGCTAATTATTAAGGGGGAGGGAAGGTTATGTGACAGGGACATCCAACAAATTTCAGTCACTTTGCAAATTCTGCATTGTTGTGCAACCTAGTATATTGGATTTATAAATCTTACTCTGATCATGCATTCATCTTGGTTGACAGAGGTTAGGTCAATTTGATAGAAATCAATTTCTTCTTATTGTTCTGAACACTACAGTGAAAAGGAGAATATGCATCAATTTCATCTTTATAGAGGCACATATATTACTCCTACAATAATGCAGTGCTCTAATATGTTTGCTCAGCCTTGCAGTACTGTGGTCTGGATAACCAGATTGCCACTGATCGGGTATATTCTCTTGATTTGACACTGCTGTGCATTTCTCCTTTACCATGCCATTGCGAGCCTGTACAATTCACTAAGCACAAGTGAAGCTCAGCCAGTGTGTTACACTATATGCAGCATGTGGGAATTCCAAATGCTTCTGATAGTCTGGATGAGCACATCTGTAGGAAACGCCTCCAGTTTGAACACCTTGAGCATCAAGTATTGGAACTCTTTGGAGCCACAGAGGTGCATCAGTGAGGCTAAAAGCTATGTGGACAGCACATTTTCTGAGGTAGATACACCATAGGCTAAGGACCAGTAGGCAGAGAGGGAACTAGGCAAGGAAAAGAAGTGAGCAGGTGAACAGGAAAGTTCCAGAAGTCATCCCAGTCGATGACCGATCTTCAGTGTTGGAAAACAATGACAGTCAGAGTTCCACAAAAGTGTACCGTGCTCTCAGTGCCGAGCTGCACAAAGGGGAAAGGTAAGAGTGTTAGATGACCCAATAGTGGGTGCTGCAGAGAAACCTTTCCGCATGTGACTCCAGGATGGTGTGTTTCTTCCCTCGGACCTGCATCAGGGATGTCATTGAGCAGCTGCAGGGCACCCCAAAGTGGGAGAATGATCAGTCAGAGGTTGTGGTACCTACTGGTACCGATGATAGAGGTTGAATGTGGGATGAGGGCTTGCATCAAGAATTCAGGAAGCTAGGCAGTAGATTAATAAAAAGGGACCTCTAAGGTTGTAATTTTTGGTGCCCTGCATAAGTGAGTGCAAAAATAAGATGAATGCATAGCTCAGGGGTTAGTGCAGGAGGGCATGTTTTGGATTTTTGGATTGCTGTGACCATTTCTGGGGAGAATGATCCACACCTGAATCAGAATGGGACCAACATCCTTGAGAGTAGTTTGCTCGTGCTGTCGGGTAGAATTTAAACTAATGTTGTTGGGGTCAGGTGGATACAAATCATTAGTATAATGGGGACACTGCATGTATAGTAAAGGATCCAGGATAGAGAGTTCATCCATATAAGCACTGATACCAAAAGCTTCTGCAAGTACATAAAAAGGAAGAGAATTGTGAAAACAAAAGTTGACCCTTTAGAAGATGAAAATGCCAAAGAAGTAATGGGGAACTCAGAAATGGTGGAGGCACTGAATCAATAGTTTGTGTCTGTCTTCACATTGGAATAATTTCTTCCCAAAAGCTGCAGTTACTGCAGAGGAACTTGGTGAAATTACAATAAGCAGGGAGAATGTATTAAGTAACCTGATGGGATTAAAGTCAGATGAATCCCCAGGGCCTGATGACCTGCACCCTAGGATATTAAAGGACGTGGCACCAGAGAAGCTAGATGCATTAGTTAAACCTTTCCAAAATTCCCTGGATTCTGGAGAGGTACCACTGGATTAGAAAGACACCCTTACTCAAAAAAGGAGATAGGCAATAAGTGGGCAACTATAGGTCAGTCAGTTTGACTTCTATAGTGGGGAAGTTGCTGGAGTAAAGGAGGAGCTAACTGAACACTTGGTAAAACAAAGCTCAATTCACCAGTTTCAGGAAAGGTAAGTCATGCTTGAAAAACTTGCTGAAGTTCTTTAAGGATAGAACCAGTAAAGTGGATAATGGGGATCCAGTGGGTATGGTACACCTAGATTTTTAGAAGGCATTTAATAAGGTGTTGCACACAAGAATGGTTTACGAGGTTAGATCCCGGGTTACCGGTAATGTATTAGCTTGGATAGAGGATTGGCTGAATGACAGAAAACAGAGCATTGTGATAAAAGGGTCCTTCTCTGAATGGTGAACTGCAACTATTGGGGTGCCTCAGGATTCAGTTCTTTGACCTCAGCTATTTATAATATGTATAAATCATCTGTAAGCAAGGACAGAATGTAGCATAGCGAAATTCATGGATGATACTATAATAAGTGGGAAAGTAGGCAGTGATAAGGAGATAAAGAGTTTACAGATGGATATTGATAGACGAGGAGGTTAGGCCAGAATCTGGCAGATGGAGTTTAATGTGTGAGGCTATCTATTTTGGCCAGAAAAGTAAATGGGGAACTTATTATTTAAATGGGAAGCAGATCAAAAATGTGTCACTACAGAGGGATTTGGGCATCTTTGTGCATGAATCGCAGAAAGTGGGTATGCAGATGCAGCATATAAGAAGAAAGGCAAATAGACTCCTGGCATTTATTGCAAAATTATTGAATTTTATAAGTAAAGAAGAGTTGTTACAATTATATAACACATTGGTGAGACCACACCTGGAATATTATGTCCAGTTTTGGTCTCCTTCCTTGAGGAAGGATATACTGGCAATGGAGATAGTTCAGAGAAGGTTCACCAGGTTGATTCCAGGGATGAAAGGGCTGTCACCAGAGGTGTAAATGAATAGATTGGGCTTCAATCATTGGCGTTCAGAAGAATGAGGGGGTGATCTGACTGAGTTATGTAAAATGCAAAAGGAGATTGATAAGGTGGATGTTGAACAGATGTTTTCCCTTGTGGGACAGTCTCAAACAAAGGTCATAGATTTCGAGTAAGAGAAGATATGTTCAAAATTGAGATGAGGAAAACTGACTTCTATCAATGGCTTGTGAATCTGTGGAATCCATGCCCCTGAGAGCAATGGAGGCAGAATCAAATAGATATGTTTCTGATGAAAAACGGGATAAAGGGATATAGGGACCTGGCAGGAAAATATAGTTTTGACCAGGATAAGATTAGCCATGATCATGTTAAGTAGTGTAACAGCCTTGAAGGGCTGAATTGCTACTCTGGCTCCGAATTCCGATGTTGCGATTCAAAGAGTAGTGCGAGGCTTGATGGCTTTTACTCTAATTCTAAGAGTATTATAGGTTTAACTGATGAGTTAAGGGCAGGGATTGACATGTGGAATTGTGATGTTGTTGTCACTGTAAAGACATGGTTGAGGAAGGGACAGGAATAGCAACTCAATATTCCAGGGTTTGGGATCATTAGGTGAGATGGAGAGAATCTAAAAGAGAGGAGTCAGTTATTGTAGTAAGAAAGGTCTTCAATTGAGGCTTGTGGGTAGAGATTAGAAATAAAAGGAGGTAGTCACATTGTTTGGGAGTCTATAATATATGCTAGCAGTCAGTGAGCAATGGAGGAGTAGCCAATTCACTGAGGTGTGTAATAATAATAGAGCCATTGTACTAGGAGAATTCAACTTATTGAATATCAATTAGGATAGTCATTGTGTAAAGGGTTTGTAGCCAAAGACTTGTGCAAATGTATTCAGGAGATATTTTTATATAAAACATCTAGAAGGTCCAACAAGTGACAGCACAGTGCTGTGGTCAAATTGCAGTGGGGAGCATTTTAGTGGTAGTGACCATAGCACAAAACAATTTAAACAGAAATTGCTCATGAAACTCAGCAAGTCTGGCTGCATCGCAGGAAGAAAGCATGTTTAACATTGAGTCCAGTGATTCCTGGTGAAGAGCTGCTGGACTCAAAACATTAACTCTGCTGTCTTCCCCTCAATGCTGCTGCACCTGTTGAGTTTTGCCAACAATTTCTGTTTTGTTTTGGATCACAAGCATCCATAATTCTTTGCTTTATTTTTACACTGCAATTAAGGTTTGTTATGATAAAGAAAAGAAGTGTCTTGGATTGAAAAAAGGCAGGAAGGATTTGGCCAAAGCAGAGTGGGAACAGCTAATAGTCGGACAATCTACATGAGAGCAGTTGGATGGCGAAGGGATCGTGTGTGTGTTGAGGATGAGTGTGTGGTGTATTCAAAAAGAAAATAGGAAGATTATAGGATCAACATGTTCCCTTTTGTGTGACATGCAGGACCAACAAGGTGAGAGAACCCTTGATGTTAAGGAATGTCCAGGATTAGATAAAAAGGAAAGAGAGGCTTTTAGCAGGTACAAAGGGAGCAAATGAACAGAAGCCCTAGAGGAGTGCACAATATGCAGAAGAGGGGCAAACTAAAGAAAGCAATTAGGAGACCAAAAAGGGTCATGTAAAATCCCTGGCATGTACAATTAAGGAGAAATATCATGCATGTCTCGTCTCCATACATTCAGACAAGGAGATTGATCAATAAAGTAACCGTCTTGGTACAAGCTAAACAAAGACACACACAGGAATTTCTGGAGGCCTGGTTCTCAACCCGGAATGCTATCAACAGACATGGAGAAATGGATCCTATATACAAGCCACTGCAAAGCAGGGCTGGAAATGACACAACCCACCATAACAGACCAGGTGAGGTAAATAATGTGTAGTATACAACAACGCTTCATCGAAAGGTGCACTAAGAATGTTACCTAGTAGGGCGACAAAACATCTGCATACAAACTAACCAGCTCAGCGGGCAAACCAAAATCGCACCCACAACCCGAGCTACAAATCTTTTCAAAACCTTAAATTTTCTAAGTATATTAAGGGTAAGACAATCACCAGGAAAGAATAGGGTCCATGATGTATCAATGGACAATCCGTATGTGGCAGGGTGTTAAATAACACTTCACATTTGACTTTATTCAGCAGAATGAGGGTACCATGTTTGGGAAAGGGACCATTAGGTTCTTGAGCAGACTGGCTTCAGTGTTAGGGCATAATAAAGGTTTAACAGTAGACAATTCTCCATTTCTGGATGGGTTGTATCTCAGGCTGCTGTGGGAGGTGAGGAAAATTAAAGGAGCTCTGACTCGAATTTTGAATCCCTGTCTGGCCATAGAGGAGTTGCCAGAGGACTGAAGGATTGCTAATCTTGAAACGTTGCTCTTTCTCCACGGATGCTGCCTAACCATCTGTGATCTCCAGCATTTCTTATTTTCAGTGAAGGATTGGTAATGTGGTTTCATTTTTCAGGAGGGGTGGTAGAGATAAGTCAGGGAGTTACAGCCCTGTGAGTCTCATATCAGTGATAGGGCAACTCATGGAGAAAATTACGAAGGAGGAAATGAATTTGGAAAGGCAAGGTTTGATTGGGGAAAGACAGTGTGGCTTTGTTAGAGGGAGGTCATGCATGATAAAGTTGATGTAAGTTTCATTGAGGTGATCAGGTGTCTAGTTGAGGGTAGGGCAGTTATTGCAGGCTATACTGATTTCAGCAAAACCTTTGACAGTGTCCAACATGGGAAACTAATACAGAAGGCAAAAGTACATTGGATTCAGGGTAATTTAGCAAAATGGATCCTAAATTAGGGATAGGAAACAAAGGGTGGTGGTAGTTAGGGATAGGAAACAAAGGCTGTTTGTGCACTTGAGACCAATGTCCAGTGGCATACCACAGAACTCAGTCCATGATTGTTGTTTCTGATAAATTTCAACAATGATGTAGTTGAGAATGTGGGGAGGGATGATAAGTAGGCTTGTGGATGATACAAAGATTCTGCAGTAGAATGGTGCTAGAAAAGCACAGCAGTTCAGGCAGCATCCTGCTCCTCGGATGCTGCCTGAATTGCTGTGCTTTTCCAGCACCACTCTACTCCAGAATCTGGTTTCCAGCATCTGCAGTCATTGTTTTTACCTAGATGATACAAAGATTGGCTGGGTTGTTGACAGTGAAGAGGAAGATGTTAGGTTACAGGAGGATATAAATAATTGTTCAGGTGGGCAGATCAGAAGCAGATAGAATTTAAATCTGAGGTGATGCACTTTGGAAGAACAAGGGAATACTCAATGAATGACCAGACATGAGGAAGCTCAGAGGAGCAGAGGAATGTTGGGATACTTATCCCTAGATCCTGAAGGCAACAGAACAGGTCATTAGGGTGGTTAAGGAGGCAGATGGGACACTTACCCGTATCAATCAGAGTTTAGATTATAAGAGCAAGAAGGTTATGTTGAAGCTGTGCAGAAATTGGTTAGACCACAACTAGAGAACTACGTGCAATTCTGATCACCATGCGATAAGAAGGATACGATAACACTGTAGGGGGTGCAGGCGAGATTCCTCAGAATGGTTCTTGGGTTTGAGCATTTTAACTATGAAGATAGGATGGACAAACTCCTGTTGTTTTCTTTGGATACGAGAAGGTTGAAGGGAACCTGATTGAGGTGTGTAAGATTATGTAAGAGGGGCATGGAAAGGGTCGTTAGACAGTAGCTGTTTTCCTTATTGAAAGTTCAGTGATGAGGGAGGGTAACTTTAAGGTGAAAGGCAGGAAGTTGAGAGGTGAGTGGAGAAAAAAAATCTTTCATGTAGAAGGTGTGGGAATCTGGAATGCACTGACCGGGAGGACAGTAGGGGCAGGAAATCCCATACCTTAAAAACATATGTGGATGAGTACTTGAAATGTCATTTCATTGAAGGCTATGGGGCGAATGCTGGAAAGTGGAATTAGTGTAGATAGGTCAGCAGAGACCTGATTGGCCAAAGGGTCTCTTCTGTGCTGTATTAGTCTATGCCTATGTCTGCCACTTTCTCAAGGACAACTGGAAAAGGTGAATAAATGTTGGACCAGCAGGTGATGCCCATCTTCCATGATTACATAAAAACAAAATGAAGAATTTCTTCTTAGGTCTTCTACTCCTAACTTTCATAGAGCTGCACAATGCAGTGTCCCCTGGGGAATTTGACTGGAATAGAGTATTTGAGAGATCATAGCACACTTCTTTATTTTTTAAAAATGGCACCTGACAGCCACATGGTATCAGTGAATGGGAGAGAAGAGGAATGAGTGACTGAGTGCGGATAAATGAATACTTCGGTAAAGTGGGTAGGTAGTTAGGTTGGTTGGATGGCTGAGGTGGGAAGAAGTGTAGCTGGGCAATGGGTAGGTGGACAGTTGGGTGAGATGGGTAAATGGTTGAGTGGGTGTATGCATTAGGGTCCTGATGAAGGGTTTTTGCCCGAAATGTCAATTCTCATGCTCCTTGAATGCTGCCTGACCTGCTGTGCTTTTCCAGCACCACACTCTTGACTCTAATCTCCAGCATCTGCCTTCCTCACTTTCCCCTGGGTGAATGCATAATCAAGGGGATGAGTTGGTAGTTGAAATGGTTCAGTTTGAGCAGTTGAATCAGTTAGGGTAGTTGCCTACCTGGGCAGGTCAGTATGAGTGACTGTTTGCGAGTTCTGTAGTTATCCAGGTTTTAGATTAGGTTTTAATCTGTCCAACATTTCCTGAGAAACCATCCAAATAAATACGGCAGAGCCTTCAGCTGAGAGCTTGGAAATGGTCACGGAGAGTCCAGGGAGCAAGGGAATTGCCCATCAGAAAATTGAACTTCCCGAGAAATTCCCACCTAGGTTTGTATGTAGGGACAACCACAGGGGTCCTGATGCATATCTCCTGTCATATCTGGTATCTGACAGTCTGAAGACCGAACGTTTTGACCTATGTTTTTTCGGTTCATATTAATTTTCTTGTTGCCAATGAAATACTACCTCAAAACATCTCTATACTTGCTTCTTCTCCTTTAATTAAATCCTTAAAATGCTAACATTTTACCAACATTCCAAGACCTCAAATTCAAGTCTTGGCTCAGAGTAAAGTTCAGTTGTTTAATCACAGTTCAGGGAATATTCTTGAGGCTACATTAACAGCACTACATCTATGTAAGCACAATTTGAGATACTTAATGCATTAACTTATTGGTTTCAATGTGAACAATGAATACTCAATGAATGTGAACAACAGAATAAAAGATAGTTCCACAAGACTGGAAAGGAAAGGAAAAAAAACAATGGTAGCAAAAATGAAATGATAAGCATTCCCATAGTCCAAAAATTATTTTAAGTAAGTAATGATTTGTAAAGCCAGAAGTAATTTGAAATGATCCTGTGTGACGTCCACAATGCCACAACATTTCCAGGATAAATATCTCCTGCAAAAGTTATTCCTATGTGATCAGAAAACAAAAACAACACAATTTACAGATTGAAGAAAAAGTGGCTATTCGGTTTTGAAAAATATCTGTCTACTGAAGGAAGATCCACTGCCGAGGACTGAGTATTCATCTCCAGATTGTTCTTACATAACTCATGCTGGAAAGTATATGTAAATGTAGGTGTATTGTGCATATGTGTGTATGTGTGTGTAGCATAGCGATTAACTGAGAAAACAGACACAATTGTGCTGCTTCTAGAGTGTAATAGCCCACTATTCTCTATCAGCAGACTGAGAGAGGGGAATCAATCACTCTCAAAGAATGATAATGGGTGGGCAAGTACTGAGGTGTTGCTGTATTCATGAGAAGAGGAGAAAAGGGAGCATTGAATGAAGCTTAAGTAAATATAAATGAAACTTGAGGTATGATAGCTGAACCTTTTGTGCAACTCTAACTTCCATTATGGTGGAAAAAGATTACAAACTCCACCTATTTCAAGCTTAAATTAATTACACTTAACTACCTCTCTAACGTTGTGTAAAATAGTCTTCTGGTAGCTTTACAGTCCAAATGCCCGACATAAAATTGCTGTTATGAGGCTTGGAAAAAGAAATAATCATTCTATCCTTGTTTTGATATCACAGCCATTGGGCTGCAGGGAGAAAAAGATTTCAAAGACATAATTGCTTTCTTTTTCCAAAGGTCTTCCCTAAAGTCATTCAATCAGGACATAGTGAAGCACATTAGATGTAATTCACAGCTCCCTACTGTGAGCTGACAGAGAAATTGTAGAAAGTCAGTGCTGTGGATTTAGTTCTGATGAAGAGTCACTAGACTCGAAATGTTAACTCTGCTTTGTCCCTACAGATGCTGCCAGACCTGCTGAGTTTCACCTGCAATTTCTGTTTTTGTGTTTGTTTCAAATGTCCGGCACCCATGGTTCATTTTTTTTATTATTTTGCTGTAAGTTTAGTCTTTTGTTTGCTCACATTTCCCTGGTATCACAAAATAGTGAATGCACCATGAGGCTGAATGCAATGTTAGTTAATGTTAAAACATTTTAGATAAAAAAACACTGTAAATGTGACAACAAATTCAATTCAAGTATTTGCATGGCAATGATATGAAAATGGCTTTCGATAACAAAGAATAAAAAGGTGAGTAAACATATAAAGACCATTTGGAAAATTGTTTTCAGCTACCAAATGTTATTTCTTCTACAGTGCAAAACTCTGTGACATGCCATTTGGTTTTCATCATAAGAGACTGTAATCCTATTTTTATTATGTTTATGTCAGCATAAAGGACTCATATTGTTTCAAGATGTATTTATAATTTAAATACTGTAACGCCTTAAGAGCTCATAATTTTTATTGCTGTAACAATGAACATCCAGTTTAACAGCTTCCAACTTAACTGACATAAACACTGATCCCATACTATTTTTCATCTGGGACTTGAAACTTAAATTATAAATCAAGTTGGAGTATTGCATGAGTCAGTTCAAGTGACAATCATACTTACTTTGCTGTCTCTATATGCTTTTTTTTGTCAAGTCCACCTGTCACCAATTTTTGCAACATGAAGGCAGCAGTTTCTTCTTATAATAGAATAATGACTGGCTCGGAGTGGATTACAGGGCATTAATTTAATTTAATCAAGGGTATCAGGTCATGCAAATTCTGAATTATAACAGCAAAAGGAAGATTGCGAATGAGAAAAGGTAAGGTAACCAATCTAAACACCCAGTCCTGCTCTTACTTCAATGTTCAACTGCATTCAACAAGACAACTCCCCTAATCAATGATTCCATCCCAGTCATTCTCCTTTTGAACGAGACCAGCTGTAATATCAGTGCTCTATTTGATCCCCATATCAATCTAATGCCCTACATTCTGCCAACACAAATAGCACCAGGTTCAACCTCCATAATGTCATTATCTCGGTCTTGACCTTAGCCCCTAAGGAAACCTTTATCAAATCCTTCATTATTTCCAGACTCACTTGTTTTGCTGGTCTTCCATTTTCCATAGTTCATAAACTTCAGTTAAAATTTCAAGTCCGGTGATTCTTCATCAGAATTAAGTCTGTTGCTTTTATCTTATCTTACAACAACACCTATCATTTCTGTCCCCACTTTTATAACATTGGCTTTGCTACTCCAGTGCCTCCAAATTGAATTTTTTATCTCCATATTTAATTCCATTCATGGCCACTTTTCCCTGTCTTTGTATCTTCCTTCAGTTTAACAACTATCCTCACTCTCCCTTTGTCTAATTCGGTGCTCATATTTGTTCATCATCAACGGACATGTCTTCATCTACTTCATCCCAAACCCTATAATCCGATCTTGAATCTGTCCAGCTTTCCATCACTCTGCCTTGCTTTAAATCCTCCTCAAAATTATGATCAGTTTTGAACATTACAGTCAGAATCATACATCGTACATCAAACGTGGTCTGACTAGTCCATGAGAAAATTTCAACAACATACTCTTGTAACCTTCTTTTCATCTGACCTTGCTGTGCATCTTATGAGAAACAACAATACTTCTCACTACTAGTATTCTGTACTAATCTGTTTCTTTTTGTTACACTGTTATGCAATTGCATATTTTGCATTTTCAGAATCAAACTATTAGTAGAGAAGGAGGCCATCACATCTGCATCAGAATAGTGAAAAGCATAGTTGGCAGAAGGCATATTGCTTGAGCTGGGAAGCTCCAGAGGATTTCTTATCGATCACCTCAGCTACTCAGTCATGACCACAAGCCCAAACCATGCCTACGTAAAGTCATTTTGGGCAATGTTTGAACTCGGAGCACTGATGAAGATGGCATCCCTGAAGCTATGCATCTTTCTGCAGAGCAGGTTGTGCTGCGAGCCACTTCTGACATAGTCCACATGGTGCACCATCAGGAGAAGTACATTCCTGTAGGCATCCCCTGCTTGTGCCAGAAGCACAACTCAATTGTTTATATCTAGTCTGCAGCATCATCACTTGATGTGAATCCCATTTTCCAAATTTAGACTATTTAAAGAATTTGCATGACACTCACCATTGATGAAGCATTCAGCTTCAAGTCTAATTCAAGTCGGTCATTATTTAAATGACCATGTGCAACCATTGTGTGTATTAGATGATTTTGAGGAGTGTCTACTTTAAAAAGTGTCAGCAAGTTAGCCTGGAGTATTTTTGCTGGTATTCTGGAAGGTTTGCAGATTTTTCTTTTCTTTTTGTAGCTGTTGTGCAGCGTTGCAGCATCTTGTGATACTTGAATAAATAGTTGGATCGAGGATTATTAAATCTCTTGGACCAGATGAACTTCACCTCAAATTGTTGAAGAAAGTAGCAAGAGATGGTGGATGAATTGGTGATAAGGTTTTGCAATTCTTTCGATTCTGGGAAGTTTCCTGTTAATTGGAAGGTAGCAAATGTGAACCTCACTAGTTAACAATAGAAGAGGGAGAGTGGAGAGCTACAAACTTCTTAGCTTGACATCTGTAGTAAGGAAACAGTTAGAATCTTTTCTAAAAAAGTAAAATATCAGAATATTTAGGCAAGACAAAATTAGGCAGAGTCAGTCTGGATCTCTGAAAGGAAAATCACGTCTGAAACATGGAGATTTTGAAGATGAAGTTAAAAATAATACATCACCAGGTTACAGTCCAATCGGTTTATTTAGAAGCACTAGCTTTCAGAATGCTGCTCCTTCATCAGGTAGCTGTTGAGATGCAGAATTTATAGGAAAAGATCACAGTATCATGCAACTGAAACAATGTATTGAACAAACCTAGATTTGAAGATGACACTTAAAACATAGATACAGGATGACCAGCGGGTGTGGTATACAGGAATTTGGATTATCAGAAAGCTTTTGATAAGGTCCTATACACACGGTTAGTAAATAAAAATAGTGTGTATTAGACTGGGAGGAATATACTACCATGGATTGAGAACTGGTTAATAACAGAAAGTAGAGACTAGGAATAAACAGATCAGTCTCAGGATGGCAGAATGTGATTAGTGAGGTACTATAATTGTTAATGCTAAGTTCACAACTGTTCATTTAATAAATGAAGTGATGACTAACAGTAATATTTCCTGATTTTTCTTGTGTTAACAAACTGGGTGAAAACTTAAGTTGTAATGAGGATGCAAGAAGGTTTCAAGAGGACTTGGACAGTCTAAGTGAATCGTTTAGAATAATGCAATGTGAATTCATTCACTTTAGTAGAGAAAAATAGTATAATTTTGCTTAAATGGTGAGACATTGGGAAGTGTGTGTGTCTGACGTGATTTTTATGTCCTTATCCATGAGTTATTAAGAGCTAGTATCTAGGTGTGGCAATCAGTTAGGAAGACTAAAGGTATGTTTGCACTGACTTCAAGGGGAAATGTGTTCAGAAGTTAAAATGCCTTCTAGCAGTTGTAAAGAGCCTGAGTGAGGCCTCACTTTGAGTATTGTGTACAGTTTTGGTCTCCTTATCCAGGAAAGACTCCTCTTGCCATAAACAGCATGCAACAAAATTAATTAGTGGACAAATCCCTCAGACGGTGGAACTTTTGTTTTACTGAGGAGAGACTGAGGAATCTATGTCTGTATTTTCCAAATTGAAAACAAAGAAATGCTGGAAATCACAGTGGGTCAAGCGTCATGCATGTTGCTTGATCAACTGAAGTTCTGATGAAGAGTCATCTAGACTCGAAATATTAACTTGCTTTCTCTCCTTGGGCTTTCACCCTGTGTTGTCCAAAGTTTCAAAGAATGAGAGGTGACCTCATTGAAAGTTAGAGTTTTCATACAGGCTTGGTAGAATTGATAAGGGGCAGACCATTTAAGGCTGAGATGAAGCGGAATTCATTAAATCAGAAGGTGGTGATTTTTTAGAACTCTCTGTCACTGAGAGCTGCAACTGCTCACCTACTGAGCAGGTTCAAAACAGAAATTAATAGGTTTCTGCAGACTGATAAGATTAAGGAATATGAAAATAGTGTGAGATAATGAGATTTTGGAGATGGTCAGCCATAATCTCGAATGATATAATAAGCTTAATTGGCTGAATGACTCTTTTTCCTGATGTTTTGTCCCCAAAGGAAGGGTAGAGGAATAGATGACTACTTTATGAGCTCTGGTTGGTTGAGGTATTGAGCTGCTCCCACTCACCTTTCTAGATTCTTTCAACCTTCTTAATTAACCAAGAATATTATAACACACCTCGGAGGCAGGTGGGACTTGAACACTTATAGTTCAGAGGTAGGAACACCACTGCTGCACTAAGAAAAGCCTTCCAATTCTCCTATCTATGATGAGCCAATGGACCTGGCTATTTATCAGTGAGGCCGATAGACCACTGAGTCTTACCATGAAAGGGCAATTTACTTGCATAACAAAAGATCATTTATTAGATAATAGAAAACAGTACAAGTTACATAGACTAGTTAGGTAGAATTGCAAGACTGTCAGAAATGGCTGTCTATGGCAGGGCCTCTTGCTAGACTGCCTCATTCTTAATGCAAATTCTGTGTGACATCATAAAGTTATTGGGGCTGAACTGAACTTCAACATGAACTCTTTCAGAACCATTCCTTGATACAACAGAACCATGACCGGTTCACCAAAGGCTCCAACAATGTGTTCTGCAGTGATAGCATCTCTGGGTCTACAGCAAGCCTGGGAGATGAAATAGAGGCTATGAAGAGGACAAACTCTGTCTGATACCTTTTCTCATCATGGAGTCAGAACTGTACATTCTCCTTGACAATGACGCCAGCAGCATTTTCAAGTGTGTGAAGATGGGTTGGAGAATTAGAATTTATGTTTGAGCACCAGGTTTTACTGTTGGGTAAGTGATGAACATGTGATGAGGAAGCTGGAGAAAGGGTCTTAATGTGACAGAGTGGAGATGTCATGAGTGCTGGTCCTCCACATGAGTTCATTAGAACTTTGTTATCATACTCCTGTCCAGAGGTTTGTACTTGACTTTCTGGTCCACCATCTCGTCTTGTAGGAACATAGAAACAGATGTAGACCATCCAGCCAATTGAGCCAGTTAAATAATCATGGATGATTGACACTTCAATATCTTTTTACACACGTGATCCCCAAACCATTGTTAATCTATATCTACCTTCAATATACGGAAATAATAAGCTTCCACAGCCCTTGGGATAACAAATTCCAAACAGTCACAATGGTCTGTGTAAAAACATTTTTTTCATCTCAGTCCAAAATGGCATCTTACTAACTTTCATATTGTGATGTCTGGCTCTTGACTCCCCAACCAGGGGAAATAGCTAACCTGCATATAAACTGTCTATCCTTTTAAGTGCTTTGTAGGTTTCAATGAGTTCCATAAAACCATAAGTTATAGGAGTGGAAGGAAGGCCATTCGGCCCATTGACTTTACCATGGCTGATGGGCATTTCAACTCTACTTACCTGCACTCTCCCCGAGCCCTTAATTCCTTGTGAGATCAAGAATTTATCAATCTCTGCCTTGAAGACATTTAAGGAGAGTTCACCACTCATTCTTTGAAACTCTCAAGAATACAAAGGAAGTTTGCTCAATCTCCCTTCATAGGACAGAACTGATATTCCAGGAACAAGTCTGGTGAACCATCGTTGCACTCCCTCTGTAGCAATAATACTTTTGGAGATCAAATTGTATTCCAGATGCAGTTTAACCAAGCTTCTATACAGCACGGTAGCTCAGTGGTTAGCACTGCTGCTTCACAGCACCAGGGATCTGGGTTTGATTCCAGCCTTGGATGTCTGTGTGGAGTTCACAAATTTTCCCAGTGTCTGCATGGGTTTCCTCCGGGTGCTCCGGTTTTCTCCCACAGTCCAAAGATGTGCAGGTTAGGTTAATTAGCTATGCTAAATTGCCCATAGTGTTAGGTGCATTAGTCAGGAGTAAATATAGGGTAGGGGAATGGGTCTGGGTTGGTTACTCTTCAGAGGGTCGATGTGGACTTGTTGGGCCAAAGGGCCTGTTTCTATCCTGTGGGGAATCTAATTTAAATCTAACTGAAGGAAGACTTCATTAACCCTATATTCAAAACCTTGCACCCATACCTCCCCCCTCACCTCCCTCCAAGGCCCCAGTGGATCCTTCCATATCTGTCACAAATTCACCTGCACCTCCACACATATCATTTACTGTATCCGCTGCACCCGATGTGGTCTCCTCTACATTGGGGAGACAGGCCGCCTACTTGCGGAACGTTTCAGGGAACACCTCTGGGACACCCGCACTAACCAACCCAACTGCCCCGTGGCTGAACACTTTAACTCCCCCTCCCACTCCACCAAGGACATGCAGGTCCTTGGCCTCCTCCATCGCCAAACCCTGGCCACATGACACCTGGATGAAGAGCGCCTCATCTTCCGCCTAGGAGCCCTCCAATCACACGGAATTAATGTAGATTTCTCCAGCTTCCTCATTTCCCCTCCCCCACCTTATCTCAGTCCAATCTTCTTCCCAACCTCTCCGCCCCCATCCCCTCTCCGGCCTATCACCCTCACCCTCACCTCCTTCCACCTATCGTATTCCCAGCACCCCTCCCCCAAATTCCCTCCCCCCTACCTTTTATCTCAGCCCGCTTGGCACACCAGCCTCATTCCTGAAGAAGGGCTTATGATCGAAACGCTGATTCTCCTGCTCTTCGGATGCTGCCTGGCCTACTGTGTTTTTCCAGCACCACACTTTTCAACTCTGGTCTCCAGCATCTGCAGTCCTCACTTTCTCTTGTATTCAAAACCTCTCAGGATAGAGGATAAGTTTGCATTCCTAATAACTAGCTATACCTACCCATTAGCTTTCATTGACTTATTGACAATGACACACAGTTCCTTTATAGATCTACATATACACTCCCTGCACATTCAGTGTACCTCTTCTTTTGTCTACCACCCAAGCATCCAGCACTTGCATCATTGACTTCAAGGTGCTTATTCTGCCCTCATTTTTATTTTCATTGTTTATAATAGCAGTTATCTTCTATAATTACAGAAATTCCCTCTAAGGGGACAAATTGTATTTAAGAACAGAAGGCGGTGTGCACCATCTGTTACAAACAGCTGCAGCTGGACACTTAGCAGAGTATACAGTGTTGTCCGTGAAGATGCCTTTAGCAGTATGGAAGGTTTTCAGGACCATGCTCCAAACAGACAAGTGATATGGCAGCATTTTGTTGAAGTGTTGGGAGGATAGCAGGCAAGGCAATCATGTCACTTTTTTCATGTCCTTGGCATGTTGCCCAGACTATCTCTTCGGGCCAGCTTTCGTTAACAAATGACTGGCAAGCTGTAAGTTCGGCTCCGTGCAGGAATTTATGGGGTATTCAAATTCCAATATGGTGTGAGGCAGACGTTTTATAAGGTGAGCTCAGGTGCGGCAGAGGCAATTGCTTGGGGAGTGTGGACAGGCTAAGTGAATCAAAAGATTTTTCACACTGTAAGAAGCATAAGATAGAAAGAAGGGTAACATAAAAATGCTCATGCATTCGTGCAAATGTTCATGTTTGAATGGATGACTCAGAATGCATCAAAAATTCAGAATACAATTGTCTTCATCCTTCCTTCCGCTCGAGGTGTAGTAGATAATTGAAGATTTTTCTGAAAAATTCTTAAAAATGTTAGAAAATTTGAGCAAATGTAATGAAAAATGTAATGCCTGGAGAAACATACTATTGTGTGCATTATTTCCGGTAGATTGCAGATAAGTGTTTACTGTGGGGGTTTTTTTTAAGTTGCAATCTTCACATTTATTTTCTGTCACTTCTCACTTCCTGAAAGCAGATTTGACAGAGAGTAATGAAAGGTTGTGAACCCGAATGAGACAAAGTGTTAAACAGCTTTGCACTGAATTCCAGCTGATGCAGAATGCAACCTTCATAACATCTTCATTAATCTAAAGAACCATCTATAAGTTATAATTGTTTACAAGCCCTCACCTGTTACCCACTTTCTGACCAGAGCCCATAAAGCTTATTATAACAGAAGCCATTGAATAGCTCATAAAAATCCCTGGGAAGGCAGCAAACTGTTCACAGCAACTTTACAAACAATATGAAGCATTTACGAAATGATTAGGCATTTGTCTTTTATCCAAAAGCCCATCAAACTATCTGATAAAGGAAACAAACTTCAGAACTGCTGTCTAAAAAGGCAATAGACTGAATGCATATATAAAGTTAAAAAGTAAAAGAAAAAATATTTAAACTTATCTGTCATAACAGACTACACCATCAATAATGTCAAATGTTGTCTATTGTTGTAACTTGTCTGAAGACCTTTCTATATTTACAATATTCATCTATTGCTTGACATCAAAAACCATTTAGGAATCATAAGACTTAAGGAGTAGATGTTTTTCCAATCACATCAATGTCATAAATCACCTTACTGAACACAAATACAATTTATACTTTGACAATTAATTTTCTCTATATTTATCCATTTGTTGGATGTAGGTGTAGCTGGCTGGTCAGTATTTGTTGCCCACCTCTAGTTGCCCTTGAGAAGGTCGTGGTGAACTGTCTTCTTGAATCGCTGCAGTCCACCTGCTGTAGGTTGACCCACAATGCCCTGAGGGAGGGAATTCCGGAATTTTAACCAAGTGACAGCGAAGGCACAGCAATATATTTCCAACTCAAGGTAATGAGTGGATTGGAAGGGAACTTGAGGGTGGTGGTGTTCCCACATATCTGCTGCCCTTGTCCTTCTAGGTGGAAGTGGTCATGAGTTTTGAAGGTGCTGTCTGAGGATCACTGGTGAATCACAAGCATCTTGTAGATAGTACACATTGCTGTTACTGAGCGCCGGTGGTGGAGGGAATGGATGCCTGTGGATGCAGTGCCAATCAAGCGGGCTGCTTTGTCCTGGATGGTGTCAAGCTTCTTGAGTGTTGTTGGGGCTGCACTCATCCAAGCAAGTGGGGAGTATTCCATCATACTCCTAATTTATGCCTTGCAGATGGAGGACAAGCTTTGAGGAGTCAGGAGGTGAGTTACTCACCGCAGTATCCCTAGCTTCTGACCTGCTCTTGTGGCCAAAGTGTTTATGTGGTGAGGTGAAAGTGAGGACTGCAGATGCTGGAGATCAGAATCAAAAGTGTGGTGCTGGAAAAGCACATCAGATCAGGCAGCATCCTAATGAAGGGCTTATGCCCGAAACATCGATTCTTCTGGTCCTCAGATGCTGCCTGACCTGCTGTGCTTTTCCAGCACCACACTCTTGACTCTGTTTATGTGGTGAGTCCAGCTGAGTTTCTGGTCAATGATAACCCCAAGGATGTTGATAGTGGGGGAGTCAGTGATGGTAACATACCATTGAATGTCAAGGGGCAGTGGTTAGGTTGTCTTTTATTGGTGTTGGTCATAGTCTGGCATTGGCGTGCCATGAATTCTACTTGCTAGTTGTCAGCCCAGAGTCGAAGATTGTGGTGCTGGAAAAGCAGAGCCAGTCAGGCAACATCTGAGGACCAGGACAGTCGATGTTTTCAAGCATAAGATTCTGATGAAGAACTTATGCTTGAAACGTTGACTCTCCTGCTCCTCGGATGCTGCCTGACTGATTCTGCTTTTCCAGCACCACACTCTTCAACTCTGATCTCCAGCAACTGCAGTCCTCACTTTCTCCGACCTTTCAGCCCAGACCTGGATATTGTCCAGGCCATGTTGAATTTGACCATGGACTGCTTTAGTATCTGAGGAGTCGCAAATAGTGGTGAACATTGTGCAATCATTGGCGGACTTCCCCACTTCTTACCTTATGATGGAAGGAAGATCACTGATGAAGCAGTTGAAGCTGAGGCACATGGAGCTGAGATGACTGACCTCTAACAATGACAACTACCTTCCAATGTGTCAGATATGACTACAATGATTGGAAACTTTGTCCCTTGATACCCATTGATTCCAGTTTCGCTAGGGCTTCTTGATGCTATACTTGTTCAAATGCAGCTTTGATATTAAGGACTGTCAAACTCACCTCACCTCTGGAATTCAGCTTCTTTACCCATGTTTGAACCAAGGCTGGAATGAGGTCAGGATCTGAGTCACCCTGGTGTAGCCAGCTCCAGTAAAAACAAGTAAGAAATAACTTTATTGTGTTGGAAAGTGATGAGTGCACAATACTCATTTACATCTTTCAGAGATGTAAGTGTGTTTCAAGGTCTGCTCCATTCCTTCGTGAGAGTGATGAAAGCTGAGAATGGAGTTGGAACATCAGGCTGCCTACATGTGGTCATCTATTTTCAGTCATAGCTTCATTTAGTCCCCACTGAGACCATAAAAGTCAGGTTCTTAAGTTAAGACTCAGCGAAGGTACATAAATATGTTAAATAATTTATCATCAAAATTGGCAGCTTAGGTTGAATTACGAAATTGTAAGAGTGTTCACTTTGCAGTAAGAATTTGAAGGCAAAATGAGAAACAACAGAATGTTCCAGTCCAGAGGGATCTGGCTGTCCTCATGCATGAAACTAAAAAATGTAGCATGCAGCAACTAATCAGGAAGGTAAATGGAAATTTAGCTTTTATTGCACAAAGCATAAAAGATAACGATACAGAAGTACTTTTCTGAGACCATACCCAAAAATATTGTGCAGAGTTTTGATCTCCTCATTTAAGGAGGCAATTCATAAATGTTCAAGAGGTTACTTTATAAGAAAAGGTTGAGTCAGTCAGGCTTATACTCAATGGCGATTAGAAGAGCAAAAAAATTCAGAAGAAGGAATTGTCATTTTATGATATGCATTGCAAAGGGAATAGAATATAAAAGCAAAAGGCGTTGATGAAACTACATCGAGAATACTGTGTAAAATTTTGTTTTCTCTATTTAAGAAAGGAAACAATTATATTTGAAGCAATTTAGAGAACATTCACCTGATTGAGTCCTTGGATGAAATGTTACAAGGAAAGATTGAACAGGTTGTAGCTACTTGAATTTAGAATAATGCCAGGTGATATCATTGACACACAAAGATCTTGAGGGGACTTGACAAAATGAATGCTGAAAGAATGTTTTCCTTTGTGGGAGAGATGAAAGCCTCCAGTTTAGCACAAATCGGGGTTAAATAACATATTATCATCGCAAATGGACATGGACATTCAGCAGCACAAAGCTGAAAATTCATGACATCCGTAAAACAATTTGGCCTCTCATCCATGGTACACAACAACTGTATGGAAGTATGAACCATTGATCAAAAGTGGAACACTTTGAAAGAGAAAGTAACTGCCTCTGTCTCTTTCACAGTTCATCATGAATTGCCATAGCGTGAATTGTATATTTGTTCAGTAAGGTGATTTATGAGAGTGGTGTGTTTGGAAAAATAACTACTCCTTAAGTCCTGGTCATACTAATTTTGGTTATGGGGTGCATGTGTGGGTGCACTTGTGGGTATTAACAGTGGTTGGGATCCCTGCTGCCAGAAATACTCAGAGGCAACTGAACGGTTACCTTGTGTGGAGATAGGCTGTATGTAAGACTCTGAGTTGTGATTTGTCAATTGGGTAAGACTGAAGACAGCTACACTTTGACATGAATCTCTCTTACTCATGAATTTGTAATCAACAACCTGCCCCCTTTCTTCCTCTGGCAAAAAAGGTGGATGACGGCTTTCAGGGTGGGTCGTCTGGAATTATGGCTTCAGTGACATTTTGGTTAAATCAGAGACCTGACCCCTCATTGTGTCAATTCAGAACTTGGTGTTTGGCTGTGTATTTTGTGTAGCAGCAGATTTACACGAAGAAGATATCAAGAGCTGATACAGCCTTCATGTTCAATAGGAAGAGCCACTTTTCACTATAGCATCTCATTAATTTGCAATAATTATTATAATCTCTCATTAAATGATGAAGTCTTATGTCAAGTTGATAATCTCAAGATAGGTACTATGAAATCCCTGAAGATAAATATGTCTAATTATAAGTAAATGAGGAGTGGTGGGTTAGATGAAATGTGAAATATAACCTAATGGTTCCATGATACTGAACTCATTTTCCTTTGAGTAAGGAGACAGCAGAGGTTTCATGATTCATCAATCTGCCTCCTTCAGCTCCTGATTTCTTGACTGCCAATGTGTATACTTCTCTCCTGAATTGTAATGGTGGCATTGAATTTAAATTAGGAACTATAAAATCACAGTGTGAAGCTTTCCTGATAGAATGCTAACAAAAGACAGACAGTCGCAGGCTTCCTGCTGAGAGACTGGCATGAACTACAAGCAATTCTCAGCATGATTTTTTTGCAATAATATTCTCTAGCATCTCCATTACTCCAAGGTTAGGGAAGAGAGGAACAAGAATCCTAGAAAATAACTTATCAGATTCTCCTTGCCTGAAATATTAAAGGTTTATGTAAATCCAAAACCTGGATGGGGCAGAGTTTGGGATCACGGTCTCGTCAAAACATTACAAAAGCTAATGCATGACTTGCAGGACAAAATGGATCATTGGAAGCTGGACACTTAGATTCTCAGCTACTGAAATTCTCTCCAAGTCATCTGCTGCGTGAAAACTGTTCAGCTATTCAAACCAATGATCAGTAACAGACAGATCTGAGTGCAGTTTGAAGATCAAATTAGCTGATCCTGCTTAACCAATAGCGATCAACCCTCCTACTGGTTCTTTTCAACACCTATATCAGTGACCTCCCTTCCACTCTTCACATCTGCTTATACCTTAAAAAAGACCAGGCTCCCAATTAAATCTCAACTGCCACTACTGGAACACTTCCACACCCACAAACTCACCACAGCAGTGATCCAAATCAGATCGTCACCCACGTACTGAACATCTGTCCTGAGAGATCCAGCCCTAGTGACATCATAACCAGTTAGCTATGCTGCAGCATGTATTTTGAATCTTAATTACTTGATTTTGAATCTTAATTGCTGGAAAATCAGAATAGAATAGTTTGGCGCATGATTTTGACAGGACAATATTTGATGGGTCAAGGGGCCTTTTTTTGTGTCCTGTAGACCTATATGACTCTAACATCAAACGCTTAAGTGCTTCCCAAGCCACTCAAAATCCTAAGTGATGAAAGAGGATTTGGGCAAGTATTTTTCTTCTGCAGAAAATTCCTAAGGGTCTCTACGTTGGCACCATCATATCAGAATTCTGATATTACATAACAAGTAGGGTTTCTTTTTCAACAGTTACAGACTGCATTATTAAGATAATAAGCTATAAGATATAGGAGATAAGTTAGGGTATTGAGTCCATCACGTCTGGTCCAGCATTTGATCATGAGTACTGTGTCAGGGCAGAACAAATTGAGATTCACAGAAAGGATTAATATTCATTCGATCAGTTAACAGATCTGCGTGATTTTGAAGTAAATTGCAAGGACATTCTATTTGTTGTGCACAAAATCAGATAATGAATGGACTGGACTGGTTACAGTACAGTAATCTCATCAAAGAGCTCAAAATGACATTATGAGCCATTAGAGTGAACCTGAGTCTGAACCTTGCAATGAAATTAAAGCACTTTAGTGTATCTTTTTGCATGTCAACCCTCCATCTGTCTAATCAATCATCAGTCAATCTATCTTAGTAATAACTGTCAAGGAATGTGCAAGGTGGTTCAATTCTTTCCCATTATAAAGTTGTCGAGTCACATTGCATGGAAACAGACTATTCAGTCCAACTCATCCATTTCTATCAAGTTTCCTAAACTTGCCTGCATTTGGCCCATATCCCTTGAAACCTTTCCTATTCATGTACCTATCCAAATGTCTTTTAAGTGTTGTAACTGTACCTGCATTTATCACTTGCTCTGGCTGTCTATTCCACATATGAACCACCATCTGGGTGAAAAAGTTGCCCCTCAGATCCATTTTAAACCTTTTCCCTCTCACCTTAAAAATATGATCTATGGTTTTGAACCCCCCTACCTTAGGGAAAAGACCTTTGCTTATTCATCTTATCTATATCCCTCAGGATTTTATTAACCTCTGTTAGGTCACCATCTCTTACACTCCAGTCAAAGAAATCCCAGCCTATCCAGCCTCTCCTTAAAGCTCAAACCCTCCAGTTGAAGACTTTCTGTTAGCAGTGCTTTTCAAAAGCACATCTCATTATGTATCAGTGAAACATTGCAGATAGAACATTACAGTGCAGTGCAGGCCTTTCGGCCCTCAATATTTAAATACCCTTACTGTTGACGAGTTCACTTCTTTTGTAGGCAGGGCATTCTTCGCCCTTACTACTCTCTGAGTAAAGAACATACCTCTGATATCTGTCCTATATTTATCACCCTTCCATTTAAAGCCATCACCATCCAAGGGAAAATGTTCTCACTGTCCATCCTATCTAATCCACTGTTAATCTAGTATGCCTCTATTAACTCTATTAAGTCGCCTCCTAACACTCTTCTCTCTAACGAAACAGCCTTAAGTCGCTCAACCTTTCCTTATAAGGCTTTCCCTCCATACCAGGCAATACCCTGGTAAATCTCCTCTGCACTCTTTCCAATCCGGTATGGTGGCTCAGTGGTTAGCACTGCTGGCTCACAGCGCCATGGACCTAGGTTCAATTCTAGCCTCAGGTGACTGTCTGTGTGGAGTTTAAACATTCTCCCCGAGTCTGAGTGGGCTTCCTCCCACAATCCGAAGATGTGCAGGTTAGGTGAATTGGCTATGCTAAATTGCCCATATTGGTAGGTGCATTAGCCAGGGGTAAATGTAGGGGAATGGGTCTGAGTGGATTGCTCTTCAGAGGGTCGGTGTGGACTTGTCGGGCTGAAGGGCCTGTTTCCATACTGTAGGGAATCTAATCTAATACTTCTGCATCATTCCTACAATGCAGCGACCAGAACTATACATAATACTTCAAATGTGGACGTACCAGAGTTTTGTACAGCTGCAACATGACCTCAATACCGCAAAACCCAATCCCTCGACCAACAAAAACTAACACACTCTACGCCTTCTTAATAACCCTATCAACCTGGGTGGTAACTTTCAGGGATCTATGCACATGGATACTGAGATCTCTCTGCTCATTCACACTATCAAGAATCTTACCATTAGCCCAGTACTCTGCATTCCTATTACTCCTTCCAAAGTGAATCACCTCACACTTTTCAGTAGTAAACTCCATTTGCCACCTCTCAGCCCAGCTCTGCAGCTTATCTATGTCCCTCTGTAACTTGCAACATCCTTCTGCACTGTCCATAACTCCACTAATGTTAGAGTCATCCACAAATTTACTAATCCATCCTTACACGTCCTCATCCAGGTCACTTATAAAAATGACAAACAGCAGTGGACCCAAAACAGATCCTTGCGGTATGCCACTAGTAACTGAACTCCAGGATGAACATTTCCCATCAACCACCACCTTATGTCTTCTTTCAGCTAGCCAATTTCCAATCCAAACCACTAGATTACCCTTAATCACATGCCTCCGTATTTTCTGTAACAGCCTACAGTGGGGAATCTCAGCTCAATTAGCTCAGTTGGCAGGGCAGCTAGTTCCAATGCGGAGTAAAGATAATAGCATGAGTTCAATTCCAGGACCTGCTGTAGTTACCATGAAGGACTTTTCTTCTTAACCTTTACTTGGGCGGCATGGTGGCACAGTGGTTAGCACTGCTGCCTCACAGCGCCAGAGATCTGGATTTAATTCCCGCATCAGGCAACTGTCTGTATGGAGTTTGCACATTCTCCCCACGTCTACGTGGGTTTCCTCCAACTACTCCGGGTTTCCTCCCACAGTCCAAAAATGTGCAGGTTAGATGAATTGGTCATGCTAAATTGCCCATAGTGTTAGGTGTAGGGGAATGGGTCTGGGTGGGTTGCCTTTTGGAGGGTCGGTGTGGACTTGTTGGGTCTGTTTCCACGCTGTAAGTAATCTAATTGAAAAGTTTTACTGAAATCCATATACACTAGATTAACTGCTTTACTCTCATCCACTTGCTTAGTCACCTTCTCAAAGAACTCAATAAGGTTTGTGAGGCACAGCTTGCCCTTCACAAAGCCATGTTGACTATCCCTAATCACATTATTCCTTTCTAGATGATTGTAAATCCCATCTCTTGCAATCCTTTCCAAAATTTTGCCCACAACAGAAGTAAGGCTTACTGTCTATAATTACCAGTGTTATCTATACTCCCCTTTCTTGAACAAGAGGACAACATTTGCTAACCTTCAGTCTTCTGGCACTATTCCTGTAGACAAAGACGACATAAAGGTCAAGCCCAAAGACTCTGCAATATCTTCCCTAACTTCCCAGAGAATCCTAGGATAAATCCCATCCAGTCCAGGGGACCTATCTATTTTCACACTTTCTAGAATTGCTAACACCTCATCCTTATGAACCTCAATCCCATCTAGTCTAATTGCCTGTGTCTCAGAATTCTCCTCAACAACGTTGCTTTTTTTGCTTGTGTGAAGTGTGTGAATTTGATGACAAATATACAGTTCGCACCTCTCCCAACTCTTTGGACTCCACGCACAACTTCCCACTTCTGTCCTTGACTAGTCCTAATCTTATCCTAGTCATTCTTTTATTCCTGACATATCTATAGAAAGCTTTAGGATTTTCCTTAATCCAACTACCAAAGACTTCTCATGTAACCTCCTGTCTCTTCTTAGCTCTCCCTTTAGGTCTTTCCTGGCTAACTTGTAGCTCTCAAGTGTCCTAGCTGGGCCTTCACATCTCATCTTTACGTAAGCCTCCTTCTTCCTCTTGACAAGAGATTCAACTTCTTTAGTATCCCATAGTCCCCTCACTTCCTCCCTGTATGACAGGCACATACTTATCAAGGACACACAGTAGCTGTTCCTTGAACAAGATTCACATTTCAATTGTGCCCATCCTCTGTAGTTTCCTTCCCCATCCTATGTATCCTAAATCTTGCCTAATAGTATCATAATTGACTTTACCCCAGCTATAAGTCTTGCCCTGTGGTAAGTACCTTTCCCTTTCCATTGCTAAACGTAGCTGAATTGTGGTCACTATCACCAAAGTGCTCACCTACCTCTAAATCTAAAACCTAGCCTGGTTCATTACCCAGTACCAAATCCAATATGGCCCCGCTTCTTGTTGGCCTTGTTGAACAAGATGTCCAAGGAAGCCCACCTCCACATCAAGAATGAAAATCACACTTTCCAACCAAGTGATGGACATTGGAATGGTATTACCATTAGTGAATGGTGAAAAGCCTATTAATCGAGATTATCACTCATTATCACCTTTATTATCACTTAATTCCATCTCATTAATATGAACTAATGTCTCCTAATCTTCCTCCCATCAGACGGAAACTAGATGCCAAGAATTGCTGACTTGAAAGTCAGAGAGATTACCTGATGAATCCAGTTCATTTCTTTCTCCTCTGGACCTCTACCTTGGACATAACTCATTGACATCTCAGGGCAACTTCCATGAGCAGTGACTGCACATATACCACATGCATGAACATTGTCATCCAACACGTACCAGCACCTTTGCATTATCACGGCACATCTCCGTTCCATTTACAGTATGCTTCTGCACCTCAATGCTGCCCTTTGGAGGCATTGACATCAATCATTAAGCTGTTGTTTGAAGGATTCTCTTCACACTCACTTTATGGAGTCAACCACGTATCAGGAATCCTCAATTTCTTCTTATTAATTAATAATTCAACATCTGTGGTGCCAAGTTAAAGATAACACATTAAGAACAGAGATAAGTCCCCTGGGCCAGATGGGATATATCCTCGGATCCTCTGGGAAGCCAGGGAGGAGATTGCTGAGCCTTTGGCATTGATCTTTAAATTGTCATTGTCTACAGGAATAGTGCCAGAAGACTGGAGAATATCAAATGTGGTTCCCCTGTTCAAGAAGGGGAGTAGGGACAACCCTGGTAATTATAGACCAGTGAGCCTTACTTCAGTTATTGGTATAGTGTTGGAAAAGTTTATATGAGATAGGATTTATAATCATCTAGAAAATAATAATTTGATTAGGGATAGTCAGCATGGTTTTGTAAAGGGGAGGTCATGCCTCACAAACCTTATTGAGTTCTTTGAGAAGGTGACCAGACAGGTAGATGAGAGTAAACCAGTTGATGTGATGTATATGGATTTCAGCAAGGCGTTCGATAAGGTTCCCCACAGTAGGCTATTGCACAAACTGCGGAGGAATGGGATTGTGGGAGATATAGTAGTTTGGATCAGTAATTGGCTTGCTGAAAGAAGACAGAGGGTGGTGGTTGATGGCAAATATTCATCCTGGAGTCCAGTTACCAGTGGTGAACCGCAAGGGTCAGTGTTGGGTCCACTGCTGTTCATCATTTTTATAAACGACCTGAATGAGGGCGTAGAAGGGTGGGTTAGTAAATTTGCAGACGACACTAAGGTCGATGGAGTTGTGGATAGTGATGAAGGATGTTGTAGGTTACAGAGAGACATAGATAAGCTGCAGAGCTGGGCTGAGAGGTGGCAAATGGAATTTAATGCGGACAAGTGTGAGGTGATTCACTTTGGTCGGAGTTACCGGAATGCAAGGTACTGGGCTAATGGTAAGATTCTTGGTAGTGTAGATGAGCAGAGAGATCTTGGTGTCCAGGTACACAGATCCTTGAAAGTTGCCACCCAGGTTGACAGGGTTGTTAAGAAGGTATACAGTGTTTTAGCTTTTATTAATAGAGGGATCAAGTTCCGGAACCATGAGGTTATGCTACAGCTGTACAAAACTCTGGTGCAGCCGCACTTGGAGTATTGTGTACAGTTCTGGTCACCGCATTATAAGAAGGATGTGGAAGCTTTGGAAAGGGTGCAGAGGAGATTTACTTGGATGTTGCCTGGTATGGAGGGAAGGTCTTATGAGGAAAGGCTGAGGGACTTGAGGCTGTTTTCGTTGGAGAGAAGGTTGAGACTTAATAGAGACATATAAGATAATCAGAGGGTTAGATAGGTGGACAGGGAGAGGCTTTTTCCAAGTATGCTGATGGTGAGCATGAGGGGGCATAGCTTTAAATTGAGGGGTGATAGATATAGGACAGATGTCAGAGGTAGTTTCTTTACTCAGAGAGTAGTAAGGGTATGGAATGCTTTGCCTGCAATGGTAGCAGATTCGCCAACTTTAAGTGCATTTAAGTCGTCATTGGACGAGCATATGGACGTACATGGAATAGTGTAAATTAGATGGGCTTCAGATTGATATGACTGGTCGGCGCAACATCGAGGGCCATCATGTAATGTTCTATGTTAACATTAAGAAGTTTTAAATCTGCATATCCTTGTCTTTTCTTTTTGCTTTCTTTTCCGCTTTTTAAACTTCACACCTGTCTTTGTGCATGCGTTTGGTATTGATGTTTTATTATGTTTTCTCAGGAAAACATGTTTCTTTCACATAAGAAATCCTTGTATTTGCCTCCTTCATTGTTGAACTTGCAAACGACACTTTAATTGAAATTTGAAAACCTGCATGTTAAGAATAGTTAGAAATCTTTGCCATTGCCAAATGAATGTGCTACAAGAAGAAGGACCTTATACATCCCTCCACATTTCACAATAACAGAAAGTAATCCCAACAGATTATCCTGTTGGCAAGAATCTGACATTCAACCCTTGTCCAATTTATTCATCCAACAACCATTCCTCCTCTACATCCTTCAGGTGCAGATTGCCTGCCCAAGGATTTTCATTACATCTTTTGAAAGGATGCTGTCAACAAGGCATAGTGGTAACGTCACAGAACTATTAATCCAGGCACCTGGGTAATGTTTTGGGGACCTATATCCAGCCATAGCAGATGGTGCAATTTGAATTCAGTAAACATCTGGAATTTAGAGTCTAATGATGTCCATGCAAACTCTTGTCTACCTGTCAGACAAAAACAAAACATCTGATCCAATAATTCCTTTTAGGGAAGGAACTTGCCATCCTTACCTAGTCTGGCCTACATGTGATGCCAAATCCACAACAATATAGTTGACACTTAACTGCCCTCTGTGCAATTAGGGGTGGGCAATAAATGCTAGCTCATGACATCTTGATCCTGTGAATGAATAAAACAGAAAAATTCAGCTAGTCTGGCACATAGTTCCCTGGACCTGTTCTATCTCCCTTTTTAAATATGAGGATAACATAAGCTTTCTGCTAGTATCTATTTCACATGTCTTGTCTTGTCTATATGTAATATTGCTACTGCTATGTCTTCACTAACTTCTTTAAAAGTATGCAGAGAGAATAAAGGAAGGATATATTTGAGGGGGAGGTGATGGCCTAGTGGTATTATTGCTAGACTATTAATCCAGCGATTAATGTTCTTCGTTCGAATTCCATCATGGCAGATGTTGGAATTTGAATTCAATATTAATCTGTAAGTAAGAGTCTAATGAAACGATTATCAGAAAAACCCCATCATGTTCACTAATGTTCTTTATGAAAGGGAATCTGCCATCCTTACCTGGTCTGACCTACATATGACCTACTGTGTACATGGTCAGTGGTGTTCCTACATGTCGATGATCTGGCATGTCTTGCAGAAGTTGCCGTGGCAGGGTTATGTAGTATTGTGGTCACTGTTCTCAAGAAGGCTGGGTAGTTTGCTGCAAACAATGGTCTGTTTGAGGTTTGGTGGTTGTTTGAAGGTGAGAGGTGGAGATGTGGGCAAGTCCCTGCCGCGATATTGGTTGTAATTGATGACATGTTCAAGAATGCGAAAAATAAACCTGTTGGATTATAACCAGGTGTCATGCGACTTCTGACTTTGGACTATATGTGACTCCAGACTCACTGCAATGTGGTTGACTCTTAACTCAATTAGGCATGGACAATAAATGCTGGCCCAGTCAGTGACGCCTACAACCTGTGGATGGATAAAAATAATTCTTTTGAATTTGCGTCAGTGATCCTTGTTCTCACAGCAACATCATGTCACAACAACCAGCTTGTTACAAATCTTTGAGATTCAAGCACTTTGCAGGATTTAGACAGTGAATCTGAATGGAATAAAATTCCCTTCAAGGTTTAGGGGTATCACATGGAGGTGACAACAGAGGAGCACAAAACAGAACCTGGGATAAAGCCCCAGATCCCCATATCTGCATAGGTCAGCCTGCAGCAAGGATTAAACACAGTCAAAAAGCTTTTTGTGATATCATTTGAAGCTGCACAGGGCATTATCAAAGGGTTGTCTTTTTTGTTGCAGATACGGCAGTGGCAGGTCTGTATCTACAGAACAGGCATGCATTTGCAAATGAATTCCATTGCTGTTAAGTGTGAGGTGATGCATTTTGTCAGGAAGAACAAAGAGGCCACATACTGCTTGAATAATGCTTTTAAATGGAATAGAGACGCGTGATCCAGGAATATTGACAAAAACATCACTAAAAGTAGTTATGCAAGTTGTTAAAGCCATTTAAAAAGCAAACCAATCTTCTCTCAAAGCCTCACATTTAAAAGCAGGGCTTTCATGTAGAACTTTGATTAGATTTGTTATTTATTCATTCACAGGATGTTGGCATTGCTCAACCCAGAGGATAGTAAGAGTCAACCACATTGCTTTGGCTCTGGAGTCACATATAGTCCAGGACAGCAGTTTTCTTCCCAAAGTGAGCCAGATGGTCTTGCAAGCCAGTCAACTGTAGCTTCATGGTCATCACTAGGCTTTTATTAATTCAATTCAAATCCCACCATCTGCTATGGCAGGACTTGAACACAGGTCTCCAGAACATTATCTGAGTTTCTCGATTAATTGCTCGGTGATAATATCACTAGGCCATCCCATCTCCTGGTCACACTTTAACAATCCTTTTTCATATTATAAAATATATAGCAGCATTGAAGAAGATGCAAGTACGATTCACAGGGAACTGAGAAGTTATAGCTATCAGATAAAATGATATGAGAGGCTGGAGCTTTTGTCTCTGGAAAAGAGCAGGTTGAGGGGTAAAGACCTTTAAAATAGGGAAATAATAAATTGATGTGAGGAAAATGCTTTCCTTTGTGGAGAAGACTGAAATTAGATGCCATCAATATCAGATAGACAGGAATAAATCCAATAGGGAATTCAGGGGGAACTTCTTTACCTATAGACTGACTATAATGTGCAATGTGCTATCACGGGGTAGTTCAGGTGAATAGGACACATGCATTGACAGCGAAGCTAGGTAGGCAAATAGGGTACTAAGTAATTGATGCATATGCTGGTTGGGTAAGGCAAAGATGGGAGGGAGGAGGTAAACATGGCGCATAAACATAGTTGTAGACAAGTCGGGCTGAATCACCTATTTCTGTAATGCACACATGATATAATTCAATGTAAGCATTCAGAGTGGTTAGGAAGAACAGATTATGATAACATCATCAACTTCAATTTACATTGCATTTAATGTAGAAAAGTATCAAAATGTATTTCATCAGAAAGATATGGATTGTAAACCAAAGATCTCAGAAGAGGTGGAACTTTAGGTGGTTTCTATAGATGATTCATTTTCCTCTTTCTCATACTATGTTCAGTTATCAGTGCTTTTACTAGGAATGCTATAAGTCTAAAGATGTGCAGGTTAGGTCAATTGGCCATGCTAAATTGACCATAGTATGTGAGTTATCCATGAGGAATGCAGGGTTACAGGGGTATAGGTGGGTTCTGAGTCAGATGCTGTTAAGAGGTTTGCTGTGGACTCAATGGGCTGAATGGCCTGCTTGCACACACTGTATGGATTCTTCTATGGAATTATAACAATATGAATTTCCTATTTTTAGTTACTGTCTGAATGATAAGTGCTGATCATAAGCGATGAGCCAACTAGCCAAAGCCTCTAACCAAAGTTGGTAAATTCAAATTAATTTACTTATAGCTTTCAGAAAACCAGTAGCTCCAGTTCTGGAAGCAATGGAGTGGAAACCAACCAGACGCACCATGGACATATTCCTTAAAATATGACTTATTCCTCAGTGACATTTTATTGTACTCTCCTTGATTTTCAGCAGCAGAGGTAAATCTGAATCATTATCAAGTAAATAAAATTCACTTATACCTATCAAATGGTGTGGCAGCACCAGAAGTTAAAATTCCTGGTCTCTGCAAAATGTCATGTGTTGATCTCTTGGTAAATTTATGTCAGACCTTCACCCCACCCCCTTACCCATATCATTTTTTTTTTCCCCAACAAGCACTTACTGAGAGAAAAAGTGAATTGTGTAACTGTTGGGATTCTGGAATAAAAGTAGTCAGTAATGAGACAGACTGCAGCCCCACCAGAACTGAAGGATATGAAGTAAGGTTTTATCTTGAGTGTTTCTTTTAAGTGTACTGAGTTACTCGGTTCATAGAATAAGTACAATGTTTAATTAGAAGATACTTCATGGTGACATATGCAAGCAGATAATATTTACATAATAAAAGATTCAGATGGAATATGTGGCAGTGAAAGGTACTTGGGCTGTATATGAAGGGGTGAATATTAATGCTTAATTACTGGGTAAGTATTGACACAATTTACTGCTTTTCTGGGTCTTGATTTACTACCAGCTGTAAGTTAAGTCATCCAATTGAATGTTACCTGCCATCAAGCAAACAACTCAGTTTAATATCAGGAAATGAAGCACTTAACCTTTGGCATGAATCCGATTTCCTTCTGCTGCCAGAAACCAAGGAGAACGAAGCACAAGGTGCCATTGAGGTATAAGTCACAGTTTAAGGAATATGGACTTATGAGTCTTCCATCTGCTTCTAGTTCATTATTATTACTGTGAATGTTAGTCTGCTGAATTAGCCCTGCTATATGGTACCCAACGAAACATTGAAAGCCTTAGATGACTATGCATTTATGTCTACAGCACAAACCTTCCTGGTCATTAGGGGAAATTCCAGAGGTGGTATTGATTAATCAGAAAAAAAATGTCTTGTTGCCATGCAGGGTGAAGAGGCACAGATAGTACGTCATTGTTACCGATCACAGATAGTCAATAAGTCATAGCCAACAGCATCAAAAGGGAGAGTTACCCTTGACCATGAGGAACTGTGGTAGTTTTCTAGCTGATGTGGCTGATGATGCTAAAATAGTGGGTCAGAAGATCAGGTGATGATCATTCTTACCAAATCTTCATCAGGTTTTCAATATACCTCTGACCAGCTTCTCACAACCGAACCTTCTGTGAAGTTGAGATCATCCAACACTCACATCAATTGGCATACATTCATCAGCCCCCCCTCACCTACTCCCTTTTATTTTTCTGTAATCAGGACCAGCCATACAGCTCTCCAAGACATGCTGAGTAATAACGTGGGAAGAGATGGCCTAGTGGTATTATTGTTGGACTATTAATCAAGAGATCCAGGTAATATTCTAGGGACAGGGGTTCAAGTTCCACCATGGCAGAGGGTGAAATTTGAGTTCAATAAGAATTTGGAATTATGAATCTAATGATAGTTAAAAGCTTGGTGACCATCTGGCTCACTCATGACTTTTAGGGAAGGAAAATGCCCTCCTTTCTTGGTCTGGCCTCCATGTGACTCCAGACCCAAAGCAATGAAGTTGACTCTTATCTGCCCTCTGGGCAATCAGGGATAGGC
Organism: Chiloscyllium punctatum; assembly: GCF_047496795.1. Lineage (NCBI taxonomy): Eukaryota > Metazoa > Chordata > Chondrichthyes > Orectolobiformes > Hemiscylliidae > Chiloscyllium > Chiloscyllium punctatum. The sequence goes on along the minus strand of NC_092741.1, from coordinate 49,686,965 downwards.
AACAAATGCTGGCCTAACCAACCATACCCTCATACTGTGAATGAATTTAAACAAAAATTGAAAAATAAAATGAAAGATTTCTTCAGAGAATAGCATCATAAACCAATACTACATAGAAGATCACATTAAGTTTGCTGCAATGCTTTTGAATATTAAGTCAGTTAGTCCTATTCTCTGGGGTCTATTTGTAGATCTCTGTATTTCTTGCTCCTTCAAGGATTTATCAGCTCCCTTTTGAAATCTACAATATAGAATGTTTGCAACAACCTATTAAAATCTGAACCCTCACTATTCATTTAAATACTTTCTCCTTCACTCATTTCATCTCTACTTCTTTTTGCCAGTCCCCATAAATCTGTGCCACTCAGTTATCAACCTTGTAGAGTAAAGGCTCAATATTCTTAAGTATTAATCCTGTGTTTAGACTCCAGCAACATTTCTGCAGTAACATAGTGCTTCCAATCTCCATTAAAATAATGAGTGACAAACTCAGCAGCAGGACAAGAGCACCAGGAGAAGCTTCAAGGCTAATCCAAGTAGCAGGAATACCATGAAAGGAACAGTCCAACAAATGGAAAGCAACTGACAGCACAGCGATATTTACAAATAAACAACAGGATAACCAAACTCCATAAGGGGAAACAGTGGTGTAGATCCTAATGCTTCCGGCATCTTTTAAGCATGTGAAAGGGCCACAACAATCTCAAAAGTGGCAAAACTGGCACAGGCAGTTCAACTGATTGATTGATCAATTGATTTATCGTCATGTACTGAAAGACAGCAAAAGGTTTTGTTTACAAGCAGTACAAGCAGATCTCAGTAAGCAAGGATGTGCAGATTGGAAGTTGTAGACAGAGGCATACAGGTCACAATGCACAGGGCATGTACTAGGCAAGATCAATGTTAGCAAGGTCAGCGTTGTTTAGGGCGAGAGAGCCCATTCATCAGTCTAATACTGACTGGGAAGAAGCTGTTCCTGAACCTGCTGGTGCGTGTGTTCAGGCTTCTTTATCTTCTGCCCGACAGGAAGAGGATGTAGGAGAACATTATCGAGGTGGGATGGTTCTTTGATGGTGTTGGCAATCTTTCTGCAGCAGCAAACTGTATAATGGATGGAAGTTGGCGTCCATGATGGTCTGGGCTGTGCACACAACCTTCTGTAGTTTTTACGGTCCTGGGCAGAGCAGATGCCATACTAGGCCATTATGCTTGCAAATTGTGCATCTGTAAAAATTGTTGAGGATCCTTATTGACATGCCACATTTCCTGAGTTGCTTGAGGAAGAAGCCTTCTTGATCATCGCTTCTAAATGGCATGTGTCCAGTACAGGTTATCGATCATCATCAGTCTGAGGAACTTGACTCTCCACCCTCTCAAACTCTGGTCTATGGATGTTGATGGGAGTGTGTTCTCCTCCTTTCTAGCTGAAGTCAATGATCAGTCTTTAGTTTTGCAGACATTCAGAGAGAAGTTGTTCTCATGGCAACATGTCACCAAACCCTCTATCTCCCTTCTGTGTTTTGACTCATGTTTGTTAGATATTCATCCAGTAATACTTCAGGTTCAACAGCCGAACTATAGTGATTGGAATGATGTCAGCCAGGTGGATCTCATAGAATATGAGTTTGCTGATTGGGGCTGTTAACCTGTCCAATCAGGGAGCCCTGGATGACAGATATAAACAGGAGATTCAGAGGCCTCCTTAGTTTAGGGGACTGACTCTATGTTGGCTGGTGCTACAGTCAGTGTGTTACTGTTAGTTTCTGCTTGCCTCTTTTTTGGAGGGGGAAACCTGATTCCTGAACTGGCTGAATTATTTAGCCAGTTTGTTAACTGGCATTCCTTTTTGTGAGGACTGATTGTTAAATTCCTGATGCACATAATGTGTTTCAGGTATAGCTCAGTTCTCATTAAGGGATTGCTGTTTCACTGGCTGGTTACAGCCTATGTGTTACTCTTTTCTCCTTTTATGTTTTGAGAACAGGACAATGTGGATTTTATGGTAGGGCTTAGCCCTTGGACTCTAGTTTTCTTTGTTTTTTTGTATGTATCCTCACTGTTTTTGGTGTTTGGACTGAACCCTTGTGGAAGACATATGTTTTACCAGAGGAGCTGTTCCTGTGGGGAGGCCTAGCCCTGGGACTGGGCCTCTGAAGATTGAACACCTGTGTGTGCTGGGAGGTGAGCACTTACTGTATCTTGGAGTTTGGTAGCAGACCTTTCCTTCAGGAGTGGACCAAACCCCTGTGAGCTAACTGCACCTGTACAATGTACTGTTCCTGTGAGTGGGCCTGGTTTTCCAAGACTGGGCCAGGACTCCATGGAGACTGAACACCTGTGTGCTGCAGGGTGGGCATTTGCTGCCTTCAGGAGTGGACTCTGCCCTTGGTTGTGGACTCTGTTTTTAGCAACAGACTCTGCAGTTTGGAGCGGACTCTATTTCTGACAATGCACATTGTATACTGGAGTGGACTCTCCCTGGAAATGGATTTTATATTTTGAAGACTGTATAGATTTGGACTGTGTACCAGAATGGACTTTGTTTTTTTGGTAACTAACTGTATTGTGGTGTTTCCTGGGTCTATCACCTGCTCTGTCTTGCGTGTCCCTGGGTCTGGCAGGCCTTACCATGAGCTGGGAGGCTCATGGGTCGTCCTGAAAGCTGTCAGCCCAAGAGCCGGAGAGTGGGTAGGCCATCCTGTTGCCAGATGGTGGGTAGGCTGTTCTGAGCGCTGTTGTCCCGAGAAGGCATAATTGGGACGGGCTGTCCTAGAGGTGGTCGAAAGGTGTCAGAGCAGCCGAGAGCCAGAAGGCGCATAGGGTCAGGCTGAGATCCGAAAGGCTTGTGGGCTACCCTGCACGTTGTCATCCCAGTGAAGGGGACGGGCTGTCCTAGAGGTGGCCGGAAGGTGTGCCAGGATAGCCCACTGGCCAGAGTGCATCGGGGTGGGTGAGATCCCAATGGTACGTAGGGGCAGACTGAGAGCCTAAAGGCAGGTAGCCGTCCTCAGCACTGTCACCCCGGACAGGTACCGGGGCTGGCTGCCCCAGAGGTGGTCGAAAGGTATGTCAGGGCGGACTGAGAACTGGAAGGGGCATGGGGTGGATCGAGAGCCGGAAGGTGTGTAGGTGCGGGCTGCCTTAGAGTGGCCAGAAGATGGGAGGGATTGGGGCTTGCTGAGTCTGTATTGTCTGCACTTTTTTAAATGTAACTGGATTGTCTTGTGTATAAAGGTCATTGTTGTTTTCTTTTTATATTTGAAACTGGGATTTGTGGTTTGTCCTCAATTCCCTATAAGCTGGTTGAACGGTAGGGTTTGGGGCCTGGCTTTGCTGCTCCTCTCCCTTGTAAAATTGCTGTTGTATACAGCTGTAAATGTTAATTGTTTTTTGTAAATTGTTTTGTAATTTGTTTAATAAAATAAAAACAGGAGATTCCGAGGCTTTCTTAGTTTAGGGGACTGACTCTATGCTGGCTGGTACTATAGTCAGTATGTTACTGTTAGTTTCTGCTTCTCTTTTTTTTTGGAGAGAGAAACCTGATTTCTGAACTGGTTGAATTATTTTGCCAGTTTGTTAACTGGCATTCCTTTTTAGTGAGGACTGATTTTTAAAATTCCTGATGCACATAATGTTTCAGGTGTAACTCAGTTCTCATTAGGGGATTGTTGTTTCACTGATTACAGCCTGTGTACCTTTTTTCAGAAAAAAAGAGTAAATGTTAATTTTGTGGTAGGGCTTAGCCCTTGGACTTTAGTTTCCTTTGTTTTTTGTATGTGTCTCCACTTTTTATTGGTGTTTGGACTGAGCCCTTGTGGAAGGCCTACATTTTACCAGAGGAGCTGTTCCTGTGGGGAGGCCGAGCCCTGGGACTGGGCCTCTGAAGATTGAACACCTGTGTGTGTGCTGGGAGGTGAGCACTTGCTGTATCCTGGAGTTTTGGAGATGACCTTTCCTTTTGGGAGTGGACCAAACCCCTGAGTTAACTGCACCTGTACAATGTACTGTTCCTGTGAGTGGGCCTGGTTTTCCAAGGCTGGGCAAGGACTCCATGGCGACTGTAACCCTGTGTGCCGTGGGGTGTGCATTTGCTGCCTTCAGGAGTGGACTCTGCAGTTTGGAGTGGACTCCATTTTGGACAATGCACCTCAAACTGGAGTGAATGCCATTTCTGGGAATGAACTCTATTTTTGAAGACTCTATATATTTGGACTGTGTACCAGAAAGGACTGTTAACTATTTTGTGTTGTTTGGGTCCATCACTTGCACTGGATTGTGTCCCTGGGTCTGGCAGGCCTTAACTGTGAGCTGGGAGGCTCATGGGTCAGCCTGAAAGCTGTCACCCCGAGACCCGGAGGGTGGGTAGGCCATCCTGTGAACCTGAAGGTTGGTAGGCTGTCCTGAAAGCCAGAGGGTGGGTAGGCCAGCCTGATGCCAGTTGCCCTGAGAGCCAGATGGTGGGTAGGCCATTCTGAGCGCTGTCATTCTGAGAAGGGGTAATCGGGATGGGCTGTCCTAGAGGTGGTCAAAAGGTGTCAGAGCAGCTGAGAGCCTGAAGGCACGTAGGGGCAGGCTGAGATCTAGAAGATGTGTGGGCTACCCTGCACCATGTCCTCCCAGGGAAGGGTACGGACTGTCCTAGAGGTGGCTGGAAGGTGTGCCAGGATAACCCACTGGCCAGATGGTGCAACAGGGTGGGTGAGAGCCCAATGATATGTAGGGGCAGACAAAGAGCCAGAAGGTGGGTAGGCTGTCCTGACCACTGTCACCCCAGGCGGGTACTAGGGTGGGCTGTCCTAGAGGTATTCGAAAGGTGTCAGGGCGGACCGAGAACTGGAAGGGGCTTGGGGGCGGACTGAGTCAGAAGGTGGGTAGCCATCCTCAGCACTGCCTACCTGGACAGGTACCAGGGTGGGCTGCCCAGTGGTGGTCGAAAGGTGCTGAGGGTGGTTAGTGAAGCCAGAAGGTGGGTAGGCCATCCTGCCTGCTGTCACCCCAGGCGGGTACCAGGCCGGGCTGTCCTAGAGGTGGTCGAAAGGTGTCAGGGTGGACCGAGAACTGGAAGGGACATGGGGTGGACCGAGAGCCAGAAGGTGCATAGGGGTGGACTGCCTTGGAGTGGCTGGAAGGTGGGAGGGACGGGGGCTTGCTGGGTCTGTATTGTCTGCACCATTTATGTAACTGGATTGTCCTTTTATGTACAAATGTCATTGTCACTGTCTTTTATGTGAAACTGGGATTTGAAGTTTGTCCTCATCTCCTGTAAACTGGTTGAATGGTCGGGTTTGAGGCCTAGCTTCACTGCTCCTCTCCCTTGTAAAATTGCTGTTGTATACAGCTGTAAATGTTAACAGTTTTTTGTAAACTGTTTTGTAATAAAATATTATAAACAGGAGTGGCAGAGGTTCTGCTCATTCTGGGAGCCAGCTCTGAGCTAGCTGTTGTCAGTGTCATGTACTGTGCACTTGTAAATAAAGGGTGACTTTGTAACAGGATATCAGCTTACATGGAGTTATTTTACAAATCACAATGTCTTCCAGTCAAAGGTAGATTATACATGTGCAATGTTGCCGCAGTTCATGAGAAGTCTGAAATAAAGTAGCAAAATACAATGAGAGGTCTCATTGAAAATAACGTTGGAGGCAGTACACCATTTTGGGCACAAATGGAAGTATACCAAAGCTGAAGGCAGGAAAGGGTAGCAGATGCTATTGCCATGTGTTTCTTCACTGGCAGGAAGAGGTTGCCAAAGGTGTGGGGTGTGTCCCACTGAATGGGAAGAATTAGGAAAATGGACTGCATAAGCTGGAGATCAGAGTTGACAGTTTGGTGCTGGAAAAGTACAGCAGGTCAGGCAGCATCTGAGCAGCAGGAGAATCAGTGTTTCAGGCATAAGCCCTTCATCAGGAATGAGGCTTGTGGGCCAAGGTGGCGGGGGGCACGGGGGAGGGGGGTGTGTGCTGTGGTGGGGGGTGCTGAGATAAATGGAGGGGTGGGGGTTGCAGTTGGGGGGTGGGGGAGGTAGCTGAAAATGCAATAGGTAGATGAAGGTGGGGGAGTAGGTGAATGAGAAGAATGGTCATTGTAATAGCAGTCACAGAAACAACAACAGGTATTGTCCCCTTGAGTTTGCTTCACCACCCAGTAAGGATGTGGTTAATCTGGTTGTGACCTTGGCTCCACTTGCCTGTTTGCCTTTACCCCCAGCATAACACATGACTCCCTTGTCTTTCAAAATTTAAAGACCAAGCCATCGCAATCTTCTGGGTGAGAAATCTACATCTGAATGACACTTTGTGAGAAATGAAATCTCCTCATCTCTGATCTAAGAGGGGGAACCTCTTCTTATATGATGTCCACTATTTCTACTGTTCCTCACAAGAGGAAACATCTTTCAGATATCTACTCTATTCAGACACAAGGTCTTTGTTTAAATAATAACACCTCTCAACCTTTTAACCTCCAATGGATACAAGTCTGGTCTGTTTAACCTTTCTTTCAGAAGATAAGTCTTACAATTGGTAATTGAGGTATGTTGACATTCTCTTAACTGCATTTAAAGTGATTAATTTAACTTTTTTCCATATTAATAGGCCAAACTAATGTTCAGCACTTCTGATGGTCACAGAATCCATACAATATAGAAACAGGCCATTTAGCCCAAGAACTCCATGCTGACCCTCTGAAAATTATCCCACCCAGATCCATTTTTCTACCCTATTACTTAACACCCCCTGACTAATGCACCTGATCAACACATCCTTGAACACTGGGCAATTTAGCACAGCCAATTCATCTAGCTTGCATATTTTTGGACTGTAGGAGGAAACCAGAACACCTGTAGAGTGCATGGGAAGAATGTGCAAACTCCACACAGTCACCCAAGGATGGAATTGAACCCAGGTCCCTAGTGCTGTGAAGCAGCAGTGCCAGCCACTAAGCTGCTATACCATCCATAGAGCCACCCTGCCTCCCCAATGTTCTGTACAACTGCAATAAACTTTCCGTATGCTTAAATTCCATTTCTCTTTCGAACATGTTATTTGGCTTCCTCATCATTTGTTGTACCTGCTTGCTAAGTTTCTGTGACCCATATACCAGGACATCAAGGTGCCTCTGTATTACCAAATCCATCACATTTAAAACTGCATTTAAAAAGCATTTGTTTTCTTCCTTCCAAAATGGGCAAGTTCACATTATGCTCCATCTTGTAACTTTTTTTTTGTCTACTCACTTAGCATGTCCATTTCTCTTCTCAGTTTCTATACCTCCTCTGAATAATATTTTTTCCTGCCTACCTCAATGTAATTGGCAAACTTAGTTACTGGCTGTTCAGTGCCCTCATCCAAATCATTGATATAGATTGTAAATAGTTGACCCACTAAAACTGATCCCTGCAGTACTTCACAAGGTATAATTTGCCAATACAAAAAAAGTGCCCCATTCACCCCAACACTCTGCTTCCCATTAGCTGGGGGAAAGTGAGGACTGCAGATACTGGAGGTCAGTCAAGATTAGAGTGGTGCTGGAAAAGCATAGCAGGTCAGGCAGCATCCGAGGAGCAGGAAAATTGATGTTTCGGGCAGGGGCCCTTCCTGGGGGAGGGCTCCTGCCTGGAACGTCAATTTTCCCATTAGCTAACCAATTCTTCATCTATGTTAATACTTGCAGGAACTCTTACTATTTGTTTGTTTACAATAAACTAGCTTTCTCTCTCTGTAATCTTTTTAGTCATTCTTTGCTAGTTCATAATGTCTATCCAATATTCTGACCGACAAGCAATTCCGACAATTCTTGAGATGAGATCAAGCACTGTATTGAAATGAAAATTATTGAGCTCCCACCAAAAATTAGAGATAATGTTTATTTCATTAGAAAGTTTATCTTGTTATGACCCAGAACCATAGGAGTAGCATCAATGAGTAATAGGAAAGTTTCACTCCAAATCCAACAAAATTAGTAAAACAGGATTAATTCTCTAATGCATCCATATTTGTAACAGAAACCTAATGAAGCTGTGCTGTGTTCAAGAAAGAAGTCCTTGGAATTGCATGAGCTTGTCAAAAAAATTATGATTAATTCCTAGATTTGCAATTCCCTTTAGATCTTATGTGGTTTACAACACTGTTGAGGGCCAAAGAAATTGCAAATTGCTACAGAACATATATAAATACTAACTAAAATGGGTGATGTGCGGGGGGGAGGCGTACGGGGGGGGGAGGCGTGCGGGGGGGGAGGCGTGCGGGGGGGGGAGGCGTGCGGGGGGGGAGGCGTGCGGGGGGGGGGAGGCGCGCAGGAGGCCAGTTGAGGAAGGGTGATGTGTGGAGGAGGGAGAATTGGAGGAGGGAGGTGTAGAGGCTGGAAATGTGTAGGATGGAGTTGTTGAGGTGGGAGGTTTGCTGGTGGGAGGTTTGCGGGTGGGAGGTGCAGAGGAGGGAGGGATGCGAGGAGGAGGGAGATGTGGAAGATGGAAGTGTGCAGGAGGGAGGTGTGGAGGAGGGTGGTGTGCAGGAGAAAGTTGTGAGGTAAGTGTGCAGGAGGGAGATGTGGGAGAGGTAAGTGTGCAGGAGGAAGGTGTGCAAGAGGTAAGTGTGCAGGAGGGAGGTGTGCCGGAGGGGTTTGTGCAGGTGGGAAGTGAGCTGGAGGGAGGGAGGTGTGCGGGAGGGAGGTGTGCGGGAGGGAGGTGTACGGGAGGGAGGTGTACGGGAGGGAGGTGTTCCTGGAGGGAAGTGTGCTGGACGAAGATGTGCAGGGAGGAGAAGTACAGGAGAGAGTTGTGCAGGAGGGAGGTGTTCCTGGAGGGAAGTGCGCAGGAGGCCAGTTGAGGAAGGGTGATGTGTGGAGGAGGGGGAATTGGAGGAGGGAGGTGTAGAGGCAGGAACTGTGCTGGACGGAGTTGTTGAGGAGGGGGGTGTGGTGGAGGGAGGTGTGGGGGATGGGTTTTGTGGGTGGGAGGTGCAGATGAGGGAGGTGTAGAGGAGAGAAGAGTGGAGGAGGAAGGGATGCGGGAGGGAGGTGTGGAGGAGGGAGGTGTGGAGGAGGAAGGTGTATGGGAGGGAAGTGTGCTGGAGGGAGATGTGCAGGTGGGAGGTGTGCAGGTGGGAGGTGTGCAGGGGGGAGATGTACAGGAGGGAGTTGTGCAGGAGGGAAGTGTTCCTGGAGGGAAGTGCGCAGGAGGCCAGTTGAGGAAGGGTGATGCGTGGAGGAGGGAGAATTGGAGGAGGGAGGTGTAGAGGCAGGAAGTGTGCTGGACGGAGGTTTGGGGGAGGGAGGTTTGGGGGATGGGTTTTGTGGGTGGGAGGTGCAGACGAGGGAGGTGTATAGGAGGGAAGAGTGGAGGAGGAAGGGATGCGGGAGGGAGGCGTGGAGGAGGGAGGCATGGAGGAGGGAGGCGTGGAGGAGGGAGGTGTATGGGAGGGAAGTGTGGAAGAGGGAGATGTGCAGGTGGGAGGTGTGCAGGGGGGAGACGTACAGGAGGGGGTTGTGCAGGTGGGAGGTGTGCAGGAGGGAAGTATTCCTGGAGGGAAGTGCGCAGGAGGCCAGTTGAGGAAGGGTGATGATTGGAGGAGGGAGGTGTAGAGGCAGGAAGTGTGCAGGACGGAGTTGTTGAGGGAGATGTGGTGGAGGGAGATTTGCTGGAAGGAGGTGTGGTGGAGGGAGGTGTGCGGGATGGGGTTTTGTGGGTGGGAGGTGCGGGGGAGGGAGGCGTTGAGGAGGGAGATGTGGAAGATGGAAGTGTGGAAGAGGGAGGTGTGGAGGAGGGAAAGGTGCAGGAGGAAGGTGTGGAAGATGGAAGTGTGCAGGAGGGAGGTGTGGAGGAGGGTGGTGTGCAGGAGAAAGTTGTGAGGGAGGTGTGGAGGAGGGAGGTGTGCAAGAGGTAAGTGTGTGGGAGGGAGGTGTGCAGGAGGGAGGTGTGCCGGAGGGGTTTGTGCAGGTGGGAGGTGTATGGGAGGGAAGTGTGCTGGACGAAGATGTGCAGCGGGGAGGTGTGCAGGGGGGAGACGTACAGGAGGGAGGTGTGCAGGAGGGACGTGTTCCTGGAGGGAAGTGCGCAGGAGGCCAGTTGAGGAAGGGTGATGCGTGGAGGAGGGGGAATTGGAGGAGGGAGGTGTAGAGGCAGGAAGTGTGCTGGACGGAGTTGTTGAGGAGGGGGGTGTGGAGGAGGAGGGTGTGGAGGAGGGGGGTGTGGGGGAGAGGTGCAGATGAGGGAGGTGTGGAGGAGGAAGGGATGCAGGAGGGAGGCATGGAGGAGGGAGGTGTGGAGGAGGAAGGTGTATGGGAGGGAAGTGTGCTGGAGGGAGATGTTCAGGAGTGAGGTGTGCAGGGGGGAGTTGTGCAGGAGGGAAGTGTTCCTGGAGGGAAGTGCGCAGGAGGCCAGTTGAGGAAGGGGGATGCGTGGAGGAGGGAGAATTGGAGGAGGGAGGTGTAGAGGCAGGAAGTGTGCTGGATGGAGTTGTTGAGGAGGGAGGTTTGCGGGAGGGAGGTTTGCAGGAGGGAGGTTTGCGGGAGGGAGGTGCAGATGAGGGAAGAGTGGAGGAGGAAGTTGTGCAGGAGGGAAGTGCGCAGGAGGCCAGTTGAGGAAGGATGATGATTGGAGGAGGGAGAATTGGAGGAGGGAGGTGTAGAGGCAGGAAGTGTGCTGGATGGAGTTGTTGAGGGAGATGTGGTGGAGGGAGGTGTGCAGGAGGGAGGTTTGGTGGAGGGAGATGTGCAGGATGGGGTTTTGTGGGTGGGAGGTGCGGGGGAGGGAGGTGTTGAGGAGGGAGATGTGGAAAAGGGAGGTGTGGAGGAGGGAAAGGTGCAGGAGGAAGGTGTGGAAGATGGAAGTTGGAGGAGGGAGGTGTGGAGGAGGGTGGTGTGCAAGAGGTAAGTGTGCGGGAGGGAGGTGTGCCGGAGGGGTTTGTGCAGGTGGGAAGTGTGCAGGAGGGAAGTGTGCTGGAAGAAGATGTGCAGGGGGGAGATGTGCAGGGGGGAGATGTGCAGGGGGGAGATGTGCAGGGGGGAGACGTACAGGAGGGAGTTGTGCAGGAGGGAGGTGTTCCTGGAGGGAAGTGCGCAGGAGGCCAGTTGAGGAAGGGTGATGCGTGGAGGAGGGGGAATTGGAGGAGGGAGGTGTAGAGGCAGGAACTGTGCTGGACGGAGTTGTTGAGGAGGGGGGTGTGGGGGAGGGAGGTGTGGGGGATGGGTTTTGTGGGTGGGAGGTGCAGATGAGGGAGGTGTAGAGGAGAGAAGAGTGGAGGAGGAAGAGATGCGGGAGGGAGGCGTGGAGGAGGGAGGTGTGGAGGAGGAAGGTGTATGGGAGGGAAGTGTGGAAGAGGGAGATGTGCAGGTGGGAGGTGTGCAGGGGGGAGGCGTACAGGAGGGAGTTGTGCAGGAGGGAAGAGTTCCTGGAGGGAAGTGCGCAGGAGGCCAGTTGAGGAAGGATGATGATTGGAGGAGGGAGGTGTAGAGGCAGGAAGTGTGCAGGACGGAGTTGTTGAGGGAGATGTGGTGGAGGGAGATTTGCTGGAAGGAGGTGTGGTGGAGGGAGGTGTGCGGGATGGGGTTTTGTGGGTGGGAGGTGCAGACGAGGGAGGTGCGGGGGAGGGAGGTGCGGAGTAGGGAGGTACGGAGTAGGGAGGTGCGGAGTAGGGAGGTGCGGGTGGGAGGGAGGTGTGGAGGCGGGAGGTGTGGAGGAGGGAATTATGCAGGAGGGGTGATGTGTGGAGGAGGGAGAATTGGAGGAGGCAGGTGTAGAGGCAGGAGGTGTGTAGGAGAGAGGTGTGTAGGAGCAAGGTGAGGAGGGCATTTGTCGTTTGCAAAGGGACTTAGATATGATGCAGAGCTGGGCTGAGGAGTGGCAGATGGAGTTCAATCCTGCCAAGTGTGAGATTGTCCATTTTGGAAGAGCAAATAAGAATGCAGAATACAGGGTTAATGGTAGGGTTCTTAGTCAGGTGGAGGAACAGAGGGATCTTGGGGTCTATGTACATAGATCTTTGAAAGTTGCCACTCAGGTGGATAGAGTTTGTAAGAAGGCCTATGGTGTATTATCGTTCATTAGCAGAGGGATTGAATTCAAGAGTCGTGAAGTGATGTTGCAGCTGTACAGGACTTTGGTTAGGCCACATTTGGAGTACTGTGTGCAGTTCTGGTCGCCTCACTTTAGGAAAGATGTGGAAGCTTTGGAGAGGGTGCAGAGAAGATTTACCAGGATGTTGCCTGGAATGGAGAATAGCTCATACGAGGATAGGTTGAGAGTTCTCAGCCTTTTCTCGTTGGAACGGCGAAGGATGAGGGGTGACTTGATAGAGGTTTATAAGATGATCAGAGGAATAGATAGAGTAGACAGTCAGAAACTTTTCCCCCGGGTACAACAGAGTGTTACAAGGGAACATAAATTTAAGGTGAAGGGTGGAAGGTATAGGGGAGATGTCAGAGGTGGGTTCTTTACCCAGAGATTGGTGGGGGCATGGAATGCTCTGCCCGTGGGAGTGGTAGAGTCAGATTCATTGGCGACCTTTAAGCGGCATTTGGATAGGTACATGGATGGGTGCTTAATCTAGGATAGAAGTTTGGCACAACATCGTGGGCCGAAGGGCCTGTTCTGTGCTGTATTGTTCTATGTTCTAAGGTGTGGAGGATGGAGGTGTGGGGGAGGGCGGTGTGGGGGAGGGCGGTGTGGAGGAGGGGAATTGTGCTGATGGGAGGTGTGAAAGAGGGAGATGAGGAGGATGGAGGCGTGGGGGAGGGAGGCGTGGGGGAGGGAGGCGTGCGGGAGGGAGGTGTGCAGGAGCAAGGTGTGTGGAATAAATTGAAGAAGTGATGAATGGAATGTTTCTCAGGATGGGGGCGTGGTATGTAAACTTCCCTCTGTGATGACAGTAGCCAAAATGAGCAAACACTTGGAGTTACTTTTCTGTCTAGATTGTCAAAAGAAGCAATCTGACCATCATCTCTGGAATCACCAATAACAACCGGTCTCATATAATAACATGAATGTAGTTAAAGTCTCAATGCACTTCACAGCATTGCTATCGATCTATCAATGCCATGCTGGTGTGCAACCACAAGATGGGCTTCATGATGCTTTGTGTCAGATGCACAGGGGGCTGGCATAACGCTCTCAATCAATAAGAGTTCAACATCCCAGGCAGTTCTATTCTAGACTGCAGAGTTAGAGCTGGCTGGTGTGAGACAAGGAATACCTGCATCAGATTTAGGATCACGATTCTTATAAATAATCCTACCAAGGAGGTACAATCGCCACACAAACACATTTTGTATTCATGCTTGAAACTCCATTGTGACAATCATTTGTTTGAAATGTTATGAGTACTGATTCTGACCTGCTGAGCTGACTTCCACATTTCACTATTGCAAATCCACCTTTGTTTTCAGCTCATGATTCACTACTTGCCACAGAAATCAACTTCAGCTTTATGTTGCATGTTATAAGAAATGGGAATTCTGGTTATAGGATCATAGAGAAAACAGACATTTTGGTCCAACTAGTCCACGCTGCCCATGTTCCAAAAACAATCGAGTCCCACTATGGCCTATATCCCTCCTAACCTTTCCTATTCATGTACTTATCCAAATATCTTTTCAATGTTGTTACTGTACCTGCATCCACCACTTCGTCTGGAAGTTCATTCAACATAGGACCCATTCTTTGTGTTGAAAGGTGGATTATAGTGGTCTTTTTAAAATCTTTCTCCTCTCACTCTCAAAATATGCCCCTAGTTTTGAACTCCCCACCTTCAAGGAAAGATCCTCGCTGTTCACCTTCACTATGCCCCTTTTGACGGGTGGCTCAGTGGTTAGCACAACTCCCTCACAGCATCAGGCCACTGTCTGTGTGGAGTTTGCACATTCTCCCCATGTCTGTGTGGGTTTCCTCCGGTGCTCCAGTTTCCTCCCACAGTACAAGGATGTGCACATCAGGTGAACTGGCTATGGTAAATTGCCCATAGTATTCGGTGCATTAGTCAGGGGTTATTATCTGGTTGGGTTATTCTTAAGAGGGTTGGTGTTTCCACCTGTTTCCACACTGTAGTGAATTAAAGCTCTATAAGATCAACCCTCAACCTCTTACGGTCCTATGAAAGAAGTATTAGCTATTCAGCCTATCTTTATAACTCAAACCTTTCATTCTCAGCAACATTCTGGTAAATCTTTTCTGAACCTTCTCCAGTTTAATAATATCTTTCCTACGGCAGAGTGATCGGAACTGAACACTGTACTCCAGAAGAGGCCTCAGCAATGTCCTGTACAATCTCAACATAACATTCCAATTCCTATACTCAAAAGTTTGAGCACTAAAGACAAATATGCTAAATGCTTTCTTAACACCCTGTATACACGTGGCGCAAATTTCGAAACATTATGTACCTGAACCCCTAGGTCTCTGTGTTCTATAAGATTACTGGTTGAGGCTATTTTTCTGCCTTCCTGTTGTTGGAAAGATGATGCTGCTTATGCTGACGCCATCAAGCTGTCTGGATTCAGTGAACGTAGAACTGGCATTACACTTTGATCTTCTTGACTAATAACTCAGCACTGAACTCGGCAGAGCATTTAGAGATCTTACTCAGCTCATTTCAATCTCAGTATGACTGGAAAACCTGTAATGCATAACACATAACATAAACATAAATATAAATAACTTTGATCCAGATCCATCTCTTTGAATTTTATTGCACAGCATTCTTGGGAGCAGAGACCAGTGCAGTTGACTGATCACCTCAGCCATCCATTTCCAAAACAGAAAGTAATTCCTGTCAACGTAATGGCAAACACCATTTTAATTCTTCTGCAATGATATCGTCATTTCAAACCCTCTTAGTTTGCTTCTTCAGAATGATGAAACATTTTACACTTAATAGTTTCAATATTAGCTAACGTGTACTCGTCTTACTGCTCAATAGCAAGTCCTTTAGCAAGTATTGATTCTTTTGTTGAAACATGCTTTCATGATGGTATGTAGCTGGCCAGAATGATCATGAACTGAAGCAGAGAAGTGAACGCTGTTTGAAATGAATCCACTCAGCTCATTGTTTGCAGAAAAATCTAACAGGTTACAAATCTGTTTCCCGGCTTATAATTATTTATCAGAAAGCATTATTTTATTTCAATAGCTTCACCTGTTCACTTATCAAAATTGTCAAAAACAACATACACTTCAGAGTTTAATATATTTTTGCAGTTTTATGTAATAATAATCAGGAGACAGGGTGTGGAGTGCATTGGGGAGGCTGGAGGAATGTTTTGTTTATAGGCATTTTAATAAGGTTTTAACGCCCCTATGGAGGGGCTGGGCCTTTGAGTTCAGAGCATTAAGATGGTGGAACACCTACCATTGCATTCAGACAGGAAATCAGTGCTGTTGTTGCTATCATTGTATGGTAACAGTAATGTAAACATAAACAGAACAGAATTGTGCTTGTTCCGAATGCTCTAGCACCATCCATCCTGCCAATCCCTTCACTACTGGATGACCCCTTGTTGCTAACTGTCCCAGTCACCACATTCCTCATCCCCGGCTCCCGGCCTGCCTATTTTCCTGGCTACCACCTGACTATTCCACTGCAGATACTGAAGATCAGAATCGAGAGTGTGGTGTTGGTAAAGCACAGCAGGTCAGGCAGCACCCAAGGAGCAGGAGAATCGATGTTTCGAGCATAAGCTCTTCAGCAGGAATGAAGCTTGTGGGCCAACGGGCTCCTCCATTCTGCTTCCTTCACTGCCCGGCTCTCTACTTTGTTGGCAACAAGTGAAGTCGTGTGTTAAAGTCTGAGAGTTCTTTCTGAGGGCTACTCTGGGTCAACAGGTTTGAAATTCATTTCAGAGGTTCCATCCTGCTGTATGAAATAAAATAATATGAAAGAAATGACTGTGCTTTTGCCAGGCAACAGACATCCAGGCATACAGGGAGAGACAAAAAAAATCCAGAAAACTGTCATTGTCTGTCTAGGCATGCTGGAGAGTGGAGGCTCAAGTATTCAACTCTCAAGTGAGAAAACCCAGGGAAAAAAACACTGCTGAAAGCTGAGTTTACGGAACTTCTATCTGTTCTGAAGTTAAAGTGAGTTTGGTTTGAAGGTTGTTTTAGATGCATTGGAGATACCAACTGAAGAAAAGTAAAACCTAACGGATGAACAGAAATACACCGAGGGTTACAGCTGTGCCATCCCGAGTGAGGAACCTCCTGGTAGGAACAATGGTGACTTTTCACTGAGCTTTGGATATTTGCCAGTATATTAATGTGATAAGAGGAATAATGTGAATGTGAATATTTTTTCCAGAATTTCTAATGATACTTTTCTAACCTTTCCATCTGATAAAATAGAATTCCTGTTTTTACTTTCATCATTTATTAAATGGATTTTTCTTTTACTTAACAGTACACTGGCAGCCTCTTTTGAATGGTCAGTAGTTTTTTTTAACTGTTGAGTTCAAAGTTAGCACCTAATGAGCTAGGTCTCCTGCAATCTAACTTGTCCCATGTTATAACTGAGATAAAACAAGCTGTGGAATTGAGTTTAGCACAGGAGTTTAATTTGTAACACAAGAACATGGAATGGCATCATGTTACCAGCTGTATGCAAATTATCACTATTTGTGCAAGTTGTCCTACACCAAGGCAAAAAAAACATTAGCATATGTCTCTTAATCTAAGGTGTGTGGTGAAAGCCTGAAATTCGATTTGATGCAAATAATATATTAACGGGAAGTTGCACTGATTTGACAATTTTGATTTTAACATGCATAGCAGCTCTATAATGTTACGCTGTTGATAAACTGGAAACTACATTGTATTCAGAAAACAATGCAATAATAGCTGAAATAATATGTGATTGTTGCCAGAAAGTATAAAAGGAGCATGGGGAGCTTTGTCATTTTAGTACCGTATGCAACTTGGGAAAATCGGCAGCACAATAGAAAATAAAAGTAAATATCTGCAGGTCAGCTGTAATCCAGGATAAATTGCCTAGTGTAGGAATAGAATTCCCCACTCAAATAGTTATTACATGGTCATTTGGGTATGGGAGGTCATTACCATAGCCTGTTAACGTTAAATTATGTGCCCTCACAAATGAAAATGAAAAGGTGTTCAAAGGTAATAAATACACAAATACTGCAAATACACGACAAGTCAGTTAGCTGCTGAGAAAATGGAGAAATAGGGTTAATAGATTATTTTTGTGACTCATAGAAATTCCACCAACATTTGAAAATGTCAAGCATTCTCAGAAGGTCCCATCTCTCTCTGCGTCCTCTCACCACCGCCCCCCACCCCCCCAACCTGCCTCCCCACCACCACTACCACCTCATCCCCACCATTTCTAACTGATCCCAGTAACACAGAGAGGGAGATGGAAAAGGGTGTGACTGATACACGATAGAAACTTAAATTCACTAGGCTCATTTGAACTCAGTGCCAAGTTTAGACAAACTCCACTTTTTTTGCGTCAAAGGCCTAAGTCCACAATACAGCAGTCACAGATTTTTTGAGAGATATAAAAGCTCTTGAAGGAGAATCCAATCTATAGAACTATAACAATTTGGCAATACAGGACTTTATTATTGATGAAAACTATCAGGATTGACATTCCTGATGAAGGGCTTTTGCCTGAAACGTCGATTTCGAAGCTACTTGGATGCTGCCTGAACTGCTGTGCTCTTCCAGCACCACTAATCCAGAATCTGGTTTCCAGCATCTGCAGTCATTGTTTTTACCCACAAGAATGCTAATAAACAATGGGAAAAACAATTTATCCTGAATGAATAACAGGGTGCCGATTGGTTGGCAAGCTGATGCTGATCGGTCAAGGCATTATGAAGGATGTGCGAGTGAACAGTTACCCCAAAGCATTTATCCTATGTTCCTAAAAAACAAATCCCCTCTGATTAAGAAATGCCATGAGGAGTGCACCAAGAAACAGTCTTCCATCGTGTTTTATTTAATTGAAAGGGAACAATACCCAGACAATACAAATTCAATATATGTATCTTCTCACAAGTGTATATGAACCATAATGCAAAACAAAAAGATAATCTGAAACTGCTTGTCTGTCTAAATCTTGCCACGGTTTAGGTTATTGAGTGAGTGCCACTCAAAAATGGAGTCACATGAAATGTCAGACACTATAACCTGCATCTTATGTTTGTGTCAACCTTTTTGGAGGGCTTCTCTCTGTGAAACCTAACTCCCCTAATTAGTTATCCACCGCACCCCTATGGCATCTCTCATGTTCATTTCTGCCCTTTCTTACTACTGGCCTTTCTAGAACAACTCACCCACCCCTCAATATACGGACATTCTGGAACTCACCAGCTCCTGTACCATCTTTAAAAATCCATAGCAGACCCAAACAAGCATCGTCAGTCTAGAGATGCCCTGCATGATTCCTGACATTTGCTCAGGATTTGTCAGGCATGGGAAAGTTGAAACACTGTTTTGTGGACAGGGACCTGGACGTCCTGCTGGATAAGGTGGTATAGAGGCAAGAATTCTTCTTCCCACAGTACCAACAGGGAAAACCATTACACCAGACCATGCAGCCTAATTCGAGGTTGCTACCCAGATATGTGCAGTCTCAGCCATCTGGAGGAATGCCAAGTAATGTAAGAAGAAGGTCAATTCCCAAGTGTCACTATCTTCTGTCTATTACCTCACATAACTCCAACTCTGTTAATGTATCTACCTCCCACAAACACTCATGTTCTGTCACTTTCACCATTGGCTATAGCATCTTCCCTCATGGCATGATGGTTCAGTGGTTAGTATTGCTGCCTCACAGCACTAGGGACCTGGGTTTGATTCCAACTGTCTGTGTGGAGTTTACATGTTCTCCCTGTATCTGCTGTGTTTCCTCTGGGTGCTCTCATTTCCTGTTGCAGTCCAAAGATGCACAGGTTAAGTGAATTGGCCATGCTAAATTGCCCCATAGCTTTCAGGGATGTGCAGGCTAGGGAGGTTAACCATAAGAAATGCAGGATGACTGGGATAGGTTAGGGGATATGCGTCTGCTGGGATGTTCTTTGGAGGGTTGGAGTAGATCTGATGGGCCAAATGGCCTGCTTCCTAGCTGCAGAGATTCTATGAACATGCTCTCTGCACTGCCTACTCACTCACTTGGGACACCTCCCTCCCTGCACCAAAAGTAAAAGCTTTGCCACCCACACTCATCTCATGCAATATGTGCTTCTCTCTCATTCCAGGAGGAAATCAGCCCACAGGACAGAAAGATTCAAGATGGATCCTGGTGCCCAATGTTCAGCTCTTCACACTTTTTCGGCTGACTCTGATAGCCTGCGTGGCTGACTGACCATGTGCAAGCTCCTGGACTGGTTTTGAATGCTGCCTTTGAGTTACTGGGTCCCCCTGGGAAGCCAATCCCCGTTGACTTGACTGAGGCCTGTTGACAACCATACTAAGCTCCCTAGCTTTGTTTCTGCAAGAAAGATTATGTTAAGACAGAAGTAAAAGCAGCCTGGTAGCTCTGGCTGAGGGGGCAAAAAGGCAAGGCAGAAATGAAAAGAGAAAGTGCTGGAGAAGCTCAACAGGTCTGGCAGCATCTGTGCAGAGAGAAAACCAGAATTAATCTTTCAAGTTCAGACAGATATGTTTCTTCAGAACTTTCAAAGCCTGTTTGGCAATTTTGGTAAGATAGGAAGTTGAATAATAATGGAATTAGCTGGTTCATTAATACAAGGTTTAATAAACTTTAATTTCCCTTAATTGACAATTTACTACTGGCCTAGCAAGGAACTCTCAACACCTTTCAGCAAATGCATCGAAGTTGAAGCTAGATGTTCCTGATTGTACAATTCTGCCATTAATGCCCCAATAATGTGTCGCTCAAGATCCCGCCTTATGTTATGAGGTTTTCTGTAGTATGGATGGTCCTCTGCTTGTGTGGAAAAGACATTTTCCAACTATACTAATATGCTGCCATGAAGCCAAAGGTTGGTCTGCCTAATCTGAATTTTAGTGTCTGCGCAATGTCAGTTTTGCAGGTGAAGCATTCCAACAACAGGCCGAAAGATCAAATCAAATAACATGTTCTTTCTACTGTTCACAGAGACTGTCAGTTTTTTTTTTCATGTAGCACTATTATGATGTGAAGTTAATTGAATCCCCAGAACTTTTAACAGAAAACAAACACTCACTCTCAGTGAGAGTTGAAGACACACTATTCCAGCACTTACAGTCGTCACTTGTTGACATTTTTCTCAGGGCTATTTCTTTTCTTAATTCTATCAAATGATGTCAGCACTACTGATTAGGTCAGTATTTGCTAGTCACCCCTAACTCTCCCTGAGAAGGTGTTGGTAAGTCACCATCTGATCCACTGCAGTCCATGGCATCATATCACTGTGAATGCTTAGCTGTATTCCACCAGCAATAGTTGTCTCAACAAGGGGATCCCAAACTCAACTCTTTGGCAGGTCAAAGAGGTATCAAATGGATTATCTGTCTTCAATATGGAGTTATGAATGATATATTTATAAGAAATGAAGCATATGAGGTGAATTAAGGTTTTGAATGGGTCTCTATGAATGAAAACTATTATTTTCCATTTCTCCTCTTGAGGTCTGTCCATGATGGATGCTATGAAAGCTAACTTGAGGTTGTAAGCATCGGGGGATGGCAGCATTGCATTTATTAATGTAAAAGATATGAGGGTACCATTAGGACTGGAAGGGGGCTGATGGACTGTGAGGATCTAAAATTTAATTAAATGTCTGTGACAAAGTTCCAAAGATTCAAGTCACACCTTCAAACAGATTACATTGTCATTCCGATGCACCCAAACATGTCTCTAATCTGCTTCCAGTGGTGGCAAACTTGGATTTATCCTACTCCCTCACCCAGAGTGGAAACTAGGTCTGACAGGGCATGGACGACTATGGCAATTGTGACAAGTTGGAACATTCGTCAATACAACCTATCTTCCTCAGTCAATGGCATTTCAAAAGTGTCTGACTAGACAAACCACAATTAAGTATGAATGACTTTTTTTATTTTCAAGTAGTTAGATAGGCATTTTTGCCAGTTAAGGTACAATATGGGGGTCAGTTAAGTTTACCTCAGTCTTCTAATAGTGACTTGGAGAAAAAATGGATTCTTTAGGAAGAAAATTTCGAAAGGGGAAATTGTCTTTGATATTCTGGAGTGTTTTGAACACATAAAAGAAAGGCTTCAATTCAGGAATCAGGGTAGCACTTTTGATGTAACATACATAGACTTTCAAAAGGCATTTAAGGCACTGCCACAAAACAGATTTGTGAGCAAAGTGATAGCTCACGGAATAAAAGTGGCAGAAGCAATGTGGATACAAAATTAGCTCTGGTCAGATTATAAAAAGGGATGGGGTTAATGGATATTTTTCAGGTTATGGGAAGCTGTGTGCAGGAGTTTCCCATGATCATAATTGGGAATCCTGCTTTTGTTGTTATAAGCTAATGATCAAGATCCTTGAGTGTATGAGACAATTTTGAAGTTTGGGAAGATGTGAACCTTGGAAGCGTTGTAAACTGTGAGAAAGATAATGTAGAAATTAAAAAGGACATATACAAGTTGGTGGAGCATGCAAAAAGTTGAGGGGTCAAATTCAATGCAGAGAAGTGTGAAGTGATGCAGTTTGGTCAGAAATATCTGGATAACCAATATAAAGTAGGTGTGAAATACTTCAGGAAGGGTAGCAGCAGAGATACCTGGGAATATGTGGGCATAAATCTCTGAAGAACAGGTAAAGAGGGCAGTTAATAAAGCATTCAGTATCCTGGGCATTATAAATAGGAGCATAGAAAAATACAAATGTAGAAAGTATGGGCAGGAGTAGGCCATTCAGCCCTTCAAGTCTGCTGTGCCATTCAGTAAAATCATGGCTGATCATCCAACTCAGTACCTGTTCACTCTTTCTCCACTTACTATTTGATTCCTTTAACCAGCCATTGACATTGAAATACATCAAGCTCTTTCTTGAAAATATTCAATGTTTGGCCTCAACTGCTTTCTTTGACAGAGAATTCTACAGGCTCAGCACTCTCTTTCATCCTTAGACTTTGACCCTTGGTTCTGAATCCCCTGATCATTGGGAACAACCTCTCTGCATTCACCTTGTCAAGTCTTGTTGGAATTTTATAAGTTTCTACGAGCTTCTTCAATAATCCAATAATTATAGTCCTAGCTGGTCCATCATTCTTCATATATCAATCCTACCATCCCAGGAATCAGTTTGATAAAATTTTCTTGCACTCTTTCCATAGCCAGAAAATCCTTCATCAGATAAGGAGACCAACAGGTATGGTCTCACCAAAGCCCTGATGAAGAGATAATGCCTGAAATATTGATTCTCCATACAAAGGATGTCGCCTGACTGGCTGTGCTTTTCCAGCGTCACACTCTTCAACTCTGATCTCCAGCATCTGTAGTCCTCACTTTCTCCTGCATAATTGCTGCAAGACAGACTTGCTCCCATAACCAAGTCCCTCACTATGTAGGCCAACATACCATTTGCTTTTTTCACTGCCAGTTGCACTTGCAATGCTTGCTTTCAATAATTGGTGTACAAGGATACCAGGTCTTGTTGCACTCCCCCCCACACACTTTCCCAATCTATTACCATTCAGGTAATAACCTGCATTCCCGTCTTTACCACCAAAGTATATAATGTAATATTTATTGAAATTATACTTCATAAATATGGTATTTGCCCATTCACTCAACTTATGCAATCATATTTAAACAACTCCACATCGTCCTCACACAGCACCCTCCCATGATCTTTGCACCCTCAGTTGTTCAGTGCTACTTTTCTAGTGATGCTGATGGCATTTAATTCCTACTCTGTACTCTTGAGTATTAATGGGATGTTCTACATATCTTCCACCATAAAAACTGATGCAGAATATCTGTTTAACTCCTCTGCCATTTCCATGTTCCCCAGAACCATCCGGGAGAAAGTGAGGACTGCAGATGCTGGGGATCAGAGCTGAAAATGTGTTGCTGGAAAAGCGCAGCAGGTCAGGCAGCATCCAAGGACCAGGAGAAGGACTCATGCCCGAAATGTCGATTCTCCTGCTCCTTTGATGCTGCCTGACCTACTGCGCTTTTCCAGCAACACACTTTCACCCCAGAACCATCTCCCCAGATTCGTTTTCTAAGCAACTTATATTCACTTTGACTTCTCTTCCTTTTTCAAGTCATAGAGTCATAGAAATATATAGAACAAAAACAGACCCTTTGGTCTAACTTGCCCATGCTGACCAAATATCCTAACCTAATCTAGTCCCAATTGCCAGTACTTGACCCATATCCCTCTAAACCCTTCCTTTTCATTGTAATTGTACCAGCCTCCATCACTTCCTCTGGCAGATCATTCCATACATGTACCACTCTCTGCGTGAAAACAGTGCACCTTAGGTCCATTTTAAAGTCTTGCCCTTCTCAACCTAAACCTAGACCCTCTAGTTCTGGACTCCCCCACCCCACAAAAGAGACTTTGTCTATTTATCCTATCCATGCCCCTCATGATTTTATAAACCTCTATAAGGTCACCCCTCAGCCTTCAACAGTCTAGGGATAACAGCTCCAGCCTATTCAACCTCTCCCTGTAGCTCAAATCCTCCAGATCTGGCAATTTCCTTATAAATCCTTTCTGAACCCTTTCAAGTTTCACAACATTCTTCCTCCAAATTTAAAGAATCTCTTTGTCAGTTTTTATTTTCCGCACTAGTTTCCTCTTGTTATATATTTTCTCTGTCCTCATTATCTTTTTGGTCCTCTTCTGCTGGATTCTGAATTTATCTCCATTTTCAGTGCTGTCACTGACTTTGGCTCTCTTTTATGCTGATTCTTTCAACTTAAAATTCTTTAACTTCCACGGTTAGCCGTGGCTAGTTTATCCTTCTCTTAAAATCTTTCCTTCTTACTAGAATTTATTCTTGCCAAGAATCATGAATTACCTCTTTAAGTTTTTGCCATTGCTTTCTAACTGTCTTTCCTGCTAATCTATCTGTCCAGTTCACTTTAGCTAACTTTATATTCATCTCATTGTAATCCCCTTTATTTAAGTTAAATTCAATTATTTCCTACCCAAATTTCTCATTCTCGATCTGAATACTAAATTCATTAATTTTTAGGGGATCCTTCACACTGAGGTCATTTATTAAACCAACCTCATTACTCATTACTAGATCCAAAATAGCCTGCACTTTGTCACTTTGTCACATGATGTGGAATTGCCAGTGTTGGCCTGGGTTAGAAGTCACACGATACCAGATTATAGTCCAACAGGTCTATTTGAAATCACAAGCTTTTGGAACATTGTTCTGGACTTTACCTGATGAAGGACCTCTGAGAGCTTGTGATTTCAAATAAACCTATTGGACGATAACCTGGTGTCATGTGACTTCTCACTTTGTCAGAACCATCATTTCCAATTTGATTAACCCACTTAACATAAAGATTAAAGTAACCCATAGTTATTACTCTATTTTGTTTTACATGTACCTATTATCTGTTGATTTGTAGGCTTTCCCACAGAGTGGCTATGAATTGAGAGTCTGTACACTATTCCTATCACTGTCCTCCTAACCTTGCTTTTTTTCCCCCTCTATCCAAATGGACTCTACATCATTCAAGCCGAGATTGTCTCTCACAATGATTCTAATTTCATCTCTTATTAATAGTGCAACACCATCACTTTTGTCTTTCCAAAGGATCAAATATCTCTGCATGTTAAGTTCCCACATTTAATATCTTTGTAACCTTGGTTCCATAATGGCTATGAGATCATATTTATTTGCCTTGTTTTGCACTGTCAGTTCATCTATCTTCTTCTGAATGCTTTGTGCATTAAGATACAAAGACTTTAAGTGTATTACATTATGATATTTCCCTACACTTTTATGGTTCCTTGGTACAATACGACATTCACACATTCGTCCTTTTATTTTCTGAAAACAATCAGCTCCATCACTAACTTGCGATCATACCTTTGCTTTTACCTCTGATTCTACAACTTTCCATGCAACTGAACTGACCCCGTACCCGCCCACTTCAAACCTCCCAGCCCACCACCCCTCAAAGCCTGATCTACAGCTTTAGTTATACAATTCTCCTGGATTCTTGTCCCAGCATAATTGAGGTGGAGCCCATCCTATCAGAAAAGCTCCCTCCTTCCCAGTACTGGTTCCATGAATTCAAACTCATTTCTCCAACATCAATCTTTGAGCCACACATTCACTTCCCTAATCTTGTCAATGCTATACCAATTAGCACGTGGCTCAGGTGGTAACCTAGAGATTATTATCTTTTTGGTTTGGCATTTTAACTTTTCCCCTAGCTGCTCACATTCCCTCAGCAAATTGTCTTTCCTCTTTCTCCCTATATTATTGATTCCTATATGGACCATGACTACTAGATCTTTCCTCTCTCATTCCAAATTCTTCTGCAGCCCAGATGAAATATCCTGAAGTGGGGCACCAGGCTAGTAACAGAACTATTGAGACTCTTGATCCTGGCCACAGAGAACAGTGTCTATTCCCCTGATCATGCCATCCCTGATTACAACTATGTTTCTTTTTTCTCCACTGTCTTGAATGGCTTCCTGTACCATGGTGCTATGGTCAGTTTGCCCATCATCCCACTCTCATCCACACAGGGGGAGCAAGAATCCCAAACCTGTTAGACAACCTCAAAGGCTGAGACTCCATCTGCATTACCTGCCTCACTTGTTGTCATACCATTCTATCCCTGATCACTGACCAAATTTAAGTTGGTTAATCTAAATGGTGTGATTGCCTCCTGAAACACAGCGCCCAGATAACTGTCTCCCTCTCTAATGTGTTGCACTGTTTGAAGCTCAGAACCCTGCTCATCAACTCTGAGGCAGAGTTCCTACACTCACTACAGATGTGGTCAGTGTGAAAAACGATAGGAACCACCAGCTCCCATTTCATGCAGGTACAACAAATCACCAGGCCCTGCATCTCTATTTTATTTATATAGTTCTTAATTTTTTTCTAATTTCCTACTGGTCTTTTCATTTTTAATCAGTCCATGTTTCTTCTATTTATCTTACATTTGAGAATAATTTAAAATACAGGTAGTTCTTTTATAATATGATGATTGCATTCTTCCAATCCCGTGTTATAGAAAAATCTTGTTTTCGAAACAGTGCTTAAAGTGTTGGCTATATAATTGCATGACAGCCAACACACATATTAAAAGTTTGCACTTTAAAAATGATGTCGCCAATTCATCAATAGCTTCATAGATAATTTGTATTAACGAAACACCCAGTGTAGCAGAATGATCTATACATAGTCAAGTTAGCAGCTGTTACCAACTCATGTTAATTTACGCTTTTACTGTGTGTCAATCTTTGTTTTATGTTGGGTCTCTGATCCTGGGCTTCAATTTATCCTGTTAAAAAAAAACTTGCAAACTATAAACCAAAAATAGCAAATAGCACTTCTTTGCCTTTGCACTGAATTCCTACACTGCCTCCAAATTGCCTGAATTATACACTCACTTGGGCTGTGCCTCAGTCCGAATGTGATCTCTATCTCCTGACTGTGCAAAGCTTACTGGTCCACATCCACTGTTTCCCCTTTGTCAATTCTACTATTACATTCTTGAAAATTCTAATAGACTTATCAAGTATGAGTTCCCTTTCAGAAATCCATGCTCAATCTCTGATCCTCTTACTGTTTTCCAAGTAGTCTGCTGTTAAATCTTGCATAATCAACTCAAGAATTTTCTTTCTGCTGATGTCAGGTTAATCTACAATTCCGTTTGCTCTCAAGCTCATTTTTTTTTTAAACAGTGGGGTTACATTAGCCATATTCCAGTCTATAGAATTTTGGAAGATGTCCACAAGTGGAATTTCTAGCTTTAGGGCCACTTTATTAACCATTCTGTGTAGTCAATGAATCAGATACTGGGATTTATCATCCATTAATCCCATCAATTTCCCCTATATCATTTCCCTACTCATGCTGATTTCTCTAAATCCCTCCCTTCACTAAATCCTATGCCCCCAATATTTTTCAGATGTTATTAGCGTCCTTCTTTGTGAAAACTGAAGCAAATGATTCATTTAATTGGTCGGCCATCTCTTTGCTCCCAATTGTACCTTCCATGTTTCAAACTATGAGGGACCTACATTTGTCTTGGTAAGCCTTTTCTCTTCACATACCTACAGAAACTTTTAGAATCAGTTTGCAAGCTTATCCTTTTACTGTATTCCCCCCTCTTAATCAAGTACTTGTCAACAAGTACAAAGTGCAAGAAGGTTATGCTATACTTATACAATATAATTGTTAGACCTCACCTGACATATTGTATACTGTCCTGCACACTACACAATAGGAAGGATGTGAACATGTTGGAGAGAGTGTAGTTGGGATTTTTTTTAAACATGGTTCCAGAGATGAGATATTCCAGTTATTAGCATTGATTGGAGAGGTTGGGTTTATTCTCATTGGACAGACTAGCTAAGAGAAGGTCTGATATAATTTTTCAAATTCATACAAAGTCTACATAGTCTAGACAAGAAGAAACTGTTCCAATTTGCAAAAGGATAAAAAATAACATCCCACAGATTTAAAGTGATTTGCAAACATAGCAAATGTGATGTGAGAAAGATCTTTACACAATGAGTGTTAGATCTGGGTTGGAGATAGGTTGAACTGAATATTAACTTGAAAGGATCAGTGTGGAACGGCATGTGGAAAAGGAAAACAAGTGGCACAAAGTCTTAATGCTCATTGGAGAACCAGTACAGGCATGTTGGGCTGATTGGCCTCCTTCATCACTGATAATTCTCAGATTCCATTAATTAGTCGTTTGGAAGTAAAGCACTTGAATATTGTTGAATAAAAGCCAAATTTTGTTGAAGCTTTTGGTTTTACACTCATTACAACAATTTGTAAGAAAAATAATTTGAGTGAAAAAGATCCACACTGAGCAAGAGGAAAGTATTGGGTGGTTGTCAGAGTCCACATGTTTCTTTTTAGCAATGCATGATCAACTAATGAAAATGATTTAGAAATACTTCAATAAACCTAAAGGTATTGCTTAAAAATGTATAGATAAGAAATAATGAAGGTGAACTATAACTATTTCCACTTACATTTGATAAATACATGCACCAGCATAGGCTAATTAGCAGTGGTTTAATTATATAGTCATAGAGTCACAGAGACATATAACATGGAAACAGACCCTTCAGTCCAAAAAGTCTACAGTGGCCATGTGCCTAAACTAAACAAGTCCCACCTGCCTGCACTTGGCCTGTATCCTTCCAAACTATTTCTATTCATGAATGCATCCAAATGTCTTTTAAGTGTTGTAACCGTAGCTGCATCCACCACTTCACCTGGCAGTTCATTCCACACAAGAAATACTCGCTATACAGAAGAGTTGCCCCTCATGTCCTTTTTAAATCTTTTTCCTCTCACCTTAAAAAATATGCCTGCTAATTTTGAACTCCCCTTCCCTATGAAAAAGACCGTTATCATTCACTTTATCCATGCCCGTCATGATTTTATAAATCTCACAAAGGTCACCCCTCAATAGCCAATGCTCCGGTGAAAAAACTCCCAGCCTTTTCAGTATATTTGGATATCTCAAACCGTCCATTCCTAGCAACATCCTGGTAAATCTTTTCTGAACCAGCTCCAGTTTAGTAATAGCCTTCCTATAACAGGGTGATCAGAAGGAACCTCAGCAACATCCTGTACAACCTCAACATGAAGGCAATTGTGCTAAATACCTTCTTAGCCGCCTTGTCCACCTGTAACACAACTTTCAAAGAATTACGTCCCTGAACCCCTAGGTCCCTCTGTACTACAACATTACCTGGGGCCCTACCATTAATTGTATAAGTCCTTTCCTTGTTTGTTTTACCACAATGAAATAGTTCACATTTATCCAAATTAAACTCCAACTGCCACTCCTTGGCCCAGTCACTGTTGATTATACCACAACTAGTTGGAGTCTTCTACAAACTTACTAACCATGCCTCCTACATTCTCATCCTAATAATTTAGACAAATGACAAATGAAAGTGGATCCTGCATCAATCCCTGTGGAACACCACTGGTCTCAGGCCTCCAGTCCAAAAACCAACCTTCCACCACCACCTTCCGTCCCCTACCATCAAGCCAATTTTGTATCGAATGGGCAAGCTCATCGTGAATACCATGTGATCGAACTTTATTAATAAGTCTACCATGCAAAATCTCCTCCAAGAAAGCAACATTTGCTGCTCTGCCTTCATCAATCTTTTTGGTTACTTCATTAAAAAACACAATCAAGTTTGCGAGATATGATTTTCCTCACAAGCCAGGCTGACTATCTCTAATCAGTCTTTGCCTCTCCAAATGCATGTAAATCCTATCTTTTAGAATCACCTTGAACAACTTACTTACCACCGATGTCAGACTCATAGGTCTGTAGTTCTTAGGCTCCTCCTTACAGCTTTTCTTAAATGATGGGAACAACATTAGCCACCCTTCACTCCTTCGCTACTTCACACATGTTTATTGATGATACAAATATTTCTGCAAAGGGCCCCGCAATTTCCTCTCAAACTTCCTACAACATGCTGAGATACACTTGATCAGGACCTGGAGATTTATCCACCTTTATATTTTCTAAGACCTCCAGCCGCTTCCTCTTATGTCACATGAAAATTTCTTTGAGTTGTTCATGGACTCCTAAATCAGTGCCTTTCTTCACAAACTATCCAGCTGAAAATGCACACACTTTCAATAATTATATTCCTCACAGCAAAACATCAAACAATAAAACACACCACTTTGGATGCCCGGGAGTTCACCAAATGGAACCACTCAACACCCAATAAGATGGTAAAATAGAAGTAATTGCAGAAAAGTCAATGCTAGATGTGGCTGATAAACAAGTTGAAGCAGAGAAAAACACATCGAGTTTGTGTCACTCACATCATGATTCTGCTGTCTTCTCTTGGGTTTTCTCTACAAAGATCTGTGACTCGCTTGAAATCATTGTCTGTGTGGAGTGATAAACTAGAAAGGATTGGAATTTTAGCAGTATATATCAGTTCCACTCTCTGCCAGTGGCATTCATAGGAGCAACATGCTCTTGTATGCTGTGCCTCTTAGTTGCAATTAAAGTTGTTATTTAAGTAATTACCTTTTCTAACTGGCCTGCTACCTTCAGGGATTTGTGGATATGCGTACAACAGTCCTTTTGATTTTCAATATTTTCCAGGGTCCAACCATTCATTGCCTTGTTAGTGTTCCTCAAGTGCATCAACTCACACTTTTTCAAGGTGAATTCCATTTGTCACTGTTCTGCCCAGCTGACCAGTCTGATGATATCTTCCTTCAGTTTACAACTATTCCCCTCACTATTTAACAGTCTAACAATTTAGTTTAAATGGGGAACACTGTATAAAGACATAGCAGAGAAGGATTTGAAGATCCTTGTGCATGAATGATAGAACAGTTAGCACCCAAAGTTTGCAGGGAATAGGGAAGGCAAATTGACTGAGGATCTTTATTTCAAGTGGAATTGAGTATAAATGTAAGGAGGCATTACAAAAGTATGCAAGGCCACAGCTGGATTCCTGTGAACAGTTTTGGTTCACATATCTAAATCATAACATCGGACGTTGTACAGAAAAGGTTCACAAGGTTGATTTTATATTGGAGTAGTTTTCTTATGAGGAGAGGTTGAGCAGGTTGGGCTTGTATTAATTGGTGTTTAGAAAAGTGAGAGGAGATCTTATTGATTAATAGAAGATTATTTGGGGACTTGATAAGGTAAAAGTAGAGAGGTTATTCCTCCTTGTGCAACAATCTAGGAATAGGGAGCATAACTTCAGAGCAATGGGTTGTGCATTTAAGGCAGAGGTGAAGAAGGCTTATTTTTCTTAATAAGGGTACGAATCTGGAAAATTGTTTACTGTAGAAAACTAGACAGGCTGGGTTGTTAAGTTTAGGACTATTAAGAAAAGTTACCTCATAGTACAGAGTTTCATTTAAAAGTTCCAGATCAGAAGCACGTGGTCGAAACCCTGAAGGTATATGTGAAATTGAGAAAGTCTAAGCTCAGCTCTATCATAAAACAAGGAAGTACCGATCAAATTTTCAGGACTTGGAATTGAAACTACAGCTAGTCCAACACAGTGTGGGATAGAGAAGGGCATTCTCTTTGGTGTTTGAAAACTGTAATGCAACACTGTTGGCCTTAGTGGGATTGTATTTATACCAGATGTTTCAAAACCTTTAAACATGTGTTATTTGTAAGTAGTTCATTTGTTCTATGAGATTTTCTTTTTTTCTTTGCAGAATAAACTTCTGCTTCATTATTAAACATGAATCAGCAGCATTGCTTGTTTGTGTTTCACTGAAATCTCACCTTGTTACATCCAAGAAAATGAAATACACTCTATCAAGGCAGATGTCATTCTGGGATTTGTCTTATCTAGTAATATCAGTTGAGATCATAAGAAGAAATGCAGCATCATCTAGGAATGTGGGTGGCATGATGACTCAGCGGTTAGCACTGCTGCCTCACAGTGCAGGGACCCAGGTTCTATTCCAACCTCAGGTAATTCTCTGTGTGGAGTTTGCACATTCTTCGTGTGTCAGCACGGGTTTCCTCTGGGTACTCTAGTTTCCTCCCACAGTCAAAAAATGTACAGGCTTGGTGAATTAGCCATGGGAAATGCAGGGTTACAGAGAGAGGGTAGTGGCATGCATCTGGGTAGGATGCTCTTCGGAGAGATTCTATGAACTTAGTTGACTGACACCTTATCCACCATTTTGATTGTTCACTCCATTATCAAAATACTACAGTGTGCACTATCTACAAGATTCACTGAAGCTGCTTACTAAGGTTCCTTCGACAGCACCTCTTAAATCAATTACCTCGTAGACTAAAAAGAACAGTAGCAGCATGCACATGGAAAAACCACTATCTACGCACTTGCCCCAAATTACCCATCACACCTCCTGGAGCTATATTGTCACTTCTTTACTTTTGCTGAATTAAAATCCTGGCATTCTCTCCTTAAAAAGTTTGTGGTATACAGACGAACCTCGATTATCCAGCATTCGATTAACCGAACTTTGGGTCATCCGAATACAATCACAAGGTCCCAATGCGTGTCTAACTATGCTATCCGGCATCAAATATCCAGTATTCGATTAACCGAGCGAAATCCTCCTTTGGATAATCGAGGTTGCTCTGTATCTAAATCACATAGGCTTCAGCATTTTGAGAAGGAAGCTTACTTGCTGTGGTGTCCCAAGAATATTTAGGGGAAAACAAAAATGCGAACGGCCATACCATGAATGAAAAGCAAAATTAAAAAAATGATTGTTGTCAATTGGAACTACCAACTATCATCACAAACTGAGTTTCTGAGGCTTAAGCAGGGGGAAGTACAAATTGGAAACATCAAAGAAAACATTAGAGGAATAAGAATGCCAGATTAAGTGGATGTAACAAAAAAAAATGACATTTTGACCTGGGCCAACATATGAAAACAGTGAAATAATCATGGTTTCAGCAGTTATTGTCAAGTTGTGACTGTAGATGTTGTTGTTAATGACGATTCTATCTTGCTTGTCCATTAGTAGCAAAGTGGTTGCCAAGGGAACATTTGCTTTTTAGCACTCCATTTTCTGCATTGCATGCAGATGAAGAGGAAACAGCTGCTGGTGCTTAAATGTTCAATGCATTCTGTTATCACCATGTAAAGAATGCAAATAATTTTGAAACATTATGATGGTAAATATTATTTTATCAGCCAAACAAAACAGCCTGTGGCACATGAGTTTAGTAATGCAGTCAGCACCTTTATGTAATTGCATAAAACTCAACAAACGAACTTCATAACTGAACGCTCCTGTGCAGCTTCTTTCTGAGGAAGGGAGGAACATTTTCCTGTTTGTCGTTTTTGGTGTGTGCCAGATAAGATTCACAAACAATGGTGTTCCTGTTAACTGTGGTGAGCTCAGTACGTTCACCACCTGCTGCATCTGGGACAGAAAAAGCACGGGATTCATAAATGAAGGAAGCGCTGGCAATTAGCTAAAGAATGTCAAGAGAGAATTTAGCCTCCAGTATCTTGTGTTGTTTGAATGTTAGGGGCAAGAGTATCCATATTTACATTAAATAAGAGCAAAATATAAATGGGGCTGTAAGTTTCTTTCTAAAAGCTTGCCACAATAAAGTGTTTGATCGTCTTTGCTTTGTTTGTTCATTAGAATTGAATTTAGTGAAGCTTTATTCATTGGAGTACATATTTCTGTGAAATATGGGCACTGCAGCTTTAATTAGATTAATAGCCCGTTGCTTCTGACACAAATTGAGTGCTTTAGACAGATGGCTTTTTAATCAAGGTGAGTGGAAGGACAGGTTTCACTATATAGAAATGTGTAAGAATTGTGTATTAACAGCAGGATGTAGAGAAAATCTAGTACTTGCTCTGAGGGAGGTCAGCTTTCTTCACTTAGACAGTGCTAAAACGATTGGACATAATAAATTATGACACCAAGACAGGCATTTGGAGACAGTAATATTTAATTAATACATCTGCTGAAAGTGAGCACATTAGGGACATTAGACATTTCCAACTAATCGTATTTCCTTTGCTGAAGGAGAGTCAAGTGTTGATTCCAACGCGGTTAAGATCAACTGCACTCTAGCTCCCTCTGCCTTATGGAAAAAAAATCAATTGCTGGTTTGAAGTGTCATCACGCAATAATATGGTGAAATTCTAGTAGTTCAGTTTCTTAGAAGCTAACTGTATGTTAAATTGCTAAAATGTTATATCATCTTGCTGCTCATTCTGATATAGTGTTCCAAATTACATGTACTACACACTACTTCAATTGATATAATACATTTTTCCAACTAAACAGGAAACTCTTAGATCCTTTCCTTTCTATTATGCACAGCAATATTCAGGAACTCTTGTTAGTGTTAGTTTTATTCATGTAGGTTGCAAGTGGACTAAAAAAGTAACCATGGCTACTTTGAGGAAGAGATATATTTCTTTCTTGCAATGCTCAGTGTTGTTTGATATGATATATATGTCCCCTGCAAGGACTTCCCCTGAAAAATGCTGGGGTCTTATGTCATATCAGGCTTCATAGCCATCACAAATACTTTTAATGAGTAAATAGTGCTTCAAATGCTAGTTACTTATATTGTATATAAAGACTATGAACTGAAATGAAATTCAAAGATTTCCCAATGCTTCTCTTACAGTTGCGTTGTTTTGCTTTTGCAAAATATCGATCAGATGTGACACTAAGCCACACTATAATTTAAAAAAAAATGAAAATAAGTGTTTACTTTCAAATTATGAAATGTACATTGTTGTGGTTCTGTTCGCTGAGCTGGGAATTTGTGTTGCAGACTTTTCGTCCCCTGTCTAGGTGACATCCTCAGTGCTTGGGAGCCTCCTGTGAAGCGCTTCTGTGATCTTTCCTCCGGCATTTATAGTGATTTGTTTCTGCCGCTTCCGGTTGTCAGTTCCAGCTATCCATTGCAGTGGTCGGTATATTGGGTCCAGGTCGATGTGCTTATTGATTGAATCTGTGGATGAGTGCCATGCCTCTAGGAATTCCCTGGCTGTTCTCTGTTTGGCTTGTCCTATAATATTAGTGTTGTCCCAGTCGAACTCATGTTGCTTGTCATCTGCGTGTGTGGCTACTAAGGATAGCTGGTCGTGTAGTTTCGTGGCTAGTTGGTGTTCATGGATACGGATCGTTACCGTAATGCAAAGATTAGAACAAACAGTCTTACCGCAAATTCAACCCAAACTCTGGGTCAGATATGTGGATGACACCTTTGTAATCATTAAAAACACAGAAATAGAGAACACACACTGGATCATCAACACCACACTCACAGGAATCCGATTCACTAGAGATGAAGAAAAGGACAACCAACTCCCATTCCTAAACGTGATGGTACAGAGAACACCTAACGGAGAATTCACCACAAAGGTATACAGGAAAGCCACACAACAGACCAAGTCCTGAACTACGAAAGTAACCACCCCAACACACACAAAAGAAGTTGCATCAAGACACTGTTCAAAAGGGCCACAACACACTGCAGCACACCAGAACTGCAAAAAGAGAAAGATGAATACAATGTATTCGCCAAAAACGGATACCCTCACAATTTCATCAACAGATGCCTAAGGGAAAGACAACAGAACGAGGACATGCTGCAACCCAAAGGACTAGCCACACTACCATACATGAAGAGCATTTCCGAACTGACAGCCAGACTTACTGCGACCACTAGGACTCATAACAGCACAAACCAACAGCCACTCTCAGACAACAACTCACCAGAACGAAGGACCCGATACCCAGCAGGAGCAAAACCAATGTAGTGTACAAAATCCCATGCAAGGACTGCACAAAACACTATATAGGACAAACAGGAAGACCGCTAACGATCCGCATCCATGAACACCAACTAGCCACGAAATGACACGACCAGCTATCCTTAGTAGCCACACATGCAGTTGACAAGCAACATGAGTTCGACTGGGACAACACTACTATTATAGGACAAGCCAAACAGAGAACAGCCAGGGAATTCCTAGAGGCATGGCACTCATCCACAGATTCAATCAATAAGCACATCGACCTGGACCCAATATACCGACCACTGCAATGGATAGCTGGAACTGACAACCGGAAGCGGCAGAAACAAATCACTATAAATGCCGGAGGAAAGATCACAGAAGCGCTTCACAGGAGGCTCCCAAGCACTGAGGATGTCACCTAGACAGGGGACGAAACGTCTGCAACACAAATTCCCAGCTTGGCGAACAGAATCACAACAACGAGCACCCGAGCTACAAATCTTCTCACAAACTATGATATATACATTTTTATAATCCATGAATTAGTAATTTATCTGTCACCTTTGCTGTGTTTGCAAGGATAATAGGATACAGTAATTTTGCAGCAATTCTATGTTCAGACACTTGAGGCAAATCTTGGTGGAAAGACAAGCAACCATGGCAACAGTATCCACACAAGTATGTTTCTGGGAGCTGCTAGATTGCAACAGATGTGCATTAATTGAGTGTGCAGATGAGAGTGAAAAATCCAGAAGAGACTCATTCTTAAAGAAGGTAATTTTGCAAGACAGGTGGCTGAAGGATCTGGAGAATTGATGAACTGAGTGCTGTTAAATATCATGAATCGTGTCAAATGAAAAGTCACAAACAATAACATCAGCTAATAGACTTCTTAAAAAATGGGCCGACAGAGTTTAGTGATCAGTTATCGTACTGAAAAGCTTTCTTTCAACATTGCATATTGCTTAATGGACTTCTGTTCCAAGTAATGAAGGAAAACGTGACAGAAAAGAATATATTGCTTGAGCTCCATTTAAGCCAAAGCTAGTCTCAAGAACCCTTTTTGACCAGCATTGTTTTTGTTGTTAATGAATTTTAATATCTTCCTACAACATTAACAAGATTTGCATTTATTAATATAGATTTATCTTAGTGCTAAATCTGACCATCTCTACTAATGGGCAAATGCATGACCTGACATGCTGTTGAGACACGTATAACAGATGGAATATATACAAATAAATGGATTGGCATTTCGACTAAGATATGCTGGAAAATGTGAGATAAATAAATTATTCATACATCAATATTGAATGCAGTAATTTTGGATTTCAATGTGTGACATTTGGGAACAGAATACTCTCACACCTTAATGCAACACCTTATCACAGGGGTAATTCTCCACCTTGTCACATAGCTGACAATCTGGTGGAGCAGATCAATGAGGTGGATTGGTCAGGTTCTAAACTGGAGAGATAATCTGTTTTACAATGTTACTGTCCAGGCTTCAAAAAAAATCTTCTTTTCTCAAGTATTGACTGTTTCATTTCTTGACATGCAAAAGAGAATACACGTCCACTGTGATTCACTGACTGAAGAGTACGTCCTAAGGTTATGAAAGGTGATATGTGAATGCAAATTCTTTCTTTTTTATAACTCCCTTGGGGCCTTCCCTTCTCCAGCGTAACTAATGTTAGACTTTTTTTATAGTTCAGATGCCTTAAGCAAGGTGTCAGTTTGATTTTATTCCTTTCTGCACTGCTCTCTGGATATTACTGCTCTAGCACAGAATTGTTCATCTTATATCAGTCTTTTACACTGAGGCATTATCATTTTGTGATATTTTGTGTTCTATTCTTGCCAAAATCTACTTAACTTATTGACTATTGCCATTCACGTCCCTGTTCACTTTGGTAAGCAATCCACCAAAAATCCTTTGAATTCTTGTGTCGTATGGATTGGTTCAATTCAGTGCCAATTTAAGACTGAATCATAGTTGATCTTTTCAGTAAGAAGATGGCACTTCCACCAATGGAGAATCCTCTCCGTTTTTGTTAATTTTAAAAAGAATCATTTACAAAGGCAGTTATTTTTTCAATTAATTCATAGGATGTGGACCTCACTGACATTTATTGCCTAACCTTAGGGCAGTTAATGGGCAGCCACATTGTTGAGGGTCTGGAATCACATGTTGGCCAGACTGGGTAATTTGGCAGATTCCCTAAAGGACATTAGAGAGCCAGATAGGATTTTGCAACAATTGACAATTGTTTTGTGGCTGCCATGAGGCTAGCTTTTAATTGAATTAAAACGTTACCATTTTCTATAGAGATTCAAATCTATATCTCTCAAAATGTTTGGATTACTGAGCTAGTGACATTGCAAACTCACCACTACCACCCCTAATATCATCAGCATTTGATGACTATCCCTTGCTCTTGAGAAGGTGGAAGTTATCCCTTTTCCACAACTTCTCCAGTGTCCCCACTGGAAGCACTCCCAGGATCTTGTCTTGGCAAGAGTGAAGAAATGTCAACCAATTTCTAAGGAGGCAATAGCCTAATGGCATTGTCACTGCATTATTAATCCTGAAACTTAGCTAACATCCTGGGGACCCAGGTTTAAATCCTGCCCATGGCAAATGGTGGAATTTGCATCTAAGGAAATATTCCTTCTTATCTAAGAATCTACTAATGACTGTAAACCATTGTTGATTGTTGGATTGTTCACTAATATCTTTTTGGGAAGAAATCTGCCATCCTGACCTGGTCTAGCCTACATGTGACTCCAGACCCACGGAAATCTGATTGACTCTCAACTGTTCTCTGAAATGGCTCAGCAAGTCACTCAGTTGTATCAAACAGTACAGTGCACCACTGGCATCGACCGAGGTACTGGAAAAGGCAAAGGCAAAAAAAGCCCTGTCGACTCTGCAAAGTCATCCTTGCTAACGTCTGGGAGCTGGTACCAAAACTGAGAAAGCTGCCTCAAAAGCAACAGCCTGACATAGTCAAACTCATGGAATCATCCCCTCCAGACAATATTGCAGACATCACCATCCCTGGGTATGTCCTGTCCCACTGGCAGGACAGACCCAGCAGAGGTGGTGCCACAGTGGTTTACAATCAGGAAGGAGGTGCCCTGAAAATCCTCAACATTGACTCTGGATCCCATGAAATCTCATGACTTCAGGTTAAACATGGGCAAGGAAACCTCCTGCTGATAACCATGTACCATCTTCCCTTGGCTGATGGATCAGTATTCCTCCATGTTGAACAATATTTGGAGGAAGCACTGAGGGTGGCTAGGACACAAAATGTGCTCAGGATGGGGAATTTCAATGTGAACCATCAAGAGCAGCTTGACAGCATCTCTACTGATCGAGCTGGTCAGGTCCTAAAGGATAAAGCTGCTCGACTGGGTCTATTGCAGGCGGTGAGAGGATCAACAAGAGGGACAAATATTCTTGACCTTATCCTTACCAATCTTCTGATTACAGATGTCTGACAGAACCTAGTAATAGTGACCACCACACAGTCCTTGAAGAGACAAAGTTCCAACTTCATATTGAGAATTCCTCCATAGTTTTGTGTGGCACTATCACGGTGCTCGAAGAGTGTGGTGCTGGAACAGCACAGCTGATTAGGCAGCATCCAAGGAACATCGATGTTTCGGGTATAAGCCCTTCATTAGTAACGAGGCTTGTGGGCCGGGGGGCTGAGAGATAAATGCG
This sequence comes from Chiloscyllium punctatum, assembly GCF_047496795.1. NCBI lineage: Eukaryota > Metazoa > Chordata > Chondrichthyes > Orectolobiformes > Hemiscylliidae > Chiloscyllium > Chiloscyllium punctatum. The sequence goes on along the minus strand of NC_092741.1, from coordinate 49,647,842 downwards.
AAGGTGGGTTGGGGCTGGGGGACAGTAGCTAGGAATGCAATAAGTAGATGAAGTTGGGGGTGAAAGTGATAGGAGCGGAGGGTGGACCAGATAGTGGGAAGGAAGATGGACAGGTGGAACGGTTCAAGGGGTGGTGCTGAATGGGATGTTGGGACCTCCCCCATCTTATCTCAGTTTCTCCATTTCCTGTCCCCCATCTTATCCCAGCCCCACCCTCCAACTCGCCACCACTCTCTTGAATGGTCCTACCTTTCCTATCTTCCTTCCCACCTATCTGCTTCACTCATGTCTCCGATCTATCACTTTCACCCCCACCTTCAACTACTTATTGCATTCCCAGATACTCCCCCCAGCCCCACTCCCCTCCCATTTTTCTCTCAGTCCCCTTAGCCCACAAGCCTCATTTCTGAAGGAGAGCTTATGCCCAAAACATCAATTCTCCTGCTCCTTCGATGCTGCCTGACCAGCTGTGCTTTTCCAGCACCACACTGTTTGACTCTGATTTCCAGCATCTGCAGTCCTCACTTTATCCTACTATCACTGCGCTATTTGGGACACAATTTGAAAAAATCTAGCAACTCAAGACTGGGGATCAACCCAGCTTCAATGCAGAGTGCAGGAGGCCATACCAGGAGCAGTACCAGGCATACCTAAAAATGAGGTGTAAGTCTGGTGAACCTATCAAACAAGGCTACTTGCATGCCAAATGGCAAAAGCAGCAAATGATTGATAGAGCTAAGAGATCCCACAATCAATGGATCAACAGTCCTGTCACATCCAGTCACAAATTGTGCAGGACAATTAAACAACTCACTGGAGGAAGGAGCTACACAAATATCCCAATTATCAATAATGGAAGAGCCCAACACATCATTGATAAAGATAAGGCTGAAGCATTCCCAGCAATTTTCAGCCAGGTTTGGATAATCCATGTTGGCCTCCTGCAGTGGTCCCCAGCATCGCAGATACCCACCTTCAGTCAATCTGATTCACTCCACATGATACCTAGAAACAGTTGGAGACACTGGATACTGCAACGGCTATGACAACATTCTGGCAATAGTACTGAAGATGTGTGCTCCAGAGTTTGCTTCTCCCCCAGTCATGCTGTTCTAGTACAGTTATAACACTGGCAACTACCCAACAATGTGAAAATTTGCTCAGGTATGCTCTATACACAAAAAACAGGACAAATCCAATCCAGCTAATTACTGCCCCATCAGTCGACTCTCAATCATCAGTAAAGTGATGGAAGGTGTCATCAGCAGCATTATCAAGCAGCACTTGCTCAGCATTAACTCGCTCAGTGACGTCAAGTTTGGGTTCCGCCAGGGCCACTCATTTCCTGACTTCATTACAGTCTTGGGTCAAACATGGACAAAGGAGCTGAATTCCAAAGGTGAGGTGAGAGTGACAGCCCTTAGCATCAAGGCGATATTCTACTGAGTGTGGCATCAAGGAGCCCTAGCAAAACTGGAATAACTGGGTATAAGGGGCAAATGCTGGCACTAGTTGGAGTCAAAGGAAGATGGTTGTCATTGTTGGATGTCAGTTATAGAACATAGAACATAGAACATAGAACAATACAGCACAGAACAGGCCCTTCGGCCCACGATGTTGTGCTGAACTTCTATCCTAGATTAAGCACCCATCCATGTACCTATCCAAATGCCGCTTAAAGGTCGCCAATGATTCTGACTCTATCACTCCCACGGGCAGCACATTCCATGCCCCCACCACTCTCTGGGTAAAGAACCCACCCCTGACATCTCCCCTATACCTTCCACCCTTCACCTTAAATTTATGTCCCCTTGTAACACTCTGTTGTACCCGGGGAAAAAGTTTCTGACTGTCTACTCTATCTATTCCTCTGATCATCTTATAAACCTCTATCAAGTCACCCCTCATCCTGCGCCGTTCCAACGAGAAAAGGCCGAGAACTCTCAACCTATCCTCGTACGACCTACTCTCCATTCCAGGCAACATCCTGGTAAATCTTCTCTGCACCCTCTCCAAAGCTTCCACATCTTTCCTAAAGTGAGGTGACCAGAACTGCACACAGTACTCCAAATGTGGCCTAACCAAAGTCCTGTACAGCTGCAACATCACTTCACGACTCTTGAATTCAATCCCTCTGCTAATGAACAATAATACTCCATAGGCCTTCTTACAAACTCTATCCACCTGAGTGGCAACCTTCAAAGATCTATGTACATAGACCCCAAGATCCCTCTGTTCCTTCACCTGACTAAGAACCCTACCATTAGCCCTGTATTCCGCATTCTTATTTGTTCTTCCAAAATGGACAACCTCACACTTGGCAGGGTTGAACTCCATCTGCCACTCCTCAGCCCAGCTCTGCATCATATCTAAGTCCCTCTGCAGCCGACATCAGCCCTCCTCACTGTCCACAACTCCACCTATCTTCGTATCATCTGCAAATTTACTGACCCACCCTTCGACTCCCTCATATAAGTCATTAATAAAAATTACAAACAGCAGAGGACCCAGAACTGAACCCTGCGGAATTCCACTTGTAACTGGGCTCCAGGCTGAATATTTACCATCTACCACCACTCTCTGACTTCGACCGGTTAGCCAGTTTTCTATCCAATTGGCCAAATTTCCCTCTATCCCATGCCTCCTGACTTTCCGCATAAGCCTACCATGGGGAACCTTATCAAATGCCTTACTAAAATCCATGTACACTACATCCTCTGCTCTACCCTCATCCACATGCTTGGTCACCTCCTCGAAGAATTCAATAAGACTTGTAAGGCAAGACCTACCCTTCACAAATCCTTGCTGGCTGTCCCTAATCAAGCAGTGTCTTTCCAGATACTCGTAAATCCTATCCCTCAGTACCCTTTCCATTACTTTGCCTACCACAGAAGTAAGACTAACTGACCTGTAATTCCCGGGGTTATCCCTATTCCCTTTTTTGAACAGGGGCACAACATTCGCTACTCTCCAGTCCCCTGGTACCACCCCCGTTGCCAGTGAAGACGAGAAGATCATTGCCAACGGTACTGCAATTTCCTCTCTTGCTTCCCACATAATCCTAGGATATATCCCGTCAGGTCCGGGGGACTTGTCTATCCTCAAGTTGTTCAAAATGTCCAACACATCTTCCTTCCTAACAGGTATCTCTTCTAGCTTATCAGTCCGTTATCAGTTATCTTAGCTCAGGGACATCTCTGCAGGAGTTCTTCAGGGTAGAGTCCTAGGCCCAACCATCTTCAGCTGTTTCATCAAGGGCCTTCCCTCCAGGTCAGAAGTGGAAATGATTGCCCAATGTTGAGTACCATTCACAAATCTTCAGGTGCAAAAGCCATCCATGTTCAAATACAACAAGATCTGGACAATATCCAGGCTTGGACTGACAAATGGTCAGTAATTTTGTGTCACACAAGTACCATCTTCAATTAAAAAAAACATTCTAACACCCTTGATATTCAATGGTGTTTTCATTCAATGGTGAATCTTCCACTATCTTTGGGGTTACCATTAATCAGAAACTCAACTGGACTCACCACATAAACAGAATGGTGACAAGAACAGATCAGAGCAGATACTGCAGTGAGCAACTTATCTCCTGACTCCCCAACTCCTGTCCATTGTCTACAATGCACAAGTCAGGAATGTGTTAGAATACTCCCTGCTTGCCTGGTTGGGTGCAGTCCCAACAACACTCAAGAAGCTTGACACTATCCAAGTGATTAGGACCACATCCACAACCGACACTCAGTAACAGCAGTGATTATTATCTCCACGATACACTACAAAAATCCACTAAGGGTCCTTAGGCAGTGCCTTCCAAACCCATTACTACTCTCATCTTGAAGGACAAGGGCAGCAGATATATGAGACCACCACCAACTGCAAGTTCCGCTTTAAGCCACTCACCATCCTGACTTGGAAATATATTGCTGTTCCCTCAGCATTGCTGGATCAGAATCCTGGAATTCACTCTCAAAGGGCATTGTGCATCAACCTCCAGCAGGTAGACTGCAACAGTTCAAGAGAGCAACTCACCACCAATTAGGAATGGACAAATCATGCTGGCCAGCCAGCATCTTCCATGCTACATATCCCATGTTCAATGAATGAATAAAAACAAACATCAGGACATATGTGTTGGAGGAACTTTACAGCTTGCAGTATACCTATGTGTCTGAACATTCAAATGTAATAACTTAAAAACAAAGGAAATAGGAGAAGGAGAAGATGCTATGGGCCATACTTCATTCTCTACGATCATGGTCTATAGTTTCAGTAGAATTTTCCTGCCCATTCCCCATATTCCTTTGTTCCCTGATAGACCAAACATCTCAGGTAAAGAATTCCATAGGTTCATAACTCTTCGAATGAAGACATTTCTTCTCAGATTGGTCCTAAATGCGCAGCCTTATCATGGGACAATACCTTCATGTTCTTTATTGGCCACCTGAAGGAAACAACTTCTCTGTGTCTAACCTTTCAAGACTATTCAAACCTTTATATGCTTCAATGAAATCACTTTCCATTCTTTTAGACTCCAGAAAATATAGACCTAATTTACTCAACTTCTCATCCTAGTGATCAGTTTATATTTAGCTTAGCTGTACTGATTCCAATGCTAGTATATTCTTTCTTAAATATAAAGACCATAAGTGCACACAGTATTTCAAGTGTGCAGTCATCAAAGCTCCTGTACAATTGTAGCATGACGTATTTATTCTTGTACTCTAGTATTCTACCAATTAGGAAAAATATGACTTGCTAATAGCTTTCTCTACTGCATGCTAACCTTCTGTGTTCCTGATACCAGGACATTCAAGTGCCTCTGAACATCAATATTTAAAAACAAGTTTTTAAAAACAAGTTTTCACAGCTTTAAAAAACAAGTTCTGCTTTTTTATGCTCATTGCCATGTGAAAGAAAAACTGGCAATTCACCACATTATTCTTCAAACTGGGACCTCAATCAATTGAAAATGACAACATCCTTATATCTAGTTCTCCTTTTCCCAACACTCTTCCTTCAATCCCACAATCTGGACTGATTTACAAATGATGCATACTTTCACTGTTTCAACTCGCTCACCATAACTCATCTCAGTGCCTTCCTTCTTTCACAAATCAGAGGTATGTAAGTTGACCAGGCAGTGGAACGACATGGTTGTGATGCTACAGCAACACTGTCATTCAATTTCTTGCTGGAAGTCACCAGCTCAAATACTAACACAGCAGGGAATTTAG